>NC_050069.1:271734536-272334536 GCF_009764565.3 Dermochelys coriacea
CCTCGGTAGCAGTCTGACCCCTCGCAGCCTGGTCAGGCCCCAGGGCCCACGCTGCATCCACCAGATTGGAAGCGATCCCTCTCCTCCAACTAGGCAATCAGCTGTTCCTTGGTGGACCTCCCAATGCGCAGCCCCCTCTGCTTGCACAGCTCCCCCAGGTCGCTCTTAAGGCGTTTAGCAAACATCTCCCTGCCGGCCACTCGCAGGCCTGGGCAGCTTTCCATGGTTTCCAGGGAGAACCCCTAGGGTGCCAGTCCTTCTTGAGGTCACCACCTCTTTGCCAGGGTCGAGCTGCAGACTCCTCCGCCCCGGGACCGCTCGCTGCAATCCCCTGGGGGACCCTGTTACTGCAAAAGTCCTTCTCTCTGGTCACACACTCCCAGGGGTTAACCGCCCCCTGAAACCATCTCTCTCTGAATCTTCAGCATGCCTGGTCCCCATCAATCCCCCTTCGTTTTACTGTTCCCCAATCACTTACTGCAGGAAGCGCCATCCACGGGGTGCAGTACATCCAACTGCTGACACCATTTATCACGGAGTGTGGGGGAGTCCGGGGCCTGCACCCCTCTTCCTGGGATTCACTGTGACTCCCAGTAAAACAGAAGATTTATTGGACAATAGGAACACGGTCTAAAACAGAGCTTGTGGGTACAACCAGGACCCCTCAGTCCTTCTGGGGGAGCAGGAAGCTTAGACCCCAGCCCTGGGGTTCCCTGCGTTTCACCACCCACCACCAAACTGAAACTAAACCCCCCCAGCAAGCTCTCTCCTGCAGCCTTTGTCCAGTTTCCCGGACAGAGGTGCTATCCCCCCCCCCCGCCTCCGGGCTCAGGTTACAGGCTCTCAGGTCTCCCATCCTCAGTGAAACCCCCCTGCCGCATTCCCAGGTCAACACTCCCCCCTCCCTGCTGCGCCGCACAAACAAAGCCTTTTATGGCATCGAGAAAGGTTCTGGCTGTCTGCATCAGACAGACAGTGACGCTAACCCAGGATCAGGAGCAAACACTGTTCCCCTCTGCAGCGGGGTACGGCAATTCCCACCTCAGTAACTTCCTGGGATGGGCCCATGGATTCACCCCCCTCCTTTATCCAGCATTGCATGGCAAGCAAGGCCCCAATCACAAGCAGTGCCCCCCCTCAAACCAATTAGCCCCTTTCTCCTCACAAACACATTCCTGCAGGTACAAGGACAAGCCATGCGAGCAAAGGCCAAAGCTGGGTATGTTTGCTCTGGAAAAGAGGAGATTCAGGGGGGACATGACAGCAGGCTTCGATTACTTGAAAGGCTGCCGTGAAAAGGATGGAGAAAAGCTGTTCTCTCTGGAGGGCAGGACAAAAGGCGATGAGGTCAAACTCCAGCAGAGCAGATTTAGATGAAATCTCAGGAAAAACTTCCCAGCTTTAAGAGCAGGGGACAATGGAACAGATGCCTGGGGCGGGGGGGGGGGGAGGTTGTGGAAGCTCCTTCACTGGAGGTTTCCCAAGGAGGCTGGAGCCATCTGTCTGGGATGGGACAGACACAACAATTCCTGCAGGGTGGTGGGGTTTAGACAAGCTGACCCCAGCGACTCTGGGGTGCTACGATTCTCTCCCACTCTGCCATTGGGCCAGGCAGTCCATGGCGTGGGAGCACGAGCATCCCTGAGCGCTGGTGCCCAGGTACATCCAGCTCCAGCTGTGATAGCTGCAGGTCCTGGCTGAGGGGGCCGGTTCTGCGGCCCCTGGCCGTCAAAGGGCCAGTCACGGGGAATTGGCTCCCCAAGGACTGGGACAAACCCAGCAACTGCAGTGATGTGGACACTGGCCTCCAAGTGGGTGGGTAGCCACGTGCCCACAGCCGTTCTGCACTGGCTGAGCACGGATCAGGGGCTGGTTTCACGAGCCCAGGCAGGAGGGAGTGTGATGAAGCGGGACTGTTTTTAAGGTTTCCTCTGAATATTGTGGGGGTGCCTCAGTTTCCCCTAGGCAGTTCTTAAGTATCTAGGGGGTGGAATAAGGGTGTATGATCGTTGCAGAGCCCTAGAGGGCAGGTGCGTGCAGGGGTCTGGACACAGAGAATGGCCGACACCCTGTTTCCTGGCCACTGATGGCCTGGGCCCTTCCCCTCTGCAAGGTGAGAGCTAAAGGGTTGGAGAACAAAGGAATCAGGTGCGCTCCTGGCCCAGGGAAAGGGACAAAGCCCAGAGGAGGGGGAGCTGGAGAGAGTCAGTTTGGGGCTGGCTGGGGACATGGAGTGAAGTGCAGATGGGGTTGTCTGGCTCACTGCCCCCCAAAATGGACCCAGCTGAGGGGTCCTGTTCTCTGCACCTACAAGCTCTGTGTTAGACCATGTTCCTGTCGTCTAATAAACCTTCTGTTTTACTGGCTGGCTGAGAGTCGCATCTGACTGTGGAGTTGGGGGGCAGGACCCTCTGGCTTCCCCAGGACCCCGCCTGGGCGGACTTGCTGTGGGAAGCACACAGAGGGGCAGAGGATGCTGAATGCTCCGAGGTCAGCCCCAGGAAGGGGGCAGCCGGGTGAGCTGTGTGTCCTGCAGACAGGCTGCTCCCAGAGAGGAGACTCCCCCAGAGTCCTGACTGGCTTCGTAGGGAGCAGCTCCAGAGCATCCCCCAGGGACTCCGGGACAGGGGGTCACACAGTGGGGACAGGAATGTCATTTGTGCCAGGGTCCTGCCATGGGAATACCATCCCTGCCTGTCCCTGAATGTCGACTCCCAGTTGGTGACAAACCCTGGCATTGTGGATGTCCCCAGTGCACTGTGGGTCACGAGGGCCTGCGTACCTACAGAATAGTGTCCATATGCTCTTGGGGGGCAACCCATGGGCACATGGATCCCATCCATGGGCTGTTCTCAATGCCGACAAGGCCTCCAGACTAGCGTTACTGCCGCCGCCCTGAGGCAAACCACGTGCCTGGCTGCTCAGACACCTCTGCCACGCCTGCCGGCACTGGAACTGGTTCCTGCCGGCACTGGAACTGTAGCAGTCTGGGGCTGGCGGCTCCTGCGGTGTCTTTACCCAGTGAGACGCGGCCCCAACCTGCCCCCCAGGCTCCAGAAAAGTGGCTTTCGTCAGGCACTAGATCTCACTCCGGGGTGCATGGTGCGGGGCCCCACCGACTGTGCTCATGGTCCTGCGCCAGCCGCACCTGGCCATGGATGGGGCTTTAGCGGCTGTGCTGAGCATCACGAGGCTGCTGTGCCAGGTATTCTCCTTCTCCTCCTGCTCTGTCCTTACCTCCGCCAGGCCCCAGGGCTGGGTCAGAAAGCGCTGCCCAAGTGTCCCCCTGCCCTCGCCAAGCTCCCGGCGGGCGAGGGACTGGGCAGCTGGGAGTGTATAGACCAGAACGACAGCTCTGCCCATGGCAGAGCCACCCCCCAAACACAGCACAGCTCTGCCCATGGCACAGCTCCCCCCAGACCCCCACAAACACAGCACAGCTCTGCCCATGGCACAGCCCCCCCCAGCCTCCCACAAACACAGTACAGCTCTGCCCATGGCACAGCCCCCCCAGACCCCCAAACACAGCACAGCTCTGCCCATGGCACAGCCCCCCCAAACACAGCACACCTCTGCACAAAGCATAGCCCCTCCCCAGCACCCCCAAGCACAACACAGCTCTGCCCATGGCACAGCCCCCCCCAGTGCCACATGGTCCCGGTGCAATGTCTCCCTGGGCTGGACTGGGGCTGACCCCTTGTGCCCGGCTCTGTCTCCCCTGCAGATCTTCACACGCCTGGGGAAGTGCTACACATTCAATGCAGGGGCGCCGGGCAACGAGCTCCTCACCACCGTCAAGGGTGGCTCCGGCAACGGGCTGGAGCTCATGCTGAACATCCAGCAAGACGAGTACCTGCCCGTCTGGGGAGAGAGCGGTGAGGCTGGGCATCGGGCACAGGCTCCCCCACACACCTGGGACGGCAATACCCCCCCAGACAGCAACACCTGGCATGCACAGCCTTGCCTGACCCCCTCCCTAGGACAGTAACACCCCGGGTCGCACAGCCCTGCCTCAACCCATCACTGGGAAAGCAACACCCCGGGTCGCACAATCCTGCCGGACCCCAACCCTGGGAAAGCAACACTCCGGGTGGCACCGCCCTGCCTGACCCCGACCCTGGGACAGCAACAGCCCGGGTGGCACCGCCGTGCCTGACCCGGAACCTGGGACAGCAACACCCCGGGTCTCATGACCCTGCCTGACCCCGAACCTGGGACAGCAAGACCCGGGGTCGCAGAGCCCTGCCTGACCCAGACCCTGGGACAGCAAGACCCCGGGTCGCACAGCCCTGTGTGACCCCGTCCCTCAGACAGTAACACCCCGAGTCGCACGACCCTGCCTGACCCTGACCCAGGTCAGCAACACTCCGGGTCACACAGCCCTGCCTGACCCCGACCCTGGGACAGCAACACCCAGCATAGACAGATACCCTACCACCACCACCACCACCACCACCCCCAGACAGCAACACCCCCAGCATGGACAGGTCTATCTTACCCCTCGCCCTGAGGCTGAAAAGCCACAAGTCAGGAATCAAGTCCAGCTAGCTCCCCGCCAGAACAGGAGCCCTCTCCCATCCCCGTTACCCCTGGGTGTCCCCCACCCCAGTAACACCCCCATTCTCTACTCTGTTGGCAGATGAGATCTCCTATGAAGCTGGGGTCAAGGTTCAGATCCACAGCCAGGAGGAGCCACCCTTCATCGACCAGCTGGGTTTCGGTGTGGCGCCCGGCTTCCAGACCTTCGTGTCCTGCCAGCAGCAGAGGGTATCCGTCCTTCCATCTCTCTGTCCATCCCCGGGGCCTGTGGGCCAGCAAGGGTCCTGCTTATCACCCCAGTGCTCGTGGGGCAGGCAGCTGGGGAGGGAGGTAGCCCTGGTGATGACAGAAAGGGGGGTCAGCTCCTCAGGGATCCCTGGGGAGGGATTGCTGGCATGAGGCTGTCCCTTCTCTACAAGGGAGGATGTCAGGAGCTGTTTCTTCCCTCTGGCCCTGGCTGTGTGGATCCCCCTGTCAAGGCTGGCTCCCCATGCACGTGTGATCGGAATCTTTGGCCACCAGTGTCTGGGGGGGGGCACTCTGTGCCTGTGTGTCCTGGTGCCACCCACCTGGGGGCATATAGAGGCAAAGTGACCCTGACTACTCTCTCCACTTGGTACCTGTGGCAGTGAGGTGGGACTCGCATCCCACCAGGTCCACTCTAGCACCTTGTGCTCATGCACTTGCAAATAAGAAATATTTCTAGTTAGTTGGTTATGATTAGTTGGATTTGGTTGATTGGGGATGGCTGGGGTTGGTTAGGGTTGGTTGGGATGGGTTGGGGATGGTGGGTTGGTTTGGTTTGGATTAGATGGAGTTGGTAGTTGGGGTCTAGTTGGTTGGGATGGTTGGTTAGGGTTGATTGGCTGGGGTTCAGATGGTCTGTTGGGTTAGCAGCAGAGGGTATCCGTCCTTCTATCTGTCTGTCCATAGTTGCAGTTGGTTGGTTTTGGTAGGTTAAGTTTATTTGGTTGAGGTGGGTTGTAACGGTGGGGTGGGTTAGTAGCTGGGGTTGGTTAGGGTTAGTTGGTTGGGGATGGTGGCTGGATTGTGTTAGTAGCTGGTGTTGGTTGGTTAGGGTTAGTTGGGGTTGGTTGGAGATGGTGGTTGGGTTGAGTTTGAGCTGGGGCTAGTTAGATTAGTTGATTGGTTGTGTATGGTGGTTGCGTTAGTAGCTGCGGTTTGTTGGTTAGTTGGCTGGTTGGGGTGGGTTAAAGATGGGACTGGTGGCTAGAATCTCTCTCCAGGTGGCTCTCAGTGCTGCAGATGCAGTTGTCTCTGAATTGTGCTGGCTTTCTAATTACACAATCTGAACATGTAACAATTGGTCATCGAGCTGTCCATTAGTTGCAATGACTGTCTGTGATTGGATAGGAATCCTTGAGTTGTATCCTTGTTCTGCATTCATCATCTGTAGAGTTTGCTCTATTGTTTATTCTCTCGGAGGAACAAACTGTAAGTGTCAACATTTTCTGCTGAACTCTCCGCTGTTGGTGTGGATCGTATATGATCCAGGCACTGAATTTTTTTTCTTTATGACAGCTGGCATTGTCCATCCTTTTTCTTCATCCAATTTGACATGAATGTGGTCACCACATTCTAGACCCATCAGTTCTCTGAGTGAAGTTTGTTGTAAAAGTGTTCATAAGATCTTTTAGCCTTTTCATCCAATTTGGCTACTGTCTTCATGTCTGGCCACTTTGGAGATAGGTTTCTTTCCAAAGTTGGAACAGCTGTTCTGAATTGTCTTCCCATCAGGAACCGTGCTTGACTATATCCAGTAGCTGTTATAAGTGTTGATATGTAACTCAGAAGAGCAAGTGTAACAATGCTGCCTCTGACGGGACACAACTGAGAGTATCAATTCAGGACAAATTGCTTAGAGCAGGGCAGTCACAGCCCAAGGCTGGGAGTCCTTTACTACTATGGCCCACAAAACCAGCCAAACAGAGAGGACTTCAGTCTCATCCCACTGGCTAACCAGAAATCATACAAGCAATTTCCTTAGACACTCCACTTTCCCAGTATCATCACCAGGGCCATTCGTTATGGGGATGAAGGGTTATGAAAACGAATACCCCAGTAAAAGAAAAAAGGTTCTCCTGATCCCAAAGGATCAAGCCCCAGACCCAGGTCAATATACCAGTCAGATCTTACCCACAAATTGTGCTGTTGCCAATTCTTTAGAATCTAAAATCCAAAGAGAAAAGGAGTACTTGTGGCACCTTAGGTGCCACAAGTACTCCTTTTCTTTTTGCGAATACAGACTAACACGGCTGCTACTCTGAAACCTAAAATCCAAAGGTTTATTCATAAAAAGAAAGAAATATAGATGAGAGCTAGAACTGGTTAAATGGAATCAATGACATACAGTGATGGCAAAGTTCTTGGTTCAGGCTTGCAGCAGTGATGGAATAAACGGCAGGTTCAAATCAAGTCTCTGGAGAACATCCCCAGCTGGGATGGGTCATTCAGTCCTTGGTTCAGAGCTCCAGTTTGTAGCAAGGTTTCTCCTGAGGTCAGAAGCAGGATTGAAGACAAAATGGAGAAGATGCAGCAGCCTTTTATATTCTCTCTCTTGTGGGCAGAAACCCCTTTGTACTCCTGTGCAAAATCACAGCAACAAGATGGAGTTTGGAGTCACATGGGCAAGTCACATGTCCATGCACGACTCAGTTTGCAGGCAGCAGCCATTGCCCACATGCCACCTTGAACGTTCCCAGGAAGACTTCTCATGTGGATTGGAGTCTCCCAAGGTCCATTGTCAGTTAAATGTTTCTTGTTTGGGCACTTAACCTGAAGAGGCCCTTCTCAGTAAACTGGCCAAATGCTTCACTGAGGCTACGTACAATCAAACACATTGAGATACAAGGACATAGCCAATATTCATAACTTCAACTACAAAAATGATACACACATACAGACAGCATCATCATAACCATCAAACTACAACCTTTCTATAGACACCCCACTTGGCCTCCTCTGTACAAGACCTGGTGCAACCATAGGACCCTGGTTGCAACAATGATCTATACGGTCTCAGTTCATGTCAATAATGTCACAGCAAGGAATGGATCTTCCTGCTGCAGGATTTTTTTTTGGCTGTCTGTACAGCTCTCTCAGCCTCTTCATTCACTCGTGGGGAATGTGGGCTGCTAGGAATATGATCAAAATAATATTTTGTTCAGAATGACTTAAAATCTGCTGCGGTGAGTTGTGGTCTGTTGTCCATCACTAGGTGTTCTGGAATACCGAAGTGAGCAAAAGAGCACTTCAATTTCTCGATGACACTGCGATATGTCATGTCTTTCAAGTATATGACTTCTGTATACCTGGAAAAAGAGTCCACAACGACCAGGTAATGATGACCTCTGAATTCACATCAGTCTGCAGCTAGTCTCTTCCACGGCCTGTCCGGTCAGAGTGTTCTGTGTGTTGTGTTGGTCTGTTCATTCTGCAGTGCTCACATGCAGATACTTTATTCCTTATGTCCTTGCTAATTCCCAGCCACCACACTGACTGGCCCATTCACGGCAGTTAGTTCGTCCTCGATGTCCTTCCTGAAGGAGGTTTAGGATTCTCCCCTCATTTTGTTTGGAATTACGATGCAAATGCCTTTAACCATGAATCCATCTGACTCGCACAACTGTCCACACACCACAAAGTAGTCTCATCACTTTCTTATTGTCCTTTAAATACTTGACCCAGTTGCCCTAGGGTAACTTAGAACTTCCTGAAGCTGAGCGTCTGTCAAGGTTGCTTTTTGTGCTGGGAATAGTCTCTTTTCTGACATTGGTCTGTGTGGGTCCACAGCATCCACACGTGCCTTTATGTCATCTTCGAGCTCACGTGTAGCGGTGTGCATGCTGAGCTCTGTGAGCTGTGACAGATCTGCTACTCCCAGATTTTTCCCAGGAACGTACTTAGCAATTGAGTTAAATCGCATTAACCTTAGCAATAGACATTAGCATCTCAGCAGGGCTTGATCTGGGTTGTCAGGGTTCCCTTCCCACTCTGAACTCTAGGGTACAGGTGTGGGGACCCATACAAAAGACCCCCTAAGCTTATTTCTACCAGCTTAGGTTAAAACTTCCCCAACGCACAAATTCCACCTTGTCCTTGAACAGTATGCTGCCACCACCAAGTGATTTAGACAAAGAATCAGGGAAAGGACCACCTGGAGTCCTGTTACCCCAAAATATTCCCCCAAGCCCTTACACCCTGTGACAAAAAGGAACTGTTCTTAATGTTTCCTCTGAATATGGTGGGGGTGCCTCAGTCTCCCCTATGCAGTTCTTAAGTATCTAGGTGGTGGGATAAGGGTGTTTGATCCTTGCAGAGCCCTAGAGGGCAGGTGTGTGCAGGGGTCTGGACACAGAGAATGGCCGACACCCTGTTTCCTGGCCACTGATGGCCTGGGCCCCCTGCAAGGTGAGAGCTAAAGGGTTGGAGAACAAAGGAATCTGGTGACCTCCTGGCCCAGGAAAGGGACAAAGCCCAGAGGAGGAGGGGCTGGAAGGGGAGTTTCAGTTTGGGGCTGGCTGGGGACATGGAGTGAAGTGCAGACGGGGTTGTCTGGGTCACTGCCCCCCAAAATGGACCCAGCTGAGGGGTCCTGTTCTCTGTACCTACAAGCTCTGTATTAGACCATGTTCCTGTCGTCTAATAAACCTTCTGTTTTACTGGCTGGCTGAGAGTCACGTCTGACTGCAGAGTTGGGGGGCAGGACCCTCTGGCTTCCCCAGGACCCCGCCTGGGCGGACTCGCTGTGGGAAGCGCACAGAGGGGCAGAGGATGCTGGATGCTCCGAGGTCAGACCCAGGAAGGGGGGAGCCGGGTGAGCTGTGTGTCCTGCAGACAGGCTGCGCCCAGAGAGGAGACTCCCCCAGAGTCCTGCCTGGCTTCATAGGGAGCAGTTCCAGAGCATCGCCCGGGGACTCCATGACACACCCCCTTTCTTGGGGAAGGCTTGAGAATAATATCCTCACCAATTGACCCACCCTTGGATCTTAAGAACAATGAAAAATCAATCAGGTTCTTAAAAGAAGAATTTATTTAAAAAAAGATAAAAGAATCACCTCTGTAGAATCAGGGTGGAAGATAACTTTACAGGGTAATAAAAAGATTCAAAACATAGAGGATTTCCCCTCCAGGCAAAACTTTAAAGTTACAAAAGCAGGGATAAACTTCCCTCTTAGCACAGGGACAATTCACAAGTTAAAACAAAAGATACTCTAACACATTTCCTTACTATTTCTGTAATATTAGATTTCAGAGTAGCAGCTGTGTTAGTCTGTATTCGCAAAAAGAAAAAGGAGGACTTGTGGCACCTTAGAGACTAACAAATTTATTAGAGCATAAGCTTTCGTGAGCTACAGCTCACTTCATCGGATGCATTTGGTGGAAAAAACAGAGGGGAGATTTATATACACACACACACACACACACACAGAACATGAAACAATGGGTTTATCATACACACTGTAAGGAGAGTGATCACTTAAGATAAGCCATCACTAGCAGCAGGGGGGGAAAGGAGGAAAACCTTTCATGGTGACAAGCAAGGTGGGCCATTTCCAGCAGTTAACAAGAACATCTGAGGAACAGTGGGGGGTGGGGTGGGGGGGAGAAATAACATGGGGAAATAGTTTTACTTTGTGTAATGACTCATCCATTCCCAGTCTCTATTCAAGCCTAAATTAATTGTATCCAGTTTGCAAATTAATTCCAATTCAGCAGTCTCTCGTTGGAGTCTGTTTTTGAAGCTTTTTTGTTGAAGGATAGCCACTCTTAGGTCTGTGATCGAGTGACCAGAGAGATTGAAGTGTTCTCCAACTGGTTTTTGAATGTTATAATTCTTGACGTCTGATTTGTGTCCATTCATTCTTTTACGTAGAGACTGTCCAGTTTGGCCAATGTACATGGCAGAGGGGCATTGCTGGCACATGATGGCATATATCACATTGGTAGATGCGCAGGTGAACGAGCCTCTGATAGTGTGGCTGATGTGATTAGGCCCTATGATGGTATCCCCTGAATAGATATGTGGACAGAGTTGGCAACGGGCTTTGTTGCAAGGATAGGTTCCTGGGTTAGTGGTTCTGTTGTGTGGTGTGTGGTTGCTGGTGAGTATTTGCTTCAGATTGGGGGGCTGTCTGTAAGCAAGGACTGGTCTGTCTCCCAAGATCTGAGAGAGCGATGGCTCGTCCTTCAGGATGGGTTGTAGATCCTTGATGATGCGTTGGAGAGGTTTTAGCTGGGGGCTGAAGGTGATGGCTAGTGGCGTTCTGTTATTTTAGCCGTATAGAGTGGAAATCTGTCAACTTCATGAAAAAACTCGTACAGATACAGACAGACATCATCTTCCTCTCCAAATGCAAACAGATGGACATCATACCAAAAGGACTGAAGGTAAAAAATCCACTACAATCTACATACCACACAGACTATGCTGACAGCTTGTGCCACACACTCTCAAAGAAACTGCGGAACCACCTGATCAACATCCTCTACAGAAACAGGGAAAGATTAAGAATGAGCTCTCAAAACTGGATACTCTCATAAAGAACCAACCTTCCACACAAACTTCCTCGTGGCTGGACTTTACAAAAACTAGACAAGCCATTTACAACACACACTTTGCTTCTCTACAAAAGAAAAAGGACACTAAGCTATCTAAACTACTGCATGCCACAAGGGGCCACAACAGTGGTTCCCATAACCCACCAATATTAAGCAATATTGTTAATCTATCCAACTATACTCTTAGCCCAGCAGAAGAATCTGTCCTATCTCGGGGCCTCTCCTTTTGCCCCTCCACCCCCACGAACATGATGCAGTTCTGTGGTGACCTAGAATCCTATTTTCGACGTCTCCGACTCAAGGAATATTTCCAACACACCTCTGACCAACATATTAACCCACAGAGATCTTCCTACCAACACTACAAAAAGAAGGATTCTGGGTGGACTCCTCCTGAAGGTCGAAACAGCAGCCTGGACTTCTACATAGAGTGCTTCCGCCGACGTGCACGAGCTGAAATTGTGGAAAAGCAGCATCGCTTGCCCCATAAACTCAGCCATGCAGAACACAATGCCATCCACAGCCTCAGAAACAACTCTGACATCATAATCAAAAAGGTTGACAAAGGAGGTGCTGTCGTCATCATGAATAGGTCTGAGTATGAACAAGAGGCTACTAGGCAGCTCTCCAACACCACTTTCTACAAGCCATTACCCTCTGATCCCACTGAGAGTTACCAAAAGAAACTACAGCATTTGCTCAAGAAACTCCCTGAAAAAGCACAAGAACAAATCCGCACAGACACACCCCTAGAACCCCGACCTGGGGTATTCTATCTGCTACCCAAGATCCATAAACCTGGAAATCCTGGACGCCCCATCATCTCAGGCATTGGCACCCTGACAGCAGGATTGTTTGGCTATGTAGACTCCCTCCTCAGACCCTACGTTACCGGCACTCCCAGCTATCTTCGAGACACCACTGACTTCCTGAGGAAACTACAATCCATTGGTGATCTTCCTAAAAACACCATCCTGGCCACTATGGATGTAGAAGCCTCTACACCAACACTCCACACAAAGATGGGCTACAAGCCGTCAGGAACAGTATCCCCGATAATGTCACGGCTAAGCTGGTGGCTGAACTTTGTGACTTTCTCCTCACCCATAACTATTTCACATTTGGGGACAATGTATACCTTCAAATCAACGGCACTGTGATGGGTACCCGCATGGCCCCACAGTATGCCAACATTTTTATGGCTGACTTAGAACAACGCTTCCTCAGCTCTCATCTCCTAATGCCCCTACTCTACTTGCGCTACATTGATGACATCTTCATCATCTGGACCCATGGAAAAGAAACCCTTGAGGAATTCCACCAGGATTTCAGCAATTTCCATCCCACCATCAACCTCAGCCTGGACCAGTCCACACAAGAGATCCACTTCCTGGACATTACGGTGCTAATAAGCAATGGTCACATAAACACCACCCTATACCGGAAACCTACTGACCACTATTCCTACCTACATGCCTCTAGCTTTCATCCAGATCATACCACATGATCCGTTGTCTATAGCCAAGCTCTATGATACTACTGCATTTGCTCCAACCCCTCAGACAGAGACAAACACTTACAAGATCTCTATCATGCATTCCTACAACTACAATACCCACCTGCTGAAGTGAAGAAACAGATTGACAGAGCCAGAAGAGTACCCAGAAGTCACCTACTACAGGACAGGCCCAACAAAGAAAATAACAGAACGCCACTAGCCATCACCTTCAGCCCCCAACTAAACCTCTCCAACGCATCATCAAGGATCTACAACCCATCCTGAAGGATGAGCCATCACTCTCACAGATCTTGGGAGACAGACCAGTCCTTGCTTACAGACAGCCCCCCAGTCTGAAGCAAATATTCACCAGCAACCACACACCACACAACAGAACCACTAACCCAGGAACCTATCCTTGCTACAAAGCCTGTTGCCAACTCTGCCCACATATCTATTCAGGGGACACCATCATAGGGCCTAATCACATCAGCCACACTATCAGAGGCTCGTTCACCTGCGAATCTACCAATGTGATATATGCCATCATGTGCCAGCAATGCCCCTCTGCCATGTACATTGGCCAAACTGGACAGTCTCTACGTAAAAGAATGAATGGACACAAATCAGACGTCAAGAATTATAACATTCAAAAACCAGTTGGAGAACACTTCAATCTCTCTGGTCACTCGATTACAGACCTAAGAGTGGCTATACTTCAACAAAAAAGCTTCAAAAACAGACTCCAACGAGAGACTGCTGAATTGGAATTAATTTGCAAACTGGATACAATTAATTTAGGCTTGAATAGAGACTGGGAATGGATGAGTCATTACACAAAGTAAAACTATTTCCCCATGGTATTTCTCCCCCCCCCGCCTCACCCCCCACCGTTCCTCAGATATTCTTGTTAACTGCTGGAAATAGCCTACCTTGCTTGTCACCATGAAAGGTTTTCCTCCTTCCCCCCCCCCCCCCCCGCTGCTGGTGATGGCTCATCTTAAGTGATCACTCTCCTTACAGTGTGTATGATAAACCCATTGTTTCATGTTCTCTGTGTGTGTGTATATAAATCTCTCCTCTGTTTTTTCCACCAAATGCATCCGATGAAGTGAGCTGTAGCTCACGAAAGCTTATGCTCTAATCAATTTGTTAGTCTCTAAGGTGCTCTCTAAGGTGCTACAAGTCCTCCTTTTCTTTTTTTGTAATATTAGATGTATCATTTCAGTGGGAGCTGGATTACTTGCTTGATTTCTCCCTTTGTCTCCAGGGAGAACACACACACAGAGCACTAAACTAAATCCTTCCCCCCAGCCCCCCCATTGGAAAGTATCTTCTTTCCCCATTGGTCCTTCTGGTCAGGTGCCAACCAGGTTATTTGAGCTTCTTAACCCTTTACAGGTAAGGAGGGATTTTATGCGACCCTTATCTGTATATTTATGACACAGGTCTTTTCCACTGATGAGGGTTACAAGCAGTTTATGGTCTGTGATCAGTGTAAACGAGTCATTCACACAGAGATCTGTAAAAAGAAAAGGAGTACTTGTGGCACCTTAGAGACTAACCCATTTATTTCAGCATAAGCTTTTGTGAGCTACACGAAAGCTTACGCTCAAATAAATTTCAGAGTAGCAGCCGTGTTAGTCTGTATTCGCAAAAAGAAAAGGAGTACTTGTGGCACCTTAGAGACTAACAAATTTATTAGAGCATAAGCTTTCGTGAGCTACAGCTCACTTCATCGGATCAATGAACGTCCGATGAAGTGAGCTGTAGCTCACGAAAGCTTATGCTCTAATAAATTTGTTAGTCTCTAAGGTGCTACAAGTACTCCTTCAAATAAATTTGTTAGTCTCTAAGGTGCCACAAGTCCTCCTTTTCTTTTTGCGAATACAGACTAACACGGCTGCTACTCTGAAACAGAGATCTGTGAAAGTTCTCCCTGCCCATACACTTGCCAGGCACTCCTTTTAACTCTGTGCAGATCCTTTAGCTGCTTCTGAGAGTGTGTGAGAGCCAAATGCAGCTGGCTTCCACTCAGAGCCCTGTTCTTGCCACAATGCATCCCCTGGCCATAGCTGCCTGCGTCTGCACTGACTCCCCTCCCTCCGGGGGCTTGGTCACACTCTCAGACCTGAGCACTGGGGCTGTGGGGATCATTTGAAGGCAATGTCTTGATTTGGCTCCATAGCCAAGCTGTTTTGGATTTTAACAGTTCAGTCCATCATTTTGTCACTGTAGAAAGGTCTTGTAGGTATCGACCAAGGTAATTTACCATACCTAGTACACGTCTCGGTTCTGGCACATTAGTTGTTGCATTCAATTTATGAATTGCTTTTACTTTCTCAGGGCGAGGGCTGATTCCATCTGTTTATTATCTGTCCCAAAAGCTCAATTTGGTGAAGGTGGCAAATGCATTTCTCCTCATTTAGCACCAGTCCAGACTGACTGGGTTTAACACTGCGTTGAGGGTTGTCTTGTTTTCTTTCATCAAAGATCCATATATCAGAATATAGTCCATGACAGCTACAACTCCCATTTGTGTCTGTTACTAGTTCTGCATCTTGCTTTGGAAAGTTTCAGGTGCACTGGCAATCCCAAAAGGAGATCTTCCAAAGCAAAGTCTCCCAAAGGGTGTGATCAATGGAGTCAGTTTAGCACTTTCTTTGGGTAAAGAAATTAGTCTGATCGAGGCATCCAGCTTGGAGAATCCTGCAGCTCCTTTCACACTGGGGAGGAAGCCATCAGTGCTGGAGGATGCATTTTTCTCTCACAACTGCTTCATTAAGCGTTTTAAGATCCACACAGCTTCATATTTTTCTGTATAACCGGTAGCATGGGGGCACACCATGCTGTTGGCTCAGAGATTTTTCTTGGTTATGCCATGTCGCTCCATTCTCCTTAACTTGGTTTCCACTTTATGAAGGAAGGGGATAGGAATCCCGTGAGGTGTAACTGCACTCTATGGTTCAGCATTGTCCCTTAAGGGCATTTGCACTGGATCGCCTTTCAAAAGTAATTACCACCAAATACTCCACTGAGTTCTTCCACCTCTCTCACCTGGCCCATCACGGCTGCCACTCTGTGGCTCAGAAGGTGGTTGGCCTGTAGTTCTTTCATCACATGCACTCTGAATGGAAAGCTTTTGTCTCTGTAAGATGTTTGTGTCATGAGCTGCCCCATGCTCAGAGTAACTCCAGGGATAATCAGAGCTGGGTTATGTGACTTCAGCTCTGGGCGGGGTTGAAGAGATTGTAAATCGCTTCTGTGAGGCCTGTGATGTCAGCTCCTGAATTAGTTTGAAAGTCAATAGTCTTGCCATGAATATTCAGTTTCACTTTCCAGGCAGGCTCTGAGTCATCACCAGTGACAGATCCCAGAAAAAGAAAAGGAGGACTTGTGGCACCTTAGAGACTAACAAATTTATTTGAGCATAAGCTTTCGTGAGCTACAGCTCACTTCATCGGATGCATTCACCGATGAAGTGGGCTGTAGCTCACGAAAGCTTACGCTCAAATAAATTTGTTAGTCTCTAAAGTGCCACAAGTCCTCCTTTTCTTTTTGCGAATACAGACTAACACGGCTGCTACTCTAGATCCCAGAAACAATGTCTCTTGGTTGTCTGTAATATGAGTCAACCCACTGACTGCTTTGGTGCAGCAAACAGCTGCAAAATGTCCATAGGTTGTGCATTTTTTACATGCTGCACCTCTGGCTGGACATGCATCATCTCTTGGGATATGATCTGTTCCACACTTTCTGCACCTAGGCTGGAATTTGTCCCTCTTAGCCTCAGGGGTTTGATGATAATGACTTTTAACACTCAAGTGTCTGTTTAGAGTTTCTAAGCTAGTTTCAGGTTTTCCAAGGTTCTCAAGTTGTCCTAGGTTTTGGTGTCTCACCAGCTCAGAATGCTTTGCTCTTTGGATAGCTGTGGCTAGGGCTAAATCTCTCTTCAATTGTAGCTGCTGTGAAAGGTTTTTATCCGTTAACCCAATAACCAGCCTGTCTCTATTGTTTTTATGGTTTGCGTTCCCAAAATCACTGTTTTCAGCCAATGTACGCAGAGCTCTTATAAAACTTTCAACATTTTCCCCTGGTTCTTGAAGCGTGGCATGTTGATGAGCTCCAGCAACCTTTGTTGTTGTGTTCCTTCTGTTGCTGTTCTTAGTTTACTCCTGACACCATGTCATGCTCCAGTATCAGGTACAGACTGGCCACAGCACTTGCTGTACACACCAGGTGTGTTCATTGTAAGAGCCGTCAGTGCCCTTCCAGGCACAGCTGAGGTTCGTTTAAATAAGGTATGTCACACACCTGCTGGCTGGGCAGTACGATACAGTTTAGCACTCCACGACAGGGTGAGTGCCCCTTGGGAGGGCTGAGGGGGACCAAGGGGGACTGGATGAGTGTCTCTGCGGGGGGCTGGGTGAGACAGAGACTCGACGGAGTGAAAAGGCTGACAGTCTCTGCAGTTCTTGGCGATGATTTCTCCATGTGGATCCCACCAGCCGTCCTGCAGCCCCTCCTTCAGCGCCCGGATTGGGAGTAGTGAGGGAGCGGAGGGATGAGGTGGGACTGTAGGATGTGTGGGTGCAGCTTGGCCCCCACAGATCCTGTTGGCCAAAGAGTCTGATCTTGTGCCCGAGGCACCTGCACCTCGGGTGGGCTCCATGCGGATGAGGACTTGCTGAGCCAGTTACTGTAAGAGAAGGAGCCTCCGTTGTCTCTGTACAGCACCCAGCCGGCCTGCTCCCCGTGCTGCGCCCTGCTCAGTCGCCTCGGGACATGGGCATGCAGCACCATCTGCCTGCACTCTCCCCCATGGGGCCACCTGCCCCCCCCGTGCTGTCCCTCTCTGCTGCCCTCCTCCTGCGGCTTTTCCCCTTGGTGTTACCCATAATGCCCGGCTCAGCGTGGTATGTGTGCATGGGGGCCTGCAGCGCCATGGGTGCACATGTATGTTGAATGCGTGTGCATTTGCAGCTCTGTAGTGCATATGCACAGAGGTGAGCGTGGCGCTGCATGTGCCCACACCCCTGTGCCCACATGTCAGCCCGCAAGATGCCCGGCTGCCATTCCGGGGGGGGGCCTTACTGCTGGTATGGCACAGATGGGGGGGTTCCACCATTGGGGGTGAGGCGGGGGAGGTTACATTGCAGCACAGGTGGGGGGCAAGGGGCGGGGGTCTTGCACCGGGGCAGGCTGCTGGCCACTCCCCACCCTTTTCCTTAACCCTGTGTGTGTTGTAGCTGGTCTACCTCCCGCCCCCCTGGGGGGACTGCAAATCCACCTCCATTGAATCCGACTTCTTCACCAGCTACAGCATCACGGCCTGCCGCCTGGACTGTGAGACCCGCTACCTGGCCGAGAACTGCAACTGCCGCATGGTGCACATGCCCGGTGAGGGGTGCGGGCCGGGCCAGGCTGGGGGAGGCCCCGTGCTGGGGGAGGAGCCCCATGCAAGTGGGAGCTGGGAGGGGATGAGAGGGCAGGCGGCTGCTGGGGAGAGATGTGCTGGTCCTGGGGGCAGGGTGAGGAGGACGCCCCCCCACACACAGCTCCTGGGCCAGTTCCCCCCAGCCTCAGACATGGGGCTCTAATGAGACGCAGCCCCCACCACCCTTCTGGCTCCTGCAGCCCCACCAGCCCCCTGCCACGCCCCTGAGTGACCCTGTGCCTCCCTCCCCAGGGAATGCCAACGTGTGCACGCCAGAGCAGTACAAGGAGTGTGCCGACCCTGCCCTGGGTATGTACCCGTCGCGGCCCGTCCCTTGGGCAGTGCCTCGTCCCCTGCCCTGCCACCTGCTGGGGGCACCCCTCCCACACCTGGCCAGGACCCTGACACCCTTGGCCCTACTCCAGCTCAACCCATCCTCGGTACTGGGATTGCCCCCTTGTGGGTCACCTCCCCCCTGGGAGACATGGGGAGCAGGGCTGGGGACCCCTGGGGAACCACCAGAGTCTCCTCCCCAGCCTGTGTCACTGCCCGAGGAGTGGGGAGGGATTGGACCCCCTTGGACCTGTTGCTGAAGCAGTCGAGGGCCTGTGTGTGGGCCCAGTTTCTGAGGATCTCCAACCCATAGGGGTGCTGCTGGCTTACGCCCCATCCCTGTGACTCTCTGGCCCCTTCCCATCCCTATCGCTCTCCAGCCCGTCAGGGTGCTGCTGGCTCACGGCTTGTCCCCATCGCTCTCCGCCTGTCCCCATCTCTGTCCCTGTCCACGTCCCCGAGGTTCTCCGGATGTTCTTGGCTCACACCCATCCTCGCACTCCAGACTTCCTGGTGAAGAAGGACAGTGAGTTCTGTGTGTGCCGCACGCCCTGTGACATGGTGCGCTACGGCAAGGAGCTCTCCATGGTCAAGATCCCCAGCAAGGCCTCAGCCAAGTACCTGGCCAAGAAGTACAACAAGAGCGAGCAGTACATCTCGTGAGTCCCCTCCCCCATGCACAGCACAACCCCCCTGCACAGCTCCCCCAGACATCACCCCCGTGCACAGCACGACCCCCCACAGCCCCCCCAACATAACCCCCGCACACAGCATGCCCCCCATGCACAGCCCCCCAGACATCACCCCCGTGCACAGCACAACCCCCCACAGCCCCCCAAACATAACCCCTTGCACACAGCATGCCCCCCATGCACAGCCCCCCAGACAGCCCCCCTGCACACAGCCCCCACAGACATCACCCCCCACACCTCCCCCAAACATAATCCCACACACACAGCATGCCCCCCACAGCCCCCCAGACATCACACCCTGTTACGGCGTCCCCGGGCGATGCTCTGGAACTGCTCCCCATGAAGCCAGGCAGGACTCTATAAGTCTATAGACTTATAAGGTGGGTAGAAAGCTGGCTAGATTGTCGGGCTCAACGGGTAGTGATCAATGGCTCCATGTCTAGTTGGCAGCCGGTGTCAAGTGGAGTGCCCCAGGGGTCGGTCCTGGGGCCCGTTTTGTTCAATATCTTCATAAATGATCTGGAGGATGGTGTGGATTGCACTCTCAGCAAATTTGCGGATGATACTAAACTGGGAGGAGTGGTAGATACGCTGGAGGGGAGGGATAGGATACAGAAGGACCTAGACAAATTGGAGGATTGGGCCAAAAGAAATCTAATGAGGTTCAATAAGGATAAATGCAGGGTCCTGCACTTAGGATGGAAGAATCCAATGCACCGCTACAGACTAGGGACCGAATGGCTCGGCAGCAGTTCTGCGGAAAAGGACCTAGGGGTGACAGTGGACGAGAAGCTGGATATGAGTCAGCAGTGTGCCCTTGTTGCCAAGAAGGCCAATGGCATTTTGGGATGTATAAGTAGGGGCATAGCGAGCAGATCGAGGGACGTGATCGTTCCCCTCTATTCGACACTGGTGAGGCCTCATCTGGAGTACTGTGTCCAGTTTTGGGCCCCACACTACAGGAAGGATGTGGATAAATTGGAAAGAGTACAGCGAAGGGCAACAAAAATGATTAGGGGTCTAGAGCACATGACTTATGAGGAGAGGCTGAGGGAGCTGGGATTGTTTAGTCTGCAGAAGAGAAGAATGAGGGGGGATTTGATAGCTGCTTTCAACTACCTGAAAGGGGGTTTCAAAGAGGATGGCTCTAGACTGTTCTCAATGGTAGCAGATGACAGAACGAGGAGTAATGGTCTCAAGTTGCAATGGGGGAGGTTTAGATTGGATATTAGGAAAAACTTTTTCACTAAGAGGGTGGTGAAACACTGGAATGCGTTGCCTAGGGAGGTGGTAGAATCTCCTTCCTTAGAGGTTTTTAAGGTCAGGCTTGACAAAGCCCTGGCTGGGATGATTTAACTGGGACTTGGTCCTGCTTTGAGCAGGGGGTTGGACTAGATGACCTTCTGGGGTCCCTTCCAACCCTGATATTCTATGATTCTATGATTCTATGACTCTGGGGGAGTCTCCTCTCTGGGAGCAGCCTGTCTGCAGGACACACAGCTCACCCGGCTCCCCCCTTCCTGGGTCTGACCTCGGAGCATCCAGCATCCTCTGCCCCTCCATGCGCTTCCCACAGCGAGTCCGCCCAGGCGGGGTCCTGGGGAAGCCAGAGGGTCCTGCCCCCCAACTCCGCAGTCAGACGTGACTCTCAACCAGCCAGTAAAACAGAAGGTTTATTAGACGACAGGAACATGGTCTAACACAGAGCTTGTAGGTGCAGAGAACAGGACCCCTCAGCTGGGTCCATTTTGGGGGGCAGTCAGCCAGACAACCATGTCTGCATTTCACTGTCTACACTTCACTCCTCGTCCCCAGCCAGCCCCAAACTGAAACCCTCTCCAGCCCCCACCCCTGGGCTTTGTCCCTTTCCTGGGCCAGGAGGGCACCGGATCCCTTTGTTCTCCAGCCCTTTAGCTCTCACCTTGCAGGGGGGAAGGGCCAGGCCATCAGTGGCCAGGAAACAGGGCGTTGGCCATACTCTGTGTCCAGACCCCTGCACACACCCGCCCTCTAGGGCTCTGCAACGATCATACACCCTTATCCCACCCCCTAGATACTTAAGGGGAAACTGAGGCACCCCCACAATATTCAGAGGAAACATTAACAGTCCCGCTTCATCACATCTCTCCCCCCTTCGAGACTGAACTGAGCGGGGTCACTTTAGCCGGTGATCTGGGGAAGTTCGAAGCCACCAACATTCCCATGGATGCCCCAGCATCTCTCCGGTTCCTTGGTGGGAGATACACCAGACCCTTCCAGTTTCACGCCCTCCCTTAAGTCAGGGGTGGTCGATAGCACTCACAGGCCACATGTGGGAAGGTTTATGCGGCCCGTGCCCTTTTGCCACCCCAAAACCCCAGGGATCAAACTGGGATCGGGTCTTCTCCCAGCGCTCCAGTCTGGAGGCCTGCAATTCGGGCTCTCTTGGTTAAGAGCCCCCATCTTGACCTGGGCCACACACTGTT
Organism: Dermochelys coriacea; assembly: GCF_009764565.3. Classification (NCBI taxonomy): domain Eukaryota; kingdom Metazoa; phylum Chordata; order Testudines; family Dermochelyidae; genus Dermochelys; species Dermochelys coriacea. The sequence continues at coordinate 271,756,083 of NC_050069.1, forward strand.
CACTTACAGAACTAGCATGGAGACATCCCTTTCTCAACAACCTTGTCTCCCCAACAAACTGGCCAAACACAGCCACTTGGTTATAGGACTGTTTAACTTTCTTAACAGCTTTCACTCCATTTGAGACCTTCTCAAAGCCATCCACACTGGATCTTTCAACAGGAAAGTCAGTGGCTTCATTTACAACAGAAAATTTCTGGCTGTTAGGAACTGAAACTTTCTTGATTAAATCACTTTCACACCCTTCAGTGGCAGTAAACTGCTTGCAAAGACTCCAGGAGGATTCCTTTCCCTGGGGCTTTTCTATGCAACAATTCACCCTTCACAGAAATTCTGCCCTTACCCTCTTCACCTAGGGCTTGCTCTAGAGGAACACTTTCCTGAGCAACAACAGACTCTTTCTGGGTCTCACTTACATCCAGAATTACCTCTGGCCCATCAGGCGGATTCCTACACAATCCCCTTTCAGGCAAACTTACAGACTCCCTAGATAAAAGGTTGGAAGCCTTCTCCTTCCCTTTGCCACACACAAGTTCAGGAATCTTTTCCTTCTTGCTACAGGTTTCCACACCCTCAGTAGGTAACACAATCAAATCACCTTTCTGCTCTCCTTGTGCCCTGGCTAGGATCTCACCCTGATTAGACACAGGGTTGCTACACCCTTTCCCAGCCACACACTAGCAACAGGCAAAATACAAGCACCAGAATCGTCTGGGCTCTGGGATTTTACATAGACACTAACTGGATGTGACCTAGTTACAGGGCCATTCTCCCGAGCAGACACAAACTTAGGGCCATTCCCACCCTGCTGACTAGACACAGCCATCAGCTCACAAGGCTGCCTAGGCTCATCCAAACTTTCCTTACCAAGCACCTTGCCACTCCCAACAGATCCCCTGCCCTGCCTGTGTCTCCCCCCACTCAGCTGGGGGTCTCAGCTCCCACTGTGCTCAGAGCTGCTCTTGCTGTCCCAGTGGGGGTAGGCAGCAAGCTCACTGCCTTCCTCACTGCATCAGAGCCAGCATGAGCCCCCTGAGCCATCACTCTGGTGTGCAAGGGGGCGGGGAGCATCTCTCTGTCCCACCCAGCCCCAGAGGTCTGGTTACAGGCAGGCAGGTAGCCTGAGCCTAACAGCTCCTCCCCACTGCCAGCCAGGTCATCTGCATTTTCACTGACCATTTCCCTCTCCGCCGATTGGTTCCCTGGATTCAAATTCAAACCCTTGGCAGTTACACGAGCAGGGCCTGGATCCTGTCCCAAAGAGACATAGTCACCCCACAACAGGGTCTCACAGCTGGTATCCTGGAGAACCCCAATGACCAGCCAGCTCCACCCCTCCTGGGTCTGCACAGGGATCTGGGCCATAGGCAGGGCGAGGGGCTTCATTCCTGGGACCCTCACACAGCCCCTCAGCATCTCAGGCTGCACCACCCAGGGCCTGACAACGGTTCTCTGTCCCAGGATCTCACCACCCCAGGAATGTCTCCCCATTGACCATCACCTTCCGCTCCCACTGGGGATCTGAGGGGCCTGGCCCCAGGAAACTCCACACACACATATAGGTTGGGGTCAGAAGTGGGAGCCTGTCCACCTCCCCACCTATCCGGCTGATGGAGTCTATGGCCTTGGGACCCAGCAAGGGAGCTAGACACCGGGGCTTTTCTGCAGGGTCCCCCTGGTTCAAATTGCCAGCCTGCTCAAAGGCAGTGAGGTGGCATCCACATCCCCCCCTTAACCCAGGACAGCAATTTAGTCTCGAGGTTCCCTGCGGAACTGGCACCCCGGGGTCTATCCCCACTCACCCCTGGCAGGTCCCCTCTGCCTCTCCGCTCCACCATCGCCAGTTCATGCTGCTGCTGCTTCTGCAGCTCTTTCTCGGGCTCTCGCTGTCTCTCACAGTCCTCTTGCTCTCTCGGACTCAGCTCCAATCCCATCGATCTCTGATCCCCTGATGGGGAACCCGATCGTGAAGACCTCCATCTGGCTGGGGACAGGACTCTCGGGGATGTCTGGCTACCACTTCAGCTGCTCCCAGATCCTGCTATAGCCCCGTCTGGGTCTGTTCCTTAGAGCGATCATCCTCCTCCAGCTGCACGATTGACTGTGCTTTGGTGAACTTTCCAATGCGCAACCCTCTCTTTCTGCACAGGGTCACAATGTCCTTCTTATGGAGACGGTGACAGGCCCTCACTCCGCTCTTCCCAAGTTGTGGTGGACTCACAGGCCTGTGTGCTCTCAGGTCCCCACGGTCTCCAGGGAGAACCCCTAGTGTGCCAGTCCTTCTCGAGGTCACCCCCTCTTTGCCAGGGTTGAGCTGCAGACTACTCCGCCCCGGGACCGCTCGCTGCAATCCCCAGGGGAACCTTGTTACTGCAAAAGTCCTTCTCTCTCCCAAGGCCAAGCCGCAGGTTCCTCCACCACAGTCCATAGGGGGACCCCATTACTGCACAGTCCTTCTTGCTGGTCACAGTCCCAGGGGTTAACTGCCCCCCAAAACCGCTCCTCTCTGAGCCTTCAGCACGCCTGGTCCTCGTCAATCCCCCTTCGATTTACTGCTCCCCAGACACTTACTGCAGGAAGCGCAATCCGCAGGGTGCAGTACATCCCACCCCTGCCACCAGTTGTCACGGAGTCCCCGGGCGATGCTCTGGAACTGCTCCCTACAAAGCCAGGCAGGACTCTGGGGGAGTCTCCTGTCTGGGAGCAGCCTGTCTGCAGGACACACAGCTCACCCGGCTCCCCCCTTCCTGGGTCTGACCTCGGAGCATCCAGCATCCTCTGCCCTCCGTGCGCTTCCCACAGCAAGTCCGCCCAGGCGGGGTTCTGGGGCAGCCAGAGGGTCCTGCCCCCCAACTCTGCAGTCAGACGGGACTCTCAGCCAGCCAGTAAAACAGAAGGTTTATTAGACGACAGGAACAGGGTCTAACACAGAGCTTGTAGGTGCAGAGACCAGTACCCCTCAGCTGGGTCCATTTGGGGGGGGGGGGGCAGTGAGCCAGACATCCCCGTCTGTGCTTCACTCCTCGTCCCCAGCGAGCCCCAAACTGAAACTCTCTCCACCTCTCGGCTTTGTCCCTTTCCCGGGCCAGGAGGTCACCGGATTCCTTTGTTCTCCAACCCTTTAGCTCTCACCTTGCAGGGGGGAAGGGCCCAGGCCATCAGTGGCCAGGAAACAGGGTGTCGGCCATTCTCTGTGTCCAGACCCCTGCACACACCTGCCCTCTAGGGCTCTGAAACGATCACACGCCCTTATCCCACCCCCTAGATACTTAAGGGGAAACTGAGGCACCCCCCACAATATTCAGAGGAAACATTAAGAACAGTCCCACTTCGTCACATCCCCGCACACAGCATGACCCCCCACAGCCCCCTCAAACATAACCCCCCCCACACAGCCCCCCAGACATCACCCCTGCACACAGTCCCCCAGACTTAACCCCCCTGCACAGCACGACCCCCCCACAGCACCCTCCTGCGGACAGCACATCCCCCACCACAACCCCACAGTGCGCCCCCCTTGTTGCGGACAGCATACTCCCCCCCTTTTGCTCCTCCCAGCCTGCCCCCCAGGGCCCACACCAGCCCTGCAGGGCCCTGGTGTCACCACACTGGTCACTTGGACTCACCCCGTCTGTCTGTCTGTCTGTCTGTCTATGCCTGGCCTGGCCGCTGCTGCCCCCCAGGGACAATGTGCTGGTGCTGGACATTTTCTTTGAAGCCTTGAACTATGAGACCATCGAGCAGAAGAAAGCATATGAGGTGGCAGGGCTGCTGGGTGAGTGTCCGGGGGGGTGCTGCTGGGTGAGTGCCCGGGGGTCTGTGTGTGCCAGGAGTGCTGGGTGAGTGCCGGGGGGGGGCGCTGAGTGAGTGCCCGGGGGGACTGGGTGAGTGCCCAGGGGGGGCTGGGTGACGGGGGTGCTGGGTGAGTGCCCAGGTGGGTGTGTCGGGGAGGGCTGAGTGAGTGCCCATGGGGGGGTGTGAGTGCCAGGGGGGCTGGGTGAGTGTCCGGGGGGTGCTGCTGGGTGAGTGCCTGGGGGTCTGTGTGTGCCGGGAGGGCTGGGTGAATGCCGGGGGGGGCTGGGTGACGGGGGTGCTGGGTGAGTGCCCAGGTGGGTGTGTCGGGGGGGGCTGAGTGAGTGCCCGGGGGGGGAGCTGGGTGAGTGCCCATGGGGGGGTGTGAGTGCCAGGGGGGCTGGGTGAGTGTCTGGTGGTCTGTGTGTGCCGGGAGGGCTGGGTGAATGCCGGGGGGGGGGCTGGGTGAGTGCCCAGGGGTGTGGGAGTGCCGGGGGGGGCTGGGTGTGTGCCTTGGGGGGGTGTGAGTGCCAGGGGGGCTGGGTATGTGCCAGGGGGTGTGAGTGCCTGGGGGTTGCTGGGTGAGTGCTGGGGGCTGAGTAAGCGCCCGGGGGGGCTGAGTGAGCGCTGGGGGGGTGCTGCTGGGTGAGTGCCTGGGGGTCTGTGTGTGCCAGGAGGGCTGGGTGAGTGCCCGGGGGGGCTGGGTGACGGGGGTGCTGGGTGAGTGCCCAGGTGGGTGTGTCGGGGGAGGCTGAGTGAGTGCCCGGGGGGGGAGCTGGGTGAGTGCCCGTGGGGGGGTGTGAGTGCCAGGGGGGCTGGGTGAGTGTCCGGGGGTCTGTGTGTGCCGGGAGGGCTGGGTGAATGCTGGGGGGGGGCTGGGTGAGTGCCCAGGGGTGTGGGAGTCCCGGGGGGGGCTGGGTGAGTGCCTTGGGGGGGTGTGAGTGCCAGGGGGGCTGGGTGTGTGCCAGGGGGTGTGAGTGCCTGGGGGTTGCTGGGTGAGTGCTGGGGGCTGAGTGAGTGCCCGGGGGGGCTGAGTGAGTGCTGGGGGGGTGCTGCTGGGTGAGTGCCTGGGGGTCTGTGTGTGCCGGGAGGGCTGGGTGAGTGCCCGGGGGGTGTGAGTGCTGGGGGGGCTGGATGATTGCCCGGGGGTGTGTGAGTGCCAGGAGGGCTTGGTGTATGCCCAGGGGCTGGGTGAGTGCCTGGGGGTGTGCGAGTGCCTGGGGGAGGCTGGGTGAGTGCCCAGGGGTGTGTGAGTGCCCGGGGGGCTGGGTGTGTGCCAGGGGGTGTGTGAGTGCCTGGGGGGCTGGGTGAGTGCCAGGGGGTGTGTGAGTGCCAGGGGGGAGCTGGCTGAGTGCCCAGGGGTGTGAGAGTGCCTGGGGAGGGACTGGGTGAGTGCCGGGGGTGTGAGTGCCGGGGGGGCTGGGTGAGTGCCCAGGGGTGTGTGAGTGCCGGGGGGGGGGCTGGGTGAGTGTGGGGGGTGCTGCTGGGTGAGTGTCCAGGGGCGTGTGAGTGCCGGGGGGGGGCTGGGTGAGTGCCCAAGGGGGTGTTAGTGCCGAGGGGGCAGGGCTGGGTGAGTGCCCGGGGGGGTGAGTGCTGGGGGGGGGCTGCTCGGTGAGTGTCCAGGGGGGCTGGGTGAGCACTTGCAGTGGGGCAGGGAGCAGTGCCCCTCATGACTCTCTGTGGGCGTGGATGGGGCTGGCCCCTGCCTGCTGCAGGAGCAGCGTCGGGTGGGTGCGGCCCGGCTTCCCGCTCACGCTCTGCCCCTGCCCCCAGGGGACATCGGGGGCCAGATGGGGCTGTTCATCGGGGCCAGCATCCTCACCATCCTGGAGATCTTCGACTACCTGTACGAGGTGAGGCCACGGGGCCGAGCAGCAGTGGGCAGGGGGCTCTTTGTTCTCCCCCGAACCTTGGTTCCCCCCCCAGCCTTGGTGCCCCCCCGAGCCTTCCCCCTTGACAACGCTCCTGAGACTGGTTCAGCTTCAATGCCGACCACAGCCACATGTGCCCCCAGCCCCTCTCCCCGTCCCCCGCTGGCCCCCACGCACGCCCTCCTCTATGAGCCTTCCCCCCCCCCGCCAATAGGTAAGAATGCAGCACATAGGGGAAACTGAGGCCCACTCAAGCATGATTAAAATATTACAAAGAATTCCCACTTGGTTACAGGGGGTGTCCATGGCCCAGCTGTGCCCCTCACTGCAGCACTGGGCACAGCTCACCCCTTCGTGAATTTCCCTGCCCCCCCAAGAAGTAGGGCTGGGCTGTGCTCCCATGGGCCAGATGGGGTTGCCCAGCGCCCCACAGGGTGAACAGAGACTCGAAACTGGGGCTCCCGCCACCCAGGCTAGTGCCACCCCTTGGACTCTCCCAGGCAGGGACAGCGAGCAGGGGAAGTACAAAGGAGCTACGACCCCCCAACTGTAGGGACCTCCCCAAGAGGTCATTGCAGAGCCTCCCCCACTCCCCTCCTGTTGGTAATGACCCGGTTATCTCCCCCCAGGTGTTTCGGGACAAACTCCTCAGCTTTTACAAGAACAAGAAGAGACCCCAGAGAAATAACAGCGACAACCTGGTAACCAGCCCCTGGGTGCACTGCAAGAGGAGGGGCCCCTGAGCTTCCCCCCTCCCCCCAGAACCACCCTGCCAGGGGAGGGGCCCCTGACTTTCCCCCATCCCCCCAGAACCGCCCTGCCAGGGGAGGGGCCCCGACCTTCCTCCGTCCCCCCAGAACCGCCCTGCCAAGGGAGGGGCCCCCGACCTTCCCCCGTCCCCCCAGAACCGCCCAGCCCGGCACCCTGCAGCGCTGAGGCCTGTTGGGGATCGGGCTGCCGCTGTCTCCCCGGGGTCCCCTCTGCACGGGCTGTGACATCCCCAGGCTGGCCCTGCCGCCCCACCTGCTGGATTTAGCGCCACCCGGCAGAACCCCGCAGCAAGACTGGGGCATGTTAGCGCTCGGTGGCCCTGCCCCCACTTCCTCTAGCCCAGCGGTTTTCAAACTGCGGTTCGGGACCCAGTACTGGGCCGTGGAATTGAAGGCCCTGGGTCGCGGCAGCTCTGGGCAGCACCACCGACCGGGCCATTAAAAGTCCCATTGGCGGTGCTGCTTGGCTAAGGCAGGCTTGTCCCTACCTGTTCTGGCACCGCGCTGCGCGCCAGCAACGGCCAGCAGACGGTCCGGCTCCTAGGCAGGGGGCCACAGGGTGGCATGTGCTGCCCCCGCCCTGAGCACTGGCTCCACACTCCTATTAGCAGGTTCCTGGCCAATGGGAGCTGGGGGGGGGGCGTGCCTGCGGGCGAGAACCATGCAGAGCCGCTTGCGCGCCTCCACCTCGGAGCCGGACCTGCTGCTGGTCCACTTCCAGGGCGTAGCGCAGTCCGCAGTGTCAGGACAGGCAGGAAACCTGCCTTAGCACCCCCACTGCAGGAGCCGCCCATGGTAAGCCTGTGCCCCAATCCCCTGCCTGAGCCCCCTCCTGCACCCCTCATCCTTGGCCCCACCCCAGAGCCCTGACCTCCTCCTGCACCCCAACCCTGAGTTCTTCCCACACCCTGAACCCCTCATTCCTGGCCCCACCCTGCAGCCCTGAGCCCCTCCCCCACCCCAAACCCCTTACCCCCAGCTCCGTTGGGTCATGGCCATCAACCATTTTCTTTAACTGGGTAGCCAGAAAAAGAATTTGGAACCGACTGCTATAGGCAAGGTGTTGCTGCAGCATCCGTGCGGACGTGGGGGCAGGGCCGTATCCACGCGAAGGCGGGGCACAGGGCTGCCTGCGGGCACTGGCTGCCAGGCTCTGGCGCTGCACCACACAGGCGATAAAGGCCCCTGGATGAGCCGCAGCCAGGTGTGAGCAAGCATAGAGCCGGGTCGCTCGTCCCCTGCAGCGTGGGGCAGGCTCTGGCTCAAGTGGGAGGCCCCCATAGGTTCCTCCTGATTCAGTGGATGGCCTGCAGCAGCATCCTCCACCCCGCCCCAACCCCCTCATCCTGCCCCAGTGTGGCAGGGGGAGGGGGTCCTGGGAGTGCAGGAGAGTGAGCCCCCCCATACTGACCTGCCGTGGTCCACTGGGGTAGTGTACATGCCCCTTTGCACCCACGCGTTCATTATTTCTTGGTGAACCCAGAACTGCCCCAAAGCCACACCCTAAGTGCAGCGCATCCCCGCTGCTCCGCAGGGCCCCTAGTGTCAGGGCCAGGCGGGAGCCAGAGCGGCTGGGGCTGAGTGCCAGTTTCTGGGCACAGCCACTCTAGGGAGGGCTCAGCTTTGCCTTCACCCCGGCCTGAGATCTCTGCCCGGGAAGAGAGCTAGCTGGGCTCACACCTGCCCAAGGGATGGAGGGTTTACTACAGTGTGGGGCACAGGCACACCGTGGGGTCTGGGACTTCGAACGGTGCCTGGGACCAGGGTGGCACACACCCAGCAGGGCTCCCTGCGTGCGGCCCGGGGCCAAAGGAGGAGCCCGGTGATTCAGCCCCTGCTCCGGAGCCATCCCGGGCTGCTGTGGCCTGCACTGGCACCTGCTCTTCAGAACAGGGATTGACCAAGTGGCGGGGTCAGAAAAGAGCCAGTGAGGGGTTGAGCTCTGCAGACCCTGCAGCATAGATTAAGCTGCCTTAGTCTGTGCAGGGGAGGGGTCGGCGGTGCGGTGAGCACCGTCTGCGGGTGCCCGGAGCCTCGTCTGTGCAGGGGAGGGGGCTCTGGGGCAGACGCCCTGCCTGTCGGAGTGAACGGCCGTAGACAAGAGCTGTTCTGGCTGGGAATAAGGAGCAGATTTTCCCCAGGGAGGGTCGCCCCCATTGGAACGACTGACCGGAGGGGTAGTGGGGGGTGTCTCTGTCACACAGGGTCAGTGAATCCAGGCTGGGCGGGTCTCCAACTGCCCCCCTCTAGTTCAGCTGGGCCAGGAGTCCCTGGGCAGAGCTGTGCCCTGGGCTCTGCGGGAGGCTACGTGGTCCCAGTGGACACGGACAGTGCCAGGCTCACACACCGGCCAGGCAGTCACACCCCAGGCAGGGCAGGGCCTCGGCCCGTGGCAGCTACAGCCGGCTCTGGCCCTCTGGAGGAGCCATTCCCGAGTGCTGGCACCTCTCAGGGGGCCTGTGGCTGTCGGGCAAGCGTAGGGTCCCCCGCGGCAACCAGCCAGCAACATCCACACAGGACTGCAGGCTTGGCAGTGACCTCCTGGCACTAAGGCCAGGCCCCTGCTCGTGCAGGCAACCCCGGCCCATCATCCCCCCTTGCAACCTGATCCACTCCACCCTCGCACCCACACCCCCCCAGCTCTGCCCTGCTCCCTCCGCTCAGCCCAGCCGCCCCCCAGCTGCCCCTCTTCCCCCTGGGCTAGCTCTTTCCCTGCCTCAGGCTCCTCCAGTGCCTGGCTGACAGCGCCACCCAGCCTCATCACACATTTTACTAGCACCCTCTGCGTCCCGGGCCATCATCAACGCCCACACTGCAGACACAGCCCAGGTCAAATTGCCTGTGGCTCCCGCAGACCCTCCCGGCCCAGAACTGGGGGAGCATGGCACAGCCCTGGAATCAGAGCATGCCAGGAGGGTCAGGGCACCGGTGGCCAAACCCCACTCCCAGGCAGGGACCCAGGAACGTGGGGAGGGGAGGCAGACCACGGCGGTAGGGGCAGCAGGGCCAGGATCTGGGATGGGGTGGGTGGATGGAGACACCGCCTGCTTCTTACCCCCCTGTTCCTCCCCAGAGCACCTGTAACACCCTGCGCAGCCACTCGGACAGTCTCGGCTTCACCCCGAACATGCTACCTCGGCACCCGGCTCTCGGCAACTTCGAGGAGTTTGCGTGCTGAGGGGGTGGCTGCGCCTTGCAGTCCCAGCCCACTGGCCTCTCGCCTCCAGCAAGACCTGAGCCGCTCTGGCCAGGCAGATGCGGCTTGGCGGCACAGAGGGCACCAGGACAGCCCCTGGGAAGGAGACACCAGTGGTGGTGCAGTCCTGGGCTTCCACACACTAGGCTCTGTGGGGCCTTGGCCCAACTCAGCTCCCGGCCAGCTGTGGCTCCAAGCATTCACCACTGGGCTTCCATGCACAGCCCTCAACAGGGGAGCTCATGCTCAGGCTTCCACCCTGCCCCGTCGGGGGTGGGGATTGCTATCCCCTGGGGTCAGCCCCTCTGCAGGCAGGGGGGTGCTGAGCCCAGCGCTGGAGTGCCCTGCCCTGGCCATGATCATTCCAGCTGCCCCAGGGGTGGAAGCCAGCACCTTTGACAAGCCATGGTGCCTGGCTGCCTCCCAGCCAGGGCACAGAGAACGGAGCCAGCTCTCCCCTCCCCGGAGGCCTCTACCCCCATCACTGAGCTCGGCCCAGCCTCCCCCTGCCTGCAGCCCCACCCCAGGGAACCTCTCCCAGCTGTATGAGAGCCACAGGGCTCCCCAGCCCCAGGGCACAGCACCCTCACAACTCCCTCAGGATGGCTGGCCCCCAGGGATGGGTGCAGCTTGCACTCCTGGTCTTCCCAGGCCCTGCAATGGGGAGAGGCAGGGGGTGGCCCCTAGCCCCTGTGCTGGGGCACATGGAGACTGGGAGGCCCCAGGGACCGACCAGGCCCTTTGTGCTAGTGACCCGTCTGAGAGTCCTGCTGGCCACGTATCTGCATGAGCTGCTTGCAGCACCCCCATCACCTGCTCCCCTTGCCCATCTGTGCCCCCTGCCTCCCCTCTTCCCTCCAGCGCAGAGACAGCTGCAGCTTGCACCTCTCCAGCCTAGCGCGGATCCTGTGTATCATTAAAACCCACCTGGTGGTTCCGACTTCCCATCTCTGCTTGGTCAGTTCCAGGACGGGAGGGCCCTAAGCAGGCACGAGTCATTGGGGGAGGGGGAGGCAGGGTTGGACCAGGCCTGGGGGGCCCTGCAGGGCCCACACAGGGCTCGAGGGGAGAGTGCTAGGCTGGGCCTACAGAGACGGGCACGAGGCGGACCATAGCTTGGTGTTGCGAGTAGTGGGAGCAAAGGGGTAGCTGCCAAGTGGGCCCTAGGCCAGGCTCTCTCTACCAGCAGCCCACGGGCTGTCCCCTCGGCCAGCAGGCGTCTCCCCCGTCACCGGGCTTCTCTCTGCAGCTCACCCCACAGGACTCTGGAGCCAACTCCCCATCGTCACCACAGCCAGGCTCTCCCCAGGCCCTGCAGGGCCCTGGGGTATCAGCAGCCCCCCCACCTTCCAGTCTCCCCCCCCCCCCGCTGCAGCCAGGCCCACTGCCCCTCCCATGAACAGCAGGGCAGGTGCGTCAGCACCCCGAGCCACAGGTCTGACCCAGCCTCCATTCTCTGCCTGCCAGGGGCAGCCCCAGCAGCCCCCTCCCACCATGGAAGGGACGAGAGCGCAGGACGCAGGCTGGGGGAGGGGAACTGTTTATGAAATTAAACATACACCTTCAGCCACACAGGAGCATGTTACAAGGGGGAGGGAAGCTGCCTGGCCCCCAAGGAGTCCCAGCTGGAAGGGGGCCCCACCCAGGCAGGGGCACGGCCAGGGCCCAGAGGCCTGCAGGGGACGTGGCAAGAATGGGCAGCCAGCGCCGGGGGCATCACATCCCACACCAGCCTGGGAGGAGCCATCTCTTGCCCCCAGACCTCCGATGAAGTAAGGGACAGCAGCAGCTCCCCTCTTTCCTGTGCCCCACTGGAACCCCAGGGCCGTCCCTGTCCCGGGGGAGGCAGATGACGCTGCACGGTACAGGGGCAATGGGTGCTTGCAGCAGGGCAGGGAGGGGGGCTGGCTCCTGTCCATGGGGTCCCCGCAGAGACTGGTATAAAACCAGGCACTGCAATGTGTTAAAAACCTAATAAATATCTTGGGGGGGTCCCAGGGCCCTGCCCATCACCCAGTGCCCTGGCCCCAGAACCCCCCTCCCGCAGGCGCCCCTGGAGAGGGCAGGTGCTGGCCTGGCCCAGGCAGTCTCTAGGGAAGGCAGAAGTCCGTGAAGTAGGAGTGCTGCAATGCCTCCTCGGCCGAGACCCGCTGCACCGGGTTGCACTTCAGCAGGTTCTGTGGAGGCAGCAGAGGGGCTGGGTGAGGAGGGGGTGGGGACAGCCTGGATGGAGCAGGGCAGTGGGGCCAGGCACCCCCACCCCGGAGCTGCAGGGGAGAGTCAGAAGCCCATTCCCCAAGGGGTGGTTGGGGGAGCAGCAGCAGAGAAGCCATCTGGCTACCCAGCACAGCCCAGGCAGAGCGGCTGCTGCCCCTGCCCACAGGGAACAGAGAGGGGCTGTCAGCTCTGCATATGCGAAGATGCCCCAAAACAGTCCTGGTCAGTCACAGGACTCCAGCAGCCCCCAGGGACAGGCCTGCCCCTCCCTGAGGCCAGCAGGCCCCTCTGCGTGCCATGGGGCTGGGCCCACAGCACCTGCTCAGCCCAGGCAGCGGGGCACTCACCTGGAGCAGGTCCCGACCTGTGGCATTGAGCTTCGGCACCACATTGAGCAGCGACGTCGTCGCAGGGTACATGGGGTACGGCTGAGGGGAGAGAGGGTGACAGCTAGGAGCACCCTCCAGCAATAATCCACCCTCCACCTCCCCCCAGAGACAGGCCAACCTCGACCCAGCACTAATCCCCCCTGGAGACAGGCCCACGCCCCCCTTCCCACTCCAGACACTAAGACTGCCCCCGCACAGCCTCTAACCTCACCCCCAGACTGGGCCTGGCAGCTGCTCCCTCCCTGGCCCTGGTGCTCCGAGGGCCTAGCTAGCCCCTGCAGATGCTCATCTCCAGGGGACCCAGTGCCTGCGCGTTGTGCGGGGCTCACACCTGTCAGGTGTTGTTCGTGGCACCCGCTGATGGACCTAAGAGCTGCAGCTTGTGGCCGGAGGGGGCAGCTCCATGCCCCCTGCTTCCGAGGACAAGGCGGGCCCCAGAGCCCCTCCCCGCCAGGTCAGGCCCATGGCGCCCGTCCCCAGCCTGGGACTCACCTTGTAGTCTGGGAGCTTAGTCATGGCCGGCCACTGCTCTTCGGTTGGGGTTCCCAGCAACGTGGGAGCGGGTTAAGGGCCATCTCTGCCCCCACAGGCCCCAGCCAGCCAAACAGGGGAGGGGAGGACCTCAGCTCTGGCCTGCAGACCCTGCCCAAGGCACATCCTACCACCCCCCCCCAGGGCTCCTTCAGCCAGGAGGAAAAGCTGGGAGCCGCATGCCCCCCCACCCAAAGGTGGTCAGGAAACCTGTTACCCAAGGGAAGGATTCGTCGCCCGGCCTGGGCCTTTTGGCTCCTGTCTCTCTGGCTTTGTTCTCCCCACCCTTTGCTAAACAAATCTGCCCAAGGTTGAAAAGGATATCGGAAAATCCGCTTCAGCTGGTCGTCCACATCGTTCCCCGGGAACAGGGGCCGCCCAGCATTGGCCAGCTCTGCGGGGAGAGAGACGGGGCTGAGCCCAGGGAGCCCTGCAGACCCTCCCGCGCTCCCCACACTCGGTGCACAGCCCCTCCACAGTGGGGAGCTGGGCACCCAGGTACCTGCAAAGATGCACCCCGCTGACCACATGTCTATGGAGGTGGAGTAGAGCTTGGCACCAAACAGCACGTCAGGGGGACGGTACCACAGTGTCACAACCTGCAGGGGGCGGACACAGGCTGTCAGACCCCCACTGCCCAGAGAACAGCCCACAGGAGACGCAGCAGAGCTGCCAGCCTGAGCACCACATGTGGCTCCAAGCTCTGGGCAGGCCATCGGGCAGCTTTCCCTTCCTCCCACAGCTCCCTCCATGGCTGCTGAAGCACCCCAGCACGGTTGCTGACCCATCCGCCCTGCAGAGAATGGGGCCCACTGACACCCCCCAGAGCCAGCAGCAGCAGGATCCTATCTCTTCCTAGCTTTGCCCCAGCCGCTGTGTGATCCAAGCGGAAGCACTGGCCGAGCTGGGAAGACAGGATGTAAACAGCCCACCACCATGAACCACCACTGCTGGCGGAGAAGGAAGAATGGGGGTGGGGCAGGGCGCTCTCCCCCAGAGACAGCGCTGCCCCCCCCATGCATCAGTGCAGCTCTAGGTAGGGCTGAGCTGCAGGGAGAGGGGAGGGGGCTCAGCAGGGGGTGCTCTCCCCTCGCAGTCAGCGCTGACCTCACTACCCTAACTTGGTGCTGGGGGCCTGTGAGGTGGCGGGGTGCTCTCCCCTCACACGCTGGGGGGGGGCTGCACAGCGGGAGGAAGAGGGGCGCTCTCCCCTTGCACGCTGGGGGGCCAGTGCTCTCCTCTCACAGCGAAGAACTAGATTCTAGCTCCCTGTAGAACAGCCTGTCCAGTAGCTGCATAGAACAGCCAGTACACAGTAGCCGAATTGCTGAAAGGGCCCCTGCAGCGGATGTGTGCCCATGCCCCCAGGACGTCCCCGACCACTCACCTCTGCTGAATAACAGCGCACAGGGATCCCAAAGGCCCGAGCCAAACCAAAGTCGGCCAGTTTGAGCTCCCCATTCTGCCAAGAGAAGAAGATGAACCAGCCACAGAGAATCAGTCATGCAGAGCGCGCCACCTGCCAGGAACTGCGGCTGCCAACCAGAGCCAGAGAAACAGCAAAGCTCCTGCCCTGTGCTCAGGAGGCAAAGACTATAGCCCCAAGAGGAGCAGGTGAGAGGACACAATGAACAGCCCCCCAACCCTGCCCTGGGCTCCCCCCCTGCCCTGGGCTCCCCCTCAGTCACAATCCACAGCCCCTGCTAGCCCAGCTCTGGAATCCCCACCACAACTTTGCCGCTCCCCCTAAATCCCAACCTGCAGCCCGTTAGCCGAGCCCTAGGATCCCCACCAGCCTGCTCGTACTCCCAATCCCAACCCACAGACCCTGCTAACGCAACCCTGGGCTCCCGCCAGCCCTGCCAGTCCCCCTCAATCCCGATCAGCCCTGTCAATGCCCCACACTCCAGCCCAGCAGCAGCACTGGCCCCCGTCTGGCTGCGTGGGTCACTCACTCTGTTGATCAGCAGGTTCTGGGGTTTGAGGTCTCTGTGCAGCACGTTTCGGCTGTGGCAGAAGGCGAGGCCCTTCAGCAGCTGGTACATGAAGGACTAGAAGAGAGGGCAGCAGTGAGCATGCTCCAGATAGACCTCAAACCTACCCGTGCCCCAGCCAGGGCGGGCGTTGGCTCCAGGAAGCAGGGGATTCTCCCCCGCCAGGCCTAAGGGAACCAAGACTGGCCAGTCTGGGAGGAGCAGCTTGTGATGCTGCGAGCCTGGGGAGCTGCCAACTCAGAACGGACCTTGGCAGGGGGCTGCTCATAGGGGCTACCAAGCTGGGTGCTGTGACTGGCACCCCCACCCCCGCAAGGCACCATCCTAGCCTGGCCCTGCAGACCCACCTTGACGTTCTCAGGGTCCAGGTCCCCATTGCAGCTGTCAAAGTATTTCTTCAGGTCCTGGCGGGAAAAGAGGGATGCCTGCATCAAAGGGGAGCTGGGGAGCTCAGGGGAACCCAGGCAACTCCGCTCCCCCTCGGGGAGGACAGTGGATTTCACCCTGGGCTCCCCGTTTCCTCCTGGAGGCAGGGGAGCCCACGGACCCCCAGGGCCTTCAGTCTCCTGTGAGCTCCATGTCCCCAGCTCACCTGGTCACAGAACTCAAACACCAGCGTCAGCTTCTTGTCACTGTGCAGGACATCGTGCAGCCTGCAATGCAGGGAAAACCCAGTGAGTGTCCCCAGCAGGAGCACACAGGCCTTTCAATAGCATGGGGCCTCCTACCAGCCCCAGTACCGAGAGCATGCACCCCGGGGAAAGGGGGTCCAGGGCAGGCCCTCACCCCTTTGCCTCAGGGGACATAGTGCTGGGGTCCTGGGTAGAAAACAAGCAGGTCACCCCATCGGCAAATCTGCTGTGAAAGGTACAAACACTTTCCCTGAGCAGCGTGTTACAGGACTCTGTGTGGGCCGGGAGAGGGCCACGCTCCTCACAGCTCCACCGCAGCTCCTACGGGACTCGTGGAGAGGAGAGCAGAGGGGAGACAATGCCACACAGCACCCAGGAGCTCCACAAGTCCAGATCCAAACCCAGCCCCATCCAGAGCCCCCTGGCCTGCCTGGCACAAGGCGTGTCCTTGCCTGACGATATTTTTGTGTTTCAGTTCCTTGAGCAGGCAGATCTCCCGCAGGGCGGAGCTGGGAACACCCTAGAGAAGAGGAGAGGGAGAGAGAGGGGGGGCTATCAGCATATGCTGCCCCACAGAGCCAGGATCTTACGTGCCCCCAACAGGGGACTGGCCAAACGCACAGAAAGGCATTAGCTTCAAGCCCAATGGGGCAGAAACAATAGAACAGGACCCAGGAACCGCAAAGGGTGATGAGCCCCCATCCCCAGCACCCGGGATAGGCAGCTCAGAGCAGCGGCTTGGGCCCAAACCTGCTCCCCTGCAGCTGGGAACATCTGCTTGCAGCTGCAGCCCACATCTGGTCCCCGAGGGAGCCAGAGACATGATGCCTGGCCACTGCTGGACAACAGAGCGGAGTGGGCTGGTCACCTCGTCATCATCATCTAGCCGGACTCTCTTCAGTGCCACGATCTCATGGGTCTCCCTGTTCTTGGCTTTGAACACGGTCCCGTAGGTCCCTGGGGGGAGAGGCTGTGAGAAGCAAGCACCCTAGTGCCAGCCCCCTAACCTCAAGCTCAACCCTACAGCATCTGCAGCACCTGACTCCCAGCCCAACCCGCACGGCAGCCCCGGCCCCGGCCCCGGCCCCCGCCCCCGGACCCCGCCCCTCCCCCACCGCAGCCCCAGCCCCGGCCCCGGCCCCCGCCCCTCCCCCACCGCAGCCCCAGCCCCGGCCCCGGCCCCCGCCCCCGGCCCCCGCCCCTCCCCCACCGCAGCCCCAGCCCCAGCCCCGGCCCCCGCCCCTCCCCCACCGCAGCCCCAGCCCCGACCCCCGGCCCCCGCCCCCGGCCCCCGCCCCTCCCCCACCGCAGCCCCAGCCCCGGCCCCCGCCCCTCCCCCACCGCAGCCCCAGCCCCCGCCCCTCCCCCACCGCAGCCCCAGCCCCAGCCCCAGCCCCAGCCCCGGCCCCGGCCACAGCCACAGCCACAGCCCCTGCCCGGCCCTGAACCGAGCGGGGCCTGGCCCGAGGCGGCGACTACGGGCAGATGAGACGCGACGCGACGCGGTCCGACCGCCCCGGTACCTTCCCCGATCTTCTCCAGCTTCTCGTATTTCTGCATCGCTCCGCACCGGGCCCGCCCGGACTACAGCTCCCGGCAGCCCCCGCGCGGCCCCGCCCCCCCGCTCCGCTCCCGGCAGCCCCCGCGCGGCCCCGCCCCCTCGCTCCGCTCCCGGCAGCCCCCGCGCGGCCCCGCTCCGCTCCCGGCAGCCCCCGCGCGGCCCCGCCCCCTCGCTCCGCTCCCGGCAGCCCCCGCGCTTCCAGCCGAGACCGCGGGTTTGTTCTCCCGGCAGCCCCTCCCCCCTGCCATGGCCCAGCCCCGGGGCCCTGCCCCCCCCCAATGGCCCCCTGCCCCGCCCCTCCCCCCTGCCACGGCCCAGCCCCGGGGCCCTGCCCCGCCCCCCAATGGCCCCCTGCCCCGCCCCTCCCCCCTGCCACGGCCCAGCCCCGGGGCCCTGCCCCGCCCCCCAATGGCCCCCTGCCCCGCCCCTCCCCCCTGCCACGGCCCAGCCCCGGGGCCCTGCCCCGCCCCCCAATGGCCCCCTGCCCCGCCCCCCCCCCCTGCCACGGCCCAGCCCCGGGGCCCTGCCCCGCCCCCCACTGGCCCCCTGCCCCGCCCCTCCCCCCTGCCACGGCCCAGCCCCGCCCCCCAATGGCCCCCTGCCCCGCCCCTCCCCCCTGCCACGGCCCAGCCCCGGGGCCCTGCCCCGCCCCCCAATGGCCCCCTGCCCCGCCCCTCCCCCCTGCCACGGCCCAGCCCCGGGGCCCTGCCCCGCCCCCAATGGCCCCCTGCCCCGCCCCTCCCCCCTGCCACGGCCCAGCCCCGGGGCCCTGCCCCGCCCCCCAATGGCCCCCTGCCCCGCCCCCCCCCTGCCACGGCCCAGCCCCGGGGCCCTGCCCCGCCCCCCAATGGCCCCCTGCCCCGCCCCTCCCCCTGCCACGGCCCAGCCCCGGGGCCCTGCCCCGCCCCCCAATGGCCCCCTGCCCCGCCGCTCCCCCCTGCCACGGCCCAGCCCCGGGGCCCTTCCCCGCCCCCCAATGGCCCCCTGCCCCGCCCCTCCCCCCTGCCACGGCCCAGCCCCGGGGCCCTGCCCCGCCCCCCAATGGCCCCCTGCCCCGCCCCGCCCCCCTGCCACGGCCCAGCCCCGGGGCCCTGCCCCGCCCCCAATGGCCCCCTGCCCCGCCCCCCCCCGCCACGGCCCAGCCCCGGGGCCCTGCCCCGCCCCCAAATGGCCCCCTGCCCCGCCGCTCCCCCCTGCCACGGCCCAGCCCCGGGGCCCTGCCCCGCCCCCCAATGGCCCCCTGCCCCGCCCCCCCCCCCTGCCACGGCCCAGCCCCGGGGCCCTGCCCCGCCCCCCAGTGGCCCCCTGCCCCGCCCCTCCCCCCTGCCACGGCCCAGCCCCGGGGGCCTGCCCCGCCCCCCAGTGGCCCCCTGCCCCTCCCCTCCCCCCTGCCACGGCCACCCCCCGGGGGCCTGCCCCGCCCCCCAATGGCCCCCTGCCCCGCCCCTCCCCCTGTCACGGCCCAGCCCCGGGGCCCTGCCCCGCCCCCCATTGGCCCCCTGCCCCGCCCCTCCCCCCTGCCACGGCCCAGCCCCGGGGCCCTGCCCCGCCCCCCAATGGCCCCCTGCCCCGCCCCTCCCCCCTGCCACGGCCCAGCCCCGGGGCCCTGCCCCGCCCCCCACTGGCCCCCTGCCCCGCCCCTCCCCCCTGCCACGGCCCAGCCCCGGGGCCCTGCCCCGCCCCCCAATGGCCCCTGCCCCGCCCCTCCCCCCTGCCACGGCCCAGCCCCGGGGCCCTGCCCCGCCCCCCAATGGCCCCCTGCCCCGCCCCCCCCTGCCACGGCCCAGCCCCGGGGCCCTGCCCCGCCCCCCAATGGCCCCCTGCCCCGCCCCTCCCCCCTGCCACGGCCCAGCCCCGGGGCCCTGCCCCGCCCCCCAATGGCCCCCTGCCCCGCCGCTCCCCCCTGCCACGGCCCAGCCCCGGGGCCCTGCCCCGCCCCCCAATGGCCCCCTGCCCCGCCCCCCCCCCTGCCACGGCCCAGCCCCGGGGCCCTGCCCCGCCCCCCAGTGGCCCCCCTGCCCCGCCCCTCCCCCCTGCCACGGCCCAGCCCCGGGGCCTGCCCCGCCCCCCAGTGGCCCCCTGCCCCTCCCCTCCCCCCTGCCACGGCCCAGCCCCGGGGGCCTGCCCCGCCCCCCAATGGCCCCCTGCCCCGCCCCTCCCCCCTGTCACGGCCCAGCCCCGGGGCCCTGCCCCGCCCCCCATTGGCCCCCTGCCCGCCCCTCCCCCCTGCCACGGCCCAGCCCCGGGCCCTGCCCCGCCCCCCAATGGCCCCCTGCCCCGCCCCTCCCCCCTGCCACGGCCCAGCCCCGGGCCCTGCCCCGCCCCCCAATGGCCCCCTGCCCCGCCCCTCCCCCTGCCACGGCCCAGCCCCGGGCCCTGCCCCGCCCCCAATGGCCCCCTGCCCCGCCCCCCCCATGCCACGGCCCAGCCCCGGGGCCCTGCCCGCCCCCCAATGGCCCCCTGCCCCGCCCCTCCCCCCTGCCACGGCCCAGCCCCGGGGCCCTGCCCCGCCCCCCAATGGCCCCCTGCCCCGCCCCTCCCCCCTGCCACGGCCCAGCCCCGGGCCCTGCCCCGCCCCCAATGGCCCCCTGCCCCGCCCCTCCCCCCTGCCACGGCCCAGCCCCGGGGGCCTGCCCCGCCCCCAATGGCCCCCTGCCCCGCCCCTCCCCCCTGCCACGGCCCAGCCCCGGGGCCCTGCCCCGCCCCCCCAGTGGCCCCCTGCCCCGCCCCTCCCCCCTGCCACGGCCCAGCCCCCGGGGCCCTGCCCCGCCCCCAATGGCCCCCTGCCCCGCCCCTCCCCCCTGCCACGGCCCAGCCCCGGGGCCCTGCCCCGCCCCCCAATGGCCCCCTGCCCCGCCCCTCCCCCCTGCCACGGCCCAGCCCCGGGGCCCTGCCCCGCCCCCCAAGGGCCCCCTGCCCCGCCCCCCCCGCCACGGCCCAGCCCCGGGGCCCTGCCCCGCCCCCAAATGGCCCCCTGCCCCGCCGCTCCCCCCGGCCACGGCCCAGCCCCGGGGCCCTGCCCCGCCCCCCAATGGCCCCCTGCCCCGCCCCCCCCCCTGCCACGCCCAGCCCCGGGGCCCTGCCCCGCCCCCCAGTGGCCCCCTGCCCCGCCCCTCCCCCCTGCCACGGCCCAGCCCCGGGGGCCTGCCCCGCCCCCCAGTGGCCCCCTGCCCCTCCCCTCCCCCCTGCCACGGCCCAGCCCCGGGGGCCTGCCCCGCCCCCCAATGGCCCCCTGCCCCGCCCCTCCCCCCTGTCACGGCCCAGCCCCGGGGCCCTGCCCCGCCCCCCCATTGGCCCCCTGCCCCGCCCCTCCCCCCTGCCACGGCCCAGCCCCGGGGCCCTGCCCCGCCCCCCAATGGCCCCCTGCCCCGCCCCTCCCCCCTGCCACGGCCCAGCCCCGGGGCCCTGCCCCGCCCCCCAATGGCCCCCTGCCCCGCCCCTCCCCCCTGCCACGGCCCAGCCCCGGGGCCCTGCCCCGCCCCCCAATGGCCCCCTGCCCCGCCCCTCCCCCCTGCCACGGCCCAGCCCCGGGGGCCCTGCCCCGCCCCCCAATTGGCCCCCCGCCCCGCCCCCTCCCCCCTGCCACGGCCCAGCCCCGGGGCCCTGCCCCGCCCCCCAATGGCCCCCTGCCCCGCCCCTCCCCCCTGCCACGGCCCAGCCCCGGGGCCCTGCCCCGCCCCCCAATGGCCCCCTGCCCCGCCCCTCCCCCCTGCCACGGCCCAGCCCCGGGGCCTGCCCCGCCCCCCAATGGCCCCCTGCCCCGCCCCTCCCCCCTGCCACGGCCCAGCCCCGCCCCTGCCCCGCCCCCAATGGCCCCCTGCCCCGCCCCTCCCCCCTGCCACGGCCCAGCCCCGGGCCCTGCCCCGCCCCCCAATGGCCCCCTGCCCCCGCCCCCCCCCCCTGCCACGGCCCAGCCCCGGCCCTGCCCCGCCCCCCACTGGCCCCCTGCCCCGCCCCTCCCCCCTGCCACGGCCCAGCCCCGGGGCCCTGCCCCGCCCCCCAATGTCCCCCTGCCCCCCCCCCCCCTGCCACGGCCCAGCCCCGGGCCCTGCCCCGCCCCCCAATGGCCCCCTGCCCCGCCCCTCCCCCCTGCCACGGCCCCCCCGGGCCCTGCCCCGCCCCCCAATGGCCCCCTGCCCCGCCCCTCCCCCCTGCCACGTACCAGCCCCGGGTCCCTGCCCCCCCCCCAATGGCCCCCTGCCCCCCCCTCCCCCCTGCCACGGCCCAGCCCCGGGGCCTGCCCCGCCCCCAGGGCCCCCTGCCCCGCCCCTCCCCCCTGCCACGGCCCAGCCCCGGGGCCCTGCCCCGCCCCCCAGTGGCCCCCTGCCCCGCCCCTCCCCCCTGCCACGGCCCAGCCCCGGGGCCCTGCCCCGCCCCCCAATGGCCCCCTGCCCCGCCCCCCCCGCCACGGCCCAGCCCCGGGGCCCTGCCCCGCCCCCCAAATGGCCCCCTGCCCCGCCCCTCCCCCCTGCCACGGCCCAGCCCCGGGGCCCTGCCCCGCCCCCCAATGGCCCCCTGCCCCGCCCCCCCCCCCCTGCCACGGCCCAGCCCCGGGGCCCTGCCCCGCCCCCCAGTGGCCCCCTGCCCCGCCCCTCCCCCTGCCACGGCCCAGCCCCGGGGGCCTGCCCCGCCCCCCAGTGGCCCCCTGCCCCTCCCCTCCCCCCTGCCACGGCCCAGCCCCGGGGCCCTGCCCCGCCCCCCAATGGCCCCCTGCCCCGCCCCTCCCCCCTGTCACGGCCCAGCCCCGGGCCCTGCCCCGCCCCCCATTGGCCCCCTGCCCCGCCCTCCCCCCTGCCACGGCCCAGCCCCGGGCCCTGCCCCGCCCCCAATGGCCCCCTGCCCCGCCCCTCCCCCCTGCCACTGCCCAGCCCCGGGGCCCTGCCCCGCCCCCCAATGGCCCCCTGCCCCGCCCCTCCCCCCTGCCACGGCCCAGCCCCGGGGGCCTGCCCCGCCCCCAATGGCCCCCTGCCCCGCCCCTCCCCCCTGCCACGGCCCAGCCCCGGGGCCCTGCCCCGCCCCCCAATGGCCCCTGCCCCGCCCCTCCCCCCTGCCACGGCCCAGCCCCGGGGGCCCGGCCCCGCCCCCCAATGCCCCCTGCCCCGCCCCCCCTGCCACGGCCCAGCCCCGGGCCCTGCCCCGCCCCCCAATGGCCCCTGCCCCGCCCCCCCCCCCTGCCACGGCCCAGCCCCGGGCCCCGCCCCGCCCCCCAATGGCCCCCTGCCCCGCCCCTCCCCCCTGCCACGGCCCAGCCCCGGGGCCCTGCCCCGCCCCCCAATGGCCCCCTGCCCCGCCCCTCCCCCCTGCCACGGCCCAGCCCCGGGGGCCTGCCCCGCCCCCAATGGCCCCCTGCCCCGCCCCTCCCCCCTGCCACGGCCCAGCCCCGGGGCCCTGCCCCGCCCCCCAGTGGCCCCCTGCCCCGCCCCTCCCCCAGCCACGGCCCAGCCCCGGGGGCCTGCCCCGCCCCCCAGTGGCCCCCTGCCCCTCCCCTCCCCCCTGCCACGGCCCAGCCCCGGGGGCCTGCCCCGCCCCCCCAATGGCCCCCTGCCCTGCCCCCCAATGGCCCCCTGCCCCGCCCCTCCCCCCTGCCACGGCCCAGCCCCGGGGGCCTGCCCCGCCCCCCAATGGCCCCCTGCCCCGCCCCTCCCCCCTGCCACGGCCCAGCTCCGGGGGCCTGCCCCGCCCCCAATGGCCCCCCGCCCCCGCCCCTCCCCCCTGCCACGGCCCAGCCCCGGGGCCCTGCCCCGCCCCCCAATGGCCCCCTGCCCCGCCCCCCCCGCCACGGCCCAGCCCCGGGGCCCTGCCCCGCCCCCCAATGGCCCCCTGCCCCGCCCCTCCCCCCTGCCACGGCCCAGCCCCGGGGCCCTGCCCCACCCCCCAATGGCCCCCTGCCCCGCCCCTCCCCCCTGCCACGGCCCAGCCCCGGGGCCCTGCCCCGCCCCCCAATGGCCCCTGCCCCGCCCCCCCCTGCCACGGCCCAGCCCCGGGCCCTGCCCCGCCCCCCAATGGCCCCCTGCCCCGCCCCTCCCCGCCACGGCCCAGCCCCGGGGCCCGGCCCCGCCCCCCAATGGCCCCCTGCCCCGCCCCCCCCCGCCACGGCCCAGCCCCGGGGCCCTGCCCCGCCCCCCAATGGCCCCCTGCCCCGCCCTCCCCCCTGCCACGGCCCAGCCCCGGGCCCTGCCCCGCCCCCCAATGGCCCCCTGCCCCGCCCCTCCCCCCTGCCACGGCCCAGCCCCGGGGCCCTGCCCCGCCCCCCAATGGCCCCCTGCCCCGCCCCCCCCTGCCACGGCCCAGCCCCGGGGCCCTGCCCCGCCCCCCAATGGCCCCCTGCCCCGCCCCTCCCCCCTGCCACGGCCCAGCCCCGGGGCCCTGCCCCGCCCCCCAATGGCCCCCTGCCCCGCCCCTCCCCCCTGCCACGGCCCAGCCCCGCCCCCCAATGGCCCCCTGCCCCGCCCCTCCCCCCTGCCACGGCCCAGCCCCGGGGGCCTGCCCCGCCCCCAATGGCCCCTGCCCCGCCCCTCCCCCCTGCCACGGCCCAGCCCCGGGCCCTGCCCCGCCCCCCAGTGGCCCCCTGCCCCGCCCCTCCCCCCTGCCACGGCCCAGCCCCGGGGGCCTGCCCCGCCCCCCAGTGGCCCCCTGCCCCTCCCCTCCCCCCTGCCACGGCCCAGCCCCGGGGGCCTGCCCCGCCCCCCCAATGGCCCCCTGCCCTGCCCCCCCAATGGCCCCCTGCCCCGCCCCTCCCCCCTGCCACGGCCCAGCCCCGGGGGCCTGCCCCGCCCCCCAGTGGCCCCCTGCCCCTCCCCTCCCCCTGCCACGGCCCAGCCCCGGGGGCCTGCCCCGCCCCCCCAATGGCCCCCTGCCCTGCCCCCCAATGGCCCCCTGCCCCGCCCCTCCCCCCTGCCATGGCCCAGCCCCGGGGGCCTGCCCCGCCCCCCAGTGGCCCCCTGCCCCTCCCCTCCCCCCTGCCACGGCCCAGCCCCGGGGGCCTGCCCCGCCCCCCAATGGCCCCCTGCCCCGCCCCTCCCCCCTGCCACGGCCCAGCCCCGGGGGCCTGCCCCGCCTCCCAGTGGCCCCCTGCCCCTCCCCTCCCCCCTGCCACGGCCCAGACCCGGGGGCCTGCCCCGCCCCCCCA
Source organism: Dermochelys coriacea (assembly GCF_009764565.3). Lineage (NCBI taxonomy): Eukaryota > Metazoa > Chordata > Testudines > Dermochelyidae > Dermochelys > Dermochelys coriacea. The sequence continues at coordinate 271,780,165 of NC_050069.1, forward strand.
ATGGCCCCCTGCCCTGCCCCCCAATGGCCCCCTGCCACGGCCCACCCCCGGGGGCCTGCCCCGCCCCCCAATGGCCCCCTGCCCCGCCCCTCCCCCCTGCCACGGCCCAGCCCCGGGGGCCTGCCCCGCCCCCCAGTGGCCCCCTGCCCCTCCCCTCCCCCCTGCCACGGCCCAGCCCCGGGGCCCTGCCCCGCCCCCCAGTGGCCCCCTGCCCCTCCCTCCCCCCTGCCACGGCCCAGCCCCGGGGGCCTGCCCCGCCCCCCAGTGGCCCCCTGCCCCTCCCCTCCCCCCTGCCACGGCCCACCCCCGGGGGCCTGCCCCGCCCCCCAATGGCCCCCTGCCCCGCCCGTCCCCCCTGCCACGGCCCAGCCTGCTTGGGAAGGCTGAGCTCCACGCTCTGCCTCCAGGTGCCCAGGGAAAGTCACTGAGGGGCAGGGTGTTCCCAGCGCCTGTCACCTGCTCAGCGCGCCTTCCCGGGGAGCCTGTGGGGAACGGCTCTGGGCCGCAGCGGGACAGTCATCCTCTACCTAGGTCTCGTTTGGCGGGAAACGGGTGACGGTGACTGCAGCCGGTGTAGAAGGACCCCGTGAGCCGGCTCTGAGACCAGCAGTGATGCTGGGGCAGCAGAGGCTGGACAGCCTGGCCAGGGAGCCTGGGGGTGTGCTCCAGCAGGCAGCCCGGGCTACCGTGGCTTCATTGCTGTTGCTCCCCAAGCTCGCTTGCTTGCTGAGGTATCTTCACCGCTGCTGCAGTCACACAGCGCGATCCCAGTGTGCACAGACCTGTAGTCAGCAGCACTGCAAAGCCCCACTACCAGATCTCTTGTCTATGTGTCGGTGCCTAGACACAGGTTTCAGAGTAGCAGCCCTGTCAGTCTGTATTCGCAAAAAGAAAAGGAGGACTTGTGGCACCTTAGAGACTAACAAATTTATTAGAGCATAAGCTTTCGTGAGCTACAGCTCACTTCATTGGATGCCTAGACACTGACTGGTCACCTCTCAGCCTCAATAAACTGAATAAATTGAGGTCCTCTGGCCTCCCGTTGTCAGGCTTGTTTTCCAGCCCTGGGTCATTCCTGTGGGCCCCCCTTTCCACTCTCCAGTATTTCCATGTCCTTCTCGAAGTGTGGACACCAGAAGGGCCTGCAGTATTCTACTAGTGATCTTACCAGGATCGTGTTGCTATTTCTACTTGATACTCCCTTTTACACAGCCAAGGTGTCACAGTGTCCCCGGGCGCTGCTCTGGAACTGCTCCCTATGAAGCCAGTCAGGACTGGGGAAGTCTCCTTTCTGGGAGCAGGGCAAGAAGCTCACAGTTTCCCCCTTCCTGGGTCTGACCTCAGAGCATCCAGCATCCTCTGCCCTCCGTGCGCTTCCCACAGCGAGTCCGCCCAGGAGGGGTCCTAGGGAAGCCAGAGGGTCCTGCCCCCAACTCCGCAGTCAGACGTGACTCTCAGCCAGCCAGCAAAACAGAGCTTTATTTGATGACAGGAACCTGGTCCAAAACAGAGCTTGTAGGTGCAGAGAACAGGACCCCTCAGTCAGGTCTGTCTTGGGGGGCAGGGAGGCCAGAGCCCCATCTGCGCCTCCCTCCATTTCCCCAGCCAGCTCCAAACTGAAACTCTCCCACCCCTCCTCCAGCCTTTGTCTCTTTCTCCGGCCAGGAGGCACCTGATCTCTTTGTTCTCCAACACCTTCAGTTGGCACCTTTGCAGAGGAGGGGCCCAGGACATCAGTGGCCAGGAGACAGGGTGTCGGCCATTCTCTGTGCAGACACCATCACACTGGCCTCTAGGACTCTGCCACAATCACACCCCTTGATCCCACCACCTAGATACTTAAGATCTGCATAGGGGAAACTGAGGCACCCATCCAGTATTCAGAGAAAACATTAAGAATAGTCCCACTTTGTCACATCAGGATCACATTAGCCCTTTGCATCACAGCCTGGCACCGAGAGCTCATGTCTACAATGACCCTGTGTGGGGCGGGTTGGGGGTCAGGGGCTGGGATCTGTGGGGCTTAGGGCTGGGACTGGAGTTGGGGGTCTGGTGGTGGGTCCCAGTGTGTGGGGTGTGTTGCGGGTCTCGGTGCAGGGCGCTGGGATCTGGGGGTTTTGGGGTTGGGGGCTGGTGGTGGGTCGCTCTGTGGGGCAGCTTGGGGGGGTGGAGGCTGGGATTTGGGGGGCTCAGGGCAGGGATCTGGGGGGCTGGGGGCTGGTGGTGGGTTGCTGTGTGCGGCAGTTTGGGGGATTGGGGGCTGGGATCTGGGGGTTGGTGGTGGGTCAAGTGTGCGGCAATTTGGAGGGTCGGGGGCTGGGATTTGGGGGGTCTTGGCTGGGACTGGAGATGGGGGGCTGGTGGTCAGTCTCGGTGTGTTGGGGATCTTGGTGCAGGGGGCTGGGATCTGGGGGTCTTGGGGCGGGGGGCTGGTGGTGGGTCTCAATGTGTGGGCTGGGATTTGGGGGGCTCAGGGTGGGGGCTGGTGGTGGGTCTCAGTGTGTGGGCTGGGATGTGGGGGGCTCAGGGTGGGGGGTCTCAGTGTGTGGGCTGGGATGTGGGGGGCTCAGGGTGGGGGGCTGGTGGGGGGTCTCAGTGTGTGGGCTGGGATTGGGGGGCTCAGGGTGGGGGGCTGGTGGGGGGTCTCAGTGTGTGGGCTGGGATTTGGGGGGCTCAGGGTGGGGGGCTGGTGGGGGGTCTCAGTGTGTGGGCTGGGATTGGGGGGCTCAGGGTGGGGGGCTGGTGGGGGGTCTCAGTGTGTGGGCTGGGATTGGGGGGCTCAGGGTGGGGGGCTGGTGGGGGGGCTCAGGGTGTGGGCTGGGATTGGGGGGCTCAGGGTGGGGGGCTGGTGGGGGGGCTCAGGGTGTGGGCTGGGATTGGGGGGCTCAGGGTGGGGCTGGTGGGGGCTCTGTGTGTGGGGCGGGTTGGGGGGCTGGGGTCTCTTTGGGCGGTCGGGCACGCGCATTCTTCTGACACGTGGAAAGTTTCAGCGCTTGGGACGCTCGGGAGCGCGCATCGCTCTCCTCCGCTGGCCCCGCCCCCTGCCTCGGACGCGCGCCGGCCCCGCTCATCCCCGGGCGCGCGGAGGAGGAGCCGCCTCTGGTAGGCTGAGGCGGGAGCGAGCTCCGCGCGCGGGAAGCGCGGCCCCGATGCCCGCAGCCCCGGGGGGGGGGAATGACTGGGGGAGTGGAGCCGGGGGGGCGCGGGCTGTCTGAGCGGGGGGATGGCCAGGGAGCTGGGGGGGGATTTGGGGTGGGGGGCATGGCCTGGCTGGGGATGGATGGGGTGGGGGGTATGGCCTGGCTGAGCGGGGGGATGGCCAGGGAGCTGGGGGGGGATTTGGGGTGGGGGGCATGGCCTGGCTGGGGATGGATGGGGTGGGGGGTATGGCCTGGCTGAGCGGGGGGATGGCCAGGGTGGTGGCTGGGGGGGACAGAAATCTGAAAGGGCGAGCGTGATGAACGGGGACCTGTGGGGAGTCGAGGGGGGATACTGAGGAAATGGTGGGGGCAGGGGGTGTGCAGTGGGGCGGGGAGATTGGGGGGACGTGGGGCAGAGCAGTGCCTGGTTCCGGTCGTGCTATTTCTGCGTGTCATGGCAGCTCCCAGAAGGGGGCGTCGCGGTGCCATGAGCAGCAGCTGCTGGAAATGCCGCCCGCAGGCCAGGGGGGCACAGAGCCCAGCAGAGGCCGGGGGTGCCAGGCTGCAGAGCTTGCCCGGGGCCGGGGGCAGGTGTTGGGAAGGAAGAGACGTGAAGGGGAATTGCCAGGGAATCCCTGCCAGGTCCCCTGCCTCGCTTTCCCCAGGCCTGCTGGAGTGCGGGCAGGGTAGCAGCTCACGCTGGATCTGCTTCTGATGGTGGCGTGCCCTCAGGCTGGCGTCTCTCCTGTGTGGGCGCCAGTTTCCCTCTTGGAGTAACAGGGTTAGTGATTCTGAGCCCCCCTGGAGTGAAAAGCCCTGGGCTGGCACCAGGAGGTGGATTTCCCTGGGCTGGTGGTGTGGGCGTGGGCGCAGGCAGGTGCTATTCGCTGGTGCCCAGCTGGGAGGCGGCTCCCCATGGGATGGGGCTCTTGTGTAACCTTAGGAGCATGTTAATTCCTTCCAGGAAGAGGAACAAACTCTCCCTCTTGCCCTGCAGCCTCTGTCGGAGAAGGATCCCATCAGTGATTTCCTCCTGGAGTGCCCCCGGGCCAGGGCCATACTGCAGCCCTCGTGGGAGGAGGTGAGTCTAGCCTAGTACCCTGGAGGAGGAGAGCTTCTGGTGGCGGGGAATTCCCCAGTCAAGGGCCCTGTCTGAGGGCACAGGGGGGAGATCATCCCCCAAACCTGGACCCTGCTTTGCATGGCCTGGGTTCCTGCACAGCCGCTAGGGAGCATCCTGTGACTGCTCCGGCATCCTCTCCACCCCCAGCTTACGCAGCTTCTTCTTCCTCAGTCGCTCTCTGGCCTCCAGCCCCCGCTTGCTGCTGACCCCCCGACTTCCTCGGGCCTTGCCAGCTGTAAAGGAAACAAACTTGTCACTCACTCCCAAGAACTTGCTTCCTCCTCCCGCTGTTCCCACGTGCCCGGTCAGCCCGTAACCCCTGACTGTGTCCCCTCCTGCCGCTCTGCGCCCTCCTAGCCCGCTTCCTCCCACTCTCTGGACTTGAGCTGCGTCTCCTCCAGCGCTCTGCCTGCTCCCCACCAAGCTGGCTTCGGCTCTCCTTGGCCCCCTCCTCCACGCTGTAAGTCTGCGCTCCTTCCTCTTCCTGCCTGCTTGTTTCCATGCCTCGCTGGCTCTCCTGTCGCTGGCTGGGCCGCTCGCTCCCCCAGGCCTGTTGGTGTCGCTCAGGTTTGTCCTCTTGGAGGCCTCATCTGCCCCCGTGTTTCCATTGCCAGCGGTACACTGCGGCTTCTCAAATCTCTCTGGGCCGGGCCTCTGCCTTTCTGCCCTGAGGTGTCCAGCCGCCTCTCTCCAGAACCCAGCCCCTCCTCTTCCTCGGGACCCCTCTCCCCTACTGGCATCTCCATGACAGCGCCTGACTCCCCTGCCCATAAACTCGGTGTCAGCTTTGTCTCTCTTTCTCTGTGTCTGTGCCCTGACTGTCTCTCACCTAATCGCTGTCACCTTCTCTCCAGCCACTCCATGCTACACGGCGCTGTCTCCTGCTGCTCCATTCTGCCTCATCTAATTGTATCGTCCCCTCGCTGACTGAGCACCGCCCTAGGAGTTAAAAATAGAACTGCAACAATCCCTCTGCCTGCCTTCCTGTCAGAGAGAGATGGCTTCAGTGGGTACCAGGTTTATTTGCCTTTCACCTGGCTCGAGAGGAAGCTGAGTCTGAGAGCCGCGGGGTGCAGCTACAGGCATCTCTTCCCTTGTGTCAGAGAGTTCCTGAGGCTAGGGCCAGTTCCTAGAAAGTTGTCTCCTGCACTTGTGAGTCTTCTCCATTTGGGTGACAGTTGAATTGTTCTGTTAGAACTGAGCTGTGGTGTGAGCTTGGGGTTGTGGAGGGGAGGGGTGTCATGTACCCACAGGATTGGGGCAACACCTCCCATTTCGCAACAGTCTGATGGAGGAACTCCTTCAGTTTGCTGGAGCCACAGGGGTCTCATTCAGCCTCTAGGGCAGGTCTCGCTGCCTGCTGAAACTGAACCTCGGGGGTGCCAACGCCCTGCTGCACCCCAGGAGCTCTGCCCAGCGAGAGCATCTGAGCCAGACTCCTGGCAGAGACTCACCTCCTTTTCAGGGACCACTGCACCTCAGTGTTTACAGTGACACTCAAACCAGTTGGGGTTATTAGTCACCTGGTTTATGGCATCGGCCGTCCTTAGGTCATCATAGAGACCTGAGGGCAAAGCTGAGTCCATGCAGGTCAGCCCGCGCACTAGCCAAGCTGCTGGGAACCCCATTTTCAGGCTCTCTGTCTTTCCTTAGTCAATTCCCAGATGAGAGAGCTTCCTTCAGAAGCCAACACTCACACCTCAGCCCTTTGTTCTTCAGCTGGGATCTCGACTCTGCAAAATCCTTGAGTAGCTGCAACTCTATTGTCTCACTGGCCCCCTTGGTGATCTGGGGTGGTTTCAACCAGTTCCTTAATGACTCTTCAATCCATCCAGGTGGTAATCTCTCCCCCTCCCCCCACAGCCATGCAAGGTGTAGGGGAAACCGAGGCGCACACAGTTTTCATGAAAAAATTCCCACTTTGTCACAAGGGCTCTCAGAGCGAGGGCCAGCCCCATGGAGGCCTTTGCAAATCAGGACAGAGACCTTGAATTAGCCTCTGTTCAGTGGGGAGAAGACGCAGAGTGGAGCACTGTTATTGGAGCCAGCCCTACGCTGCTGAGCAGACAAGCTGCTACATTCTGCACCAGTGGGAGCTTTTTGAGGCTGTCCAGCTGTGTCTTTAGGTGTAATGCACGTTCGGGTGTGAAGCAGTTCGGTTTGCGGCACACATGGCATGCCTGACTCGTACCCACAAGTGCAAGGAGATGAATGTGGATCTACCCCTGGCCCAGCCAGAGGCTCCCCCTTTCCACCAGCACAGCCTGAACTCTGCTGCCCCAGATACATCAGCCTGCCTTGCGCCATTCACCTGCCCCTCACGCCTGGGCGACTCTGCCAGGCCTACCCTAGCACACACAATGGTGGGTTGGATGCTGGAATTGGGGCGTGGCCGCTCCCTTACCAACTGTGGTGAGGTTCTCTGGGCAAATGGGTGTCTTCTGGCCTTCGAATGTGAGTGATGATCATTTGGGTCAGGGGACCTCTGGAGCAGGGCCAGAAACAGGGATTTGAAGCCTATTTCAGCATGCAGCCCTAACAAGTGGCTTTCAGAGAACCTATATGATCAGTCTCAGCAATCAAGCCTGGAAGCTGGGAATGCCTGGATCATCCTGGAACTGGTGCTCTAGACATGACATTCTCTGTGTCCTTACACCTCCCCTGAGCCGGCCAGTCCCCTGCCTTGGGGCAGGGCTGGTGCCGGTGTCCCCTAGATGTGAAAAGCCCCGTGTCCCCATTCCCTGCCCCCAGAGCCAGCTGTTCTCCCTGCCCTGGGGCTGGATTGGAGCCAGAGTCCCCTTGAGGGTCTCAATCTCATGTCTAATGCCCTGACCCACCCTGGTGCGAGTCTTCTCCCAGCATGCTTTGGGGAGTGATCGTACCCATACAGTTGTGACCGGAGCCACTTTGTTCCGGTCGGCGTTCCTGTGCTTGGCACTAGCGCCCCGAGGGTTGGGGTTAGTGTCGCCTGGAGAGAAGTGGGGCCTGGGGGAAGCAGCGAAGTGGGGATGGGTATCCCCGGGGCAAGGGGCACTGCTGTTAATCCCTTACTATCCTTTCTGTATTTCAGTGACTGGTGGAATGGTGCTGGGTGGATCAGTCCCTTCTCTGCACTGCACGTCCTGAACTCCAGCCGAGCTGGAAGTCTTTGTGCAGGTGAGTCTGTCCAGACACCGCACCCCGGCAGAGGTGGCTCCCTTGCTGGGACACAGGGAGTGCGCGGAAGGCTCCAGACGTTTGGCTTGACATAGGACGATGATGTTGGGTAGACCCTCCTGGGTACTGCAGCTGTCCTCTGCTTCAGAGACCTCCCATGGCAGGCTAACAGCCATGGATGGGGGACAGTTCGGGGCTGCAAGGTGTACCTCCGAGCCAGAGATCTCCTCAGCTCTGTCAGTGTCCCACCTTCCAGCCTCCTGTCTTCCAGCCTGGGGCTCCTCTGTCCAACTGCAGCGTTCCTCACTCCTGACTCACACACCCTGCTCTTCCAGCCCGGGCTCCCCTCCCCAGCTCCGTCCTGCACCCCCCTGGGCTTCCCGCCCTAGCTCTGTGCTGTGTTCCGCGTTGGGTGAGGGTGGCGCCTCATGGCTCCGTAATGCTGGGAGCGGTTGAGCGATGTTCGGGGCGCTTGTCCAGTCCGATTCCTCTCTCCTGTTGATGTGCTGGACGTGGCTTTCTGCTGCCTGCGGCGTGGGCCCCAGAGCCGGTGTCCTGCCGCAGCATCTGTCTGGGGGGCCCAAGGTGTCACCGCTGGGTGGAAGAAGATGAGTGTGTTCTCTGCAGCCCTGCCTGCTGGGCTGAGGCGCTAGCCATGTGCAGGGGTATTGGAGGCACCGACGGGCGGAGGTGGTGCCAGCTGTGTGTGGGGTGGCAGTGTGTGGGGGGGAATGGGAGTAGTGGCAGTGCTGGGGGCGAAGGGGCAAGGGCTCCTGAAGCACTGGCAGTGTGTGGGGAGTGGCAGGGGGATGGGGGTAGCAGTGGGGCCAGGGTCCCAGGGTGCTGGCAGTGCTGGGGGCGAAGGGGCGAGGGCTCCCAAAGCTGCATGGGGGTTGAGTGCTCTAGGCTGCTGGGAACGGGCCATGTGGGGCTGGGGCTGCTCCAGGCTGTGATTTGCTCCTCCCGCAGCTCAGGCTCTCATTAGGATGGCTCCCGTGGCGTCAGGTCACTTTGTGTGGCAGCCAGGAAGGCCTGGCTAGGAGGGGGAAGGGCCTGGCCTTGGTGCTCCCAGGGTACAGCCTGTCTGAGCCTCCCTCAGCTGCTGCGGGGGTAGGGGGGGTATGTGCTGAGCATGCTCAGTGCGTTCCTGCCTGTTAGAGCAATTAGCCCTGCTGCCCTCAGGGGGCCAGGCACCCAGCCCCCTTACAGGCTCTTCGGGGTCACTGGAGTGCTTCAAGCAGGCTGCCAAAAGCAGAGGGATTTCATTGCCCTAATGATCCTCCCTGGCTGGCACCTGTTAGTCTCCTCCCTGCCGGAGGGCCAGAGCAGCTCCCGGCACAGCCTTCTGGGTGGCACCTCAGTCCGTTTCCTTCTGTTGCGGCTTCTGCCCGGGCAGGCGCCACGGGGAAGCAGGGTGGCAAACCCCCTGCTCCAGGGCGTGGGTGCTTCGGTGGCTCCCTTGGCTCCCAGCAGTCGGAGGGGCGCCCGTCTCTGCTCTGTCCAGGCTGGAGCCCAAGGGGGATGGGTGCAGACGGACCCCACCCAGCTTAGCTCAGGTCCTCCGGCAGGGGAACTGCAGCCCGGGGTCTGCCCGGCTTGTCCTTGGGTCTGCGGCTGTCGCTGCTCTTGGTCCCTGAGCTAGGCAGATGGGCGCTGGTCCGGGTGTGCCTGTGTGCGCTGCGGTGCAGACAGTGCTCTTGGAGGCTGGTGGGTCCCACCTGTCAGGGCCCTACCTAGCACTATCTCCATTCCCAGCTGAGCTGCCTTGTTCTGTAGGGGAGGGGTGCCCAGCTAGGCTGCTCCACTCTGCCTCCTTCCCTCCCAGCCCTGCTGTGGGGCTGGGTGTGTTAATAACCTTCCGAGTGCTTCCCTGCTGGGCTGGGGACGCTCTCGCCATGAGGGGTGGTGGCTAGAGGCCCCCCAGACACAGGGAACAGCTGCCGCCAGTACCTTTGCTGCAGCTACCTGAAGGGGTGGGGCGGCCTGAGGGTCTCTCCACAAGGACACCCCTCCGGCTGGCATGGGCTGCAGAGGGACTCTCCTCCACTTCGGGGGCTTGCAGGGTCTTGCTGGGTTCACCAGGACAGTTTGGGCAGGGAGGATGCGAGTCTTGCGGTGACGATTCACAAGGGAAGGGAAGGCGTGAGTAGGAGCAGGGAGTCCTCGCCTGCTCTGCTGGCTGCCGCAGTGAGTGGGGATGGCTGGGGGCAGCAGATCGGGCATGGTGGCTGCAAGAGGAGTTGGAGCCCCAGGGAGCGTGGGGGCTGCACACCGAGAGCTCTGCTCCGGGGCTGAGAGGGGACAGCCCCTCTGGGAGGCTCTGGAGAAACTCCCTGAGACTCTGCACTCGGCTCTGGTCCCTGGATCCCAGAGCTCCTGGGAGCCGGCTAAGGGGGCACAGGGGCTGAGTCGGGGGGCTGACTGAGCATGGGATAGGGCTTGAGAGCTCTGGAGTCCCTGGCATTTGGGCGAGTGACCAGGAGACTCGACAAGAGGGGAGGAGGGGCCCCCAGCGCTGGGCCGGGCAGCCCTTCCCACCACGAGCAGCGGAGTGGAGCCTGCTCACCAGCCCACACTGCTACTGCCAGGGCCGGCTCCCCGGGGCCCGGTGCTCAGCGGCGTCGGCACTAAGAGCTCCTCTGGGGGCATCCAGCATGGCAAAGTCCCCTGGACGCGGAGCAAACTGCACCAGCTCAGCAGTGCCAGGCTGGAGCTGCGAGTGCCTTGTGCCCAGCAGCACTGGACTGACGGATGCAGAAAATACTGCAGTCTCCCTGCCCGCCCCCCGGAAACCATCCTTGTGCCCCCTTCATTGGCAGGTATTTTGTGAGGTTCCTGAGTGGGTGTTTCAGGCTGGAAGGCTGCAGCGCTTTCTCTGCCCCCAAGCCGTTCACATCTGTATGCAGCTCTCCACACTGGGGTGTCTGAGCCAACACCATGCCTAGTGTCTGCGGTGGGCAGCTTGTCCTCCATCTCTCCCCCTCCCCAAGGGGACCAGCAGTTCTGGGGCCTGTGATCCCGTAGTCTGACCTCGGCCCCAGGGCTGCCCTGCGTTGATTCCTGGCTGGACTAGAGTAGGGCTTTTAGAAAACCAGCCAAGCCTGATTTAAATGTTGCCGATGTGACGAAATGGGACTGTTCTTAATGTTTCCTCTGAATATTTTGGGGTGCCTTAGTTTCCCCTATAAAGAAAAGGAGTACTTGTGGCACCTTAGAGACTAACAAATTTATTTGAGCATAAGCTTTCGTGAGCTACAGCTCACTTCATCGGATGCATTTGGTGGAAAATACAGAGGAGAGATTGATATACACACACAGAGAACATGAAACAATGGGTTTATCATACACACTGTAAGGAGAGTGATCACTTAAGATGAGCTATTACCAGCAAGGTGGTGGGGGGAAAGGGAGGAAGAAAACCTTTTGTGGTGATAATCAAGGTGGGCCATTTCCAGCAGTTGACAAGAACGTCTGAGGAACAGTGGGGGAATAACTTGGGGAAATAGTTTTACTTTGTGTAATGACCCATCCACTCCCAGTCTCTATTCAAGCCTAAGTTAATTGTATCCAGTTTGCAAATTAATTCCAATTCAGCAGTCTCTCGTTAGTCTGTTTTTGAGGTTTTTTTGTTGAAGGATAGCCACTTTTAGATCTGTAGTCGAGTGACCAGAGAGATTGAAGTGTTCTCCAACTGGTTTTTGAATGTTATAATTCTGTATAAAATGTATATAATATAAGAGCCCTTGGCCATTATCTTTGAAAACTCGTGGCGAACGGGGGAAGTCCCGGATGACTGGAAAAAGGCTAATGTAGTGCCCATCTTTAAAAAAGGGAAGAAGGAGGATCCTGGGAACTACAGGCCGGTCAGCCTCACCTCAGTCCCTGGAAAAATCATGGAGCAGGTCCTCAAAGAATCAATCCTGAAGCACTTAGAGGAGAGGAAAGTGATCAGGAACAGTCAGCATGGATTCACCAAGGGAAGGTCATGCCTGACTAATCTAATCGCCTTTTATGATGAGATTACTGGTTCTGTGGATGAAGGGAAAGCAGTGGATGTATTGTTTCTTGACTTTAGCAAAGCTTTTGACACTGTCTCCCACAGCATTCTTGTCAGCAAGTTAAGGAAGTATGGGCTGGATGAATGCACTATAAGGTGGGTAGAAAGCTGGCTAGATTGTCGGGCTCAACGGGTAGTGATCAATGGCTCCATGTCTAGTTGGCAGCCGGTGTCAAGTGGAGTGCCCCAGGGGTCGGTCCTGGGGCCCGTTTTGTTCAATATCTTCATAAATGATCTGGAGGATGGTGTGGATTGCACTCTCAGCAAATTTGCGGATGATACTAAACTGGGAGGAGTGGTAGATACGCTGGAGGGGAGGGATAGGATACAGAAGGACCTAGACAAATTGGAGGATTGGGCCAAAAGAAATCTAATGAGGTTCAATAAGGATAAATGCAGGGTCCTGCACTTAGGATGGAAGAATCCAATGCACCGCTACAGACTAGGGACCGAATGGCTCGGCAGCAGTTCTGCGGAAAAGGACCTAGGGGTGACAGTGGACGAGAAGCTGGATATGAGTCAGCAGTGTGCCCTTGTTGCCAAGAAGGCCAATGGCATTTTGGGTTGTATAAGTAGGGGCATAGCGAGCAGATCGAGGGACGTGATCGTTCCCCTCTATTCGACACTGGTGAGGCCTCATCTGGAGTACTGTGTCCAGTTTTGGGCCCCACACTACAGGAAGGATGTGGATAAATTGGAAAGAGTACAGCGAAGGGCAACAAAAATGATTAGGGGTCTAGAGCACATGACTTATGAGGAGAGGCTGAGGGAGCTGGGATTGTTTAGTCTGCAGAAGAGAAGAATGAGGGGGGATTTGATAGCTGCTTTCAACTACCTGAAAGGGGGTTTCAAAGAGGATGGCTCTAGACTGTTCTCAATGGTAGCAGATGACAGAACGAGGAGTAATGGTCTCAAGTTGCAATGGGGGAGGTTTAGATTGGATATTAGGAAAAACTTTTTCACTAAGAGGGTGGTGAAACACTGGAATGCGTTACCTAGGGAGGTGGTAGAATCTCCTTCCTTAGAGGTTTTTAAGGTCAGGCTTGACAAAGCCCTGGCTGGGATGATTTAACTGGGACTTGGTCCTGCTTTGAGCAGGGGGTTGGACTAGATGACCTTCTGGGGTCCCTTCCAACCCTGATATTCTATGATTCTATGATTCTATGATTCTATGATTTGTGTCCATTTATTCTTTTACATAGAGACTGTCCAATTTGACCAATGTACATGGCAGAGGGGCATTGCTGGCACATGATGGCATATATCACATTGGTAGAGTGCAGGTGAACAAGCCTCTGATATTGTGGCTGATGTAATTAGGCCCTATGATGGTGTCCCCTGAATAGATATGTGGACACAGTTGGCAATGGGCTTTGTTGCAAGGATAGGTTCCTGGGTTAGTGGTTCTGTTGTGTGGTTGCTGGTGAGTATTTGTTTCAGACTGGGGGGCTGTCTGTAAGCAAGGACTGGCCTGTCTCCCAAGATCTGTGAGAGTGATGGGTCATCCTTCAGGATGGGTTGTAGATCCTCGATGATGCGTTGGAGAGGTTTTAGTTGGGGGCTGAAGGTGATGGCTAGTGGCGTTCTGTTATTTTCTTTGTTGGGCCTGTCCTGTATTAGGTGACTTCTGGGTACTCTTCTGGCTCTGTCAATCTGTCAATCCCCTATGAAATTCTTAAGTATCTAGGGGGTGGGATAAGGGTATGTGATCGTTGCAGAGCCCTAGAGGGCAGGTGCGTGCAGGAGTCTGGACACAGAGAATGGCCGACACCCTGTTTCCTGGCCACTGATGGCCTGGGCCCTTCCCCCCTGCAAGGTGAGAGCTAAAGGGTTGGAGAACAAAGGAATCCGGTGCCCTCCTGGCCCGGGAAAGGGACAAAGCCCAGAGGATGAGGGGCTGGAGAAAGTTTCAGTTTGGGGCTGGCTGGGGACATGGAGTGAAGTGCAGACGGGGTTGACTGGCTCACTGCCCCCAAAATGGACCCAGCTGAGGGGTCCTGTTCTCTGCACCTACAAGCTCTGTTTTAGATCCTGTTCCTGTCATCTAATAAACCTTCTCTTTTCCTGTCTGGCTGAGAGTCACGTCTGACTGCGAAGTTGGGGGGCAGGACCCTCTGGCTTCCCCAGGAGCCCGCCTGGGGGGACTCGCTGTGGGAAGCGCACGGTGGGGTAGGGGATGCTGAATGCTCCGAGGTCAGACCCAGGAAGATGGAAGCCGGGTGAGCTGTGTGTCCTGCAAACAGTCTGCTCCCAGAAAAGAAAAGAAGTACTTGTGGCACCTTAGAGACTAACAAATTTATTTGAGCATAAGCTTTCGTGAGCTGCAGCTCACTTCATCAGATGCATTCGGTGGAAAATTTTTCACCGAGCGCATCCGATGAAGTGAGCTGTAGCTCACGAAAGCTTATGCTCAAATAAATTTGTTAGTCTCTAAGGTGCCACAAGTCCTCCTTTTCTTTTTGCGAATACAGGCTAACACGGCTGCTACTCTGAAACCTGCTCCCAGAAAGGAGACTACACCAGAGTCCTGACTGGCTTCAGAGGGAGCAGTTCCAGAGCATCGCCCGGGGACTCCGTGACAACCAGCAATGGAGGCTCAGCTGCAGCCCTTGGTGAGCGGTTCCCTTCCCTCCTGTTAGAAATGCTCGCCTTCTCTCCAACCTGGTTCTGGCCAGCTTCGTCCAGTCACTGGAGCTTGGCTGGGTCTACTTGAGGGAAGAGCCCCCATCAAACCTTGGTTCCCCAGGTAGCTCCTTACAGCCTGGGATCATCCCCCCAAACTTCCTGTTATGCTAAATCCATCACGCTCCCGCAGCCAATCCTGGGAAGGCCACAGGGTCGCACTGTGGACTCGCGGGCAGCTGCCTGTGCACCAGGACTTCCAGGGTCCCAGCTTCCTGGGATAGGCCACCCCTCCTGTAAGTATGGGTGTGGTGGGGAAGCTGTTTATACCCTGTGCTCTCTGCAAAGGAGAGACGGCAGGTCAGAGGAGTGCGCCCGGCATGGGGAGCGGAAGGCGGGGAGCTCTAGGTTGGTCTGTGGGTCCTGTGGGGTTCGCTCCAGGCTGGAACTGGCCCCTGAGCAAGCTCCATCCCCTGCCCATGCTCTGGGCAGAGCCGAGCTGTGGACCCTTTCAGATAACCTGGCAGGTAAGGATCGAGGCCTGGACCTGCTATTCTGGTGGGTACAAGTGCAGGAGTGGACACAGGGTGCGACAAGCTCCCCATAGCCGGTGGCAGCTTACCAGCTGAGCTGCACGCTCTGTATTTGTCGGAGTTTCCCAGGGCCGGCGGTTTGGCACTTAGCCAGGCAACACAGCTGAGTCCATCTGGCAGGTGACAGACGTGTGTAACCGGGGCTTGGCCCTTGTGCGCCCAGACAGGATGCAGTCTCCTCGCCAGCCATGGCCGTGTGACTCATTGGTGCTGCTCTGGGGGAGCTTAGCTGCACGCTGGACGGACGCAGTGCTCCCTTGGTGGTTGGGAAGGCCCAGCGCTTTGTTGGTGCAGCATGGGAAGGGAATTGCAAAAGCCCAAGCTTGGAGACTCAGACCTTCCTGCGATTCCAGCTACCTGTGCAACTCACTGCTGCAGGATGTTGTATCAGATACTGAACCGACCAGCGGGGGGACTTCTGTGGCATCACGCAGTTTACTGCACAGCTCTCTTGGCAGTGGGGCAGGGGCCCCTCCCCAGCATGGCGTGTGCTCAGCTGCTGCCTTTCCCTTCGGCTGGCTGAGTGCACCAGGAGGGAGGAGCTGTCCTCTCTCAACTGCCCGTGGGGCAGAGTGTCTGGGCAGTGGGACCTGCTCTGGCAAGGGCCCTGTTGCAGGGGAGATGGAAGGCAGGGTGACCCAGTCTGGAGTTCTGCTCCGGTGCCCTTTTGGCCAGTGAGCATTCTCCGAGGAGCTGCTGCTACCTTTCCAGGCCTGGCACTTGGTGAGATTCCCCAGCTTCTCCACTTGGCTCCTGTGGAATTCCTGCAGGGTCAGACCCGGCCTTTCCTCTCCCCTGCCAGTGCTGGGTGTGCTTGGGCCGAATTCCCAGCCCCTCACACTTGCCGGGGTAGCTGAGCGCTTCCCATTCCGACCCGGGTGAAGTGGTTGCATTCGCTCCTCTGCTGCTCCTTTTCCTCCTCTCTTCCACCCCCGCTCTGGAGCCAGTGCTGCACATTGGCCTCCTTTGTGCTGCGAGCCAGGCTCCCTGCCCAGCTGCAGGCCGGCTGTGCCCAGCGGGAGCTTGCTGCAGCCGCGCGGGGCTCGGAGGAACAGTTACAGAGACTTGGCACTGGCAGCCTTGTTTGGGAAACGCGCCTGTTACAGACTTGCTGAAACAAAGTCTTGCCGGGGCTGCTTTTTCCTTTCGCACGAGTACAAAAGCCTCCAGCGTGAGGCAGGAGTCCCGGCTTGGAGCCTGCTGGGCAGCGCTCTCTGGACAGGACGGAGCAGCTGGCGCTTTGCATCCAGGTCCATCTCTGGCACTGGGCTGGCCCGGCAGAGCTGAGCTCTGCCCAGCCAACGGCCTGTGTGGGTGGGATGGCAGCTCCCACTCCTGGCTGAGGGGCCCCCAGCTGCCCCGCTGTGTTGCCTGCTCCTCCTTCCAGGGCTCTCCCCGGCAGCCTCTGCATTAAGCAAGAAGCAACTTGCTGAGAAGCGAAGCCTGTGAGACTGGGTGCCCGGGATCCCTGTGCGAGAGGCCACGCGGTGGGGTGAGTGGGGTGCAGGCGCTCCCCTACCCTGGGGGGGCTCAGCACCTCTCCGGCTGTGGGGGGAGAGGAGGGCACCCTGAGCTGTGCTGGGGAGATTTGCTGCAGCTCTGTGTACCAGCGGAGCTGGGGCACCGGAGCCAGGCTGCGTAGCCAGAGCTAGCCGAAGGCACCGCTTAGACTCCCTCGTGCCAGGGCCCCAGTCTCACGTAGCAGAGGGGTGGGCTTGGGGGGGTGGAAATGTGGGGAGGGATGCACCGAGTCTTGGGGGAGGGGTGGTCACTGGGTGAGGTGTAAAGGGGGCGTGTAGCAGGGAGCTATTGCTCGACCCCCTGCCCTGCCTGGGGAAAGGAGGCTGGTTGGGGCCAGTTCCTCTGGTCAGAGCTGGCCACCGGGTGAGGCCAGGGCCAGACATGGTCCAGCTGGGCCCTGTGGCCAGGCACGTGGGGACTACAGCTCCTAGCTTGCAGTGCTCCATCTGGAACCAAGCTGCACGTGCTCTGGGCTCGCATGCTTTGGGGCTCAGCCACTGTCTGGTGGGGGGATGGTGCTCACCAGCAGCGCAGAGCCCAGGGGTCTCGGAGCTGGACTCTGGGGTACCTGTGCCGGGGGCAGAGGGACTGGTGTGGGCTGGGGAGGTCCCGACTATGCTGCTCACTGGGCGGGTTTCTCTGGCTGACTTCACACCCGGTGGTGCCAGATAAGGGCTATTGGCTCCTGGTGTGGTACCTCCCCAGACCTGGGGTGAGCCGAGAGTGGACAGGGAGGTGGTGACAGGCTAGGCACGAGTCCTGACAACAGGGTGATCAGAAACTCTCTGAAGTGAGCTGTAGCTCACGAAAGCTTATGCTCAAATAAATTTGTTCGTCTCTAAGGTGCCACAAGTCCTCCTTTTCTTTTTTGCAGAAACTCTGTCACCTGCCCCATGGGCTCTTGTAGCCTCCCTCCTGCAGGCCCTCGGGCTTTTTCGCTGCCAAAGGGCCAAACCGCCCAGCCCATCATAGCTAGTGAGTCCAGAGACAGGGCAGTGCCAGCCGCCCCCATTCACCCGCTAGCTGTCTGTCTGGCATGGACCTCTGCCAGCACCTTGGGAAGGCTGCTCCGTGCCCGGGTGCTCTCCCTCTGTGCTTCAGGCCAGCCATTCTGCAGGCCCCCTGAACCTCCCTGGCCATGCCGGCTTTGCTCTCGGTCTGAGCGTGTGGCGCTGGGGAGGCTCCATCCCCAGGAGCCGGTTGCTTTACGGAGGGGCAGGGATGTTTGAATGGTGCTGCTGGAGTTGTGGTATTTAGATGGTCTCTCTGACACGGGACATTCTGGGGAAGCTGCTGGGGCCCTTCCCAGGAGCTGGCAGGGGGTGCTGAGCAGGTGGGCTAATGCGCCAGGCATGTCCTGCCTGGAGACACCTCAATTCTCACCATGGAGATGGGTGTGACTGGGCAGGAGGGGCTGGTTTGCCGGCAGGGGCCCTGCCGGGCCTGAGGCATGTGCAGAGCCTGGCATTGCAGGAGAGAGGAAGAGACCCAAAGGCTGGATGGGGCAGTGTGGGCTGGGAGAGGCAGGGCCCTCCAATCGCTTGGGGGGACATAGGAGACCCCTGAGTTTGGGAGCAGTGGGGCAAGCACTGGGACTTGGTCCTGCTTTGAGCAGGGGGTTGGACTAGATGACCTTCTGGGGTCCCTTCCAACCCTGATATTCTATGATTCTATGATTCTATGATTCTATGATTAAGCAGGGTTTGGAAGCCAGCCTGGCCGGTACCAGAAGGGTGGAACTTTCCCCATGGAGCGGGGTCCCAGCTAGCTGTAGAAGTGGGGGTGGCCTGCAGCACCGTCTCCCAGCATTCGGCACTGAGCTGGAGTCCGGGGATGCCAGGGCTGCTCTGCCGAGGGTGTGAGTTCCCCAGTGCTCTGGGCGGCAGGAAGGCTCGATCTAGCTGCTGTTCTGTCTCGTTGACCCTCTTCCTCAGCTGAGCTTGGGGAATGGGGTTCTTCACCCCCTTCTTGCTGGCAGACCTAGCGCGGCCCCGTCAGACCCCAGCCCTGCCTTTGGGGCTCCCCTGACAGCTGCTTTGGATTGCACCTTTCCAGCTGTTGGCGGGGGCCCTTTCTGCTGCTGGTTCCAGGGTGGGGGGTCTCCTGACTGCACCTGGTCTCTGGCCAGGGCTCGGTTGCGGTTAGCGCTGCCGGGGCTGATTTCCATAGATGTGCTTTGCAAAGTGCCTTCCTACTGGGAAGGAGAGAGGTGGGGCAGGGGCAGGGGCCTCTCCAGAGAGCAGCAAACCTCTCCCATTTGATATTGAGGGCATGGGTATTGGAAAGTGCCTGTAGGCTGAGGCATTGGGACAGGGAGGTGGGGTGGGGCGGGGGGGGGGGGCGCGGGCAGGTGCCAATGGGTCAGGAAGTGGGTTGGTCTCAGGGTGCTGCTTTAGTGTGTCTCAGCGGAGGGGGAAGGGCTGCATGTCTCCTGGGACTCTTTGCAGGCCCTGGGCTGTGCCCTGTCTGCCCTGGGTGCTGAGGCAGGGCGTGGAGGTCGGGTCAGGCTGTCCCCTCTCTGGTCAGGGCTTCTGGCTGCTCCCTCGGGCTGGGCACTGGCATGTGGCTCTGTGTGTGCCCAGTGCCTGGCACAGCGGGGCCTGACCCATGCCTGGGTGGCTGGGTGCCAGTGATAATCCGGGCTGGCTGAGCTGATGCTGTGGCCAGGCCTCCCTCCCTCTCTCCCCAGGTTGCTGTATTCGAGGGCAACCGGGAGGGGCTTTTCCAGGTTGCGTCCTGAGGGCTGGGGACCCGTCCTGCCTGGGCTGGTTCCTGGTGGCTCTTTAGCCATGGAACATTAGAGCCCATGAGGAATGTGTTGGATGAAGAGTAGCCGTGGGGATTACTGCCTGTTACAGCTGAATTCCTCCTCTTCTCCTCGCTGGCGCCCGCCAGGGGTGGGCAGAGCCTCGAGCCCGGGTCATGCTGGCAGTGAGGCAAAGCACCTTCTGCGGTTCTGCCCCCCAAGGCTGGTGGAGCTGTGGGCATGCGGGGCGCCAGGGGTGGCTGTTGCTAGTGCAGTCGGATGGAACCCGCAGCTCCTGCTTGGGACCTACGTCTTCCTGGTAGGCTCTGGGGTCTGCCGGCATGTCTGTCAGTTCCTGCTGAGCATGGGATAAGGACCATGTAAGCACTTGGCTAGCTGGGGCCTGTGCCAGTGAGTTCCACAGGTTAATTGGACGTTGTGGGATCCATTTTCAAGGTGCTTTCTTTCAGTCTTGCAGGGTCCCCTCATCCTTGTGTTGTGAGAGGGAAAACGGGAGCCCGCGATCCACCTTCGCTGGCCCATCTGTATCAAGCCATGCTGAGCAGTCCCTGCTCCGACAGGCTCGAATGGCTCCCCGTCCGTCCCTGAGCCTGTCCAGGGAGCTGCAGACGCAATAACCCCGGGCAGGTGGTGTGGCCCCGTTGGTTTGTAGCTGGGTGGTGTTTCCTTTCTGGCTCTGCTCCTCACCGGCTGCTGGGCACGGGGCAGAGAGCAGTGTTGAGGGGTGTGAGAGCAGTGTTTGGGCTCTAGGCAGGTGGAGAGATGGGCTCTGGCTGCTTGCCATGGCCTGTTGCTGGCTCCCCCAGAGCGCCGCTGATCACAGGGCTATGGGCATGTCCAGGCCCAGGACGGGGGCAGGCTGCTGGCTCCCGGAGGACTGGGGAGCCCCTGGCGGAGGCTGTGTGGACAGCCGGGAGGCCTCCAGAGTCCCCCAACATGGGAGGAGTTTTGGGCATGGCTGGATGCCGTGATGGGACTAGTGTTGCCCAGGGCTCTGCCTCAGCCACCGCCCTGGCACAGAAGTAGCCAGGGTGCCTGGCATTCCCCCTCCACTGCCTGCTCAGCCCTGCTTGGCTCAGCTGCAGTGACCGCTCGTCATCCTGGCAGGCACTGCAGGCCGAGGGGCTGCTCCCTGGGGATCTCCCATGGAGGGGACGGTATGAGCTTGTGTCAGTCCACCAGGACGGGGGTCCAGGGATGCCCTCAGGGACCCAGGTGGGATGAAGGAGCAGACGCAGCCCAATGGATCTTCAGGAGCCTGATGATCCTGAGCCACTCCCAACTGGAAGCCCAAGGCAGCTACGAAGCCATGGGCCTGGCACAACCCGGATTTAGGCCAGGGCGTGGGACAGAAACCGCCTGACTGGCTGTGATGGGGATGTGCTGCTGTCAGTGGAGAGAGGACAGACTTGTCTCCTCCTCCTGCACCTCGGCACTCTTGGCCCTGGGATAGGGCCCAGGGCAAGGCGCTACCATGGGCTCAGTCCTGGAAGGTTGCACCCGCTTAAGATGGGCCATGCTGGGGAAACTTCCCCCACACCACTAGGCCCCTCTTGGGACCTTTCCGCACTGCCGGGGAGCCATCGGGGGAACAGGTCCGACTGGGCCAGCAGCGTGCAGGTGACACACAACGCTGCCTATCCCTCACCTCTCCCGCTGCAGCAGCCAGTGCTGGGGCGAGACCAGCTCCAGGCCGCAGAGCGCTGGCCGAATGGAGCCAACAGGAGGGAGCTGATACTGGGGGCAGAGGCCGGCCTGGTGGGGCGTTGAGGTTTCGGTGTGCTGAGGCCGGAGTCAAGGAGTGCTCTCTGATTCCTCGCTCACACAGCAGCATCTGGGCGCTGTGATTCTGCGGTTGGTTGGACACTCCAGCCCATTGTGATGGGCGGCAAACTGGCCTTGGTTGTTCTGCCGTACCTGGGCAGGGAGCCATCAGTCATTAGAAAACTCCCACTAGTACAGAGCACTGCAACGCGTCTCCTTGGCTGCACAGGCTACCACCGTCCTCTGCTGGCTCCCCAAACCCAGCTTGCCCCAGTCGAGGTCTCCGACCTTAGCCCCCGGGCACTCGGTGATCTGGGCCCAGGATATCTAAAAGAGTCCAAAGCTCTGGGCTGAAGACTGCAGTCGACAGCTCAGCTCTGGGGGTGCAGCACAGCTGTCCAGTGCACTGGGAAAGCTCCTCTGGGGAGGGGACGGAGCGTGCTCGGGGCTGGTCCAAGCACATGGAGCGAATCCCACAGGACCTACGGACCATCCCAGAGCTCCCCGCCTTCCGCTCCCCATGCTGGGCACACTCCTCCAACCCTCCCTCTCTAAAAAGGCTGTAAATGGGGAATCATTCTCCTCGGAGGGCGTTTTGAGAGGGGTCAGTTCTCCAGAGCACCGGCATTGCTAGGGAAGGGGGGCTCTGTCACGGACCCACAGGGTCGGGGATGCACCCCCAGTTTTGGAACAGTATCTGGGAGGCCCTTTCACTGTGCCAGCCCCCCTGGGAGTCCCACTCTGCCTCCAAAGGTGAGCCATGCGGCCTCATCGCCTCCTAGACTGGCCCTCTGGGCCTACAGCCCCCACTCCCCATGAGCTCCGGGCCATGAGTCCCCCGGAGCCAGCCCCTGAGGGAGACTTGGCTGCTGTGCAGGGATCAGGGCCCTTCGCCCAGCCCCTGCAGGGACACTCCCAGTGTGGGGACAGCTGGGTTCAGTTGTTAGCTGGTGCCTAGCCTAGGGGGCCCTTAGGGCAGGCCAGGGCAATGAAGGGTGAAGCAGGGTCTGTCTTGGCCAGCCCCGAGCCTAGCCCGGCTGTGGGGAACCCTCGGGTCCAGCTCTGTCTGTCTGGGCGGCCTCCTTGGTCAGTTCCCAGATGGGTCCCAACTACTTCCCGCAGCCAACGCTTACCCCCATCTCACCCCTCCCGCATCCTGTGATCTTGAGCTGGAGTGTGTGGCTCAGCCCCCTGTAAAGGGTGGGGGGAGGGGTTCAGATCTCTCTAGGGCGTGAGTTGCTGGGTGTCCCCGTCCAGGCGATTGGATTTGCCGTTGTCCTTTCATGCTGTATTGCTATGGGGTTAGGGCCCTGACAGCTAGAAACTCCTGGCCTTCCCTGAGAGCAGACAGCCTTCCCCCATCCTAGGTAACAGTGCAGCATGTGGGGAAACTGAGGCACACACAGCCTTCATAAAGATATTGCAGAAACTTCCCACTTTGTCATGGGCTTGTGTGAATGAGATCATCGAATCACAGAGTCGTAGGGCAGGGAGGGACCTCAAGAGGTCACCTAGTCCAGTCCCCTGCACTCGGGGCAGGACTAAGTATTCTCTAGACCATCCCTGGCCGGTGTTTTAATATGCATTAATCCGGCTAACTGCAGAGGCAGCCAGCTGGGGCCAAGGTGGGGGTCGTGCTCCCCAGACAGGGCTGTATCCTGGGGAGCAGCGGCTCGGGGAAGGACCTGGGGGTCGTGAGGAAAACAGCCGAACACGGGTCCCGTGCAGGGCTGTAGTCAGGAGCAAACAGAGGTGGAATTGCTTTTATGGGCTGCTCCAGTGAGACCAGCCCTGCAAGCTGGGCTGGGGCCACACTCGGCAAAAGTCATATGGACACACTGGAAAGGTT
Source organism: Dermochelys coriacea (assembly GCF_009764565.3). Classification (NCBI taxonomy): domain Eukaryota; kingdom Metazoa; phylum Chordata; order Testudines; family Dermochelyidae; genus Dermochelys; species Dermochelys coriacea. The sequence continues at coordinate 271,802,757 of NC_050069.1, forward strand.
CAGAAAAGGAGGAGTCAAGGCTCAAGGAGGAGTCAAGGCCTGGAAATGCTGATCGACAGAGTCCGAGTTTTTAGTGGTATACATGACTGAGTGTGTCAATTCAGGACAAATTGCTTAGAGCAGGGCACTTATAGCCCCAAGCTGGAGTTCCTTTACTATTAAGGCAAACCCAACCTGCCAGACAGAGAGGACTTCGGTCTCACCCCACTGGCGAACCAGAAGTCACACAAGCAATTCCCTTAGACGCTCCCATTTCCCAGTATCATCACCAGGGCCACTCATTATGGGGATGAATGGTTATGAAAACCAATACCCCAGTAAAAGAAAAGAGGTTCTCTCGATCCCAAAGGACCAAGCCCCAGACCCAGGTCAATATACAAATCAGATCTTACCCACAAATCACGCTGTTGCCAATCCTTTAGAATCTAAAATCTAAAGGTTTATTCATAAAAGAAAGAAATATAGATGAGAGCTAGAATTGGTTCAATGGAATCAATTAAATCCAGTAATGGCAAAGCTCTTGGTTCAGGATTGCAGCAGTGAAGGAATAAACTGCAGGTTCAAATCCAGTCTCTGGAGAACATCCCCAAGTGGAATGGGTCATTCAGTCCTTGGTTCAGAGCTTCAGTTTGTAGCAAAGTCCCTCCAGAGGTCAGAAGCAGGATTGAAGTCAAGATGGAGGGGTTTCTAGGACCTTTTATATCCTCTCCATGCAGAAGGACACCCCGCTGTTCTTACTGTGGAAATCACAGCAGCAAGATGGAGTTTGGAGTCACATGGGCAAGTCACATGTCCATGTATTTGTGGCACCTTAGAGACTAACAAATTTATCTGAACATAAGCTTTTGTGAGCTACAGCTCACTTCATTGGATGCATCCTTTTCTTTCTGAGTATATAAAATCTCCCCACTGTATTTTCCACCGAATGCATCCGATGAAGTGAGCTGTAGCTCACGAAAGCTTATGCTCAAATAAATTTGTTAGTCTCTAAGGTGCCACAAGTCCTCCTTTTCTTTCTGTGAATACAGACTAACACGGCTGCTACTCTGAAACATGTCCATGTATGACTCAGTTCTTTGCAGGCCGGGAGGCCATTGTTTACATGTTAGTTTGAATGTTCCCAGGAAAGCTCAGATGTGGATTGGTGTGTCCCAAAGTCCATTGTGCGTTAAGTGTTTCTTGACTGGGCACTTACTGAGAATAGTCCCTTCTCAAGAAGCTGACCAGATGCTTCACTGAGGCTACTTAGAATCAAAACACATTGAGATACAAGGACATAGCCAATATTCATAACTTCAACTATAAAGATGCTACACACACACAGACAGCATCATCATAACCAGCAATTCATTACCTGTCCATAGACACCTCACACGTCAACCTTGGTACAATATTTGCTGCAAATATATACCAGTGGTTGCAACAGCGATCTACACAGCCACAGTTTATGTCAGTAACGTCACAAGTGGCTCGCTAATTGCTTTGTCCAGGACGCTGCCCAGAGTTACTCGATCATGGGCTGGGGGCACCCGCCGAGGAGGAGGTTTCTGCTAATGGGGGCTCTGTAGTGTGGCAGACAAGGTGAGATCCGAGGGCTGGCAGCTGAAGCTAGAAACAAGGTGAAGATCTCTCCCCCTTGAGAACAGCTGCCTGGGGCACATGGTGGGTTTGGGGTCACTTGGAAGCTGCGGCGCGGTCTGGGGGTAAGCGGGGAGCCGTCGGGCTGCGGCCGGTCTGCTGGGGAGCGGGGAGGTGTCGGGCTGCGGCGCGGTCTGGGAGAGAGCGGGGAGCCGTCGGGCTGCAGCGGGGTCTGTTGGGGAGCGGGGAGCCGTCAGGCTGCGGCGGGGTCTGGGGGAGAGCGGGGAGCCGTCGGACTGCGGCGCGGTCTGGGGGGGAGCGGGGTGCCGTCGGGCTGTGGCGCGGTCTGGGGGGGAGTGGGGAGCCGTCGGGCTACGGTGTGTTCTGGGGGGGAGCGGGGAGCCGTCGGGTTTCAGCACGGTCTGGGGGGGAGTGGTCGGGCTGCGGCGTGGTCTGGGGGGGAGCGGGGAGCCGTCGGGCTGCGGCATGGTCTGGGGGGGAGCGGGGAGCCGTTGGGCTGCGGCGCGGTCAGGGGGGGGAGCGGGGAGCCGTCGGGCTGCGGCGCGGTCTGGGGGGAACGGGGAGGCGTCGGGCCGCGGCGTGGTCTGGGGGGGAGCGGGGAGCCGTCGGGTTTCAGCACGGTCTTGGGGGGGGAGAGCGGGGAGCCGTCGGGCTGCGGCGCGGTCTGTTGGGGAGCGGGGAGCCGTCGGGCTGCGGCGCGGTCTGGGGGGGAGCGGGGAGCCGTCGGGCTGCGGCATGGTCTGGGGGGGAGCGGGGAGCTGTTGGGCTGCGGCGCGGTTTGGGGGGATTGGGGAGCCGTCGGGCTGCGGCGCGGTCTGGGGGGGAGCGGGGAGCCGTCGGGTTTCAGCACGGTCTGGGGGGGGAGTGGTCGGGCTGCGGCGTGGTCTGGGGGGGAGCGGGGAGCCGTCGGGCTGCGGCGTGGTCTGGGGGGGAGCGGGGAGCTGTTGGGCTGCGGCGCGGTTTGGGGGGATCGGGGAGCCGTCGGGCTGCGGCGCGGTCTGGGGGGGGAGCGGGGAGCCGTTGGGCTGCGGCGCGGTCGGGGGGGGAGCGGGGAGCCGTCGGGCTGCGGCGCGGTCTGGGGGGAACGGGGAGGCGTCGGGCTGCGGCACGGTCTGGGGGGGAGCGGGGAGCCGTCGGGTTTCAGCACGGTCTTGGGGGGGGGGAGCGGGGAGCCGTCGGGCTGCGGCGCAGTCTGTTGGGGAGCGGGGAGCCGTCGGGCTGCGGCGTGTTCTGGGGGGGAGCGGGGAGCCGTCGGGCTGCGGCGCGGTCTGGGGGGCGGAGCGGGGAGGCGTCGGGCTGCGGCGCGGTCGGGGGGGGGAGCGGGGAGGCGTCGGGCTGCGGCGCGGTCTGGGGGGATCGGGGAGCCGTCGGGTTTCAGCACGGTCTTGGGGGGGGGAGCGGGGAGGCGTCGGGCTGCGGCGCGGTCTGGGGGGGGAGCGGGGAGCCGTCGGTTTCAGCACGGTCTTGGGGGGGGGAGCGGGGAGCCGTCGGGCTGCGGCGCGGTTTGGGGGGAGCGGGGAGACGTCGGGCTGCGGCGCAGTCTTGGGGGGAGCGGGGAGCCGTCGGGCTGCGGCGCGGTCTGGGGGGGGAGCGGGGAGCCGTCGGTTTCAGCACAGTCTTGGGGGGGGAGCGGGGAGGCGTCGGGCTGCGGCGCGGTCTGGGGGGGAGCGGGGAGCCGTCGGGCTGCGGCGCGGTCTGGGGGGGCCCGGGGGGCCGTCGGGCTGCGTCGCGGTCTGTTCGGGAGCGGGGAGCCGTCGGGCTGCAGCGCGGTCTGGGGGGAGCGGGGAGGCGTCGGGCTGCGGCGCATTCTGGGGGGGAGCGGGGAGCCGTCGGGCTGCGGCACGGTCTGGGGGGGAGCGGGGAGCCGTCGGGCTGCGGCATGTTCTGGGGGGGAGCGGGGAGCCGTCGGGCTGCAGCATGTTCTGGGGGGGAGCGGGGAACCGTCGGGCTGTGGCGCGGTCTGTTCGGGAGCGGGGAGCCGTCGGGCTGCAGCGCGGTCTGGGGGGGAGCGGGGAGCCGTCGGGCTGCGGCGCGGTCTGGGGGGGAGCGGGGAGCCGTCGGTTTCAGCACGGTCTTGGGGGGGGAGCGGGGAGGCGTCGGGCTGCGGCGCGGTCTGGGGGGGAGCGGGGAGCCGTCGGGCTGCGGCATGTTCTGGGGGGGAGCGGGGAACCGTCGGGCTGCGTCGCGGTCTGTTCGGGAGCGGGGAGCCGTCGGGCTGCAGCGCGGTCTGGGGGGGAGCGGGGAGCCGTCGGGCTGCGGCGCGGTCTTGGCGGGAGCGGGGAGCCGTCGGGCTGCGGCACGTTCTGGGGGGGAGCGGGGAGCCGTCGGGCTGCGGCACGGTCTGGGGGGGAGCGGGGAGCCGTCGGGCTGCGGCATGTTCTGGGGGGGAGCGGGGAGCCGTCGGGCTGCAGCATGTTCTGGGGGGGAGCGGGGAACCGTCGGGCTGTGGCGCGGTCTGTTCGGGAGCGGGGAGCCGTCGGGCTGCGGCGCGGTCTTGGCGGGAGCGGGGAGCCGTCGGGTTGCGGTGTGTTGTGGGGGGGAGCGGGGAGCCATCGGGCTGCGGCGCGGTCTGTTCGGGAGCGGGGAGCCGTCGGGCTGTGGCGCGGTCTGGGGGGGAGCGGGGAGCCGTCGGGCTGCGGCGTGGTCTGCGGGGGAGCGGGGAGCCGTCGGGCTGCGGCGCGGTCTTGGCGGGAGCGGGGAGCCGTCGGGCTGCGGCGTGTTCTGGGGGGGAGCAGGGAGCCGTCGTGCTGCGTCGCGGTCTGCGGGGGAGCGGGGAGCCGTTGGGCTGCGGCGCGGTCTGGGGGGGAGCGGGGAGCCGTCGGGCTGCGGCGTGTTCTGGGGGGGAGCGGGGAGCCGTCGTGCTGCGTCGCGGTCTGCGGGGGAGCGGGGAGCCGTTGGGCTGCGGCGCGGTCTGGGGGGGAGCGGGGAGCCGTTGGGCTGCGGTGCGGTCTGTTCGGGAGCGGGGAGCCGTTGGGCTGCGGCGTGTTCTGGGGGGGAGCGGGTAGCCGTCGGGCTGCGGCGCGGTCTTGGCGGGAGCGGGGAGCCGTCGGGTTGCGGTGTGTTGTGGGGGGGAGCGGGGAGCCGTCGGGCTGCGGCGCGGTCTGGGGGGGAGCGGGGAGCCGTTGGGCTGCGGCGTGTTCTGGGGGGGAGCGGGGAACCGTCGGGCTGCGGCGCGGTCTGTTCGGGAGCGGGGAGCCGTCGGGCTGTGGCGCGGTCTGGGGGGGAGCGGGGAGCCGTCGGGCTGCGGCGCGGTCTGCGGGGGAGCGGGGAGCCGTCGGGCTGCGGCGTGGTCTGCGGGGGAGCGGGGAGCCGTCGGGCTGCGGCGCGGTCTTGGCGGGAGCGGGGAGCCGTCGGGCTGCGGCGTGTTCTGGGGGGGAGCGGGGAGCCGTCGTGCTGCGTCGCGGTCTGCGGGGGAGCGGGGAGCCGTTGGGCTGCGGCGCGGTCTGCGGGGGAGCGGGGAGCCGTCGGGCTGCGGTGCGGTCTGTTCGGGAGCGGGGAGCCGTTGGGCTGCGGCGTGTTCTGGGGGGGATTGGGGAGCCGTCGGGCTGCGGTGCGGTCTGTTCGGGAGCGGGGAGCCGTCGGGCTGCGGCATGTTCTGGGGGGGGAGCGGGGAGCCGTCAGGCTGCGGCATGTTCTGGGGGGGAGCGGGGAGCCGTCGGGCTGCGGCGCGGTCTGTTCTGGAGCGGGGAGCTGTCGGGCTGCGGTGCGGTCTGAGGGGGAGCGGGGAACCGTTGGGCTGCGGCGCGGTCTGGGGGGGAGCGGGGAGCCGTCGGGCTGCGGCGTGTTCTGGGGGGGAGCGGGGAGCCGTCGGGCTGCGGCGCGGTCTGGGGGGGAGCGGGGAACCGTCGGGCTGCGGCGTGTTCTGGGGGGGAGCGGGGAGCCGTCGGGCTGCGGCGCGGTCTGTTCGGGAGCGGGGAGCCGTCGGGCTGCGGCGCGGTCTGCGGGGGAGCGGGGAACTGTCGGGCTGCGGCGCGGTCTGGGGGGGAGCGGGGAGCCGTCGGGCTGCGGCGTGTTCTGGGGGGGAGCGGGGAGCCGTCGGGCTGCGGCGCGGTCTGGGGGGGAGCGGGGAACCGTCGGGCTGCGGCGCGGTCTGTTCGGGAGCGGGGGGCCGTCGGGCTGCGGCGTGTTCTGGGGGGGAGCGGGGAGCCATCGGGCTGCGTCGCGGTCTGTTGGGGAGCAGGGAGCCGTCGGGCTGTGGCGCGGTCTGGGGGGGAGTAGAGCTTGGGCAGATGGAGAGCGGGGAGTTTGTAATTTACCTGACGCCCCTGTGTGCGCAGAATCTGGCAGCTCAGCACCGTTAATGTCTTGCTGCTCTCCAGATCTCTGTGCGGCAGGACCGGCTGTTAACCCTGGGGCAGGGCCAGCGCTGAGGTTCCTGCCCAAGGTCTTACAGGAGCCCGTGGCGGGGCAGGGACTGACCCTGACTCCCACGCCGTGGGCCGGCTCTCCCGCCTGGAGCACTGTGATGGCGCGGGCTGGGGGCCGTTCCCCGTTCCCTCTGGCCCCGACGTGTTTGGCTCCCCCCTCTCGGCAGCAGGGCAGTGACTTGCTCCTTGGCAGGGGCGGGGTTGTCCATGTTTGCCCCAGCTGGTAACAGGGGAATGGGGCCATCCCTGGGAGCAGGGCCCTGCAGGCAGGCAGCTGGGGAGACCAGGGCTCGGTGCATGGGGTGTGGTGCTGCTAGGGGCTGTGGAGACAACGCGCCCCATAATCGCCTTAGTTAGGATCAGGCGGGCGAGTGGAGGCTCGTCCCTGGAATGTGACTCCGGCGCAGTGGCAGGAGCTGCAGCGCCGTCTGGCACACACGTGCTAAGCCAAACCAGCCAGTAATTCCCTGCACCGGGCAGGGCTTGTGAGTAGCAGCGTTGGCAGCTGTATCTCCGTATCTGCAGACCTGCCCTGCTTATCTGGGCTGGATTGTTCTGCGCAAACAAGAGCCCTTTGTGCGCTGCCGCTTGAGAGCCAGGGAGCCTCCGGAGGAGCTGACGGGGAGTTGCCGAGGGGCCCGCGTCGCTGCTCAGGTGGGAGCAGCCGGTCTCATCCCGGGCCTGGGCCTTGTCGTGCACTGGCACCCGAGGGAGAGCAGCTGCTTTAGGGGATGCAGCTGTAACAGGGCAGAGGGGCCCTGGGCCGTGCTGTGAGGATGATTTGCTCTGGCCCAGGCTGTAGCTTTCCCTCCCCTTGCCCCCCACTCTCCCCAGCCCCATTGCACCCATGGGGAAACAGAGAGTTTTGCCCCAGGTCACACAGTGCGTGAGCACCAGACCTGAGAACAGAACCCAGGAGTCCTGGCTCCCAGCCCGCCTGCTCCCTGCAGCCCTCCATCCCCGCACAAAACCCCTGGGTGCCATGCTCCCAGCCCCATCCATTTAAGGGACGCCTTGCAACTCTCCCCAGCCTCTTCTGACCAGGATCTCTGGTTGCCCTGACCCCGTATACCATGGTCCCCCAACTCAGGGGCTGTGTGCACCCCATCCCCCCTTTCTGCCATTTCCCCAAACCAGGGTCCTCCAGTCTCTCCCCCCAACTAGAGGTTCTGTGTCCCCCACAGCAGAGCCCCCAGTTCTCCTCTTCACCCCTTCCAGCACCCTGTTCTCCCCCTGGCAGAGGCTCTGTATGAACCCTTGTTACTCCCTTCTCTTCATTTCCACTTCCCCCCCATGGGACCCCTTTTCCTCTCCCCCAGTAGTGGGGGTCCTGTGCACCCCATACCAGGGTCCCCCATTCTCCCCTCACATTGCAGCAGCTGTGTGCACTCCCCGGCATTATTCTTTGTTCTTCCTGGGAGGGAAGTCAGTGAGGGAGTCGGCATGTTTCGCCTTGTGCTGAAGGCATTCATGGGGTCATCAGCCAGTTCTCCCAGCTGCAGACATGCATACATGGGCTGGGGCTGTGCTAAAGGGGGTAGTGTGCTACATTTACCCCCAGATCACTGGGGGTCTGACCGTTGGTGCCAAGAATGCACTCGGACATTTTAGAGTTGGTTGGATGTGGCATTCTGAAGTTATCCTTTGACCGACAAGTGGCAAAACGCCAGCAACCTGAGTGCGAGTGCTTCGCAAGCATGGCCAGCCTCCACTTCCTGCCCAGCCAGCTTCCACTTCGTGTCCAGTGCTGCGGAGAGAACCCAGGAGTCCTGGCTCCAAGTTCCCAGCTCTACCCACTAGACCCTACTACCCTGCCAAAGTTGGCCAGAACTACTAACTGTGCTATAAGAACAGGAGGACTTGTGGAACCTTAGAGACTAATAAATTTATTAGAGCATAAGCTTTCGTGGGCTAAAACCCACTTCATTGGATGCATGCAATGGAAAATACAGTAGGAAGATATATATACACAGAGAACATGAAACAGTGGCCGTTATCATACACACTATAATGAGAGTGATCAGTTAAGGTAAACTATTACCAGCAGGAGAAAAAAAAACACTTTTGTAATGATAATCAAGATGGGCTATTTCTAGCAGTTGACAAGAAAGTGAGGAACGGTGGGGGGCGGGGGGAATAGTTTTACTTTGTCTAATGACCCATCCACTCCCAGTCTTTATTCAAGTCTAATTTAATGGTGTCCAATTTGCAAATTAATTCCAGTTCAGCAATCTCTCGTTGGAGTGTTTTTCTGAAGTTTTTTTGTTGTAATATTGTGACTTTAGGTCTGGAATCGAGTGACGAGGGAGATTGAAGTGTTCTCTGACTGTTTTTTGAATGTTATAATTCTTGACGTCTGATTTGTGTCCATTTATTCTTTTACGGAGAGACTGTCCAGTTTGGCCAGTGCACATGGCAGAGGGGCATTGCTGGCACATGATGGCATATATCACGTTGGTAGATGCGCAGGTGAACGAGCCTCTGATAGTGTGGCTGATGTGATTAGGCCCTATGATGGTGTCCCCTGAATAGATATGTGGACAGAGTTGGCAATGGGCCTTGTTGCAAGGTTTTTCCACTGAATGCATCCAATGAAGTGAACTGTAGCTCACGAAAGCTTATGCTCAAATAAATTGGTTAGTTTCTAAGGTGCCACAAGTCCTCCTTTTCTTTTTGCGAATACAGACCAACACAGCTGCTACTCTGAAACATTGCAAGGATAGGTTGTCACGGAGTTCCTGGGCGATGCTCTGGAACTGGTCCCTACAAAGCCAGGCAGGACTCTGGGAAGTCTCCTCCCTCTGAGCAGCCTGTCTGCAGGACACACAGCTCACCCGGCTTCCACCTTCCTGGGTCTGACCTCGGAGCATTCAGCATCCCCTGCCCCTATGTGCGCTTCCCACAGTGAGTTCCCCCCAGGCGGGGTCCTGGGGCAGCCAGAGGGTCCTGCCCCCCAACTCCGCAGTCAGACGTGACTCTCAGCCAGACAGTAAAACAGAAGATTTATTAGACGACAGGAACGTGGTCTAAAACAGAGCTTGTTGGTACAGAGAACAGAACCCCTCAGCCGGGTCCATTTTGGGGGGCAGTGAGCCAGTCAACCACGTCTGCACTTCACACCTCGTCCCCAGCCAGCCCCAAACTGACTCCCCCTCCAGCCCCTCCTTCTCTGGGCTTTGTCCCTTTCCTGGGCCAGGAGGTCACCGGATTCCTTTGTTCTCCAACCCTTTAGCTCTAGAGGTCAGAGGTGGGATGCACTGCACCCCATGGGTGGCGCTTCCTGCAGTAAGTGACTGGGGAGCAGTAAAACGAAGGGGGATTGATGAGGACCAGGTATGCTGAAGGCTCAGAGAGGAGCAGTTTCGGGGGGCGGTTAACCCCTAGGAGTGTGTGACCAGCGAGAAGGACTGTGCAGTAATGGGGTCCCCCTGGGGACTGTGATGAGCAGTCTCGGGGCGGAGGAGCCTGCGGCTTGGCCCTGGGAGAGAGAAGGACTTTTGCAGTAACAGGGTTCCCCTGGGGATTGCAGAGTGGTCCCAGGGGCGCAGGAGTCTGCAGCTCGACCCTGGCAAAGAGGTGGTGACCTCGAGAAGGGCTGGCACCCTAGGGGTTCTCCCTGGAAAACGTGCGGAGCTAAGAGCACACAGGCCTGTGAGTCCACAACACCTTGGGAAGAGTGGAGTGAGGGCCTATCACCGTGTCCTTAAGAAGGACATTATAACCCTGTGCAAAAAGAGAGGGTTGCGCATTGGAAAGTTCCCCAAGGCACAGTTAATTTTGCAGCTGGAGGAGGATGATCACTCTAAGGAGCAGATTCCTGACCCTGAATGGGGCTATAGCAGGTTCTGGGAGCACCTGGACTAGTAGCCAGGCATCCCCAAGACTCCATGTCTCCGACCAGACGAGTGTCTTCACAATCGGGTTCCCCATCGGGGGATCGGAGATGGATGGGATTAGAGCTGAGTCCGAGAGAGCAAGAGGATTGTGGGGGGAGGAGTAGCTCAGCGGTTTGAGCATTGGCCTGCTAAACTCAGGGTTGTGAGTTCAATCCTTGAGGGGGCCATTTAGGGATCTGGGGCAAAACTTGGGAATTGGTCCTGCTTTGAGCCGGGGGTTGGACTAGATGACCTCCTGAGATCCCTTCCAACCCTGATATCCTATGATCCTATGACTGGGAGAGACAGCGAGAGTCCAAGAAAGAGCTGCAAAAGCAGCAGCAGCATGAACTGGTGGTGGTGGAGCGGAGAGGCATAGAGCACCTCCCAGGGGTGCCAGCTCCGCAGGGAACCTCGAGACTAAATTGCTGCCCTTGGTTAAGGAGGTGGAGGGGGATGTGGATGCCACCTCACTGCCTTTGAGCAGGCTGGCGATTTGAATGAGGGGGACCCTGCGGAACAGCTCTGGTGTCTAGCTCCCTTGCTGGGTCCAAGGCCATAGACTCCGTCAGCCCAATGGGTGGGGAGGTGGACAGGCTCCCACTCCTGGACCGAACCAATATGTCTGTGTGGAGTCTCATGGGCTCAGGCCCCTCGGACCCCCAGTGGGAGCGGAAGGGGATGGTCAATGGGGAGACATTCCTGGGGAGGCGAGATCCTGGGACACAGAGACCTGTTGTCAGGCCCCTGGTGCTGCAGCCTCAGATGCTGAGGGGCTGTGTGAGCTGGGTGAGGATCCCAGGGATGAAGCCCCTCGCCCTGCCTATGGCCCAGATCCCTGTGCAGACTCAGGAGGGGTCAGGCTGTGGCTGGCTGGTCGTTGGGGTTCTCCAGGATATCAGCTGTGAGACCCTGTTGGGGGGTGCTTGTGTTTCTTTGGGACAGGATCCAGGCCCTGCTCCTGTAACTGCCGAGGGTTTGAATTTGAATCCAGGGACCCAATCGGTGGAGAGGGAAATGGTCAGTGAAAATGCAGATGACCTGGCTGGCAGTGGGGAGGAGCTGTTAGGCTCAGGCTACCTGCCTGCCTGTAACCAGACCTCTGGGGCTGGGTGGGACAGAGAGATGCTCCCCGCCCCCTTGCACACCAGAGTGATGGCTCAGGGGGCTCATGCTGGCTCTGATGCAGTGAGGAAGGCAGTGGGCTTGCTGCCTACCCCCACTGGGACAGCAAGAGCAGCTCTGAGCACAGTGGGAGCTGAGACCCCAGCTGAGTGGGGGGAGACACAGGCAGGGGAGGGGATCTGTGGGGAGTGGCAAGGTGCTTGGTAAGGAAAGTCTGGATGAGCCTAAGCAGCCTTGTGAGCTGATGGCTTTGTCTAGTCAGCAGGGTGGGAAGGCGAGGAGAGTGGAAGACGAGTGTCCCTGGACCTTACCTGTTAGCTGAGTGGAGAATTGGGACAGGGAAGGAAACGTGCCTGTGTCTGTCAGGGGTATTGACTTGCCTGTGGAGGGAGCTACCCCGGTCTCCAAGCAGTTGTCTGTGAACAGCCCTGTGTGCTGGGACCAGGGGAATGAGATCCCGAGCTGTGTGTCTGGGAAAGGAGAAGGTGTCTCCAGTTCTTTGTCTGTGGAGCGGACAGAAGGGGCCTTTCAGCCTGGGATGGTTGAGAATAGTGCAGTTGTCTCAGAGTTGGTTCTGGATTCAGCTAAAGCCCAGGAAGGGAATGGTCCTAAGTTTGTGTCTGCTCGGGAGAATGGCCGACCTGTAACTAGGTCACATCCAGTTAGTGTCTATGTAAAATCCCAGAGCCCAGACGATTCTGGTGCTTGTATTTTGCCTGTTGCTAGTGTGTGGCTGGGAAAGGGTGAAGCAGCTCTGACTAATCAGGGTGATACCCTAGCCAGGGCACAAGGAGAGCAGAAAGGGGATTTGATTGTGTTACCTACTGAGGGTGTGGAAACCTGTAGCAAGAAGGAAAAGATTCCTGAACTTGTGTGTGGCAAAGGGAAGGAGAAGGCTTCCAACCTTTTATCTAGGGAGTCTGTAAGTTTGCCTGAAAGGGGATTGTGTAGGAATCCGCCTGATGGGCCAGAGGTGATTCTGGATGTAAGTGAGACCCAGAAAGAGTCTGTTGTTGCTCAGGAAAGTGTTCCTCTAGAGCAAGCCCTAGGTGAAGAGGGTAAGGGCAGAATTTCTGTGAAGGGTGAATTGTTGCATAGAAAAGCCCCAGGGAAAGGAATCCTCATGGAGTCTTTGCAAGCAGTTTACTGCCACTGAAGGTTGTGAAAGTGATTTAATCAAGAAAGTTTCAGTTCCTAACAGCCAGAAATTTTCTGTTGTGAATGGATCTACTGACTTTCCTGTTGGAAGATCCAGTATGAATAGCTTTGAGAAGGTCTCAGATGGAGTGAAAGCTGTTAAGAAAGTTAAACAGTCCTATAACCAAGTGGTACTTGTGGCACCTTAGAGACTAATAAATTTATTTGAGCATAAGCTTTCTGAAGCTTTTTGAAGTGAGCTGTAGCTCACAAAAGCTTATGCTCAAATAAATTTGTTAGTCTCTAAGGTGCCACAAGTACTCCTTTTCTTTTTGCGAATACAGACTAACACGGCTGCTACTCTGAAACCTGTCATAACCAAGTGGCTGTGTTTGGTCAGCTTGTTGGGGAGACAAGGTTGTTGAGAAAGGGATGTCTCCATGCTAGTTCTGTAAGTGAACAGTCTGTGGCCCAGGTCAAAATGGGGGCTCTTAACCAAGAGAGCCCGAATTGCAGGCCTCCAGACTGGAGCGCTGGGAGAAGACCCAATCCCAGTTTGACCTCCGGGGGTTTTGGGGTGGCAAAAGGGCACAGGCCGCATAAACCTTCCCACATGTGGCATGCGAGTGCTATTGACCACCCTGACCTAAGGGAGGGCGTGAAACTGGAAGGGCCTGGTGTAACTCCCACCAAGGAATGGGAGAGATGCTGGGGCATCTATGGGTTCGAACTTCCCCAGGTCACTGGTTAAAGTGACCTCGCTCAGTTCGGTCTCGAAGGGGGGAGAGATGTGACGAAGCAGGACTGTTCTTAATGTTTCCTCTGAATAGTGTGGGGGTGCCTCAGTTTCCCCTATGCAGTTCTTAAGTATTTAGGGTGGTGGGATAAGGGTGTGTGATCGTTGCAGAGCCCTACAGGGCAGGTGTGTGCAGGGGTCTGGACACAGAGAATGGCCGACACCCTGTTTCCTGGCAATGGATGGCCTGGGCCCTTCCCCCCTCCCCTCCCCTCCCCCCCAAGGTGAGAGCTAAAGGAGAACAAAGGAATCAGGTGCCCTCCAGGCCTGGGAAAGGGTCAAAGCCCAGAGGAGGGGGGGGCTGGAGGGAGTTTCAGTTTGGGGCTGGCTGGGGACATGGAGTAAAGTGCAGACATGGTTGTCTGGCTCACTCCCCCCCCCTCCCAAAATGGACCCAGCTTGAGGGGTCCTGTTCTCTGCACCTCTGAAACCTACAAGCTCTGTGTTAGACCATGTTCCTATTGTCTAATAAACCTTTCGTTTTACTGGCTGGCTGAGAGTCACGTCTGACTGCAGAGTTGGGGGGCAGGACCCTCTGGCTGCCCCAGAACCCCGCCTGGGCGGACTTGCTGTGGGAAGCGCACGGAGGGGCAGAGGATACTGGATGCTCCGAGGTCAGACCCAGGAAGGGGGGAGCCGGGTGAGCTGTGTGTCCTGCAGACAGGCTGCGCCCAGAGAGGAGACTCCCCCAGAGTCCTGACTGGCTTCGTAGGGAGCAGCTCCAGAGCATCGCCCGGGGACTCCGTGACACCCTCACTCTCCTCCCACACAGCAGCTCAAAGGGAAGAATCCGGTGAATTCCTGGGGCACTTCCCCATACTACAGGGGGGGCAGGTCCTTGTCCCCATGCTGCGGATGCCGATTCATAAAACTCCTCAGCATCGTCCCCAGGGCCCCATAGACTCTCTCCACCAGCCCGTGGGACGGAGGGTGACCTGCAGAGACCTAGGTGGGCCAGACCCCCATTTCTCCCACCAGCCCTGGAGCCGGGCTGACAGGACATTGGACCCCTGGTCTGTAAGGACCCTGCTGGGGACCCCCCCTCTGCTGAAGATGGTCAGCAGCGCGTCTGCCACGGTGTCTGCCTCGGTGGAGGACGGAGCCCCTGCCCCTGGATAGCAGGTGGCAAAATCCATCACCCCAAGGACGTATTTCTTCCCTGACCGGGTCGCCTTGCTGAGGGGCCCCACTATGTCCATGGCCCCCTTCTGGAAAGGCTCCTCTGTGATGGGCAGGGGTGCCAAGGGGGCTTCTTATCCCAGCCTTCCCCCCCCGGCGGGGGTCGCAGGACCTGCAGTGCTGCCGGGCTGCGTCCCAGACTCCGGGTCGGTCACAGTTCAGCAGCCGCTGCCTGGGGCCTGGATCCCCTGGTGTCCCGAGAGAGGGACATCGTGGGTCAGGTATGACAGCCGGCGGTGACACTTCTGGGGCCCCCCCAGCTGCCTCCTGATCCCCCACAGTTCTACTTCCCCTGGGGGAGCCCCTTCCTGGTACAGGAATCCCTTCTTCCATGGAAATCTGTCCCTGCAGCCTTCCCCACAGGGGTTTGCAGCGCTGCGGCCAGCACGTTCCCTCAGCTCCTCCAAGGAGGGATCCTCCTGCAGCTTGTCTGGAATTCAGCTGCTGGGGGAAGGAGTGGGACCTGCTCCCTCTCGCGGGTTGGACCTTTGTTCTCGGACACCTTTAGCTCTCACCTTGCAGGGGGGAAGGGCCCAGGCCATCTGTTGCCAGGAGACAGAGTGTCAGCCATTTATGTAAACTGGCCCTTTGCTCTGTAACAATTACACCCCCTTATCCTACCAATTAGAGACTTAAGAAATGTCTAGGGGAAACTGAGGCACTCCTACAGTATTCAGAGGAAACATTAAGAACAGTCCCACTTCGTCACATCAGTTCCTGGGTTAGTGTTTTTGTTGTGTGGCGTGTGGTTGCTGGTGAGTATTTGCTTCAAGTTGGGGGCTGTCTGTAAGCGAGGACTGGCCTGTCTCCCAAGGTCTGTGAGAGTGATGGGTCGTCCTTCAGGATAGGTTGTAGATCCTTGATGATGTGTTGGAGAGGTTTTAGTTGGGGGCTGAAGGTGATGGCTAGTGGCGTTCTGTTATTTTCTTTGTTGGGCCTGTCCTGTAGTAGGTGACTTCTGGGTACTCTTCTGGCTCTGTCAATCTGTTTCTTCACTTCAGCAGGTGGGTATTGTAGTTGTAGGAATGCATGATAGAGATCTTGTAAGTGTTTTTCTCTGTCTCAGGGGTTGGAGCAAATGCGGTTATATCGTAGAGCTTGGCTGCAGACAATGGATCGTATGGTGTGGTCTGGATGAAAGCTGGAGGCACGTAGGGAAGTATAGTGGTCAGTAGTGTGACAGGGTTAGGCTAGATAGCTATAGGAGAGTAATAGAAGGCAGATATATTAGCCCCAGGCTAAGTAGGTTCCTTTTCCCTGGGTAAGGTAACAGGGAAGGTTCCAGAACAATCAGGAACCTTCTGGAGACAATTAAGAAAGGCTGATTAGAACACCTCCAGCCAATCAAGAAGCTGCTAGAATCAATTAAGGCAGGCTAATCAGGGCACCTGGGTTTTAAAAAGGCGCTCACTTCAGTTTGTGGTGTTTGTGTGAGGAGTTGGGAGCAAGAGGTGCTAGGAGCTGAGGGTGAGAACGTGGACTGTTGGAGGACTGAGGTGTACAAGCTTATCAGACACCAGGAGGAAGGTCCTGTGGTGAGGATAAAGAAGGGGTTGGGAGGAGGCCATGGGGAAGTAGCCCAGGGAGTTGTAGCTGTTGACAGCTGTTCCAGGAGGCACTCGAGACAGCTGCAATCCACAGGGCCCTGGGCTGGAACCCGGAGTAGAGGGCAGGCCCGGGTTCCCCCCAAATCCTCCCAACTCCTGGTCAGACACAGGCGGAGTTGACCTGGACTGTGGGTTCAGAAAAACGGCCAAGCTGAGGGCTGCCATGAAGCTCCAAGGTGAGCAAATCCGCCAATAAGCACAAGACCCACCAAGGTAGAGCAGGAATTTTGTCATGGTAGGTTTCTGGTATAGGGTGGTGTTTATGTGACCATCGCTTATTAGCACCGTAGTGTCCAGGAAGTGGATCTCTTGTGTGGACCGGTCCAGGCTGAGGTTGATGGTGGGATGGAAATTGTTGAAATCCTGGTGGAATTCCTCAAGGGCTTCTTTTCCATGGGTCCAGATGATGAAGATGTCATCAATGTAGCGCAAGTAGAGGAGGGGCATTAGGGGACGAGAGCTGAGGAAGCGTTGTTCTAAGTCAGCCATAAAAATGTTGGCGTACTGTGGGGCCATGCGGGTACCCATAGCAGTGCTGCTGATTTGAAGGTATACATTGTCCCCAAATGTGAAATAGTTGTGGGTGAGGACAAAGTCACACAGTAACTGTGCTAGGTAACCTATCATTTAAATCCGCCTCGGTACCAAGTGACTGGAGGAGAGCTAACGTGACGCCAATATTTCAAAAAGGCTCCAGGCGATCCCGGCAATGACAGGCCGGTAAGCTTGACTTCAGTACCAGGCAAACTGGTTGAAACTATAGGAAAGGACAAAATTATCAGACACATAGATGAACATAATTTGCTGAGGAAGAGTCAACATCATTTTCGTAAAGGGAAATCATGCCTCATCAATCTACTAGAATTCTTTGAAGGGGTCAACAAGCATGTGGATAAGTGGGATCCAGTGGATATAGTGTACTTAGATTTTCAGAAAGCCTTTGACAAGATCCCTTACACAAAGGCTTTTAAGCAAAGTAACCTGTCCTGGGATAAAAGGGAAGGTCCTCTCACAGAAGGGTAACTGGTTAAAAGATAGGAAACAAAGGCTAGGAATAAATGATCAGTTTTCAGACTGGAGAGAGGTAAATAGTGGTGTTCCCCAGGGGTCTGTACTGGGCCCAGTCCTATTCAACCTATTCATAAATGATCTCGAAAATGGGGTGAACAGGGAGGTGGCAAAATTTGCAGAGGATACAAAACTACTCAAGATAGTTAAGTCCCAGGCAGACTGCGAAGAGCTGCAAAGGGATCTCCCAAAACTGGGTGACTGGGCAACAAAATGGCAGATGAAATTCAATGTTGATAAATGCAAAGTAATGCACATTGGAAAACATAATCCCAACTGTACATATAAAATGATGGGGTCTAAATTAGCTGTTACATCTCAAGAAAGAGATCTTGCAGTAATTGTGGATAGTTCTCTGAAAACATCCACTCAATGTGCAGCGGCAGTCAAAAAAGCGAACAGAATGTTGGGAATCATTAGGACAGGGATAGATAATGAGACAGAAAATATCACATTGTCCCTATATAAATCCATGGTATGCCCACACCTTGAATACTGTGTGCAGATGTGGTCACCCCATCTCAAAAAAGTTATATTGGAATTGGAAAAGGTTCAGAAAAGGGCAACAAAAATGATTAGGGGTCTGGGACAGCTTCCATATGAGGAGAGATTAATAAGACTGGGGCTTTTCATCTTAGAAAAGAGACGACTAAGAGGGGAATATGATAGAGGCCTGTAAAATCATGAAGGGTGTGGAGAAGATGAAGAAGGAAGTGTTATTTACCCCTTTGCATAACTCAAGAACCAGGGGTCACCCAATGAAATTAATAAGCAACAGGTTTAAAACAAACAGAAGGAAGTATTTTTTCACCCAACGCACAGTTTACCTATGGAACTCCTTGCCAGGGGATGTTGTGAAGGCCAAAATTATAACTAGGTCCAAAAAAGAATTAGATCAGTTCCTGGTCCATCGATGGATATTAGCTAGGATGGGCCGGGATGCAACCCCATGCTCTGGGTGTCCCTAAACCTCTGTTTGCCAGAAGCTGGCAATGGGCGGCAGGGGATGGATCACTTGGTGACTGCCTGTTCTGTTCATTCCCTCTGGGGAACCTGGTACTGGCCACTGTCAGAGACAGGACACTGAGCTAGATGAATAAGTGGTCTGACCCAGTGCTGCTGTTCTTCTTTCTTATGAGAGAACCCAGGAGTCCAGACTCCCAGTCCCCCTGCTCTAATATCTAGACTCTCCTCCCTGTCTGGAGCCAGCGGTAACTTTGACAGGGTAACAAGCCTCGTGGATGGGGGAAAGCAGTAGATGTCGTATATCTTGACTTTAATAAGGATGTTGTTACTGTCTTACATGACTTTCTCAAAGCAAATGAGGGAAATAGAGCCTAGACAAATCTACGCTCACATGGGTGCAGAACTGGTTGGAAAACTGTTCCCAAAGAGTAGTTGTGACGAAGCGGGACTGTTCTTAATGTTTCCTCTGAATATTGTGGGGGTGCCTCAGTTCCCCCTAGGCAGTTCTTAAGTATCTAGGGGGTGGGATAAAGCTGTATGATCCTTGCAGACCCCTAAAAGGCAGGTGTGTGCAGGGGTCTGGACACAGAGAATGGCTGACACCCTGTTTCCTGGCACCTGATGGCCTGGGCCCTTCCCCCCGCAAGGTAAGAGCTAAAGGAGAACAAAAGGATCCAGTGCCCTCCTGGCCTGGGAAAGGGACAAAGCCCGGGGGGGGGGGGCTGGAGGGAATTTCAGTTTGGGGCTGGCTGGGGACATGGAGTGAAGTGCAGACGTGGTTGTCTGGCTCACTGCCCCCCAAAATGGACCCAGCTGAGGGGTCGTGTTCTCTGCACCTACAAGCTCTGTTTTAGACCACGTTCCTGTCTTCTAATAAACCTTCTGTTTTCCTGGCTGGCTAAGAGTCACGTCTGACTGCGAAGTTGGGGGGCAGGACCCTCTGGCTGCCCCAGAACCCCGCCTGGGCGGACTTGCTGTGGGAAGCACACGGAGGGCAGAGGATGCTGAATGCTCCGAGGTCAGACCCAGGAAGGGGGAAGCCGGGTGAGCTGTGTGTCCTGCAGACAGTCTGCTCACAGAAAAGAGACTTCCCCAGAGTCCTAACTGGATTCGTAGGGAGCAGCTCCAGAGCATCGCCTGGGGACTCTGTGACAACTGGTGGCAGGGGTGGGATGTACTGCACCCCGCGGATGGCGCTTCCTGCAGTAAGTGACTGGGAAGCAGTAAAGTGAAGGGGGATTGATGAGAACCAGGCATGCTGAAGGCTCAGAGAGGAGCGGTTTTGGGGGGCGGTTAACCCCTTGGTGTGTGAGACCAGCGAGAAGTACTTTGCAGTAATGGGGTTCCCCTGGGGATTGCAGCGAGCGGTCCCAGGGGCGGAGGAATCTGCAGCTCGACCCTGGCAAAGAGATGGTGACCTCGAGAAGAGCTGGCACATAGGGGTTCTCCCTGGAAACCATGGGGAGCTGAGAGCACACAGTCCTGTGAGTCCACCACAACTTGGGAAGAGCGGAGTGAGGGCCTGTCACCGTCTCCATAAGAAGGACATTGTGACCCTGTGCAAAAAGAGAGGGTTGCACATTGGAAAGTTCACCAAAGCACAGTTAATCGTGCAGCTGGAGGAGGATGACCCAGATGGGGCTATAGCAGGATCTGGGAGCAGCTGGAGTAGTAGCCAGGCAAGACTCCTGTCCCCGACCAGATGGGGGTCTTCACGATCGGGTC
This sequence comes from Dermochelys coriacea, assembly GCF_009764565.3. Lineage (NCBI taxonomy): Eukaryota > Metazoa > Chordata > Testudines > Dermochelyidae > Dermochelys > Dermochelys coriacea. Next base: position 271,822,201 of record NC_050069.1, read on the forward strand.
ACCTATCCAGGGATTGGAGAATAACAGGACTGGAGCTGAGTCCGAGAGAGCAAGAGGACTGGGAGAGCCTGAGAAAGAGCTGCAGAAGCAGCAGCAGCATGAACTGGCGATGGTGGAGCGGAGAGGCAGAGGGGACCTGCCAGGGGTGAGTGGGGATAGACCCCGGGGTGCCAGTTCTGCAGGGAACCTCGAGGTGAAATTGCTGCCCCGGTAAAGGGGGGGGATGTGGATGCCCCCTCACTGCCTTTGAGCAGGCTGGTGATTTGGACCAGGGGGACCCTGCGGATCAGCCCCGGTGTCTAGTTCCCTTGCTGGGTCCCAAGGCCATAGATTCCGTCAGCCCAGTGGGTGGGTTGGTGGACAGGCTCCCACTCCTGGTCCCAACCTTTATGTCTGTGTGGAGTTTCCTGGGGTCGGGCCCCACAGGCCTGCAGTGGGAGCGGAAGGTGATGGTCAATGGGGAGACATTCTTGGGGTGGCGAGATCCTGGGACAGAGAGAACCGTTGTCAGGCCCTGGGTGGTGCAGCCTCAGATGCTGAGGGGCTCTGTGAGGGTCCCAGGGGTGAAGCCCCTCACCCTGCCTATGGCCCAGATCCCTGTGCAGACGCAGGAGAGGTGGGGGTGGGGCTGGGGCTGGCTGGTCATTGGGGTTCTCCAGGATATCAGCTGTGAGACCCTGTTGGGGGGTGCTTGTGTTTCTTTGGGACAGGATCCAGGCCCTGCTCTTGTAACTGCCAAGGGTTTGAATTTGAATCCAGGGACCCAATCGGCGGAGAGGGAAATGGTCAGTAAAAATGCAGATGACCTAGCGGGGAGGAGTTGCTAGGCTCAGGCTACCTGCCTGCCTGTAACCAGACCCCTGGGGCTGGGTGGGACAGAGAGATGCTCCCCACCCCCTTACACACCGGAGAGGGGGCTCACGCTGGCTCTGATGCAGTGAGGAAAGCAGCGAGCTCGCTGCCCACCCCCACTGGGAGAGCAAGGGCAGCGCTGAGCACAGTGGGAGCTGAGACCCCAGCTGAGTGGGGGGAGACACAGGCAGGGCAGGAGATCTGTGGGGAGTGGCAAGGTGCTTGGTAAGGAAAGTTTGGATGAGCCTAGGCAGCCTTGTGAGCCGATGGCTGTGTCTAGTCAGCAGTGTGGGAGGGCGAGGAGAGTGGAAAATGAGTGTCCCTGGACCTTACCTGTTAGCTGGGTGAAGAATTGGGACAGGGAAGGAAACGTGCCTGTGTCTGTCAGGGGTATTGACTTGCCTGTGGAGGGAGCTACCCTGATCTCCAAGCAGTTGTCTGTGAACAGCCCTGGGGCTGGGACCAGGGGCATGAGATCCCAAGCTGTGTGTCTGGGAAAGGAGAAAGCTTGTCCGGCTCTTCTTTGTCTGTGGAGTGGACAGAAGGGGCCTTTCAGCCTGGGATGGTTGAGAATAGTGCAGTTGTCTCAGAGTTGGTTCTGGATTCAGCTAAAGCCCAGGAAGGGAATGGTCCTAAGTCTGTGTCTGCTCGGGAGAATGGCCCTGTAACTAGGTCGCATCCAGTTAGTGTCTATGTAAAATCCCAGAGCCCAGACGATTCTGGTGCTTGTATTTTGCCTGTTGCTAGTGTGTGGCTGGGAAAGGGTGAAGCAGCTCTGACTAATCAGGGTGATACCCTAGCCAGGGCACAAGGAGAGCAGAAAGGGGATTTGATTGTGTTACCTACTGAGGGTGTGGAAACCTGTAGCAAGAAGGAAAAGATTCCTGAACTTGTGTGTGGCAAAGGGAAGGAGAAGGCTTCCAACCTTTTATCTAGGGAGTCTGTAAGTTTGCCTGAAAGGGGATTGTGTAGGAATCCGCCTGATGGGCCAGAGGTGATTCTGGATGTAAGTGAGACCCAGAAAGAGTCTGTTGTTGCTCAGGAAAGTGTTCCTCTAGAGCAAGCCCTAGGTGAAGAGGGTAAGGGCAGAATTTCTGTGAAGGGTGAATTGTTGCATAGAAAAGCCCCAGGGAAAGGAATCCTCATGGAGTCTTTGCAAGCAATTCACTGCCACTGAAGGGTGTGAAAGTGATTTAATCAAGAAAGTTTCAGTTCCTAACAGCCAGAAATTTTCTGTTGTAAATGGATCCACTGACTTTCCTGTTGAAAGATCCAGTGTGGATAGCTTTGAGAAGGTCTCAGATGGAGTGAAAGCTGTTAAGAAAGTTGAACAGTCCTATAACCAGGTGGCTGTGTTTGGCCAGCTTGTTGGGGAGACAAGGTTGTTGAGAAAGGAATGTCTCCATGCTGGTTCTAGAGTATCAGCCGTGTTAGTCTGTATTCACAAAAAAGAAAAGGAGGACTTGTGGCACTGTAGAAACTAACAAATTTATTTGAGCATAAGCTTTCATGAGCTACAGCTCACTTCATCGGATGCATTCGGTGGAAAATTTTTCACCGAGTGCATCCGATGAAGTGAGCTGTAGCTCACAAAAGCTTATGCTCAAATAAATTTGTTAGTTTCTACAGTGTCACAAGTCCTCCTTTTCTTTCATGTTGATTCTCTAAGTGAACAGGTTTCAGAGTAGCAGCCGTGTTAGTCTGTATTCGCAAAAAGAAAAGGAGTACTTGTGGCACCTTAGAGACTAACAAATTTATTAGAGCATAAGCTTTCGTGAGCTACAGCTCACTTCATCGGATGCATTTGAAGTGAGCTGTAGCTCACGAAAGCTTATGCTCTAATAAATTTGTTAGTCTCTAAGGTGCCACAAGTACTCCTTTTCTCTAAGTGAACAGTATGTGCCCAAGTCGAGATGGGGGCTCTTAACCAAGAGAGCCTGAATTGCAGCCCTCCAGACTGGAGTGCTGGGAGAAGACCCGATCCCAGTTTGACCCCCGGGGGTTTTGGGGTGGCAAAAGGGCACGGGCCGCATAAACCTTCTCACATGCGGCCAGCGAGTGCTATCGACCACCCCTGACTTAAGGGAGGGCGTGAAACTGGAAGGGCTTAAAACTGGAAGGGCCTGTTGTTACTCCCACCAAGGAATGGGAGAGATGCTGGGACATCTATGGGAAAATTGGTGGCTTCGAACTTCCCCACGTCACCGGCTACAGTGACCCCGCTCAGTTCGATCTCGAAGGGGGGAGAGATGTGACGAAGCAGGACTGTTCTTAATGTTTCCTCTGAATAGTGTGGGGGTGCCTCAGTTTCCCCTATGCAGTTCTTAAGTATCTAGGGGGTGGGATAAGGGTGTATGATCGTTGCAGAGCCCTAGAGGGCAGGTGTGTGCAGGGGTCTGGACACAGAGAATGGCCAACACCCCACTGATGGCCTGGCCCTTCCCCTCTGCAAGGTGAGAGCTAAAGGGTTGGAGAACAAAGGAATCAGGTGACCTCCTGGCCCGGGAAAGGGACAAAGCCCAGAGGAGGAGGGGCTGGAGGGGGAGTCGGTTTGGGGCTGGCTGGGGATGAGGTGTGAAGTGCAGAAGTGGTTGACTGGCTCACTGCCCCCCAAAATGGACCCAGCGGAGGGCTCCTGTTCTCTGCACCTACAAGCTCTGTGTTAGACCATGTTCCTGTCGTCTAATAAACCTTTCGTTTTACTGGCTGGCTGAGAGTCACGTCTGACTGCGAAGTTGTGGGGCAGGACCCTCTGGCCTCCCCCAGGACCCCGCCTGGGTGGACTTGCTGTGGGAAGCGCATGGAGGGGCAGAGGATGCTGGATGCTCCGAGGTCAGACCCAGGAAGGGGGAGCCGGGTGAGCTGTGTGTCCTGCAGACAGGCTGCTCCCAGAAAGGAGACTCCCCCAGAGTCCTGCCTGGCTTCGTAGGGAGCAGTTCCAGAGCATCGCCAGGGGACTCCGTGACAGTAGTTATCTGTGGTTCACTGTCATGCTGGAAGGGCATCTCAAGTGAGGTCCTGCAGGGATCTCTTCTGGGTCCAGTTCTGTTCAATATCGTCACTGATTTAGATAACGGCGTAGAGAGTACACTTATCAAGTTTGCGGACGATACCAAGCTGGGAGGGGCTGCAAGTGCTTTGGAGGACAGGATGAAAATTCAAAAGGATCTGGACAAACTGGAGAAATGGACTGAAGTAAACTGGATGAAATTCAATAGGGACAAATGCAAAGCCCTCCACTTAGGAAGGAACAATCAGTTGCACACATACACAATGGGAAATGACTGCCTAGGAAGGAGTCCTGCGGAAAGGGATCTGGGGTCACAGTGGATCACAAGCTAAATATGAGTCAACAGTGTAACGCTGTTGCAAAAATAGCAAACATCATTCTGGGACGTCTTAGCAGGAGTGTTGTAAGCAAGACACGAGAAGTAATTCTTCCGCTCTGCTCTGCGCTGATTAGACCTCAACTGGAGCATTGTGTCCAGTTCTGGGCCCCACGTTTCAGGAAAGATGTGGCCAAATTGGAGAAAGTCCAGAGAACAGCAACAAAACTGACGAAAGGTCTAGAACACATGACCTGTGCGGGAAGATTGAAAAAACTGGGTCTGGAGAAGCGGAGACTGGGAGGGGACATAACAGTTTTCAAGTACGTAAAAGGCGGAGGGAGAAAAAATGTTCTTAACTTCTGAGGACAGGACAAGACGCAATGGGCTTAAATTGCAGCAAGGGCGGTTTAGGTTGGACATTAGGAAAAACCTCCGACCTGTCAGGGTGGTTGAGCAGTGGAATAAATTGCCCAGGGAGGTTGTGGAGTCCCTGTCACTGGAGGTTTTTAAGAGCAGGTTTGACAAACTCCTGTCAGGGATGGTCTGGATAATACTTAGTCCTGCCTCAGTGCAGGGGACTGGACTAGGTGACCTCTCGAGGTCCCTACCAGTCCTACCACTCTGATTCTGTGGTAGAGCCCAGGAGTCCTGGCTGTCCTCCAGGACAGTGAAGACTCCAAGGGCTTTCGGTAATGGTAGGGATTTGTCCTGGCCCCCTTGGCCCAAGCTGCCCCCATGCTCCCTGTGCTGGGATAGGGACTGTTATTGGAGGCCAGTTGCTGGGGACAGGAGACTGGGCTAGATGGGCCCTGGGTCTGATCCAGCCTGGCATTGCCTGGGTTCCAGCTGTCTTGCCGGGAGAGTTCTTCTATTGGGTGTGTGAGGCAGTGTCCCTTGGGGTGTCCGTGCCCTGCCCCCCTCCTGGCTCGTTGGGGCTCAGGAAAGGCTGCTCTAGCCCTGGGAGGAAGGTGGGTGTGTCCCTGTGTTTCCCTCTGGGCTGGGCATTACTGTGCCCTCGGTGGCAGGAGAGGGAGGAGGTGTTGACTCAGCAGCCTGGGTGGAAATCAGAGTTAATAGCAAACAGAATCAGGGCTGCCCATGAGAATGGCAGAGCCGGAGACCAGGAACTCCAGCTGGCTGGTTCATCCCCACATAGCCACCAACAACTCCTGGGAAGGAACAAAGCAGTGCAAAGGCCTTAAGAGCTGACCCCTGCACTGGTGCCATCCCCCTGTGCCCCCAATCCGGGTGAGGATGCCCCAGCCTGACCCGTCTCCTACTGGGGAGTGTCCCCTGCGATCTAGCCTCAGCATCCCCTGCTGCTCTCAGCCTCCTGCATCCCTGCTCTGCCTGGAGAGTGCTCTGTCCCGGGGCACACGTCCCCCTGGAGCCAGCAGCTTAGCTCTCCCTCCTCGCCGGCTGGCCGGTGTCTTTCTGGGACTGCATGGGGCAGCGGGTGCATATCCCCAGAGCCCAGTGGAGGGGCTGCCCCAGGCACAGGCAGGTCCCCGAGCAGGGCAGGCCTGGCTGACATGGGGCCTGGCGTGGGAGCTGGTCCTGCCCGCCAAGGCTGAGTGCCGGCACCTCAGGCTTGTTCCTGGAAAGCTGCAGGTGCAGAGACACTGCACGAAGCTGCTAACAGTCTGGGCTTATGGGGCTTAGCTCCTCAGACCCCTCTTCCTCCTGGGCAGGGCTGGGACTGCCTGGGTGGAGGAGCGGACCCGCCCCAGCTCCTCATGCAGCATCTGGCAGGGGATAGTGGGGGCCCGGCGCAGCTGAGAGGAAACAGCCTGACTCAGCCGCTGGCTCTGGTTGCGCATTTTCCGGGCACAAGGGCGAAGCGCTGAGCAGTTTCCAGCAGGGCCTGTCGCCCGCCAGCCTCGCTCAGCAGGTGACTCACCCAGGCAGAGGGGCTCCTCCCTACCCAGTGCCGCTGGCTGGCTGACTGGCACCCCTTCCGGCACGGTGCATGGAGATAGCTACTGCTCCCTGCAGAGCCCTGGGCCAGCCACCGCCCCTTCTGCCCCCGCCCTCGGCTCTGTGATCTGCCTGCCTCCCACTACCCCAGCCTGCTCCCTGCAGAGCCCTGGCCCGGTCACCGCCCCTTCTGCCCCCGCCTTCGGCTCTGCGATCTGCCTGCCCCCAACTTCCCCAGGCAGCCCCCACTGCTGCATTTGGCGGGGCGCCTTGCTGCCTGCTTGTAACTGACCTGCTAACAGGCAGGCTGGGCTGGGCACGAATTCCTGCGGGAGGCCAGGCTAGGTGGGAGGACGGCCCCTGGGATCTGGGAGCAATGGGGTGCTGGGGTGGGTGTCGGGGGGTGGGGGAGGAGTTGGGCCTGACCCCTGGGCCTGGGTGTGCTGGGGCGGGTGTCTGGGAGTGGCTCCTGGCTGTGAGAACGGGGTTTGGGGCTGGGCTCAGCGCACAGTCCAATCCCCAGGCTGTTTACGGGCTGTAATCCTGAGGGGCTGCCAGCGTTAAACAAAGCTGGTTAGGGCTGGGAGCAGCAGGAATGTGGCCAGTGGGGCAGTGGCCAGTGAGAGCAGCAGAGGGCAGTGCCCCCCACCCCCCCATACAGCTGGTGCAGCAGGGGTGGGCCGGGCTCATTGCACGGTGTGGGGCGGCTGGCAGAAGAGGCGTATAGGGGTGGCTGAGGGGGTCGGCCCTGGGTCCAGACCCATCTCTGACAGTGGCCAGAGGGGCGCAGAGTCTCCCCAGCTCCTGGGGCAGGAGCCGCAGGTGCCTCTGTGGATTTTACCTGCTCAGGTAGAACCTGGAGTGTTTGCATCGCACAGGAGCGGCCACCGTGCCCCGAGTGTGCCCACTGAGCCCTGGCCTCTCCCCGGCGCTCCCAGGACAGGTTCTCCCCTGCAGCCCCGGGCGGGCCGTTGCCAAGGCTGGAGAAGGCAGCTTGAGGTCTGGGCGCGTGCCCAGAGCACACGGGGTACCTGGGGTGTCCCCTCGAGGGCCGAGGGAGTGTGCTGCCCCCAGCTGGGCCTTGCCAAGCTTCTGCCCTTTTCCGCTAGCTGCTGAGATGCCCAGGGACATCCGTGGGGAGGGGACGGCGTGGGCTCGGGCTCAGGCTCGGGCCCAGAGGAGCTGCAGGGGCTGGGCCGAGATCATGTGTGGCGGACGGTGATGCAGGACCGCAGATGGGTCTGGCAGGGAGGCTGTGGGGCCCCTTGCCATGGGGCGGGCTGGGGGTCTGGTAGGGAGGTGGCTGGGGGGGCTGGCACACAAGGCCAGGCCTTCAGCTAAGTTGCTGCTCTGTGCTGCGGCCCCACATCCCTGGCCAGGGGCCTGGCTCCAGGGGAGACATGAGCTGAACTCCAGCTCCTGCCTGGGACCTACTGCTCCCCCCAGTCCCGATTTCCACCCGTGGTGTGGCCTGAGGCCTGGGGAGGTGGCTGACTCTGAGATGCTGTCTGGAGAGAGCCCTCAGGCTGGGCTGCAGTGGCCAGAGCCGGAGGGCAGGCACTAGGGCCAGTGACTCCAATGTGGTGGTTTTACGTCCAGCACCTACCGCGAACGACTGGCCTGGTGGAGGAGCTGAGCCCCGAGGTGGGCTCTGAGCCCCCACCAAGCAGGCCCTCGGCACCTGACTCTGCAGGCTGCTCAGCACAGAGCCGAGCGAGCCCTCGGGGAGAACCACGGGCAGCGCACAGCCCTGAGCTCCCAGCTCCCTGCCTGGCGGACCCACTGGAAGCTGGACTCTCTGGGCAGCCTCCTGACCACACAGCACCGCATGGCTGCGGCTGGCACCGTGCTGGGGCAGGTGAGTTGTGTCTCGGGGACCATCCAGTCCTGTTGAACTGAGGGAGCTGGGGTGTCTCTTTTGGGCAGCCCCGTGGGCGGGGGCAGCTGCGGTGGGAAAGCCGTGAGGCAGGTCAGCCTAATCTGCCCTGGCTCCGCAGGAATGTGGAAGTTCTGGCTCCATGAATCGCCCGTAATCAGAGCTGAGCCGGGCACTGGCAGGAGCTGGAGCAGAAGCAGAGCAGCTGCCCCAAGGGGAGGCACGGCCAGCTGTGGCCTCGCGTGCTCTGGAGGTATGTCTGGAGCAGGCAGGGTCGGAGCCGCTTCTCCCGGGTGCAGGGCTGGTCAGTGAAGCGACAGGCATGTCAGGAGGGAGGCAGGGCTGTGGACCCAAATGGGGGTCCTGATGTGGCCTCAGTGGATCCCCTCCTGGGATGGGTGCCTGCCCCCGGCACATGTGTGGGCCCTGGCAGGAGGCGCTAACTTGAGGCCAGCAAAGGAGTGTGGCTGGCAAGGCTGCCCCAGCGGGACTGAGGGGCAGGATGGGGGAAGTGCCGTCACCACCGAGAGCCAGCGAGGGCTGCAGGGGAGATACGGCTCCATCTCAGAGGGCTGCTGGTCTCTGCCTTCTGCATCGCAGGGCAGGTGCTGGGTGTGGGGGTCCTGGCAACTCCAGCCCAGTTCCAGCTGTACGTGTGGCGGGGGGGCGGGAGTGGCGAGGCAGGCGCTGGCTGTGCGGGGGGGGCTCCCGGTAACTCTGTCCCAGCCGGGGGGGCTGTGCGGGGCGGAGCAGGGCTCTGTCTGTGGGGGGCTCCTGGAAACTCCAGCCCCGTTTCAGCTGGGGCGCTGTGGGGGGACAGGGCAGGACCTGGCTGTGGGGGGGGCTTGTGGCGACTCCAGCCCCATCCCAGCCAGGGTGCTTGGGGGGCGGGGCAGGTGCTGGCTGGGGAAGGGATGGATGGACCCTGTGTGTGTGGTGCCGGGGCTTGGAGCTCTGCTGGCACGATGCCTCCCAGAGAAGTGCTGCACAAACCGGCTCCCTCTCCCTGCTCCCCCAGGCAGGACTCGAGGGGCAGGGGTGGGACAGGCATTTGTTCTGGCAGGTGGGGGTGCTGGCACTGCCCCTCCCTCTCCCTGCTCCTTCTCCACTTCCTTGGCAGCGGCTCTGTGGGAGGCTCTGGCTGGGGGCCTGTCCGGGGGCAAGGCCACGGGGAGGCACAGGGGGCCCTGCAGGGGAGGGGGCTCTGGGTTGGCAGCTCCCCTCCCTCGCCACCTCCTCTGGGTAATCTCATCTGGACGAGTGCTGCAGAAACCTTGGCACCGGCTCATGCTGGCACGAGGCTGGTGTGGTACTGCCAGGCTCCCTGATCCCATAGGGAGGAGAGGAGCTCAGCTCTCCCACCATCCCACAGGGGAACCACCCCCCAGCCCTTCTGTGGGTCAGGAGAGAGCTGCCTCCAGCTGGCTGCGGGGAGGCGCTCCGATTTCAGTCCCAGCAGGAGGCGCTGTGAGGAGCACACAGGGGTGTGGGCAGGGCTCCCAGCTACTCCAGCCCCAGCCCATCGCAGGCAGGGCGCTGTGGGGCCCGGGGCAGGGCGCAGGCCTCTGACTCTCCCTGTCTGTGCCTGGTGGTGCTGCCAGGGGCTCAGAGCCCTGCTGGTCCCAGGTGGGATCTCCCCCACCCTGCTCCTCTGGCCTGCACCATAGCATGGAGACGTGTGGGGCAGGGACTGTTTTGGGGCCTGGGGGCTGCGATGCCAGCTGCCTGGCCAGTGTCTCCTTGGGCAGCCCCGTGTCCCCGCCTCACCCAGCCAGCCCTGGAAAAACCCTGGCCCTGGAAATAGTGACTTAGGTGTCCAGCCACTTCTTCCCAAGGATCCTGCTTCTCCATCCCCCAGCACCTCTGACTCCTCCAGCCGTGGGGCTTGGGATGAGTCTTATTCTCTTTTTTTGGAAGCTGAGTGAAGTAGAATCATAGAATATCAGGGTTGGAAGGGACCTCAGGAGATCATCTAGTCCAACCCCCTGCTCAAAGCAGGGCCAATCCCCAATTTTTGCCCCAGATCCCTAAATGGCCCCCTCAGGATTGAACTCACAACCCACAAGCCAATGCTCAAACCACTGAGCTATCCCTCCCCCCTGAGCCTGACAGCCCACCCCAGTCCCCAGCCATGGGGCCTGACAGCTCAACCGAGCTCCCAACCTGGGGACTCCTCAGATGGGGCATGCAGATAAACATGCAGCCACTTCTGGTGAGGACAGAGCTTAGCTTCTTCCCTGGGGGATTGGGGGGCAAGGGGGCTGGGACCGTACAGCAGGCAGGAGCTCGGGTTTGAACGAGGGACCTCAAACTCACTGCCTGGCCCAGCTCCCCGCAGAGGGCTCCAAACAGGAATAGGGGGCAAGGGAACCCATCCCAATGGCTATGCACCCCACATTTGGGGTGGGCCATTTCCAGAGGGCCGTCAGTAAGTGGCTGACTCTCGGTTGGGCCTGGGGGCTCATCCCAGTGCCAGCTCAGGTCTGTGCGAAGGGGAGTCAGGGACAGCCGGGCAGTGGCGGAGGCTGCAGCTGGCAGGGGCGGTGCAATCAGGCAAGGAAGGGCAGAGCCGTCCGGGGAAGGGTCCGGGCTGAGCTGGCTCCGGGCGTCTGGGTACGTCTGGGCAGCTGCTTCTCATGGTGCCATTGTCTGAGGCGAAGGTACTCTCTCCATCCGCCAGCCCTTGCGCCCAGTGCCTGCCTGTCCTTCGTGGGAGCTGCCCTTGGCACCCCAGCTCAGCAGGTGCGTGGAAAGGGCAGGTGCATTCCCAAGTACCCAGGGACTGGCAGCCGGTCTGGGAGCCTGGCCATGCAGCTCCCTCCTTGCCCCGCTAAGTGCTGGTGCTGGGCTCCCCGGAATGCCCCCAAGCCTGCTCCGAGACTCCCATGGGGTGGGGCTGTGGGCCCCACAGGCAGTACCCAGTTCCGCCGGGGTCTTGTGGGGAGGGCAGAGGCCGGGCCTGGGCAGGCGTCATGGGCCTCTGGAGGAGTGCTGGGCACTTTCGCTGAATCTGGCTTTGGGAGCACACCCAGGGCTTCCCCTGGGTGTGCTCAGCCCAGCCCCAGCAGGGGCCTCATCCAGCCCCCCGGGCAGCACCGCTGGAGACGCCCAGTAGCCCTGTGCGGCTGCTGCTGAGGTGTGACCAGGAAAGGACCCAGCATGAGCCCTGCACCATGCCCTCCCCTGCGCCCCATGCAGGGCAAGAGCTGATGCCGGCTGGGCGGCAGGGGAGGGGAAGACCCTTGGCAGTCAGTGCCGCCAGGCCCAAGCCCAGGGGAGGAGCTGCCATGACGAGGGCTGGGTGAGTAACCCATGTGAGGGCCAGTCATCAGTCGCCACCTTACTCCTCAGCTCCTGCTAGTCACGTGTCTGTACCTCATGGGACAATAAATCCTGGGGAGGGTGTTATACCCTGCAGATGGGACAGTCCGGTCCCAGGGTCAGCAGCAGCTGGGTGCAGGGATCGGCAGAGCTGGGTACCGGTGGTAGCTGGACGTGGGGATCAGCGAAGCTGGGTACTGGTGACTGCTATTGGCAGGGCTGGGTACCGGTGGCGGCAGAGCACGGGGATTGGCAGAGCTGGGTACTGGTAACTGCTGGACGCGGGGATCGGCGAGAGCCGTCGCAGGGCCCCGTAGCACGTGGCGAGGGCTGTCGCAGGGGCCTGTATGTTATAGTCATAAGAAGCGCACGGGATCTTTTTCAGGGGAAAAGGCAATACACTGCATTTATTGAAAATACAATAGTTATCTCACACACACACACACACTCTCTCTCTCTCTCTCTCTCTCTCTCTCTCTCTCTCTTCCTCCAGATGGTGATATAGTCACCAGTCACGATCCGAGGCTTTACAGGACTGAACCCAGAGTCTCATGGCAAAGCACCCCAGCTTTATACTTGCAAGTTCCCATTTGAGTCTGTGGATTTTGCAATGTCATTCTGTAATCGTTAGTCCTTAAATGATGTTAATCTTGGGGTTTTCCGCTTTTCTCTCTTCTTCGTTGTCTCGTCTTTGGTGGTGTTTGCCTCACCTCTGAGGTTGTTAATGCTGCTAACTTGTTTAGCTTCAGCTACAATGGATTTTTTCTGATTGTTTCTCCAACTCTCTCACTTCTTCTTGACCATCTGGACATTTGTGATGGCTTTCATACTCCTTAACCATGCACACATCCTTTACTCACACCAAACAATTTTACAGAGAATTTCAAACAGGATAACTTTTTAGAAAGGGTGATATGGTTACTTAAAGGGATTACAAAAGACTGTACACAACTTTGTTTGCAATGCAGATAAGAAACAAGACCTTATAGCAAATACTGCAATGAAAACTTCTCCTAAAACAAAAAGTGACTGTAATCAGCCATAAGGACTGTTCTGGTCTGTTCCTGCCTTAACATCAGTTCAGAAACGGGCAGCCTGGCTGATTCATTTTTACTAATGGCCCCTTAGGCCATTCCTTTCTGGTATTCAAAAAGGGCGGCTGGCAGGATATGGTGAAATCTACAGCAATATGTTTATTAATACACGCTACCATATTATTCTTAATCTTTCATTCTAAATTATATAAAATACAAACATAAAATCCTACTACTACATGTAGCTCACAGCGGGGCTGTCGCAGGGGCCTATAGCACAGCGCAGGGCTGGGGGGGGGGCTGTGCCCATGGCCCTGAGCTGGGGGGGGCTGTGCCAGGCCCCGAGCTGTGGGGCGGCTCACTCTGGCCTGTGATTTGCCCCTTAGTGAAGCTGCCGTGTTGCCAGTGGCTCTTCAGCTCGCAGCTGGGCCCTGGGCAGGGACCCAGGGGCTGTGGGGCCTCCTGCCATGTGGCCCAGGGCTGTGAGCACCGCGGGCATCCCTGCAGCTCGGGCCAGCTGCCTGCCCTCCGGCCCGGCCTACGCTGCGATCCAGGCCCCTCAGCATAGGCCGGGGACAGAAACCCCTGGGTCTCGGGCCCCCCTCGGCCTCTGCTTCACGCAAGGCCTGGGGATGCCCCAAGTGCGTCGGATCCTGGAAGCAGGGAGAGCAACTCCTGCCCCCTCCCCCTCCTCCCCCTCCAGGCCCCCTCATTCTCCTGCACCCTGCCCCACTTTCCTCCCTCTGCCGAAGTTGGCAGCTGCAGGCTGTGGGGCAGGGCTCAGGAGGGGTCTGTGGGGTGGGGTGGGCACAGGGGTTGCTCTGTCTCAGGCTGGGGGCTCCTGGCTTGCAGTGTGAATCGAGCCTGTGCCCCAGCCTGCCCCCACGGCTGCGCTGGCTGGGGACCCCGCTCCCACCCGCTGCCCTGCTGCGTTTCTCTTGGCGCCTGCTCTGTCCTTCAGGGCCTCGGGGCCAAGACAAACCTGGCTGGAGCCTCCGCCCTGTGCGCAGCCAGTCCCTCTGTTTTCCTTTGCTCACTGCCTCTGCCCTCCTGTGGCCCGGCCTGGCCAGTGCCCACCTCTCCCCCTGCCAGCGACGCAGCTGTGGGGCCAGAGACCTTGCCCCACACAACACAGCTGCCCCTCCGTGGGGTAGAGTGGGGGGGGAGCCGCGGCACATGGGGTCCCATCCGCATGCGCTCAGAGTGCGGCCTGCTCTGGGGTGGGGCCCAGGGCAGTGGGGATGGCTGGGATCCTCTGGGTTGTGAGCGTGGCTCCCGGAAGCCCCCTCTTCAGAGCTGGGGCTGGAGACCTGAGCTGGTCACAGGGCTGGGGGTGACTCCATGGGGAGGGGAAAGCTAGGCCAAGGCTGGCGTGGCTGTATGTGACCCAGGCCCTTCCTCTGCTCTTCCTCTGCCCAGGTGATGCTGCCCCGCCATCGCCTTCTGAGCCCGAGTGAGAAAGAGAAGGGTTAACGGGGCCAGGCACCGACCACTCGGCCTGCGCCATGAGTCGCTCCCAGGTTTCCTCTGGGATTCACCACATCGTCTCCTCTGCCTTCGAGAGCGTAAGTAGGAGGTGTGGACGGCTGGAGCTGCCCCAGGACCAGAGGGCAGAGCCTGCGGCCGAGCTGTGGGGCCCACGTGCAAAGCCTGGAGCTCCTGGAGCTGCCCCGGGACCAGAGGGCAGAGCCGGTGCCTGAACTGTGTGGCCCATGTGCAGAGCCTCGGGGTCCTGGAGCGGTGCTGGGAGGCTCGGGGCTGCCCCCCATGTAAGCAGCTGCCATCCAGCAAGCTCAGCCCAGGGACCTGTATCCTCTGGCCCTGCTGGCAGGGTCACGCGATGCCCTGTGGAGGGGTGAGGATCAGCCCCAGAGAGGGCTCCTGTCATGAACCCACAGGCTTGAGGCTGCACCCCCAGCTCTGGAACTGTCTCTGGGAGGCCTCTTCACTGTGCCAGCCCCCCTGGGGGGTCCCACTCTTCTAGGGTGAGCCTCGTGGCCTCACTGCCCCCTAGTCTGGCCCTCTGGGCCTGCAGCCCCCTACACCCGGCGAACTCTGGGCAGTGAGTCCCCCGGAGACAGCCCCTGAGGGAGATTTGGCTGCTCTGCAGGGATCAGGGCCCATCGCCCAGCGTGGGCACAGCCGGGTCCAGTCATTAGCTGGGGCCCGGCCTAGGGGGCCCTTAGGGCAGCCCGGGGCAATGAAGGGTGAAGCAGGGTCCGTCCTGGCCAGCCCCGAGCCCAGCTCAGCTGTGGGGAACCCTCGGGTCCAGCTCTGTCTGTCTGGGGGCCTCCTTGGTCAGATTCCTTCCAGCCCCTGACACTTGTCCCCACCTCCCCGCTCTCAGCCCTGTGTTCTCCAGGTGGGAATCCTTATTCAGCCCCCCCTGCGGGGTCGAGGTCCATCCCCCTTGGGGCTGTGGGTTCCTGGGTGTCCCTGTCCGGGTGCTTGGATTTGCCGTTCTCATGCTGCACTGAGATGGGGACCGGGCCCAGCCAGGGGACACTCGCACCTGTGTATCAGCCGGCCCTGATTGCGGACAGGCCCCTGAGAGCAGACTCTGCCCCAGCCTGGCTCTGGGGGGGGCCGTGCTGGGGGTGCCGCCCTGGCCTGGCACTGGGGGGGGGCATGCTGGGGACAGGGTGTCAGGGCTGGGGCGCTGTGCTAGGGGGTTACGTGCCGTGTTTCACCCTGGGCAGCGGGCTCGGTTCGGCATTTGTCTGGAGCCCCCCCGGCGATGATGGGGCTCTGCTCTGGCTCGTGGCTCTGTCGCTTGCCACACCCTAGCCCGCCCCCTCCCCCCCCCGGCACCTGCCCCACACGGAAGCTGGTTGCTGGGTTATCGCCTCGACGCGTCTGCAGGTAGCGGGTTAATGATTCACCCTGGGAGCCCAGCCAGTGGGTGCCTGGCCTGGGCCGTTGGGCCAGCTCCCCATTGCTGAGGCAACAGCCAGCACGTGATGCGGGATGGGGCCTGCCGCGCGCCCTCCTGCCCCCCCGGCCGCCTCTGGGCGAGTCCTGCTGCCATGGACTTTCTGCTGGGCTGCCAGGTAGGACGCGCCTGCTCCCTGGGCGCGGGAGAGGAGCTGCCACACCTGGCGGCTGCCTCCTGCAGCTCCTGGCACACACCGTGCTGTGGGGGCTGCCGGGGGAGCCCCAGGGCAGGACTGTGCCCACAGGGTCTCCCTCCACCTCTGTCCCCCTCCCCAGAGACCGGCCAGAGGCAGCAGCACAGAGCGTGTCTGGCCCCCACCACGCTGGCTGGGGCTGTTTTGGGCTGGGCAAGCCAACGGCAGGGCCTGGCTGGGCTTATGGATGGGGCAGTGAGACAGGGAGGAGAAGGGGGAGGAGCTGGGGTGTGGGGCTATGGGAAGAGGTGGGACAGCAGGGGAGGATGTGGGGCACAATAGTGGGGCTCAGGTGGGGCTGGGCAATAAGGATGTGGGGCAAGGCAGTGGGGCTGGGCTGGACAGTGAGGATGTGGGGCAGGCAGTGGGGTGGGCAGAGGAGTGAGGATGTGGGGCAGACAGTGGGGTGGACTGGGCGGTGAGGATGTGGCACAGGCAGTGGGGTGGGCTGGGTAGTGGGGTGGGCTGGACAGTGGTAATAAGGGGCAGGTAGTGGGGTGGGCTGGACAGTGAGGATGTGGGGCAGGCAGTGGGGTGGGCTGGGTAGTCCAGATGTGGGGCAGGGGACTGGGCAATGAGGATGTGGGGCAGGCAGTGGGGTGGGCAGGGCAGGGAGGATGTGGGGCAGGCAGTGGGGCTGGGGGAAGTTGGGGTTGCGGTGGGGACGGGGTCACTGAATGTTGCAGCTGGGGCAGCAGGGGTTGTTTGGGGTCACGGCGGGCGTTGATGGGGAGAGGTCGGGGGTCACAGTGGGGTGAGGCAGGGAAGTTAGGGGTCACAGCGGGGGTGGAATGGGGAGAGGTTAGGGGTCATGGCGGGGGTGGGATGTGAAGAGGTCAGAGGTCGGATGTGAAGAGGTCGGACGTCATGACAGGGATGGGGTGGGGATGTCAGGGGTCACGGTGGGGGTGGGATGGAGAGGTCTGGGGTCGCAGTGGGGTGGGTTGGGGAGAGGTCAGGGGTCACGGCGGGGATGGGGTAGGGATGTTGGGGGTCGCAGTGGGGTGGGGCAAGGAGGTCTGAGGTTGCAGTGTGGGTGGGTTGGGGAGAGGTCAGGGGTCATGGTGGAAGTGGGGGGATGTCTGGGGTCACAGTGGGGTGGGTTGGGGAGAGGTCGGGGTAATGGCGGGGATGGGGTGGGGATCTCGGGGGTCGCAGTGGGGTGGGGCAGGGAGGTCTGGGGTCATGGAAGGGATGGGGTGGGGAGGTTGTGGGACACAGCGGGGTGGGTTGGGAAGAGGTCAGGGGTCACGGCAGGGGTGGCGGGGATGTCTGGGGTCACAGTGGGCTGGGGCAGGGAGGTCTGGGGTCACAGTGGGCTGGGGTGGAGAGGGAGGGGTCAATGTGGGATCACGGCAGGGTGGGGAGGCGGGAGGGGCTGCACGTCAGGCTCTCGTGGGGACAACGATGGGTGGGGGCAGCGCGAGCAGGCTGAGGGCACTGCCTTCCTCCCACAGCCCCTCTGCACCCCTCTTTGGGAAGGGCCATGTCCTGGGGCACTCGCTCCATCCAGGGCCGGGGATGGGGTCAGGACCCACAGCTGCTTCCTCCCTTGGCTAGTGCCGATGCCAGGCCTCAGGAGAAGGGGGCACCTGCCCCCCCCACTGCACCCCTGGGAGAAGTGGGGGCCTGCCCCCTAGCACAGCACCTCTGGGTGAAGGGGGACCTGCCTTTCCAGCACAGCACCCCTGGGAGGAGGGGGACCTGGCCCCCCATAGCGCAGCATAGCTGGGGAGAGCGGGGCCCTGCAGTCAGGCCCCCAGAGGGGTGGGGGGCTCTGGGGGCCCCTCTCCTGCCCCATGGGGGCGGGGGAGTCCCGGGGCAGGCGTGGGACTCACCCGGAGATGCTCTTGGCGAGCCTGGGGAGAACCGCTCCTGTGCAGAGGGCACCTTCAGGCGTGTGCTGGAGCTGGCGGCCGGCGGCCCTGGCGCGAGGAGCCTCCGTCAATATTTGGAGTGGCACCGAGGGAAGGAGCCGCCTGTCGCCTCCCGCTGCTCCCGTCCCTCCCGCGGCCGTGACCTTCCCGGGTCGGCAGAGCCCCATAAAGCTCAGCACCGGCTGCCTGGCTGGCGGGGCAGGAGCGGGGTGCAGGGAGCAGCCCCTGTCCCCACGCTGCCTGGCGGCTCCCTCATGGCTCAGGTAGGAGAGGGACAGGGCCCCCCGGCTGCAGTGCGGGGAGCAGCCACCTCCGGCAGGGGGTGCAGCAGCCTGAGCCACACGAGCTGGGCTGGGGGGTGGAGGGGAGAGGAGATGCGGGGCTCCATCGTGGGGGGAGAACGAGATGCGGGGCTCCATCGTGGGGGGAGAACGAGATGCGGGGCTCCATCACTGGGGGTTGGGGAGCTGGAGGGGAGAGGAGACATGTGGGGCTCAGTTGCCGAAGGAGGAGGGGGAGAGGAGACATGTGGGGTTCGGTTGCTGAGGGAGGAGGGGAGAGGAGATGCAGGGCTCGGTCGCTGGGGAGGGCAGAGGGGGAGACGAGACATGTGGGGCTCGGTCGCCGAAGGAGGAGGGGGAGAGGAGACGTGGGGTTCGGTTGCTGAGGGAGGAGGGGAGAGGAGATGCAGGCCTCGGTCGCTGGGGGGCGCAGAGGGGGAGACGAGATATGTGGGGCTCGGTCGCCGAGGGAGGAGGGGAGAGGAGATGCAGGGCTCGGTTGCTGGGGGGGGCAGAGGGGGAAACGAGACATGTGGGGCTCAGTTGCCGAGGGAGGAGGGGAGAGAAGATGTAGGGCTCGGTTGCTGGGGGGGCAGAGGGGGAGAGGAGACGTGGGGCTCGGTCGCCGAGGGAGGAGGGGGAGAGGAGACGTGGGGCTTGGTCGCCGAGGGAGGAGGGGGAGAGGAGATGTGGGGCTCGGTTGCTGGGGGGAGCGGAGAGGGAGACATGTGGGGCTCTGTTGCCGAGGGAGGAGGGGAGAGGAGACATGTGGGGCTCAGTTGCCGAGGGAGGAGGGGAGAGGAGACGTGGGGCTCGGTTGCTGGGGGGGGCAGAAGGGGAGAGGAGACGTGGGGCTCGGTTGCTGGGCAGAAGAGACGTGGGGCTCGGTTGCTGGGCAGAGGAAACGTGGGGCTCGGTTGCTGGGAGGGGCAAAGGGGGAGAAGAGAGAGGAGATGCAGGGTTTGATCGCCAGGGGGTGGGCAGGGGGGAGATGAAAAGTGTGGGGCTCCATCACTGGGTGGGGGGTTGCTGCCCCGGTATGGCGGGCTGAGCAGGGAGCAATGCTGCAGCCAGCCCCACAGGTCCCCCCGGAGGGCAGAGACCTGCGGTCCCTCCTGCCGGGACTCCGGGGCACGAGATCCAGCCCTGCATTGTGGGGTCCAGAGGGGACCTGGGGTGTCAGGCCACCCTGGGACACAGATATCCCCCCCCCCCCGCCTGGCCAGGTCGATCTCTGCCTGGCTGGGATGGAGCCGGTCCCCACCTCGCTCTGGGCCCCCACCACAAAGGCTCTCAGGGCTGCTTCGTGGGGCAGCGTCAGCCGGGCCTGGCACCCTGGGTGCCAGCTGTGCGGAGCGTGTGACCTGCCTGGCTTCGGTGCAGCCTGCGCTGGGCCGTGACCCCTCGGGGCCTGAGCAGGGGCTGGGGCTGGGGCTGGCTGGGGGATACTTGGAAGGGAGGGGCAGGCTGCTGCAGGGGACACTGTGCTGGACAGGCTCTGGCCTGGCAGTGCCGGCCTCAATGCCCCAGTGCCATGCTAGGGGCGCTGGGCTGTGGGGCGGGGGCTTGGAAGGGGGCGCTGGGCTGCAGGGTGCTGGGCTCGGCAGGGGGCATGGGGCATGGGCTCGGCAGGGGGCGCTGGGCCGTGGGGCGGGGATCGGCAGGGGGCGCTGGGCTCGGCAGGGGGTATCGGGCCGTGTGGCGGGGCTCGGCAGGGGGCGCTGGGCTGCAGGGTGCTGGGCTCGGCAGGGGGCGCTGGGCCGCGGGGCGTGGGGCTCGGCAGGGGGCGCTGGGCCGCGGGGCGCGGGCTCAGCAGGGGTGTGGGGCGTGGGCTCGGCAGGGGGTGCTGGGCTCGGCAGCGATGCGGGGCGGGGCCCGGCAGGGGGCGCTGGGCCGCGGGGTGCGGGCTCGGCAGGGGTGTGGGGCGTGGGCTCGGCAGGGGGCGCTGGGCCGCGGGGCGCGGGCTCGGCAGGGGTGTGGGGCGTAGGCTCGGCAGGGGGCGCTGGGCTCGGCAGGGGTGCGGGGCGGGGCCCGGCAGGGGGCGCTGGGCCGCGGGGTGCGGGCTCGGCAGGGGTGTGGGGCGTGGGCTCGGCAGGGGGCGCTGGGCTGCGGGGCGCTGGGCTCGGCAGGGGTGAGGGGCGGGGCCCGGCAGGGGGTGCTGGGCCGCGGGGTGCGGGCTCGGCAGGGCTGCGGGGCGTGGGCTCGGCAGGGGGCGCTGGGCTGCGGGGCACGGGCTCGGCAGGGGTGTGGGGCGTAGGCTCGGCAGGGGGCGCTGGGCTCGGCAGGGGTGCGGGGCGGGGCCCGGCAGGGGGCGCTGGGCCGCGGGGTGCAGGCTCGGCAGGGGTGTGGGGCGTGGGCTCGGCAGGGGTGCGGGGCGGGGCCCGGCAGGGGGTGCTGGGCCGCGGGGTGCGGGCTCGGCAGGGGTGCGGGGCGGGGCCCGGCAGGGGGTGCTGGGCCGCGGGGTGCGGGCTCGGCAGGGCCGCGGGGCGTGGGCTCGGCAGGGGGCGCTGGGCTGCGGGGCACGGGCTCGGCAGGGGGTGCTGGGCCGCGGGGTGCGGGCTCGGCAGGGGTGCGGGGCGGGGCCCGGCAGGGGGTGCTGGGCCGCGGGGTGCGGGCTCGGCAGGGCCGCGGGGCGTGGGCTCGGCAGGGGGCGCTGGGCTGCGGGGCGCTGGGCTCGGCAGGGGTGCGGGGCGCTGGGCTCGGCAGGGGGTGCTGTGCCACGTGGTGCGGGCTCGGCAGGGGTGTGGGGCGTGGGCTCGGCAGGGGGCGCTGGGCCGCGGGGCGCGGGCTCGGCAGGGGTGTGGGGCGTAGGCTCGGCAGGGGGCGCTGGGCTCGGCAGGGGTGCGGGGCGGGGCCCGGCAGGGGGCGCTGGGCCGCGGGGTGCGGGCTCGGCAGGGGTGTGGGGCGTGGGCTCGGCAGGGGGCGCTAGGCTGCGGGGCGCTGGGCTCGGCAGGGGTGCGGGGCGGGGCCCGGCAGGGGGTGCTGGGCCGCGGGGTGCGGGCTCAGCAGGGCTGCGGGGCGTGGGCTCGGCAGGGGGCGCTGGGCTGCGGGGCGCTGGGCTCAGCAGGGGGCGCTGGGCTGCGGGGCACGGGCTCGGCAGGGGGTGCTGGGCCGCGGGGCGCTGGGCTCGGCAGGGGGCGCTGGGCTGCGGGGCGCGGGCTCGGCAGGGGTGCGGGGCGGGGCCCGGCAGGGGGTGCTGGGCCGCGGGGTGCGGGCTCGGCAGGGCTGCGGGGCGTGGGCTCGGCAGGGGGCGCTGGGCTGCGGGGTGCTGGGCTCGGCAGGGGTGCGGGGCGGGGCCCGGCAGGGGGCGCTGGGCCACGGGGTGTGGGCTCGGCAGGGGTCTGGGGCGTGGGCTCGGCAGGGGGCGCTGGGCTGCGGGGCGCTGGGCTCAGCAGGGGCGCTGAGCTGCGGGGCACGGGCTCGGCAGGGGGTGCTGGGCCGCGGGGCGCGGGCTCGGCAGGGGTGTGGGGCGTAGGCTCGGCTGGGGGCGCTGGGCTCGGCAGGGGTGCGGGGGGGGGCCCGGCAGGGGGCGCTGGGCCGCGGGGTGCGGGCTCGGCAGGGGTGTGGGGCGTGGGCTCGGCAGGGGGCGCTGGGCTGCGGGGCGCTGGGCTCGGCAGGGGTGCGGGGCGGGGCCCGGCAGGGGGTGCTGGGCCGCGGGGTGCGGGCTCGGCAGGGCTGCGGGGCGTGGGCTCGGCAGGGGGCGCTGGGCTGCGGGGCGTGGGCTCGGCAGGGCTGCGGGGCGTGGGCTCGGCAGGGGGCGCTGGGCTGCGGGGCATGGGCTCGGCAGGGCTGCGGGGCGTGGGCTCGGCAGGGGGCGCTGGGCTGCGGGGCGTGGGCTCGGCAGGGGGCGCTGGGCTGCGGGGCGCTGGGCTCAGCAGGGGGCGCTGGGCTGCGGGGCACGGGCTCGGCAGGGGGTGCTGGGCCGCGGGGCGCGGGCTCGGCAGGGGTGTGGGGCGTAGGCTCGGCAGGGGGCGCTGGGCTCGGCAGGGGTGCGGGGCGGGGCCCGGCAGGGGGCGCTGGGCCGCGGGGTGCGGGCTCGGCAGGGGTGTGGGGCGTGGGCTCGGCAGGGGGCGCTGGGCTGCGGGGCGCTGGGCTCGGCAGGGGTGCGGGGCGGGGCCCGGCAGGGGGCGCTGGGCCACGGGGTGCGGGCTCGGCAGGGGTGTGGGGCGTGGGCTCGGCAGGGGGCGCTGGGCTGCGGGGCGCTGGGCTCAGCAGGGGCGCTGAGCTGCGGGGCGGGGGCTCGGCAGGGGGTGCTGGGCCGCGGGGCGCGGGCTCGGCAGGGGGCGCTGGGCCGCGGGCTCGGCAGGGGGCGCTGGGCTGTGTCAGTCAGTGCCGGCCCCAGGACGGCTGGGGGTGGTTGCGACGGGGCGTTGGGGTGCCGCGCTGATCTGGGGCGTCTCTCGGTCCTGTGTTTCGCCAGCCGGAGCCGGAGGCCCTGGGACCCAGCTCGCCCGGCGCAGTGGAGGAGGAGGAGATCGACCTGAACAAGACGCTGGGGGTGGAGCGCTTCGAGGGGATCCTGCACGACTCGCACCCGCGCAACGGGGAGGAGGCCGGCCGCAGCTACAGCGAGGAGGATTTTGAGTGTGAGTGAGCGCGGGCGTGGGCAGGGCGCAGCGGACACGGCCCGTGGGGGCGGCCCCAGGCCGGTTCATTGGCTCCCAGATGCCTGTGAGGAGATGCTGGGGCCTGGCGGCGCCGTGGGGCACTCTGGGCCATGCTAGTGCTGGGTGGGCGGCTGATGGCGTGTGGGTGCCGTGGATGGGGGCAGCACGGGGCCATGGGGTGGCGAGGTGGGGAAGGGAGGCAGGCAGGGTCTGGCCCCAGCTCGGTGCCCACGCCGACTGTTCCTCCCAGATCACCGCCAGTCGTCCCACCACATTCACCACCCCCTCTCCACGCATCTGCCCCCTGGCACCCGCAGGAAGAAGGGGGGGCAGAAGGGCAAGAAGAAGCGGCGCCGGGCGTCCATTCCAGGAGAGACCCCCACCATCGAGGAGGCCGAGGAAGATGAGGATGACACCTGTGACACCGAGCCAGAGCGCTCGGCCGAGGACCTGCCCGGGGGGATCCAGGTACAGGGCTGGGGGCCCAGCGGGGAGCGGGAGGGGTCGGCTGGAGCAGCGAGGGGGGCCCAGGGGCTCTGGCTGCCAGGGCTGGGGCCACGAGGGCAGGGCCCCCAGACCCTGCTGCCGCCGGCGCTGGTGCCCCAAGCCGTGTCCCTTCTCAGTTCTTCTTGCAGGAGGACGAGGCTGCCGAGCGCCACCCGGAAGAGCCCACGACCCCGACGTCTCTGTCGAGTTCCCCCATGGAGCCGGTGGGGGCTGCGGTTATGGACCCCAAGGGGGCTGGGTGAGTGAGCGAATGGGGACCGGCTGCGTGGAGCAGAGCAGCAGGGTCTTGGCACAGGGGCGTCTGGGCGCTGGGGCTCAAGGGTTCCACGGCAGCTCGCAATGGGGCTGGGCTCTGCCCCAGGGGGCTGGTGGCAGGGCCCAGCCCGGGACCCCGGCTCTGAGGCAGGTGTCTGTTCCAGCCCCAGGGCCGAGGAGGAGCGTGGGCCCGACGGGCCCAGTGCAGACGAGCCCAGCTGCCCAGGCCGCCCCGTCCCCAAGTCCCAGCCAGGGCACCGGAGCTACAACCTGCACGAGAGGCGGCGCATCGGCAGCATGACGGGAGTGGAGCACGTCCAGTACCAGAAGGTGCCCACGGATGAATCGGAGGCCCAGACCCTGGCCTCCGCCGACCTGGACTACATGAAGAGTGAGTGCCCCAGGCCCTGGCCAAGGAGGAGGGGCGTGGGCCGGGGGCATGGCCCCGAGCTGGTCTGCGTGCATGGTGCAGCATTCAGGCACCAGCTGTGTAGGGCAGGGACTGTCTCTGGGCTCTGTGTGCTCAGCCCCTGGCACAGAGGGGTGCTGGGGTGGGGTGGGCACGTGGGAATACAATCAGTGGAGCTCCTTGCCAAGCCAGACCAGGGGGAGCCACTCACAGGCTGCCTGTCACCGGTACCCTGGGGGCCCAGGCTTCATGGGGCGGGGGGCCCACAGCCTGGTGCTTCCCCGTTCTGACTGAGTCTCCCTGGTGGATCCCCTTTGCTGGGCCAGGGAAACTCGCTGCCTCCCTGTACACCCCCCACCCCACGCACACTCACACGCACACGCAGCAGGACAGGCTGCCTCAGCACCGTGGCCTGGGGCAGCCACTGGGCAGCTCAGCAGCGTTTCCCCTGCAGGAGCTGGGCCTGGGGCCAGCCAGACAGCTGGGGCCGGTGTGTGATTCCACATGCCCCTCTTGCCGGCGGGCAGCGACCAGCGGCTCCCTTGCCTGCGCCAGCAGGAGGAGAAGCTGCGGCTGAAAAATACCTCCAGCTTCCCCCCGTGCCAGGCTCAGCACCGCTGCCTGTCTCCCCGCAGGCCACAGGTTTGAGGACGTGCCTGGGGTCCGACGGCACCTGGTCCGTAAGAGCGCCAAGGGCCAAGTCGTGCACGTCAGCAAAGACCATGCGGAGCCGAGCGCCCGGCACAGGAAGCATGACCGGCAGCCGCACGAGGTGACTGGGGTGGTGCCACGGGGGCAGGGGATGGGGGGCTATGGGCAGATGGGGACCTCAGGGGGCAGGGGATGGGGGTCATGGGGGGGATGGGCACCATGAGGGCCAGGGGATGGGGGTTGCAGGGGCCAGGGTCCATGGTGGGGCAGGGGCTGGGGAATGGAGTGCCATGGGGGGAAGGGGAAGGGGATGGGGTCCATGGGGGGGCAGGGTCTGGGAGATAGGGTCCCATGGGGGGGCAGGGGCTGGGCACCATGGGGGCCAGGTTGTGGGCTGGGATCCGTGCAGGGGCTGGAGTACATGGGGGGGCAGGGGGATGGGCACCAGGGGCACAGGGTCTGGCAGCTGTCCAAGGGGACCCCGCAGCTGTCCCACCCCCTGAGTCCCGCGGACCCTACCACTGCCCCGGCAGGTCTTTGTGGAGCTGAACGAGCTGGTGGTGGACAAGAACCAGGAGCTGCAGTGGAAGGAGACGGCACGCTGGATCAAGTTCGAGGAAGATGTGGAGGAGGAGACCGATCGCTGGGGGAAGCCCCATGTGGCCTCCTTGAGCTTCCGCAGCTTGCTGGAGCTGCGCAAGACCCTCTCCCATGGTAGGTGGGAGGGAGCAGCCCTGGCCTGCCCCATGGTGGGGCAGGAGGCTGCAGCGGGGCGCAGCCAGGGGTGGGAGGTCCCGGCCAGGCCTGGCTGCAGCTCAGGGGGATGGATAGAGCAGGGTGGCACCTCAGCCTCGCTGCTTAGCCCTTGGCTCTGCCCCCAGGGGCCGTGCTCCTGGACCTGGACCAGAAGACGTTGCCAGGGGTGGCGCACCAGGTGGTGGAGCAGATGATCATCTCAGACCAGATCCGGGCTGAGGACCGCGCCAACGTACTGCGGGCACTGCTGCTAAAGCACAGGTGAACTGTCCGCGCGCCCTGGGGCCTGGAGAGGGAACTACCCCAGGCTGGCTCTGTGCGGCTGCTCACTCCCTGCTGGGGCCTGGCGTCGTCTCTGGGGCCTGGGGGAGGGAGCCGTCTGCACACCTCCAGCCTCCCGGGGCCTCGAGCCAGGTGCCAGGGCCGCCCGACTGTGCCACTGGCGAGTGCCCGTTACCCTCCCGGGCATCACTTGGGGCGAAGCCCAAGGCTATGCTGGGGTGGTGGTTGCAGGCCCTTTGCCCCACCCGCACCCAGTCTGAGAGCAGGCTGCAGACACCTGCGGCCCGTCAGGGCCCTGCCCCAGCGGCCTGGCCGGTTCGAGGGGGCTCAGGGAGGGGGAGTGGGAGGGGCTGGCACAGGGAGAGGCGGCCCCCCGCTGCGGTCTGTGCTCGCGGGTGCTCCAGGGAGACCCAGCATGCAGCGCGCTGGCTGGCTGGAGAATGGCTGGCTGGCTGGCTGGCCGGGGCCCGGAGTCCCTGGCGCGTGCAGGCGGCAGACCCTTCCCCTGGCTTTGTCCTGCAGCCACCCGAGTGACGAGAAGGATTTCTTCCCCCGCAACATCTCAGCCGGCAGCTTGGGCTCCCTGCTGGTGCATCACCACAGTGCCAACCACGTGGGCGAGGGCAGCGAGCCCACGGTCACCGAGCCCCTCATCGGCGCCCAACCTGCTGAATATGAGGCCAGGGTCGAGGTGGAGCGGGAGGTGAGTGGGGGCCTGGGTGCTGCGTGCCTGTGAACCCCCTTCCTGAGCCCCCAGGGCCCCCCGGGCCCTCATCCGCCTTCCTGAGTCCCCATCCTCCAGGGCCCCTCATCTGCCTTCCTGAGCCCCCGTCCCCTTTCCTCACCTCCCCAGGGCCCCTCATCCCCCTTCCTGAGCCTCGCCCCCCCCCGGGCTCTTGCCCCCCTTGCTGAGCACCACCGTGCTTGTCCCCTTTCCCAACAACCCTGTAATGATGCTGCCTTTGGTGGGACACTTCTGAGTGTGTCAATTCAGGACAAATTGCTTAGAGCAGGGCAGTTACAGCCCCAAACTGGAGTTCCTTTACTATTAAGGCAAACCCAACCTGCCAGACAGAGAGGACTTCGGTCTCACCCCACTGGCGAACCAGAAGTCACACAAGCAATTCCCTTAGACGCTCCCATTTCCCAGTATCATCACCAGGGCCACTCATTATGGGGATGAATGGTTATGAAAACCAATACCCCAGTAAAAGAAAAGAGGTTCTCTCGATCCCAAAGGACCAAACCCCAGACCCAGGTCAATATACAAATCAGATCTTACCCACAAATCACGCTGTTGCCCATTCTTTAGAATCTAAAAGCTAAAGGTTTATTCGTAAAAGGAAAAAGATGTAGATGAGAGCTAGAATTGGTTCAACGGAATCAATGACATACAGTGATGGCATAGTTCTTGGTTCAGGCTTGCAGCAGTGGTGGAATAAACGGCAGGTTCAAATCCAGTCTCTGGAGAACATCCCCAGCTGGGATGGGTCATTCAGTCCTTGGTTCAGAGCTTCAGTTTGTAGCAAAGTCCCTCCAGAGGTCAGAAGCAGGATTGAAGACAAGATGGAGATGAGGCATCAGCTTTTATAGTCTCCTCCAGGGGTACGGACCCCTCTTTGTTCTGACTGTGGAAAATTACAGCAAAATGGAGTTTGGAGTCACATGGGCAGGTCCCTGCATGCCTGGCTGAGTCCCAAGGCCCGTCTGCCTTCTCTCAGTGGGTCAGGTGTGTAGCTGATGGTCCTTAATGGGCCATCCAGCAGGCTGGGCAGAGCTGACACCAACTTGTCTGGGGTGTCCCCCAGAAGCACGGCACAAGTTTGAACTACAGACAGTACAGAGCCAATATTCATAACTTCAACTACAAAAATGATACCCACACACAGACAGCATCATCATAACCAGCAAACCCTAAACTTGTCAAAGAGCAGGTCTTCACTACCCACCTGGATCGGCAGGTAGTGATCGATCTATCGGGGATTGATTTATTGTGTCTCATCTAGATGCAATAAATCGATCCCCGAATGCGCTCCCCGTCGACTCCAGAACTCCAGCTCACAAGAGGTGGAAGCGGAGTCGACGGGAGCGGCAGCCGTTGACTCGCCTCCGTCCTCACCACCAGGTAAGTCGACCTAAGGTACGCCGACTTCAGCTATGCTATTCACGTAGCTGAAAGTTGGGTATCTTAGGTCAACACCCCCCCCAGTGTAGACTAGGGCTTAGACACCTTATTTGACCCCCCCCTTATACAAGATTTGGTGCCACTACAGGACCTTGGTTGCAACAATGATCTATATGGTCCCAGCTTATGTCAATAATGTCACACTCCCATAGAGCAGTTCAAAGCGAGCAGACTCTGTAGACTCTTGGGGCACACTCCTGTATGCGTACAATAGATACAGCAGCCTAACATCCCAGTCATTTTGGTGTCTATCCACGTACATCTTCAACATAGACTTCAGGGTCCCATTGAACCTTTCCACCAGATCGTTAGTCTGGGGGTGGTAGGGACCAGCTTTCAGGTGCTTCACCCCACATAACTCCCACAACTGCTTAAAAAGCACAGAGCCACAGTCAGACAATATTTTCTTGGGAAAACCCACCTTGCTAAAAAGAGAGAAAAAGGCCGTTGCCACTGTCTCTGCCTCAATATTACACAATGCTACAGCCTCAGGGTATCTGGTAAAATCTACCAGCACAAGGATGTATTTCTTCCCATTCCTGGAAGGTTTTGGGAGTGGTCCCACAATGTCCACACCCTGGCAAAAGCCTCCCCAATAATGGTCAGAGGCTGGAGGGGTACCTTGCTAGGCCCCCTTAGCCCCTTACGCTTCTGGCACAGTTCACAGCTCCTGCAATACTCTCACTGACCTAAAGAACTTCAATAAATCACTGCGATAACTCTCAGGTATCACAAGCTGTTTGCAGACTCCTGTTTGGGAATGCTTCCTTCCCCTAGGAGGCTCCCTATACAACAGCATGAAAAACTTGCCTCTCTTCACTAGCTGGGATCTGACTTTGATCATCATTCCTGGCTCTCTCTAGTGATACATCACTCCCCTGGGCCATAATGAATTCCTTCTGGGTTTCATTTGAATTCAGAACCACCTCCAATATCTCGGACAAATCCTCGCCTGACAGCCTGAGAGACACTCTGTCTGTTTGCAGTCCCCCTCACTGCCATCAGTTAGGGTATCTGCCACAGACCCAAACTCTCTTTGCGACCTGGTTACCACATTAACTCGGCCCGGCATCTTCAGTAGGTTATTTTCTACCAAAACATCAGCTGGAATTAAATCCCGGACAGCAGCCTTCACATCCCCTTTATGGCCATCCCACGCAAGATGGATTCTAGCCATCAGCAGGTCCACAGAATATTCAGATAGTGCCACTACCATCACATATTCCCCTGGCAACATGTCCTCTGGCTTCACCAGATGTGCCTTAATTATAGTCACATGAGAGCCAGTATCTCGCCACCCGTACATAGAACACCATTGACCTTTGCCTTCGTAATAAATCACTCACTCCCCTGCCATGCCTCGGTCCTGACATAACTGGTGAGCTCATCACCTCCTCCCATACCACTGGAGACTATGGGGTTGGCATTAGCCACTGCCGGGCTTGCACCTAGACTCAAGGTAGTGCTGTTGTGGCTTGGGTCAGCCTGGGGGCTCAGAGTAATGGAGTTGGCATTCACCGTGGCTTTTAGGGTTGATGGTTTTGGGCTGGCTTCAGGGCCGGACAATCTGGTCTCATGTGGCCAAGCACACCACAGTGATAGCATTTAACCTGTTTATTCTTGGGGTGAGAGTTCCTACCCTCTGGGCCCCCATGAGCTCCTTCATAAGAGTCAGGGCCAGGTTTACTTTTAAATCCTTCCCTTCTCTTGAACTGGGGAGAATGGTGATTAATTTTCCCCTGGGGTTTATACCCTTCCCGAGCCCTGTTCTGGGTATGGGCATCTGCAAATTCCACAGCCTGTAGGACTGACTTAGGGTCCCTATCACACACAGCTGCTCTCACATGGTCAGGCACAATGTCTAAGAACTGTTCCAAAGTGATTAACTCCAGCAGTTTTTTCAAAACTCCCATGCGCCTTTGCTCCCACAACCCACTTTTTAACAAAACCCATCAGCTTATGAGCACATTCTACAAAAGTACCATCATTACACATTTTAAACTTTCTAAACTTAACCCTGTAAGACTCGGGTGACCTTGAATCGCCTTAACACAGAATTTTTAAACAGCACATAATCTAAGGCTTCTTGTTCCCTTAATTCATTTAATACTTCCCCGGCTTTTCCAGTTAATTTGGTCAGCAGGACAGGCATTTGCTACTCATCTGGGATCCCATGCAGAGCGCATAGATGTTCAAAGGTAGACAAAAACTCCGCTATGTCTTCAGTATCTTTGTAAATGGGACAGATCCTTTCCCAGTTTCTTTCGTTATGGCGGGGAAGCGAAATACCAGGTGGCGACTTTCTCTGCTCTTCCAATACTTGGAGCTGAAGTCTGGCCTTCTCCTTAGCAGCCAGCAGCTCCAGATGCCCCCTACGAGCCCGTTCCTCTCTCCTCAGTCTCTCTTTCCAAGTTAGCATTTCTTTAGTTAGCTTCTTTCTGTCTCTTAGCAGCTTCTCTTTCCAATTCAGCATTCTTTTGCTTTTCCAGCAATCAAATGTCTGATAGTTTCTGTTTATGCTCAAGTTGCAGTTTATTTGCTGCCTTTTGCATTCTAATTGCTTCTGCAGCTTCTGTAGTATCAGGTAAGGGCTGTGCTCTTGCCTCCTGATCACTGGCCATTAACCGATTTCTCGGTTCTTGATTTGCAGTTTTCTTTCTAAAGCTTATCCCCTCTCCTGAACACAAATCTTCCAGGGCTTTTTTGTCAAGGACCTCATATGCTCTTTGCTCACCCACTGCAACTGCTCTTTAACCAACCAAACTCTCAATACCAAAATTCACATTTGGATAGCATGGGGTTCTGACCCAAAGCTTAACTGACCTGGTTCTGTGGATCCAAGCATGACTACGCTACTGTAACAATTCTGCCTTTGGCGGGACACAATTGAGTGTGTCAATTCAGGACAAATTGCTTAGAGCAGGGAAGTCACAGCCCAAAGCTGGGTGTCCTATATTACTGAGGCAATCTCAATCAGCCAAACAGAGAGGACTTCAGTCTCACCCACCGGCGAACCAGAAGTCATACAAGCAATTCCCTTTGACACTCCTCCAGTTTCCCAGTATCATCACCAGCAGCCACTCGTTATGGGGACAGATGGTTATGAAAACCATCACTCCAATAAAAGAAAAAAGGTTCTCTTGATCCCAAAGGACCAAGCCCCAGACCAGTCAGATCTTACCCACAAATCACGCTGTCGCCAATCCTTTAGAATCTAAAGGTTTATTCATAAAAGGAAAAAGATATATATGAGAGCTAGAATTGGTTAAATGGAATCAATTACATACACTAGTGGCAAAGTTCTTGGTTCAGGCTTGTAGCAGTGAAGGAATAAACTGCAGGTTCAAATCAAGTCTCTGGAGAACATCCACAACTGGGATGGATCTTTCAAGTCCTTTGTTCAGAGCTTCAGTTTGTAGCAATGTTCCTCCAGAGGTTAGAAGCAGGATTGAAGACCAAATGGAGGAGATGCAGCAACCTTTTATATTCTTTCTCTTGTGGGTGGAAACCTCTTGGTTCTCCTGTGTAAGATCACAGCAAGATGGAGTTTAGAGTCACATGGGCAAGTCGCATGTCCATGCATGACTCAGTTCTTTACAGGTGGATGCCATTGTTTACATGTTAGTTTGAACGTTCCCAGGAGAGCTCAGATGTGGATTGGTGTGTCCCAAAGTCCATTGTGCGTTAAGTGTTTCTTGACTGGGCACTTACTGAGAAGAGTCCCTTCTCAAGAAGCTGACCAGATGCTTCACTGAGGCTACTTAGAATCAAAACATATTAAGATACAAGGACATAGCCAATATTCATAACTTCAACTACAAAAATGCTACACACATACAGACAGCATCATCATAACCAGCAACCATAACCTCTTCATAGACACCTTACACGACAATCTTTGTACAATATTTGCTGCAAATATATAACAGTGTCTGGAACAATGATCTATACGGTCACAGATTATGTCAGTAACATCACATATCCCCCCAGGGGGCTCCTTGTCTCCTTTCCTGAACAGTTTTCACAGCGGACAGAGGTAAATAGTGGGGTCCCCCAGGGATCTGTCCTGGGACCAGAGCTGGTCAGCAGACTAAATTTGCAGATGATACAAAACTACTCAAGATAGTTAAGTCCAAATCAGACTGCAAAGAGCTACAAAAGGATCTCTCCAAACTGGGTGACTGGGCAACAAAATGGCAGATGAAATTCTAATGTTGATAAATGCAAAGTAATGCAGGTTGGAATACATAATCCCAACTATACATCTAGAATGATGGGGTCTAAATTAGCTGTTACCTCTCAAGAAAGAGATCTTGGAGTCAGTGTGGATAGTTCTCTGAAAACATCCACTCAACGTGCAGTGGCCGTCAAAAAGCGAACAGAATGTTGGGAATCATTAAGAAAGGGAGAGATAATGAGACAGAAAATATCATATTACCTCTATATAAATCCATGGTACACCCACATCTTGAATACTGTGTGCAGATGTGGTCACCTCATCTCAAAAAAGATATCTTGCAATTGGAAAAGGTTCAGAAAAGGGCAACAAAAATGATGAGAGGTCTGGAATGGCTGCTGTATGAGGAGAGATTAATAAGACTGGGACTTTTCAGTTTGGAAAAGGGATGACTAAGGGGGGATATGATCGAAGTTTATAAAATCACGACTGTTGTGGAGAAGGTAAATAAGGAAGTGTTGTTTACTCCTTCCCATAACACAAGAACTAGGGGTCACCCAATTAAATTAACAGGTAGCAGGTTTAAAATAAAAGGAAATATTTCTTCACACAACGCACAGTCAACCTGTGGAACTCCTTGCCAGAGGATGTTGAGAAGGCCAGGACTATAAGAAGGTTCAAAAAAGAACTAGATAAGTTCATGGAGGACAGGTCCCTCAATGGCTATTAGCCAGGATGGGCAGGGATGGTGTCCCTGGCCTCTGTTTGCCAGAAGCTGGGAATGAGCGACAGGGGATGGATCGCTTGGTGATTGCCTGTTCTGTTCGTTCTCTCTGGGGCACCTTGCATTGGCCCCTGTCGGAAGACCTGTCTGACCCAGCCCACCCCCGGGCCTTTGTCCCCCTTTCTGAGCCCCCCGCCCCAGGGAGCTCTTGCCCCTGTTTACCTTAACTCTGACACCCCGTCCCCGCTCCAGACTCTGCCCAAGACCCCTGGGCCCTTGGCTTGGTGGCTCAGCTCCTGCCCCATGGCGGGGTTTTTACCTGGTGTTCTCTGTTCCTGTCTCACAGCGAGAGAGCCTGACTCCGGCACCCCCAGCTGGCATCACGAGGTCGAAGTCGAAGCATGAGCTGAAGCTGCTGGAGAAGATCCCGGACAATGCAGAGGCCACGGTGGTGCTTGTGGGTAAGGGCAGGTGGGGATGGCTGGGCAGAGGGGCCGAGGGGCCCAGGGCCGAGGTTGTGCCGAGCCTGCTGGCCAGTGGGCTGAAGGGTTGGACGTGGCAGACAGGCCCTTCTGCTGGCGAGTGTAGGCTTGGCTCCCTCTCGCTGGGGGCCACCAGCGAGCACTGACTGGCCTATGCCCCGCAGGCTGCGTGGAGTTCCTGGACCAGCCCACCATGGCCTTCGTGCGGCTGCAGGCGGCCGTGGAGCTGGACTCAGTGCTGGAGGTGCCCATCCCCGTCCGCTTCCTCTTTGTGCTGCTGGGGCCCAGCAGCGCCAACATGGACTACCACGAGATCGGGCGCTCCATCTCCACCCTCATGTCCGACAAGGTAACCCCCCCCGCCTGCTGGCTCCCACTCGGCCTGCCAGCTCCTCCCCCCCGGCTCCATCTCCACCCTCGTGTCTGTCAAGGTAACCCCCTTCCCGCCTGCAGGTCCCCCTTCGGCCTGCCAGCTCCCCTCCGCCCGGCCTGTTGTGGGGCCTCGCCTCCCCCGCCCCAGTTCCATCTCCACCTTCATGTCTAACAAGGTCATCGCACCCCCCAGCCTGCTGCATGGCTCCAGCACCTCCACCCTCTGGCCCCCTCCCCGCCATGGGGCCCCATCACTCAGTCCCTCTCCTCACCCTCTGACTATACCTAGCCTGGTTCAGGTTCTGCCCCGTCCCCTGGACTTGGCCTGCACTCTGATTGCAGGGTGGGGCCGTGGGTCCCAGGGCTCTGCTCCCAACCCTGGGGGTTCCTCTGGGCCCAGGTGTCTCCCACTTTCCTTCCTTGTGGGCTGGACATGTGGTCATCTTGCCCCAGGGCCCAGCACCCCGAGGATCCGTGTTCTCCTGGCCCACGGCCAGCGCACGGCGCCTCTGACCCGGCAGGTTAACCCCTGCAGCAATTCCACGAGGCGGCATATCTGGCCGACGACCGGCATGACCTGCTCAACGCCATCAATGAGTTCCTGGACTGCAGTGTGGTGTTGCCGCCCTCCAAGGTGCAGGGCGAGGAGCTGCTGCGCTCCGTGGCCCACTTCCAGCGCCAGATGCTTCAGAAACGAGAGGAGCAGGAGCGCCGGCTGCTGCTGGGCACCATGCTGGAGCCCAAGTCGCCCGCCGAGAAAGGTACCGGGCCCAGGGCGGGGCCGGTGGCACCCCCTGCTCTGCTAGGCCATGGTGCAGGGCTGGGGTAGGGCTGCAGCTCCCTCTGCCCTGCTAGGTCATGGTGCGGGGCTGGGGTAGGGCTGCACCCCCCCCGCCCTGCTAGGCCATGGCATGGGGCTGGGGTGGGGCTGGGGCTGGGACCAGGCAGGTGATGCTCCCCCTGCCCTGCCAGGCCCCATGGCGCTGGGGGTGAGGCTGGGGCTGGGGCTGGATGGGTGCCTAACTGGCTGTCTGTGTGAGCAGCGCTGCTGAAGCTGAAGGTGGTGGAGGGGGAGGCAGAGGACGAGGACGACCCCCTGCGGCGCACGGGCCGGCCCTTCGGGGGACTTGTCCGTGACGTGCGCCGGCGCTACCCCAAGTACCTGAGCGACTTCAGGGATAGTCTGAACCCGCAGTGCATCGCCGCCGTCATCTTCATCTACTTCGCCGCTCTCTCACCAGCCATCACCTTCGGGGGGCTGCTGGGTAAGGGCTGTGGGGGGGGTTGCTGCGTAAAAATCGCCCAAGGGGAGGCTAGTTAAGGAGGACTGGGGGCAGGGGGGCTGGGTAAGGGCCACGGGGTGGGGTAGGTGTCATGCCCCAGCCTTTCTATTCTGGAACACCTCCCTAGGGGACAGGGGCTGGCCGGGGGGACTTGGGGATCCCATGTAGCTGGGGGGTCAGTAGGGAAGGAGTCCGGGGCCTGATGCCACCAGCAGGGAGGCTGGATGGGGAGGGACGTGAGGGCCCATTGCTGGGGGCCAGTGGGGAGGGGCCGGGGAGGGGTTGGTCTCTGGCACTGAGCCCGCGCTCCCACAGGGGAGAAGACCCAGGACCTGATCGGGGTGTCGGAGCTGATCATCTCCACGGCCGTGCAGGGCATCGTCTTCTGCCTGCTGGGCGCCCAGCCACTTCTCGTCATCGGCTTCTCCGGGCCCCTGCTCGTCTTCGAAGAAGCTTTTTTCACAGTGAGTTCAGGACTGTTGGGAGGGCCCTGAAGCCCCCCATTACCCCCGATAGCCCCCGAAGCCTCCCAAAGCCCCCAGAACCCCCAGATAGCCCCTAGGAGCTCCCCATTACTCCCTGGAGCTCCCCACAATCCCCAATAGCCTCCCAGAGCCCCCCAGAACTCCCTGATAGTCCCCCAGAAACCCTGTTTGTCCCCTAGAGCACCCTGCTAGTTCGCTGGAGCCCTGATAATCTTGGCGCCCTCAGAGTCCCCTGCCTCTCCCTAAACTGACACCCCTCCCTATCCCCCCCAAGGCTCCAACCTCCCCCATGATCCTCTGTAGCTCTGTGAGACCTTCATGAATCCCCCCAGCCTTCCAGCACCCACACTTCCCCAGCAGCCTCCAGAGAGCCCCAGATCCCAGGGGATGTCTTGGAGAACCCCTCTGTGCAGGGCAGCGGCTGGGCATGGGGCCGGAGTCGGAGGTCGTGCTGATGTCCCTGTACCGTAATCCCGGAGCAGAGGTCATGGAACGACCCCCGACTCAGACTCCCTGCCAGCCCCAGAGACCCTGCACCCCCAATGCTACCTGTTTTTCCCCCAACCTGCCCTGCCCCTCAATCCCCACCCCCGTTCTGCTCCCAATGCCCTTGGAACAGCGTCCCAGAGACCTTGCGTGGGGGGCAGGAAGGGGAGCCCTTGGCCAGGGGCGCGGAGCAGGTCCCCCTCACTGTGGGCTGTGCCCCGGCAGTTCTGCACGACCAACGGGTTGGAGTACCTGGTAGGGCGCGTGTGGATCGGCTTCTGGCTCATCCTCATTGTGCTGGTGATGGTGGCTGTGGAGGGCAGCATCCTGGTGCGCTTCGTATCCCGCTTCACCCAGGAGATCTTCGCCTTCCTCATCTCCCTCATCTTCATCTACGAGACCTTCTCCAAGCTGGCCAAGGTGAGAGCCTGCGCGGCTGAGCCCAGCCAGCTAAGGCTGGGGGGATCCTACGCTGGGGTGGACAGCAGGATCTGGATTCGGCAGGGGGAGGGGACTGTGGGGGCTGGAGGGGGTGGGGCATGGGGGGTGTCCTGGCTGGAGGGCATGGGGGGCTCTCCTGGCTGGAGGGGGTGGGGTATGGGGGGCTCTCCTGGCTGGAGGGCCTGTGGGGCCGTGGGGGCTGGAGGGGGTGGGGCATGGGGGGCTGTCCTGGCTGGAGGGCGTTGGGGGCCGTGGGGGCTGGAGGGGGTGGGGCGTGGGGGGCTGTCCTGGCTGGAGGGGGTGGGGGGCTGGAGGGGGTGGGGCGTGGGGCGCTGTCCCGGCTGGAAGGCTGTGGGCAGGGTCTCAGGCCCCTGTGATCTCCTGGCAGATCTTCCAGGAGCACCCCCTGCATGGCTGCGGGCGGGCGAACGGGACGGGCGCAGAGGCTCTGGGCGGGGGCAATGGCAGCGTGCCCCTGGGGAACGGGACATGGGGCCGGGCCGGGCCGGCGGTGACAGGGCAGCCCAACACAGCCCTGCTCTCGCTGGTGCTCATGGCCGGCACCTTCTTCATCGCCTTCTTCCTGCGCAAGTTCAAGAACAGCCGCTTCTTCCCGGGACGGGTATGTGGGCGGGGCAGTCGAGGAGCCATGGGGGAGGCTGGGCATGGGGGGCTGGGGGAGAAGGGCTGGAGCAGAGCTGTGGGGTGGGAGGAAGGGGCAGGTTGGGGCAGAGCTGGGGGCAGGGTTTGCTGGGGGCAGGGAAGGGCAGAGCTGGGGGCTGGGTTTGCTGGGGGCAGGGAAGGGCAGAGCTGGGGGCTGGGTTTGCTGGGGGCAGGGAAGGGCAGAGCCAGGGGCAGGGAGAGGTGCTGGGGGGCAGGGAGGGGCAGAGCTGGCGGCAGGTTGTGCCATGGCAGGGGGGCAGGGCTCCTGGGGGGCAGGCAGGGTTTGCTGGGGGCAGGGCTCCTGGGGCCCGCCCTGGCCAGCGCTGACCCACTCTCTGCAGATCCGTCGGGTGATCGGGGACTTCGGGGTGCCCATCGCCATCCTCATCATGGTGCTGGTGGATTTCAGCGTTCGGGACACGTACACACAGGTCAGTGGGGTGAGGAGGGGCCTGCAGCCCCACGGCCCCATGTCAGGAACCCACAGGCTCTGTGCTGTGCCTGGATCTGCAGACACCCCCTGAGGGGACCCCTCAGCTGCCCTTCCCCCAGGGGTCCCCCTCTCCACAGAGCCTCAGGGCTCCAGCCGTCCTGCTGCCTCCCGCAAGCTCTGCCCAGCGAGTCCCACTGAGCCGGGGGAGCCTCGTGCTCTCCGCAGGGACTGACGCACCCAGCTAGGTCCAGCCCCGGCAGCAGGAACCTTTTCCCCCAGAGCAGGTTGTCGACCCTGGGACGCTGCCCGGGAAGCCCGGAGAGCCAGCGGCTCAGCCCTGGTGCGAACTGGCCAAGCCTGAAGCTGGGGACCTGTCTGGTTCCGTCTCCCTGTCCCCATGTCTGTACGCCCTGGGGGAGCCGGCGTCCACCAGCCTGGCCCTGTTCCCACAGGCACTGGCTGCCTCGGGTTCGTCCCCGCCACTGCCCAGCCTGCCCCGTGGTTCCAAATTCCTGCGGCCGGGCGGATTCCCCCTGGATGTCCCATGGCCTGGGCTCCAGACTGCCAGGCCTAGGGGGATGGGGATTGGGACAGCGCCCTGGAGATGGGGCACTGGGGTGTTACCGCCATTCCCATGTTGGTCTCAGCCTGCTGGCCCCTGCCCCCCACCTCACCATCCCCCCCTTATACCTGCCCCTGTCCCTCCTGCCCCCTGTTAGGGGCTTATTCCTTCACCCACTTACTTCCCTGGTCCTTCTCCCATGACCAGAGAGCAGCAATCCCCGAAGTCCAAAGGTGCAAACAATTCGATGTTTATTGGGGTGAACTTGCAGCAAGCATGATTCCAGTTTCCTTCCTTAGTGTCCCCCTTCCCAGCTCTGACACCACAGAGCCTGGCCTGTGTCCCTGTTCCCATCCCCCCCCTTAGCAAAACATGATTCCAATTCCCCTACCCCCATTCCCTGTTCCCATTTCCCCCCCCCCACTTCCTGATTGACTGCAGACTATATACTAAAACTTGAGTTCTGCTTAGCTATACCTTAACCAATCATTTTCCTGAAATTTAACTAACCAACCCTAACCTATTGTAACCCGATTATTTAACCAATTAGATCCCACCACCTTAATTAGCTCACACCCAGGAAAATTAATTATACAGCAGACAGGAAAAATCACAGAACCAGACAGATTATACAAACAATGGGGAAATGGGGACGACAAACACAGAAGTGAGGATTTCACATCCCAGCTATTGAGAAGTGCGTTCTTGCCAGACAGGATGCTACCAAACTAAGTTTCCTTTTACATCTTCTAGGCACTTCCCTTTCTCTGGAGGGGACGGGCGTTATCAGGTCAGGATTGTATCCTAATGGCCCCATAGCACCTGCTTTCAATGGGACTGGTTTGGGATGTGAGGAGGTGACCGGTCGCTTCCCAGTTTATGGCTGCCTCTGCTGCTTAGCCCAAGGCCTGAGCCTAAGCACAAGGCCTCAGCCTGTCACAGGAAGAGAAGGATCTTACACCGGCAGACAGTGATTTTGATTCTTTCTTTTATACCTCTACAACTCGCCAAGTGATAAGGATACACCTACATTCTTAGAGTCTAGCCCTTTACAGACAGGCCTGAATATCTGTATCCTAACACTCCACCTCTTTTTTTTTTTTTTTTCTTTTTCTTTTGGGATCCTCCTGCCCAGGTATCCCTGGAGAAGCATAGGACATATGGCCACACATTTCCTGATAGGGCCAGGCATCAAGGTGGAAGGTGTCGATGCTCCATCTGTTCCACTGCCCCTTGTATAGTACCGTGCCCTGCACCTTCTCTCGTACAGGGATACCACACCTATTCCAATTAGTGTTCCAGACTTCCCATTAGAGTGGGCCCGAGAAGGTTGGGTCCAGGTTGTCTAGTACGCTGTAGGGTGTGGAGGCCTTACTACATTACTTATAGGTTATCTCCATATGCAACGTAACACAAGTACAGTTAACCATACAAAATCCACAGCAACACCGAGTCCTGACCACTGCAGTATGGTCCAACATCTGAGCCACCCCCAAAACACTGCCCCTCCTCCTTCGACAAGGTCACAATCTTGCGTGTCCAGTTGCTGGCAGTTGCAACAAGCTGACCCTGCAGGTTTTGCATGCTTTTGTCCATATCATAAGTCCATCGAATGTTCAGAGAGAAATGGGATATTGTCCAAACCAGCTTAACCACTTGGTATGGAATCGGGCCGTATGCCCTAGTTTGATTATTCACATAATCGCATAATAAGATTCACAGATACATTTGTTAACCAAAGTCCAGATGGCAGCATGTAGATGTGTGTAGTTTGGTTATGGGCTGGTGTAATTTTGCCCCCAGTAATATGTACATTCCCAGCAAAACATCTCATACACAGTACACCCTATTGTCCACCCCTTGCATAGGCCATTGATCCTGCTCCTCTATAGTCATAGGAGAGGGACACACATCCAAACATCTTCTGTTGATTTACACTATTTTACACACCCCTCCATTGATTCCTGGTGAGCTCCACCCCTTCTCATTATTCCCATAGGGCTTGTGGGGACCACCTTAGTTGCCATTCCATTTCCAGGTACCACAGGAGCTATTACACAGGTGCTGGCCTCCTAGTTGAGCATTTTGCATTCCCACACACATCTCCCCCCGCACCCCCAGCCCCAGGTTAGCCTTTTGAAGCCACCCCACACACACATCATGAGGTTTTCTGTTCATGAAAACACAACAATGCTAGCAACAAGACAAACACCACAGACCAACAACACAAAACACAGATCCATGGTATTCTGGGTTATTTTTCCGCTGGTGCCAGCTTCCTTGTAGAGTGTCTGAAAAACAAAAGAAACAATTTCCACCACCCCCTAGTGGGGACAGATTATTGTTTAATAATAATACCACTTCCTTTTACAAATTTCCTTGCTAATTGCAGGAAAAACAGAAGAATTGCCTCCAGCTGTCCTTATTTTGTTTTATAATCAGGCTAGTGAATTACCCCACTCACTGGTCATGCATGAAATTCATGAGGTGGTGTACCTCAGTTTCCCCTCTTGTACAACAGACCAAATTTGCAATAGTTTCTCTGCTGTACCAAGCATTAAATTTATTCTCAGGTAATAACTGAGACACAGCTTCAGATTTTAGCACTGCGCGCATACACACACACACACCCCCTCTTAGGGTTAACCTATTCCCCTTATTTTCAAGCTTGACTTGTTTTTTCACCTCCCTTTCCTAGAGGGCCATAATCTGAGTCATAATCTGAATCTTCTATTAACTGGTTTGCTGACCAGATGTATTCATTATTTGCAGCTCCATTGTGCCCATCAGCTAGGTAATTTGCATTTACACAGAGGCTTTCTGGCTTGCTTTTGGATCCAAAGCTATTAGCAACTCAGAGACTGTCTTAAAAGGGAAACATTCCACTTCCACTAGAGTTCTGATTACTTTCCGCTTTCATCTCCTGCTCCAAAACCCACAGAGATCTGAAAAAGACAGCACAACCTATTGTGGCTCCTTTTAGAGCCCTAATAGGACTTTAATTAAGTATCATGTTTTGTTTGCATTTTTTTTACCCCTTCTCGAATATACACTGCACACGTCCTGGGAAAATGCACATTCCTTCCATAGTTTAACCTCCACATTATATTAGCCATATTAATTTTACACATGGTGTAACTGCCTCCCCCATGCCCACAGAGTTTTCATGCACACTCACCAAAGTGACAATCTGATCTCCCAGAGCCACCCCAAGGCTCAGGGTTCCCATCATTGCTCCCCTTTTCCTTTTCTTTTTCCTGTGCACAAACACACAATTCTCTTTTGCCTAATATTCCTTGCACTGTGATTACTCTTTTACACAACTGTACCCCGATTACACTCCCATCTTGTACAACTAGAGACAGTCAGGGGCAGCTAAGTTAGGTTCCAATAGAAACCCCTTACATTCCTTTAGTGATTTTGATTCTTTCTTTTATACCTCTATAACTAGCTAAGCAATAAGAATACACCTAAATTCTTAGAGTATAGGCCTTTACAGACAGACCTGAATATCTATAGCCTAACACCCCACACCTCACCATCCCCCCTCACGCCTGTCCCTGTGCTGCCATCCTCCTGCTCCCCATCCCCCCTCATACCTGTTCCTGCCCCCCACCTCCTCAGCCCTCCTCATGCCTGCCCCCCATCCCCATCCCCCTATCCATCCACATGCCTGCTCCCCCATCTTCAGCACGTCCCCCCCGCCCCATCCCCCATTGCCCCCTGTGCCAAGGCCCCCCCCAATTCGGTCTCATGGCCCCTCCATTCCACCCACAGAAGCTGAGCGTTCCCAGTGGCTTCTCAGTGACGGCCCCGGAGAAGCGGGGCTGGGTCATCAACCCTCTGGGTGAGGGCAGCTCCTTTCCCATCTGGATGATGGTGGCCAGCGCCCTGCCCGCTGTGCTGGTCTTTATCCTCATCTTCATGGAGACCCAGATCACCACGTGAGCCGAGCCGCCTGCGGGCAGAGGGGGCTGGGGGCCTGGCAATGTGGGGGGACAATGGGGGGAGGCCCTGGGCTGGGGGGCGCCGTGGGGCAGGGCCTGATTCTCCAGTGCCCCCCCAGGCTGATAATCAGTAAGAAGGAGCACATGCTGCAGGTGGCTTTGGGGGGCAGGTGTGGGGGGGCCGTGGGGCAGGCTGTGATTCTCCAGTGCCCCCCCAGGCTAATCATCAGTAAGAAAGAGCGCATGCTGCAGAAGGGCTCCGGCTTCCACCTCGACCTGCTGCTCATTGTGGCCATGGGCGGCTTCTGCGCCCTCTTTGGGCTGCCCTGGCTGGCGGCCGCCACGGTGCGCTCGGTGACCCACGCCAATGCCCTGACGGTTATGAGCAAGGCCGTGGCCCCTGGCGACAAGCCCAAGATCCAGGAGGTGAAGGAGCAGCGCGTCACGGGGCTGCTGGTGGCCCTGCTCGTGGGTGAGTCCCGCCGGCCGCCCCATCTCCCCAGCCCACGGCCGAGCGGGAGAGTGGCTCACAGGACAGGCGGAGCTCAGACACAGCTGTGGGGCCGTGGGTTGCTTTGGGACATGGGGGGCAATCTGGGGAAGCCCTGGGGCTTGTGGGGGTGGGTGTCACAGACCCATAGCGTTGGGGCTGCACCCCTAGCTTTGGAACGGTCTCTGGGAGGCCCCTTCACTTCCTCATGAGTCTCACGTTCCCTCCCCTGAGCTCTGCACACAGCCCTGCCCCTTTCTGGGAGCGTGTGGGGAGCCTGGCCGGCACAGGAGACACTAGCCCTGGCAGCTGGCCTAGAGGTGGGGCGGGGGGGGGCAGTGTGAGCCTGTCACGGACCCACAGGTTTGGGGCTGCACCCCTAGCTTTGGAACAGTCTCTGGGAGGCCCCTTCTCTGTGCCAGTTCCCCGGGGGTCTCGCTCTTCCTCCAGGGTGAGCCATGCAGCCTCACCGCCCCCTAGACTGGCCATCTGGGCCTCCTTGGTCAGACTCCAGGTGGGAGCC
This sequence comes from Dermochelys coriacea, assembly GCF_009764565.3. Classification (NCBI taxonomy): domain Eukaryota; kingdom Metazoa; phylum Chordata; order Testudines; family Dermochelyidae; genus Dermochelys; species Dermochelys coriacea. The sequence goes on from NC_050069.1 coordinate 271,864,536, forward strand.
CCAACTCCTTCCAGCCCCCAACTGTTGTCCCTACCTTCCCATTCCCCCAGTCTGGAGTTCTCCAGCAGGAATCCTTGTTCAGCCCCCACTGTGGGGGCGAGGTCCATCCCCCTTGGGGTCGTGGGTTCCTGGGTGTCCCCATCCGGGTGCTTGAATTTGCCATTCTCATGCTGCACTGAGATGGGGACCAGGCCCAGCCAGGGGACACTCGCCCCTGTAATGTAGCCGGCCCTGAGAGCAGACAGGTCCCTTCCCCACACTGGGCAAGGGGAAACTGAGGCACAAACAAGACTCATTAAAACATTACGCAGTTACTTGCATGATTACTTGTTATGGGGGTGAGTGGTGGTGGGAGGGGGCAGGTCAGTGTTTGCAGAGAGCATCGGGGGTCGGGCAGGCAGTGGGAGTGGGGCAGAGTTGGGGACAGGTAGGGGGGACAGGGTTTGCAGAGAGCAGCGTGGGGGTGGGGGCAGAGAGCTCCTGTGGGCCCCAGGTGCCCTGGCACCTGTAGCGGGTTCTCAGCGGCTGCCCCCCATCCCCTGCCAGGCCTGTCCATCGTCATCGGGGACCTGCTGCGGCACATCCCCCTGGCCGTGCTCTTTGGGATCTTCCTCTACATGGGCGTGACCTCGCTGAACGGCATCCAGTTCTACGAGCGCCTGCACCTGCTGCTCATGCCCCCCAAGCACCACCCCGACGTCACCTATGTCAAAAAGGTCTGCTCAGGGCGGGGGTCCCATTGGGCACTCTGGGGGGGGAAGGGGAACAGAGCCAGCTGGGGGGCATGTTCCATTGGGCACTGTTGGGGGAGAGGGGGAACAGTGCCGGGCGGGGGGGCATGTCCCATTGGGCAGTGGGGGGGGGAACAGAGTCAGCTGGCGGGGGATGGAGCCAGTACCGGGGGTCCCATTCCAAAGTGCAGTGGGAGAGGGTTGGAAGTAGTGTCGGGGGGGGAGCCAGCAGTGGGGATCTGGGGGGGCAGAGAGCCAGCAGGGGCCCACCTGCGGGGCAGGCAGGGCAAGCCGCTCTCTGCACTGGGCCTGGGGCGTTAACCCCCGGGTGGCTCCCCGGCCAGGTGCGCACCCTGCGGATGCATCTCTTCACGGGCCTGCAGCTGGCGTGCCTGGCCGTGCTCTGGGCCGTCATGTCCACGGCAGCCTCCCTGGCCTTCCCCTTCATCCTCATCCTCACCGTGCCGCTCCGCATGTGCCTGCTGCCCCGCATCTTTGCCGACCGCGAGCTGAAGTGTGTAAGTCCGGGGGGGGGGGCATGACTGCTACAGGCCACAGGGTGCCCTTGGGTGCCAGCCTCTGCCTGGCTGAGGGGGGGGGAGCCGCACCCACAGGCCCCTGGGGGAGCAGGAGGGGCCTGGTCTGAGCTCCCCCCGGGGCGGGCCCTCCCTGCCCTGTGGCAGTGGGAGGCTCTGCGGGGCCGCAGCGGGGGCGGGGGAGACACTGCCTGGGCACAGGCCTGTGGGGCTGCAGCAGGAGGCGGGGGCGGCCTGGCCTGGCAGTGCCGGGAGCTGCCTCGCCCCCGGCTCCCCACCCACCCGCCACCGTTTGCTCCCGTCTCTCCCCAGCTGGACGCCGAGGAGGCGGAGCCGATCTTCGACGAACGGGAAGGGGTGGACGAGTACAACGAGATGCCGATGCCCGTGTGAGGGGCGCCAGCAAGGGACCCTGCGCGGGGCTGCAGGGCACAGGCGGGCCCCCTGCCGCTGCGCTAGGAGCTGCAGCGGCTTTGCCCGGACCTGCGCCATCTCCAGCACCGTGGCCGCTTGGACTGTGCCCAGCCCTCACCCACGTGACGCTCGCCCCACGGCCAGGCTGCCACCTGCCAAAGCAGCTGTTCAGCGTCCTGCCCTGCGGGGGCCTGCTACCCGCCCTGGGGCTGGCGCAGGAGCAACTGGGCCATGCCTCCTGCCCCCAGCCACTGCCGTCCGAACTGTATTGTGCGCTGGAACCCACCCCTGCCGGGGGGGCCTACAAGAACTAACCTCCCTGCTCCAGCCCGGGGCCCCACCCAGACAATCAGGTGTTTCCTAAATTCGATGGGGTTTTATTTAAGAGACTAATTTAACTGTCAATAAACAGCTTTCTAAGGAGGTGCGGGGCCTGGCTTCGAGGGGGTTCTGGGGGGTGTATAAGGGCTGGGCGGGCAGCTCCCACATGGGCCTGGAGCAAGGCAGCAGGGCTGGTGCCGGCAGCTACTGCTCAGGTGGTTTCGGTGCCCACGTCTGTGCAGCAAACCAGTGCCCAAGTCCCTGTGTCACCCCTGCACCATTCAACCATCACGGGCCCCAGTCCCACCAGCAGGCTTGGCATGGCTGGGGCTGGACAGGAAGCAGCACAATGTCCCCCCCCCCCCAGGCTAGGCTGAGTTGGGGCTATGGGGCAAAACCAGGACTGCCCAACACCCCTGATAACCTGGGGGGGTGTTGGGTCACAGCCGCAGTGCGTTCCTGTTCCTGTCCTACTGCGGGTCTGGCAGGACGCATGCTGTTGCTCCGAGGACAAGTGGGGCTGGGGAGCTGCACCTCCCGGGCAGGGGGCACTCACTAGGGCCACACCCTGTTCCTCCCCCCAGGACCTGAGCCTAGGGCCAGGCCCCTGGCAGGGTGTAGCAGGCACAATCCCACCCCGGCCCCCTGCACTGGGGGCTGCAAACTCCTGGCACCAACAAACAGGACAGGACAGAGCAGATTTTTCTCCATTTTTATTGTAAACTTTGTCCCCACCACCACAGCGGCATTTTGGGCTGGGCCTGCGGGCAAACAGCCCCCCCGTCCCCCGGACAAACAGCCCCTCTCCCAGGGAGCCAGCCCCTCCCCAGAGGCAAACAGCTCCAGGGCCCCCCGCCAATGCGCTTCCAGCCACTCCTCCAGGCCCTGTGCAGCCCATGGGGGAGAAGCAGTCACAGGCAGGCAGCTCAGGGAGCCCTGCCCCACCCTGCCCTCTGAGGACAAACAGACCAGTGCTTGTCCCCAGTGCACCCCCCCTTTGGCAGACAGGAGGCTCGTGGGTGGAGTAGCAGGCCGTGGCGCTGTCCAGCCCTTTACACCGAACGTCCACCCCCATTGCTGCACCAGCTTGACCCCTCAGCAAATGCTAATAAATAACAGCCACACGCTACGCCCGCCACCACCATCCCCACCAGCCTACAGCCCCTGGCCTGGGGAGCTGCCTTGCCCTCAGCCCCAGGGGAGGGAGGGTGCCTGCGGGAGCAGGCTCCTCAGCACGCGGAGGTAGGTCTCTCGCTGTCACTGCGCCCCGGGGGCAGCGGCTGCTTTCAAAGGCGGAGCTCCCGCAGCTTCTGCCGCAGATAGTGCTTGGCCTCCTCGACACCGCTCACCTTCTCCAGCTCCATGTAGGGCAGCTGCACACAGGAGAGGAGGGTCACTCAGCACCAATGCCAGGCTGGGGCAGGGGCCTTTCCCCCTAGGGCACAAGGGCCTGGCTGGTGCAGGAGGGTGGGGAATAGAATAGGGGCCTTTTCCACAAGCAGGGCCCAGCTCCCCTCCCCACCAGGGGATACGGCTCCAGCCCCCTCGGGGTGCTTGGTGCATCTATTAAAACTCCTCCCCGCAAAAGCTGAGCTCAGGTGTTAGGGTTTGTGTGGGGGGTGCTGCTGGCCTGTGCAATCCAGGCGGTCAGACTAACATGAGCTAATGGCCCCTCCACGGAGCTATGTGTTAACCTAGAGGGCTGGCTGCAGGTGCCCCAGCGCTGGCCTGGCCCGTTCCCTGATCGTAACTGGCTCCTGACTACATGAATCGCTCCAAAGTGCAGGCAGCTCCTGTGCCTGGGCAGAATCTGTGGGCAGCAGAGATGGGGGGCCCAACGCTGCACGACCTGGTTCTCTCCTCCCCTCCCCACGAGGGCATAAGGGGCACAGCAGCCACACCTGTCCCTCACTGGATCCACAGACACAAGGTCACTGTGACCCCCATCTGCCTACAAGGTCTGTCACTCTGCATCATGGCTGTGCCACAGGACCTCAGCCTGGGGCCAGGCTAGCAGTTCCCACACCAATAGGCCGGGGGCAGGCACCCTCAGGGCAGTTAGCTAAACAAGGATTGCAGAATGGCTCTCCCCACTTGCTGTCCCATCCCGCTGCCAGATCCACGGCAGAGTGTGTGGCAAAGGGCTGGGCTGAGCGCCGAGACAGGACAGTCCTCAGGACACTGAAATTGCCTAGCCCCCAGCTGAGAGGGCTGCAATAGCTGAGGGAAAGGGCATAACTACTAGGTGACAGACTGATACAGCGAGCTGGCTACTTGCATAATCTCTGGAAAGAGATGGCCTGGCACTTGCAGGCTAGTAAGCCTAACTTCACTGCCAGGCAAACTGGTTGAAAGTGTAGCACAGAACAGAATTATCAGACACACTGCTGGAGAGGAGTCAACATGGCGCTTGTAAAGGGAAATCATGCCTCACCAATCTACTAGAATTCTTTGAGGGGGGGTCAAGAAACATGTGAGCAAGGGTGATCTTGTAGATATAGTGTACTTGGACTTTCAGAAAGCCTTTCACAAGGTCCCTCACCAAAGCTCTTAGGCAAAGTAAGCAGTCATGGGATAAGAAGGAAGGTGCTCTCATAGAGCAGTAACTGGTTAAAACAGACGAAACAAAGGATAGGAATAAATGGTCAGTTTTCAGAATGGAGAGAGGTAAATAGTGGTGTCTCCCAGGGGTCTGTACTGGGCCCAGTCCTATTCAACATACTCATAAATGATCTGGAGTAAACAGTGCGGTGGCAGAGTTTGCAGATGATACAAAATTACTCAAGATAATTCAGTCCAAAGCAAAGATCTACAAAGGGATGTCACAAAACTGGGCGACTGGGAAACAAAATAACAGATGAAATTCAGTGTTGATAAATGCAAAGTAATGCACCTTGGAAAATATAATCCCAGCCATACGTATAAAATGATGGGGTGTAAATTAGCTGTTACCACTCAAGAAAGAGATCTTGGAGTCATTCATAGAATATCAGGGTTGGAAGGGACCTCAGGACGTCATCTAGTCCAACCCCCTGCTCAAAGCAGGACCAACCCCAACTAAATCATCCCACTCAGGGCTTTGGCAAGCCAGGCCTTAAAAACCTCAAAGGAAAGAGATTCCACCACCTCCCTAAGGAACCCATTCCAGTGCTTCACCACCCTCCTACTGAAATAGTGTGATGAAGTGAGAATGTTCTTAATGTTTTCTCTGAATACTGTATGGATGCCTCAGTTTCCCCTATGCAGATCTTAAGTATCTAGGTGGCGGGATAAGGGGGTGTGATTGGGAAAGAGCCCTAGGGGGCCAGTGTGATGGTGTCTGCATAAAGGAGGGCCGACACCCTGTCTCCTGGCAACTGATGGCCTGGGCCCCTCCTCTGCAAGGTGCCAACTGAAGGGGTTGGAGAACAGAGAGATCCTGGCCTGGGAACGAGACAAAGGAGAGGAGGGGCTGGAGAGTTTCAGTTTGGAACTGGCTGGGGAAATGGAGGGAGGCTCAGACTGGGCTCTGACCTCCTTGCCCCCAAAGACGGACCTGACTGAGGGGTCCTGTTCTCTGTACCTACAAGCTCTGTTTTAGACCATGTTCCTCTCATCTAATAAACTGGCTGGCTGAGAGTCATGTCTGACTGCAGAGTTGGGGTGCAGGGCCCTCTGGCTCCCCCAGGAGTCCTGCCTGTGTGGACTCGCCGTGGGAAGCGCACGGTGCGGACGGGGATGCTGAATGCTCCGAGGTCAGCCCCAGGAAAGTCGAAATTGTGTAAGCTTCTTGCCCTGGGGAGAGGAGGCTTCCCCAGAGTCCTGAATGGCTTCATATGGAGTAGTTCCAGAGCAATGCCTGGGGATTCCGTGACAAACAGTATTTCCAAATATCCAACTTAGACCTCCCCCACTGCAACTTGAGACGAGTGCTCCTTGTGCTGTCACCTTCCACCACTGAGATCTTGGAGTCGTGGATAATTCTCTGAAAACATCCACTCAATGTGCAGCAGCAGCCAAAAAAGTGAACTGAATGTTGGGACTCATTAGGACAGGGATAGATAAGAAGACAGAAAATATCATGTTACCTCTGTATAAATCCATCGTACGCCTACATCTTGAATACTGCATGCAAGTCTCCTCACCCCATCTCAAAAACAATGTATTAGAAGTGGAAAAAGCACAGAGAAGGGCAACAAAAATGATTGGGGTAGTGGGATAGTGCCTTCATATGAGGAGAGATTAATAAAACTGACTTTTCAGCTTGGAAAAGAGACGACTAAGGGGGGAATATGATAGAGGCCTGTAAAACCATGGCTGATGTGGAGAAAGCGAATAGGGAAGTGTTATAGACCCCTTCACATAACACAAGAACCAGGGTTACCTAATGAAATTAATAAGCAGCAGGTTTAAAACAAACAAAAGGAAGTATTTCTTCACACATCACACAGTCAACCTTGCCAGGGGATGTTGTGAAGGCCAAGACTGTAACAGGGTTCAAAAAAGAACTAGGTAAGTTCATGGAGAGTAGGTCCATCAATGGCTATTAGCCAGGATGGGCAGGGACAGAACCCCATGCTCTGGGTGTCCCTAAATGTCTGACTGCCAGAAGCTGGGAGTGGACGACATGGGACAGATCACTTGATAATTATCTTGTTCTGTTCATTCCCTCGGAAGCACTTGGCACTGGCCACATCGTAAGATGGGATACTCGGACAGATGGACCATTGGTCTCACCAGTGTGGCCGTTCCGATGTTCTCCCCCAGTGCCACACATAAATGAGGTGATGTCCCAAGAACCTCTGGAGACATGCTGTGTGCAGCCTGCTTTCTCCCAAGTTTCCTGTGGTTCACGGAAGTGAAGGGTTTGGTTTAAGTGAAAATCAGATGCCACCTTGGAGAGGAATTTAAGTGCGTGTGTGGGGAGTGTCTCAGCCTCACCTTACCAGCAGGGAAAACACTGTAAGGAGGAGAGAATTTGCCACACTGGCTTAAACCTTGCTAACTCTCCTGGCTGGAGCGATAGCCATGAGCTGGAGAGCACATGGACCAGGGCTCACTGGGGAGCGGGAGATAAGGCCCCTAAGAACTACAGTAGGGCCCAGGCCTGGGATGCGCCTGACTGAGAAGACAGGCCTTGGAGAAACTTCCAAACAGTGGGACGGGAGAATACAGCATCTGAAGAGAATATTCGGCAGCTGAGGCAGCAGCTGCCTGAACCCAAGAGGCCTTTGGCCTCTAGCTCCTGTTCTCTAGACTCAGGAACAAAAGCTTACAGAGGCTGATTGTAAAGTGGACGGACGAATCTCGTCCACTCTGAGCTGCAGCCTGGCCTGGGGATGTCCTGCTCTGTGCCAGGAAGGGATAACCCTCCATCTGCTGTGCTCAGTCAGTCCATGCCCAGGCTTTCAGGGCAAGACAGGGGGGCTGCGGGGGGGCAGTTTGCGACACACTGGCGGCCGTGTGGACGGATGCAGTAGGTCTGGGAGCCAACAGAAGCTAAGGTGCTATGAGTACTACCAAGGCTGCATTCTGCCGGATGGATCCTATGAGCTGGGGTGTCAGGGAACAGGAAGAATGGCATAAAAGATAACTTCAAATCAGAGGATAAGGGAAACAGCCTGGAGAGATCCTGGGCTGGCACCTGCTCTGGGACAGATGAGAAGACTTGTCAGTGGCAAAGCAGGTCCATCACAGCTGGGCCCCATGAGCGGAACACAGAGAACAGTCCTTCAGAGCCCACCCAGCCCCATGGGAGCTCAGTCCTGGCTGTGAGTGAGCCAGCAGAGTGTGGCTTGTTCCTGAGACAGGATTGGCCCTGAGAGCTAACCTGGGCAGAGAGAACCATGTCCTCAGCTGCTCCCCTGCATACCGGGGTGAGCAGGACTAGCCCTGCCTGTTGCAAAAATACCATGCGAAGGTGGGTCTCAGGATCTCACTGCTCTCTCTCGCAGGCTGCTGAGATCACATGGAATTCCAGCATACGGATATAGCAGGAGACCCTTTTGGGACCGGTCTGAGGACTGTCCGCCAGGCTAGGGGTTATTCCTGAAGCACACGGCCATACATGAAGGAGGCTCCTGACCAGAGATGGGTCGCACCTATCGAGGAAGGGATACGGACTGGCTAGCCTAGTTAGGCGGGCTTTAACCCAGGTTGGATGGGGGCAGGAGACAAAAGCCCACAGGTACAGCAGAAACATGGAGACCTGGGAGAAGGGTCAGAATCTGGGGGGAGCATGGGCCATTATAGGAGGGACAAGGGAGAGACGAGGGAACATAGGGGGGAAATCAAATCAGTATCTTAGATATCTGTATACTAGTGTGAGAAGTAAGGGGAATAAGCAGGAAGAACTAGAAATGCTAGTGAATAAACAGAACTATGTATCATAGTTGGCATCACAGAGACTTGGTGGATAATACGCCCGACTGGAATATTGATTTAGAAGGATACAGTTTGCTCAGGAAGGACAGACAGGGGAAAAGGACGAGGTGCTGCCTTCTATGTAAAAAATGTACACACTTGGACAGAGGTTGAGATGGGAATAGGAAACAGACTTGTTGAAAGTCTCTGGGTAAGGATAAATGGGATAAAAACCAAGGGTGATGTCATGGTCGGGGTCTCCTACAGACCACCAAACCAGAAAGAATTGGTGGCTGAGGCTTTTTATAATCTTAACAAGATCATCCAAAGCACAGCTCTTGGTGGTGATAGGGGACTTCAACTACCCCGACATCTGCTGTGAAAATAACACCACAGGGCATAGATTATCCAACAGGTTTTTGGAATGTATTGGAGACCATTTTGTATTTCAGAAGGTGGAGAAAGCTACTAGGGGAGAGGCTGTTCTAGATTTGATTTTGACAAATAGGGAGGAACTGGTTGAGAATTTGAAGGTGGAAGGCAGGTGGGGTGAAAGTGATCGTGAAATGGAAGAGTTTATGATTTTAAAGAATAGTAGGAGGGAGAACAGCACAATAAAGACAACGGAGTTCAAGAAGGCAGGCCTTAGCAAACTCAGGGAGATAGTAAGTAAGATCCCATGGGAAGCAAGTCTTAAGCAGGGGAAAAACAACTGAAGACAGTTGGCAGTTTTTCAAAGAGACATGCACAAGAGATAACTATCCCATTGCATAGGAAAGATAGGAAGTCTGGCAAGAGACTACCCTGCCTTAACCAGGAAAGCTTCAATGATCTAAAAATCAAAAGAGAGTCCTACAAAAAAGTGGAAACTCAGTCAAATGATGAAGGATGCATATAAACAAACAAAACAAGCATGTAGGGATACAATAACTAGCTAGAGATATAAAGGGTAACAAGAAAAGATTCTACAAATACATCAGAGGCAAGACAAAGACCAAGGACAGGGTAGGCCCATTACTCAGTGAGGAGGGGGAAACAATAAGAGAAAACGTGGGAAATGGCAGAAGGGCTAAATGACTTTTTTGTTTTCTCCAAAAAGGTTAGTAGCAATCAGATGTCTAACATAGTGAATGCCAGTGAAAATGAGGTAGGATCTGAGGCTAAAAAAGGTTAGATCACTTCAAGTCACCAGGGCCTGATGAAATGCATCCTAGAATAATCAAGAAGCTGACTGAGGAGATATCTGAGCCATTAGCAATTATCTTGGAAAAGTCATGGAAGATGGGAGAAATTCCAGAGGACTGGAAAAGAGCAAATATAGTGCCCATCTATAAAAAGGGAAATAAGGACAACCTGGGGAATTACAGACCAGTCACCTTAACTTCTGTACACAGAAAGATAATGGAGCAAATAATTAAGCAATCAACTTGCAAACACCTAGAAGATAATAAGGTGATAAGTAACAGTAGCATGGATTTGTCAAGAACAAACCATTTCAAACTAACCTGATAGCTTTCTTTGACAAGGTAACAAGCCTTGCGGGGAAGTGGGAGACGTGGTATATCTTGACTTTAGTAAAGCTTTTGACACTGTCTCACATGACCTTCTGTGACAGGGTCGGGCCAGATGGCTACAGGAGAGTAATAGAAGGCAGATATATTAGCCCCAGGTTAAGTAGGTCCCTTTTCCCTGGGTAAGGTAGCAGGGAAAGTTCCAGAACAATCAGGAACCTTCTGGAGACAATTAAGACAGACAGGCTGATTAGAACACCTGAAGCCAATCAAGAAGCTGTTAGAATCAATTAAGGCAGGCTAATCAGAGCACCTGGGTTTAAAAAGGAGCTCACTTTAGTTTGTGGTGTGCGTGTGAGGAGCTGGGAGCAAGAGGCGCTAGGACCTGAGGGTGAGAACGTGGACTGTTGGAGGACTGAGGTGTACAAGCATTATCAGACACCAGGAGGAAGGTCCTATGGTGAGGATAAAGAAGGGGTTGGGAGGAGGCCATGGGGAAGTAGCCCAGGGAGTTGTAGCTCTCACGCAGCTGTTACAGGAGCCACTGTAGACAGCTGCAATCCACAGGGCCCTGGCTGGAACCCGGAGAAGAGGGCGGGCCTGGGTTTCCCCCAAATCCTCCCAACTCCTGGTCAGATACAGGAGGAGTCGACCTGGACTGGGGAGTTCAGAAAAAAGGCCAAGCTGAGGGCTGCCGTGAAGCTCCACGGCGAGCAAATCCGCCAATAAGTACAAGACCCACCAAGGTAGAGCAGGAACTTTGTCACAATTGGTGCCAGTAGTGGGATCTGGTGTCCACAGCGTGGCAGAAGAAGGAGGGTGTTTGGAAGGGGGAAAAAAAAAAAGGGAAGAGGGTCTATTTTTATTTTTCCCCACCACAGAGGAGGAGGTCGTGCGGGCCCTGATACAAGCCATGGCTGCCCAGCAGGAGGCTACTCGTGTCCAGGCAGCCGCCCAAAAGGAGGCAGTGCAGCTGCAGCAAGAGACTAATCGCCTGCTGATGGTCCAGGCTGCTCAAGACCTGGCTATGTGGCGGGAACGGGTAAACCAGGTAAAGGCCCTTACAGAGCTGAACCGCGGCCACGACGGGACGCAGATCATGCATGCCAGCAATTGGCTGCAGAAAATGACGTGGGAGGATGATGTAGAGGCATACTTCCTGCCCTTGGAGAGGACAGCCCTGCAGGAGGCTTGGCCCCGAGAACAGTGGTCTGGCATCCTCGCTCCATTCCTGTGTGGGGAGGCCCAGAAGGCCTACTATGATCTGCCTGAAGAAGCTGTGGCAGACTATCCCCAGCTGAAAGCAGAGATCCTGGCCAGATCTGGGGTAACGACCACAGTGCGGGCCCAGCGGTATCACGAGTAGAGGTAGTAGGAAAACAAAACCCCGCGGTCCCAATTATATGACCTCATCCATCTTGCACGAAAGTGGTTACCAACTGAGTCCCGGAATCCGGAGGAGATACTAGAGGTTCTGGTCATCGACGGGTACATGAGAGGACTACCGCCAGACCTTCGCACCTGGGTAAGCCAGAACGAACCCTCCACCTACAATGAGGTTGTCGCGCTAGTAGAAAGGTGAAGGACGGCGAGGGAGCTGACCCTACCAGTTAAGGAAGAAGCACCCCGGGTTAAACTAGCAGCACCAAGCCCCAGAGCTCGAGTGACAGGGCCACCAGGAGAGCCCAGGTGGAAAAAGAGAGGCCCAAAGAGTCGGAGCACTGAGGGGGAAGAGGATCGTGATGTTAGACTATCCAAACCAAGAGACTGGGGAACACCTAGGGCTCCATACAGATGTTACACCTGCGGGGAGTGGGGACACATAGCTGCAGAGTATCCCAAAGCCGAAGAGCCTATGCAGTGTAACCTGGGGAACTGGGCAGACCCATGCTTCCTAATCCACCTTGTGGGGGTCTCACTAACCCCACATATATACACTAGACCAGTGAAGTTAAATGGGGTAGAGACCACGGCATTGGTTGATTCGGGGAGAGCTATCACGCTTGTCTCAGGGAAGCTCGTGAAGCATAGTCAGCTGCTGTGGGCTAAGCATACGGGGATAACGTGCGTCCATGGGACAGTTAGTTATTGCCCCACCATCCCAATAAAAATCGAGATTCAGGGGAACACTACTGAGATAGCAGCAGGGGTAGTCCCTAAACACCCATACCCAGTGCTCATAGGAAGGGACTTCCCAGGGTTTGGAGACTTACTCCCAGTAGCGGAACTGGAGAAAGGGGGAAGCCCTGAAATTAGTGAGGCATCCACAGGAGACTGTCAACCCCCAACCTTCTCTGAAATATCCCCAGATTCGTTCTCCACTCCCAGACAGCGTAGAAGGACGAAAAGGGAAATAGGGCAGCTAAGGCCTTGGGAACCCAAATACTGGCCCAAAGCCAGAGGTAGGTAGGTGGGTGTAGGTAGGTAGGCGGACCTGAGCAGCTGAAAACGACGCCACCCAGGAGGGAGAGGCACCCGAGTCTGACCCCCACCCTAACGTCTCTGAACCAGTAGAGGCGACAGAGACTGGCCCCCTAGATCTCGGGCAAATTAGCCCCGGGAGAGGAAATTTTGGACGGGACCAGGCTGAAGACCCAAGGTACGACAACATTAGGAAGGAGGTGACTGAAACTGATGGGGTCCCCATGGAAACCCAGGGACCAGGACCCTACTTCATAATGAAGAAGAATCTCTTATTCTAGGTTGCACCAGTAAAGGGGCAGAAGGTACAGCAGATCCTAGTACCTCAAAAACACTAGAATGTTGTATTAAAACCCAAGTGAGGAGGGCTTTAAACTAGGTTCACCGGGGGAAGGAGACCAAAGCCCTGAGGTAAGTGGGGAAGTGGGATACCGGGAGGAAGCATGAGCAGGAGCGCGCGAGAGGGGCGGGCTCCTGCCTCATACTGAGAAAGAGGGATGATCAGCGAGTTCTCTCAAGTGCCTATACACAAATGCAAGAAGCCTGGGAAACAAGCAGGGAGAACTGGAAGTCCTGGCACAGACAAGGAATTATGATGTGTCTGGAATAACAGACTTGGTGGGATAACATACATGACTGGAGCACTGTCATGGATGGATATAAACTGTTCAGGAAGGACAGGCAGGGCAGAAAAGGTGGGGGAGTTGCATTGTATGTAAGGGAGCAGTATGACTGCTCAGAGCTCCGGTATGAAACTGCAGAAAAACCTGACAGTCTCTGGATTAAGTTTAGAAGTGTGAGCAACAAGGGTGATGTCGTGGTGGGAGTCTGCGATAGACCACTGGACCAGGGGGATAAGGTGGACGAGGCTTTCTTCCGGCAATCAGCGGAAGTTACTAGATCGCAAGCCCTGGTTCTCATGGGAGACTCCAATCACCTCGATATCTGCTGGGAGAGCAATACAGCAGTGCACAGACAATCCAGGAAGTTTTTTGGAAAGGGTAGGGGACAATTTCCTGGTGCAAGTGCTGGAGGAACCAACTAGGGGCAGAACTCTTCCTGACCTGCTGCTCACAAACCGGGAAGAATTAATAGGGGAAGCATAAGTGGATGGGAACCTGGGAGGCAGTGACCATGAGATGGCAGAGTTCAGGATCCTGATACAGGGAAGAAAGGAGAGCAGCAGAATACGGACCCTGGACTTCAGAAAAGCAGACTTTGACTCCCTCAGGGAACTGATAGGCAGGATCGCCTGGGAGAATAACATGAGGGGGAAAGGAGTCCAGGAGAACTGGCTGTATTTTAAAGAATCCTTATTGAGGTTACAGGGACAAACCATCCCGATGTGTAGAAAGAATAGTAAATATGGCAGGTGACCAGCTTGGCTTAATGGTGAAATCCTTGCTGATCTAAAACACAAAAAAGAAGCTTACAAGAGGTGGAAGATTAGATAAATGACCAGGGAAGAGTATAAAAATATTGCTCGGGCATGCAGGAATGAAATCAGGAAGGCCAAATCACACCTGGAGTTGCAGCTAGCAAGAGATGTTAAGAGCAACAAGAAGAGTTTCTTCAGGTATGATAGCCAACAAGAAGAAAGTCAAGGAAAGTGTGGACCCCTTACTGAATGAGGGAGGCAACCTAGTGACAGAGGATGTGGAAAAAGCTAATGTACTCTATGCTTTTTTGGCTCTGTCTTCACGAACAAGGTCAGCTCCCAGACTACTGCACTGGGCAGCACAGCATGGGGAGGAGGTGACCAGCCCTCTATGGAGAAAGAAAAGCTGGACGAGCACAAGTCCATGGGGCTGGATGCGCTGCATCTGAGAGTGCTAAAAGAGTTGGTGGATGTGATTGCAGAGCCATTGGCCATTATCTTTGAAAACTCATGGCGATTGGGGGAGGTCCCGGATGACTGGAAAAAGGCTAATGTAGTGCCCATCTTTAAAAAAGGGAAGGAGAAGGATCCGGGGAACTACAGGCCAGTCAGCCTGACCTCAGTCCCTGGAAAAATCATGGAGCAGGCCCTCAAGGAATCAATTCTGAAGCACTTAGAGGAGAGGAAAGTGATCAGGGACAGTCAGCATGGATTCACCAAGGGCAAGTCATGCGTGAGTAATCTAATTGCTTTCTATGACGAGATAACTGGCTCTGTGGATGAGGGGAAAGCAGTGGACATGTTGTTCCTTGACTTTAGCAAAGCTTTTGACACAGTCTCCCACAGTATTCTTGCCAGCAAGTTAAAGAAGTATGGGCTAGATGAATGGACTATAAGGTGGATAGAAAGTTGGCTAGATTGTCGGGCTCAACGGGTAGTGATCAATGGCTCCATGTCTAGTTGGCAGCCGGTATCAAGTGGAGTGCCCCAAGGGTTGGTCTTCGGGCCAGTTTTTTTCAATATCTTCATTAATGATCTGGAGGATGGTGTGGATTGCACCCTCAGCAAGTCTGCAGATGACACTAAACTGGGAGGAGAGGTAGATACACTGGAGGGTAGGGACAGGATACAGAGGGCCATAGACAAATTAGAGGATTGGGCCAAAAGAAATCTGATGAGGTTCAACAAGGACAAGTGCAGAGTCCTGTACTTAGGACGAAAGAATCCCATGCACCGCTACAGACCAGGGACCGAATGGCTCGGCAGCAGTTCTGCAGAAAAGGATGTAGGGTTTACAGTGGACGAGAAGCTGGATATGAGTCAACAGTGTGCCCTTGTTGCCAAGAAGGCCAATGGCGTTTTGGGATGTATAAAGTAGGGGCATTGCCAGCAGATCGAGGGACGTGATCGTTCCCTTCTATTCGACATTGGTGAGGCCTCATCTGGAGTACTGTGTCCAGTTTTGGGCCCCACACTACAAGAAGGATGTGGAAAAATTGGAAAACGTCCAGCGGAGGGCAACAAAAATGATGAGGGGACTGGAACATATGACTTATGAGGAGAGGCTGAGGGAACTGGGATTGTTTAGTCTGCGGAAGAGAAGAATGAGGGGGGATTTGATAGCTGCTTTCAACTACCTGAAAGGGGGATCCAAAGAGGATGGATCTAGACTGTTCTCAGTGGTAGCAGATGACAAAACGAGGAGTAATGGTCTTAAGTTGCAGTGGGGGAAGTTTAGGTTGGATATTAGGAAAAACTTTTTCACTCAGAGGGTGGTGAAATACTGGAATGTGTTACCTAGGGAGGTGGTGGAATCTCCTTCCTTAGAAGTTTTTAAGATCAGGTTTGGCAAAGCCCTGGCTGGGATGATTTAGTTGGGGATTGGTCCTGCTTTGAGCAGGGGGTTGGACTAGATGACCTCCTGAGGTCCCTTCCAACCCTGATATTCTATGATTAAGTCTGGCCCAGTCATCTTTTTGGGGAGCATTTGGGGGTAGAGAAGATCCTGGCACGGGTCCTGCAATGATTCTTCTGGCCCGGAGTACATGAAGAAGTGAGGAAGTACTATGCATCCTGCCCAGAGTGTCAGCTGTCCCCATCCCTACTTGAGGGCACCGTTAGTACCCCTTCCCATCACAGAGGTCCCCTTTGAGCGAATAGCCATGGACCCAGTGGGACCCTGGAGAAGACAGTCCGGGGCCACCAATATATACTTGTCGTTCTGGATTATGCTACTCGCTACCCAGAAGCCGTCCCCCTGCGGAACACGGCCTCTAAAACGATAGCTAAAGAGTTGGTGGGGATCTTTGCCCGAGTGAGGCTACCAAAGGAGATATTAAGAGACCAAGGTACCACATTTATGTCGAAGCTAATGAAGGACCTCTATACTCTGCTCCATATACATACCCTGAGAACTTCAGTCTATCATCCGCAGACCGATGGGCTGGTAGAAAGGTTTAACCGAACCCTCAAGGCAATGATAAGGAAAGTGGTAAGTCGAGACAGGAAGGATTGGGGCATCCTACTACCCTATCTTATGTTTGCAATCCGGGAGGTAGCTCAGGCCTCAACTGGGTTTTCCCCCTTTGAATTATTATATGGAGGCCACCCCCGTAGCACAGTAGATATTGCAAAAGAAATCTGGGAAGAGGAACCCAATGAGGGGAGAAATATAATTGACCACATGTTGCAGATGCGAGAACGGAGAGCCCGGGTCACCCCTATTGGTCGGGAACATTTGGAAAAGGCGCAGGAGGCCAGCGAACCCCTTACAATAGCCAGGCAAAAGTCCGACAGTCCCAGCCAGGGGATTGGTCGATGGTGTTGGTACCCACGGCAGAAAGCAAGCTTCTGGCCCAATGACAGGGGCCCTATGAGGTGGTTGAACCCATGGGGGAAATAACCTACAAGGTGCAGCAGCCAGGAGGCCGGAAACAAGAACAAATTTATCACATTAACCTCTTAAAGCCTTGGCACCAAAGAGAGGCGTGTGTAGTAGCCCGAGAGACCCCGACCCAGGGAAATAACATGCAGGAACAGATCAGGATATCCACTGATCTGACACCAAACCAGAAGAAGGAGGTAACTGAGATGATCAACCGATACCAGAACATCTTTTCAACCAAACCAGGCCGGACCCACCGAAGCCTATCACCACATTATCACAGACCCTGGGGCAAAGGTAACTTTAAGGCCCTATCAGGTCCCAGCGGCAAAAAGGGAGGAGATCAAGGCAGAGGAAAAAGGATGTTGGAGCTGCGAGTCATCGAAGAGTCCCACAATCAGTGGTCAAGCCCGATTGTGTTGGCGTGCCCAAACCCGATGGCACCACTAGGTTTTGTAATGACTTTCGCCGGCTGAATGAGATATCCAAATTCGATGCATACCCCATATCGATGAGTTAGTTGACCACCTGGGCAATGCCCAATTTTTGACCACCCTTGATTTAACAAAGGGATACTGGCAGATTCCCCTTGCCAAAGATGCGAAAGAAAAGACTGCATTCTCTACACCAGAGGGTCTGTTTCAATATACGGTTCTTCCTTTTGGACTGCATGGGGCACCTGCCACCTTCCAGCCTCTTATGGACAAGCTCCTACATCCCCATACCAGTTATGCAGCGGCATACCTGGATGATGTGATTATTCACACCCCCAACTGGGAAACCCACTTAGGAAAGGTGAAAGCAGTTCTGGACACGCTAAGAAGGGCTGGCCTCACAGCCAACCCAGCCAAGTGTGCTTTAGGGCTAGCCGACGCTCAATACCTTGGCTACATTGTAGGAAGGGGCATGGTCAAGCCCCAACTAAACAAACTAGAGGCTATCCAAAATTGGCCCTGGCCGAATCGGAAAAAGCAAGTCCGGGAGTTCCTGGGTGTGGTGGGGTACTACTAACGATTTATTCCCCATTTTGCTATCAGAGCGAGTCCCCTGACAGAACTGATAAAAGCCTGGGGTACAGACGCCGCAGAGAAAGCATTCACGGATCTACCGACAGCCCTCTGCAGTAACCCCATGCTTATAGTCCCAGACCTCAACAAAGAATTCATTTTACAAACAGATGCATCTGAAGTAGGATTGGGAGCTGTCCTATCGCAGATGAAGAACACCCAATCCTCTACCTCAGCAGGAAACTCCTCCCGAGAGAGCAGAAGTATACCGTGGTTGAAAGAGAGTGCCTTGCTGTGAAATGGGCCATGGAAACACTACGTTATTACCTTCTGGGACGATGGTTTACCCTTGTGACCGACCATGCACCCCTCCAGTGGATGCAGCAAAATAAAGAGAAGAATGCAAGGGTGACCAGATGGTTCCTGTCCCTACAACCTTTCCAATTCACCATACAACACCGGTCTGGAAGCCACCATGGCAATGCAGATGGCTTGTCACGAGTACACTGCCTGACGTCCCAAGTTGCCCAACCCCGTAGTGTTGAGCAGAGGAGGGGAAATATGTGACAGGGTCAGGCCAGATGGCTATAGGAGAGTAATAGAAGGCAGATATATTAGCCCCAGGCTAGTAGGTCCCTTTTCCCTGGGTAAGGGAACAGGGAAGGTTCCAGAACAATCAGGAACCTTCTGGAGACAATTAAGACAGACAGGCTGATTAGAGCACCTGCAGCCAATCAAGAAGCTGTTAGAATCAATTAAGGCAGGCTAATCAGGGCACCTGGGTTTAAAAAGGAGCTCACTTCAGTTTGTGGTGTGCGTGTGAGGAGCTGGGAGCAAGAGGCACTAGGACCTGAAAGTGAGAACATGAACTGTTGGAGGACTGAGGTGTACAAGCATTATCAGACACCAGGAGGAAGGTCCTATGGTGAGGATAAAGAAGGTGTTGGGAGGAGGCCATGGGGAAGTAGCCCAGGGAGTTGTAGCTGCTGCACAGCTGTTACAGGAGCCACTGTAGACAGCTGCAATCCACAGGGCCCTGGGCTGGAACCCGGAATAGAGGGCAGGCCCGGTTCCCCCCAAACCTCCCAACTCCTGGTCAGACACAGGCGGAGTCGACCTGGACTGTGGGTTCAGAAAAACGGCCAAGCTGAGGGCTGCCGTGAAGCTCCAAGGCGAGCAAATCCGCCAATAAGTGCAAGACCCACCAAGGAAGAGGAGGAACTTCGTCACACTTCTCATAAACGAACTAGGGAAATACAATCTAGATGGAGCTATTATAAGGTGGGTAACAGAACTGGTAGGAAAACCATTCCCAGAGAATAATCATCAGTGGTTCACAGTCATGCTGGAAGGGTATCTCAAGTGGGGTTCCACAGGGATCTGTTCTGGGTCCGGTTCTGTTCAATATCTTCACTGATTTAGATAACGGCATAGAGAATATACTTATAAAGTCTGCGGATGATACCAAGCTCGGAGGGATTGCAAGTGCTTTGGAGGACAGGATTAAATTCAAAATGATCTCGACAAATTGGAGAAATGGTCTGAAGTAAATTGGATGAAATTCAATGGGCTTAAATTGCAGCAAGGGCAGTTTAGGTTGGACATTAGGAAAAACTTTCGACCTGTCAGGGTGGTTAGGCACTGGAATAAATTGCCCAGGGAGGTTGTGGAATCCCTGTCATTGGGAGCTTTTACCAGCAGGTTGGACAAACACCTGTCAGGGATAGTCTAGTTATTACGTAGACCTGTCTTGAGTGCACGGGACTGGACTAGGTGACCTCTTGAGGTCCCTGCCAGTCCTACCCTTCTATGATTCCCTGGTGTTTAGTGGGCTGGGAAATAGACCGGGCAGAGGTGAACTCTGGCGAGTGGTGTCACATGTGATCTCGATACCATGTAACCTAACAGCCCAAGCCAGGTTCTTGTTGCAGTTGCAGGGTTTCCATTGGGGTGGAGACCAGGAATGGCCTGACACCTCTCGAGGGAGGTGTGGCTCTGCCCAAGGGCAATCCAGACAGCCCCTATGAATTCTGTACACAGGGAGGAGAGAGACGACGTCTTGTAATTCAGTCTCAGTCCTAAGGAGCGAAAGGCTGAGGGCAGGACAGGGCAGGGCATCTCTCAGAAGCCAGGCACAGGCAGAGATGTGTGCCAGCCCAGCCAGGCATTCTGCAAACACTGCAAACAGCTAGAGCCTTATATCGTAACAGGCCTGTCATGCTGTGAAGCAGGGGCAGCCTCTAGGCCGGTGAAAACACACATGGGGAAGGTTGACAGCCACAAGCCAACCCTGCGCATCTGGAGGGCGTGAGGGAGGCTCGTGTTGCCTTCTGAACTGGAGCTGATGGAGTAGTTCAGTCACGTCAGGTCCAAGAGTGACCACCTTCCCCTTTTCTTCTGGGATAAGTGGTGAGAACAGAATCCCCTCCCTTTGAACTCCTGAGATGGGCCTTCTACAGCTCCTGTGGGAGAAAGGGAATCCGCTGTGTTTTATGAGATGGGTCCCTAGTGAGTGACGAGGAAGTGAATGGAGGGGCGGAGGACACAGGCACGGAGCAGCCTTTGGTAGCTGCTGTGATGTAATCCCAGCCCAGGCCTGGGAAAGTGCAACGAAAGTGGGGTACAGCGAAGGAGCCTGTGGCGAAATCGGTATGAGGCTCTCAGACCTGAATGCCAAGTCTCCTCCTTGGGGATGATGTAGGGAGGTGTTAGAAGAGACAGGAGCTCCCGGTAGGAGAATCATAGAATCATAGAATATCAGGGTTGGAAGGGACCCCAGAAGGTCATCTAGTCCAACCCCCTGCTCAAAGCAGGACCAAGTCCCAGTTAAATCATCCCAGCCAGGGCTTTGTCAAGCCTGACCTTAAAAACCTCTAAGGAAGGAGATTCTACCACCTCCCTAGGTAACGCATTCCAGTGTTTCACCACCCTCTTAGTGAAAAAGTTTTTCCTAATATCCAATCTAAACCTCCCCCATTGCAACTTGAGACCATTACTCCTCGTTCTGTCATCTGCTACCATTGAGAACAGTCTAGAGCCATCCTCTTTGAAACCCCCTTTCAGGTAGTTGAAAGCAGCTATCAAATCCCCCCTCATTCTTCTCTTCTGCAGACTAAACAATCCCAGCTCCCTCAGCCTCTCCTCATAAGTCATGTGCTCTAGACCCCTAATCATTTTTGTTGCCCTTCGCTGTACTCTTTCCAATTTATCCACATCCTTCCTGTAGTGTGGGGCCCAAAACTGGACACAGTACTCCAGATGAGGCCTCACCAGTGTCGAATAGAGGGGAACGATCACGTCCCTCGATCTGCTCGCTATGCCCCTACTTATACATCCCAAAATGCCATTGGCCTTCTTGGCAACAAGGGCACACTGCTGAAGTGAGAAGTGATGTTTCCTCTGAGCAGTATAGTCAGCTGCCTCTGTTGCCAGGAGATTCTCTGTCCAAACTGACCCCGCTCTCGAGGTACCAGGAGAAAACCACATACCCAAGAAGTTCAGTGTTCCTGGAGTTTTTCGGGGTGTGCAACAATCCATCCGATGGGAGCGAATGGTCCAGCCCTTGTAGGCATTTTGGGCCTCTCTGGCAGCCCAAGGGTGGGAGGCAGGATGCCCAGGCTGGGCCAGTGACACTTGGAGAGGTTCGGACCCCCACATTCCTTGGCTCAGGTTACCCGCAAGAGCTTGTCAACAGGAAGACACTTTGTGCCACCGCAGCTCCTTGACACATCTGGTGAATGGGGCCTGATATTTGCTGTACAGTTATAGTGATGTCCAAGACCAGGCTTTGGTGTGCAGGGACCCAATCCCTGAGACCTGACTCCATCAGGGCAGCTCTCTGCAGCTCCCCATTTTGGTTTTCCTGGGCGACAGCCACCAGTAAAGCAGCCAGAACTGGGCGAGAGCAGAGGCACTCGTAAGTCAGATCCTGCCTGGTCCTTCACAGGGTTACTGGCACTACCCAGGGGCAGCATGAGGGGAAGTTACCAAACAAGTTACGGGCTTTCTCCTGCATGGCTCAGAGGCCCATCTCTAGGGCACATGCTCCTCTTCCCAGCAACTCCTGGAAAGACCTGAAGTCAGCTGGGGGGGAGGGGGGAAGGTCACTTTCTTCCTTTGCCCTCTGTGCTCCTCACCATCATCCTCAGATTTCTCTTCAGCTCTGAGGTTCTGGTTATCTGATCAAGGAAGAGGACCTGGGGTGCTTGATGGAGAGTCCTGAGTCAGCAGGCCAGAGGGACAGGCCTGGGGGGAGGGGGTGCAGGGTCTGAGGTGATGTAGCCAGGGCAGTCCAGGCTGTCTGAGGGCAATGTGTCTGGGTGTGCTGTGGGGGAGCATCCAGGTGCCCCTTGACTGACTCCTAGGGAAGCCCTAGCAGAAGGTGTTGGCTGTCTGGTGAGGGTCACTCCTGGACTCTGGAGAAGGGGAGCAGGGGTATATTTGGTCTAGAGGAGGTGTTGCTCCCCGGCTCGGCAGAGGAAGTCCTAGTGCCCAAGGGAGCTGGTGCAGTAACATCGGTACCAAGGCTTGAGCTGTCTGTAGTTACAGATCTGCTGGCTCTGCTGGAGACTCGTGTTGGTACCAGGTCCAGCAGGGTGGGTCCTGGTGTCTGCATTGGTGCCAGCTCCCAGAGAGAGCCCTGGCTAAAGTCTGAGATTAAGGCCAAAAGGGCCACTAATCTCCTGTATATCACAGCCCTCAACGCCCCCAGCCCAGCAAGGGCTGAGCGGGAGCCACTGATGCCTGAAGAGGCAGAGCCAGCTGGTGTTTGAGCCTGGGACACAGAAGAGTCAGAAGGTGCAGAGACTGAGGCCAAATCCCCCAGGTACAGCGCGCTGATCTGCCCCCCCATAGCAAGCAGCAGTGCCGTCAACATGCCAGCCAGCCGAGCTCGCTCTCAGGGACTGAGGACCCTGCTTGGCACTGGCGGAGGGGGATCTCTATTTACTGGAGTGGTATCTCAGGGAGGAACATCCACAAGCATGACCTGGAGCACGCCGAGGAGTGGAGCCCAGTTTGGGGGGGAAGGGGGCACCAGGGTATGCAGACACAGCAGACCTCGCTGGATGCTGCTGACCCACGATTCCCATCTCACCTGCCTGGGGAACCTGCCTCTAGAATGGGGTCCCCACCAAGGGGGCCTGGAAGAGCCATGAGGACACCTTCCTACCCACCCCTTCCATCGCCACCCTAGGGCTTGCCTCAGACCGTGGCTTCTGCTGGCGAACAGCAACTGCTCCGGCCCAGAGCCACTGCGCTGCTCTGATGTGTGCTGGGCTCCCAGTGGCAGCTCTGGGCAGAGGTGCCTGGCCCTCCACATAGGCAGCGTGTGCTGGGAGTGGATGTGCCATGCTCACCCCACTGGCAGTGGAGAGCAGCCAGCGAGGGCGGGGCGGAGCTTTGCAGGTCCGTGGCAGCTAAGTCTCCCTGGCTCAGGAGATTGTCGTGGGGCAGGGAATGGCAGCACCCCCTGCTCAGCCGCTCAGGCCCACAGGTCCTGCCTACAATGCACAGCACTGTGCGCAGTGTCGTGGCCTGACAGTGGGTGACTGTGACCATGACTCCCCAGAGCCCCACCTCCAGGGCGGTCAGGCAGAGCCCCCTTTGCCCCATAACCCCTGCCGCTCCCTCGGGGACGGACCCGCCAACACACTGCCCTCTAATAACTACCCTCCAGCCTGCAGGGCACCCGTCCAGCTCCTGCACCTGGGAGAGGGGCCCACGGGGCCAGCCCAGCCTCCCCAGCTCCAGGCCTCTTACCTGAACCAGGCAGTAGCCCAGCAGCTGCAAGTGCCTGTCCCTCATGGCTCGCGAGCCCACCAGGATGTCAGAGTTCTGGCAGTAATGCCACTTGTCATTGACTGAGAGGACCACCCTGCAGAGGACAGAGCAGGGGCGCAGCATTAGCCTCTGCCCAGTATCCCACGGCCAGGGGAAGGGAAGGGAAGGGGGGCAGGGGCCAGCAGCGTTATACCCCAGATACCCCATGGCTGGGGGGCAGAGGATTAACCCACATTGGCCCCTGGACACCCTGGCTGGGCCTGGGGCACGTTACCCACTAACGGGCAGGCTTCATCCCATACCCTGCGGCCGAAGGAGAGGAGAGGATACGGCACACCTAGCGCAGACGCACCCTGGTCCTTATGGCCGGCCAGGGGTGACGTTTGCCCAGCACAGGGCCCTAGTCCTGAACCTGCTCTGTACTGGTGCCCTACAGGGGATGAGGAGGGCAGGGGCTGATGGACTCAGCCAGCAAGGGGAGGGACGAGGAGGACCAGGACAGTGCTGGAACAGAGCAGGGAGCCCAGATCTTGCCCTGCCCAGTACCTCTGAATCTCTTCAGCTCCCTGCAGCCCGTCGCTTGGCCCTCTCTTGGGGCTGGGCAGGTGTGGGGAGGGCAGAGCATAGGTCTCCTCGGCCGGGGCTGCCTTCCCCTCATCCAGTTCCTCCTGGGCCTGCTGTCCCCTGCGATCAGGCCCCGGGCAGCCAGCTGTTGCCTCCCCCTCTTCCAGAATTTTGCTGATCGGGAACTGGAAGAGGGCGGCTGTGGAGGTGCCCCTGGGGGAGCAGTCAGAAGTGGAAGCAGGCTGCGGGGCCAGGCACTCTGAGGGGCTGCTCAGCGTGGAGCTGCCCTGGCTCTCCAGAGACTGCTCTTTGCTCAGGCTGCAGTAATAGTCTGATGGAGGCTGGTAGCAAGGACCCCCTGGGGCAGGGCAGAGCGTGGACAGGAAATGCCCAGTGAGGTTGCTCTCCCGGGGGCCCTCAGGGCTGCTGGGTGTCTCCGGAGCGAATGGTGCGAAGTCCTGCAAGTCAGCGGTAAGGGCCAGGACGCTGGAACGCAGGCAGCTGGCAGCCGGGGGCACCCCAGGGCGGGCGCAGGCGACCTTGTAGGCTGCAGGGACATGGGCAAGAGGCAGGACCGTGCCCGAGCGGTTAATCCACAACAGGAAATCTGCAGAGACAGAGCGTGGATCAGAGGCAGGAGCCGCTGCTGCAGGGTTCATGGGACGAGGCTTGAGGCATCTCTACATATCCTAGGCCCTCAGGGACAGAGCCAGCAAACAGGGACACCCAGGGGCTGGTGAGAGCCTTCAGACACACCCCTGGAGCGCTGGCTGGGCCAGCCATGCCAGAGCAGGGATACGTCTGTCACACTGGGAACTCCAACTTATGGAACCTCCACGCTACAGCGTGCCCCTCGTCCTGTTGCAGCCCAGCGTGTCATTTGGAGCGAGGGACTGACCTCTGGCAGAGAGACTGTGTCCCAGAGGCAGGCACAGAGTAACCTAGAGCCATTGCCACAGATTGTCTTGCTCACCTGGATACCCACCAGAACAATCAACTCCATGCAGAAGCCTGGATGGGGGCAGGGGCTGAACTTCCTCAGCCTGGGCTCAGGGGCCGAGGGGGTCTGTGGCAAAGTGGGAACGATCTTAATGTTTTCTCTGAATACTGCAGTGTGCCTCGGTTTCCCCTATGTGTTACTCAAGTGTCTAGGTGGTGGGACAAGGGAGTGTCATTGTTGCAGAGACCCCTAGAGGGCAGGTGTGACTGTGACTGGCTGCAGAGAACAGCCAACACTCTGGCCTGGCAACTGAAGGCCAGGCCCCTGCTCTGCAGAATCAATGGGAGGTGTTGGAGAGACCATGTGACCTGCTAGCCTGGGAAAGAGACAAAGGACGGAGGAGGGGCAAGGGACCTGAGGGAGGCCAGGCAGCTGGAAGGGGTCAGTTTCCTGGTTTGGGGGGGGGAGAAAAACCACCCAGGGCTCTGGATCCCCCCCCCAAGATGGACTTGGCTGAATGTTCCTTCTTCTTGTGCTAACAATCTCTGCTCTACGCTGGGTTCCCCATGACTAATAACCTGTCTGTGTCACGCTGGCTGGGAGTCACTGCTGGCTGCGGAATTGGGGGAAGGGCCCTTTGGGGCGTGAGGCTCCCCAGGTGTCCCATCCAGGAGGATTCGCTGCGGGGAGCTCACGGTAGACAGGGGGCTGAGCACTCTGAGATTGGACCCAGGAAGCACCGAAGCCAAGGGGCCTTGCCCTGAGCGGAGTCATGCGGCACCAGAGTCCTGTCTGAGCTTCTTCCCGAGCAGCCTGACTGTGACGCCCGTGACCAGAAGCCTGGATGGGGGCAGGGGCTGGACGTCCTCAGCCTGGGCTCAGGGGGTCAGAGCCCGAGACACCTGTGGAGCTGAACCAGCAACCCCTCCTCGCGGGGACGCAGCTTCCAGCGGCAAGAGGGCATTTCCCTATAGCTAGTACCAGGCCCTGACTGAAGCAAGGCACCTTCCCCCAGCAGAGCTGCGTTTGCACCGGGGCGGTCACAGGGGGAGAGATGCTAATGATCCCCCCCACATGACACATCTCTCCTACAGAGCAGGCCTAAGGCCAAACCTACTGTGGGATGCTTGGCCAGGTGAACTACACAGCACACCTTACCGTCCCAGCACAGCGTCTCGGGGAGTACAGCTTATACTAGCAACGCTGCGCTTTGTGCCAGCACAGCTTACTGTAACCCCCTAGTCCGGTAACTGCCATGTCGGGATCGCTGTGTCTACACCAAGGGCTTCTGCTGGCCCAGCTCTGTCAGTATCTGTATCCCCGGCTGTGCGGGCAGGAGTCCATAGGGCAGACTTGGCACGTAGTTCAGGGGCTGCCCTCTGAAAGGGGCAGGCCACCACCCTGTATAAGAAGCCCAGGCTAAGGAGAAGAGGCAGGAAGGGCTACCTGGCCTGCGGACACTGACAAAAGCCAAGACTCACTAGGGGCTGTCTTCACGGCGTTGTACTGCCAAGAGCCATACTTTTCCAGTGCTTTCCAGAGCAAAGTGCCTGCAGTTCAGAATGCCCTTTGCTAAGCCTGTGGTCCTGCTCAGGGCTCCCTGAGAAGCTCGGCGTACTTCTAGAGGCAGGACTCAGAGGGAACACATACAAGCAAAAGGGGCTCGGGGCTGGGTGGGGGAGGTCTAGGATTACCAGGCTCCACTCCCCAAGGAAGGGTGATGAAACATGAGGTCTGCACCTGGGAGTGTGCCTCAGAGCTAGGAACAGTGCTCCTGGGCCAGCTGGGCCCCGTGGGATCCAGCCACTGGGCCCACTCATGACTGGGGCCTTTATAGAGAGGGACTGGGCTGGGGGTGCCATGAGGCTGGGCCACCTCAGTGTCCTGGAAGGACCCCCGCCCCCCTCATCCATTGTAATATGGGTGCAGGGCTAGGCCTGTCCAGTGCGTGGGCTGGTGTCCCTGCCCAGGGGAGCCCCCATACACAGGGGTGCAGGATGAGGCCTGTCTGGCAGAGAGAGGGGTCACTACCCTGGGAAACCCTGCCCACACACAGGGGTGCAGGTGGGGGGGGTGAGGTCACCGCTAGGAGGAGCCCCCCCAGGGATGCAGGGCTAAGCCTGTCCTGCGGTTGGGGAGGGGTCACTGCCTTGGGACATGGGTGCAGGGCGGGGGGGGAAGGTTCACCGCCCTAGGTAGCCCTCCCCCCACCACACACACACACAGAGGCGCAGGGCTAGGCCTGTATGGCAGGGTTGTCACTGCCCTGCGGTGACCTGCAGTGGGGCTGGCTGAGCCCAGGCAGATTTTGCTCCTTCCATCTTTCCAGCACCGGTAAACGCCACAAATTCCCTCTGGCTTGTCACACTCATTCTGAGAGGCTCAGCTCAGCCGGGGGGGGGTCTCCCCAGGCCCCACAAGGAGAAGACATTCCCTGCTCCCCCAGGGGCCTGTGTGCCATCTCCTCTCCCGCAGGATGTTTCCCCTCAGGGGTGCCTGGAGCCTATGGTCAGAGAGATCTCCCTGCACCGTAGGGACATCCCCCAGGAACGTTACCTGTGCAGTATCCAGGGGGCAGCACCTCATCCTGCCGGTAGCACTCCTCTCCCACCAGCTGCCTAAGGGCTTCAGCCACCAGCCCCTTGTAACTGAAGGCAGGAACAAGAAGGGTCACAGCAAACCCCAGCCGGGACCCCCAGCCTCCTCCCAGCCCCCTCTGCCATCCTCCCAGCTCCTCTGCTGGGCCGCAACATCCATGCCCATCAAACCCATCCCTTCCGAGGCCACAGGGCGCTATGGGCCCCACTAACCCAGGGCTGGTCTACACCAGATTAACTCACCCCTGCTGCTCAGTGGCTTGAGAAATCCACCCCCCGTGCAACATAGTTAGGCTGACCTCAGCCTCCGTGTAGACAGTGCTGTCTACTAGGTCGACAGAAGAACTCGTCCATCCCTAGCTCCCGCCTCTCGGGGAGGGGCCACAGTAAGGGGCGAACCCCTCCCATTGCCCTGTCTACACAGACACTCCACAGCGGCGTAGCTGCAGCGCTGTACCATAGAGAGCCTCGGCGCTCGGAACGTGCCCACTGCAGGCCAGGCGCCTCCCCAGCCTCATGCCCCTGGGGCTGGGTGCCTCTCCCGCTGCTCCATAGTAGGAAGCTTTTCCTCCCAGAGTAGGAGGTGCAGAGCCAGTGGGGGGTTGAGGAGGAGTCCAAGTGAGCGACCATCTCCCTAGCTCACACTTCCTTGTAGAACTGACAGTCCCAAGGCCCTTTCCCCTCCCCTAGCTTATCTAAGGCTCCTTACAGAGAAGGGGGACTGGCAGCAGCCCGTGGGTGCTGCCCCACTCTCCCCAGCATGGCATTAATGTGGATGCCTTGCCCTGACACAATTCACATGCCATCTGACCTGTACTGCCTGCTGCCCTCAAACCATGGTCCCCATGACCCATATGGCCTGGGCGCCGGGACCTCTGACCCCCCCCATCACCCTGGGCTGGGCACCGCCCCTCCAACCCGTACGGCCTTTTGCCTTCAAAACCTTCCCCCCGCAGCCCTCCAACCTGTATTTTCTGTTGGCCTCGTCAGATGTCAGGGCATGGTCAAACATGAGGACCCGGTAGCGTGGGTCAAGGCGCGGGCCACTGTAATCTCGGAACTCCAGCTCCAGCGCTGCATCCAGCAGAGAGAGGTAGCGGCGCACGATCAGCGCATAAGGGCTGCCTGCACCGGGAAAGAGACAGGCAGTGCTGCTGTCCCCCTGCTCACTCTGGGATCCTCCTTTCCTGGGGCTCTATCCACACCCCCACCCCTCCTGCTTTCCTGGAAAGGGCTGCCATACCCAGCCCCTTGGGACCCACCTCCCACCTCTAGGCCTAGGGGCCATAACCAGCCATGTGGGTTTCCTGGGCAGAGGACTGACATACTCATGACATTGGTGATGAAGGCTGGGGAGAAAACCTGGTGCAGGACAGCCTGGGGGAAGTGCCTGAGCTGGAACATGGACATGAGGATGTTGACAGTGGCCAGAGGTGAGCTGGCTGCCTTCTGCTCCAGGATGGCCTCCAGCTTGGGGAAGAGCTCGCTGTGGTTAGATGGCCGGTAATTCATGCGGCTGAAGGGAAACACCAGCTTCTGGATCACCTGCAGCCAGAGAGAGAGGGAATGAAGCTGGGGCAGGCAGGGGGCATGGAGGACTGGCCAGCCTTGCCCTGAAGGGGCCCTTCCCTGGTAACTGCACAGAGATCTCCACTCACATGGAGGGACTTTGTTATCCCCCTTGGTAACGGCCCAGCTCCATGGAGCTGGGCCTCAGCCTGCCTCCCGGGGGCCGGGCAGGGCGCTCACCTTGCTCTCCAGCTGTTCCCCACGCTTCAGCAGGAAGTTGGCGATGGTATCAAGCAGGCGCGGCTCACGCAGCCTGTGCCGGGCCACATACTTGGCAATCAGCGCCATGGTGTAGGGGGTGAGGTTCTCGGCCTTCCTTGGGAGCCACTCTGCAGGGAATACCACAGACCAGGGCTGCATCAGCAAGAAACGCGAGACACTGGGGCCCCATGTCCTGGCAGATAACAGCCCAGTCCGACCATGGGCAGTTGCTTCCTGCAGAACCCCTGGGGGGCTTCCAAGCCAGGTCTCTGCCTGGGACTCCCTGGGGCTCCGACTGAAACAAGGACACTACTCACACAATCCCTGCAGGATTGGTCCAGACGCCCTGGCTGAGGCGCAGAAAGGTCAAGAGCAGAACGGGCAGCCTCGATCATCCCATGTGGGGTGGGCCCCCCAGAGCAGCCACTGACAGGCAGGCTTACGTGTGCACCGCTTGCACAGTGCAGCTCCCCGCGCCAGACATTGGGAGATCATCACAGGGTGCTCCTGGGGGAGCAGGGACACAGCTCAGAGGGCAGGCACAGCCTGTGATGTTTAAACCACGACTGCAGGGGTGAATCAGCAAGTTGGTACAAGGCCTCCTCTGCCAAGCCCAGGGCAGCTCCCAGGCAGGCTACTTTTCAGAAGAGTACATCTGCATGTACACCAGGAAGAGGACAGATGTCCCTTTCCTCCTCATCCCAAATGGCTGAGGTTCCTGTGCTCCAGCATCCAGAATTCACCCTCCAGCCACCAGCCTGGGAGACCTCCACCCAGAAGGGGAATGGCTGGGAAACGTACACTTGGGCAACCCCAATCACAGCTGTGGCTGCTACTCCAGCTCTAATGCCAAGCATTTCCCCAGCACCGCAGGACACCACCGAGTAGGGGCTAGCACAGCTGAGCTCAGGCTGCCAGGATGTCCTTTAAGGGGCAAGAAAGGGCAGGAGCAGAGGCTGTGGAGAGGTGGCCCAGAGCCCAGACCAGCCAATGCTGGGGAAAGGTTTGGGGAAAGTCTGGGAAAGTGGGTAGCCCCCAGCCCTCACCTGCCATGCTGCGTATAAAGCGCTCCTGGCGGTTCTCATAGAAGAGCTGCGAGCTGAAGATGGCCTCCAAGGCCTTATTGTTGGCCTCCTGAGCACACAGGGCCAACATCTCATCCAGCAGGGCTAGCTCGTGCTCGCGTACGGCGCTCACTTGCCCCAGTGTGTGCCTGACTAGCCGCAGGATCTTGCGGTTGTTGAGCAGCTGCTGGTCAGAGGCTGGGTGGCCCTGCAGCGCCTGGGCCCGGAGCCGATAGTAGGAAAGGAGGAGGAAGAGGGTCTGTGGATGGCGCTCCTTCTCCAGGTGCCGCTCAAGGCTGCTGAGGCAGGACTCCACCAGGGGGTGGGGACTCGATGGGTGAAGCCGCATCACACTGCTGAACACCATGGAGACGTCCTTCTGGTTGAAGCGCCCCAGGCGGCTCCGGGACTCATCCTCCAGCACCTGCACCAAGGCCGACTCACCAGGGAGACCTGGAGACAGAGCAGGTATTAGGGAGCCTTGCCCTCTGGCGTACCTCAGCAGCCTTTCACTGTGGGAGCTGGGTTCCGCCTCTACCCCCACTCAGAGCTTCCCCATCAGCAGCGCTATGAAACCAACCCAGATCCAGTCAGTTTTGCTGCTGCCCACAGCATGAGCTGAGTCTTGTCAATCGCCCCTGAGGCTTCTTGGGAAGCTCTAGGTGGCCCCAGCAGTGCTGGAGCTCCCTGTGGGCAGACTCAGGCAGAGGTGCAGAGCACCATGGTCAGATCTGGAGATTTGGTCCAAGGAGAAGAAATAGAAATGACATGTTTCAGTTAAAGCTGGGATCCTGCAGAAACAGATCCACTCTGCACCAGGTCAGGCTCCTGATCTCTGTGAGTGGGTTTTCAGGTCCAGACTGCTGTGACTGCCCAGAGCCACAGGCACACACAGCAGGTCTTCCCTCCAGCACCTGGCTCTGGCTTAAGTATCTCCAGCTATTGGAAAGGGAACCTGATTCAAATCAGTCAGGTCCCTATGGATTCCAGCCACTCCTGAGAATCATGCTCTAGAATATCGGCTAAAAAAAAAGGTTTTAGCCCTTGTGGTTGCAAAGAAAACCTTGAAAGGCGACCTGAACACAGAGACTGGCCTCAGTGCCCAGCCTGAAAGGCCAGCTTGAAGAGGGATGGCAACCCATTCCTCTCGGGGTGGGGGAGGGAGGTGTTGATGCTGAAACCTAAAATGCCAATTTCCCTGTGATACAGAGGGCCCTAGACAAACTAGAGGATTGGGCCAAAAGAAATCTGATGAGGTTCAACAAGGACAAGTGCAGAATCCTGCACTTAGGACGGAAGAATCCCATGCACTGCTACAGACTAGGGACCGAATGGCTCAGCAGCAGTTCTGCAGAAGAGGACCTGGGGGTTACAGTGGATGAGAAGCTGGATATGAGTCAACAGTGTGCCCTTGTTGCCAAGAAGGCCAATGGCATTTTGGGATGTATAAGTAGGGGCACTGCCAGCAGATCGAGGGACGTGATCGTTCCCCTCTATTCGACATTTGAAAATTGGAAAACGTCCAGCGGAGGGAAACAAAAATGATGAGGGGACTGGAACACATGACTTATGAGGAGAGGCTGAGGGAACTGGAATTGTTTAGTTTGCGGAAGAGAAGAATGAGGGCGGATTTGATAGCTGCTTTCTACTACCTGAAAGGGGGTTCCAAAGAGGATGGATCTAGACTGTTCTCAGTGGTGGCAGATGACAGAACAAGGAGTAATGGTCTCAAGTTGCAGTGGGGGTGGTTTAGGTTGGATATTAGGAAAAACTTTTTCACGAGGAGGGTGGTGAAGCACTGGAATGTGTTATCTAGTGAGGTGGTGGAATCTCCTTCCTTAGAAGTTTTTAAGTTCAGACTTGACAAAGCCCTGGCTGGGATGATTTAGTTGGGGATTGGTCCTGCTTTAGGCAGGGGGTTGGACTAGATGACCTCCTAGGGTCCCTTCCAATCCTGATATTCTATGATTCTATGATTCATTTTGGGTCTAGTCTGATGCTTAGTGAAGTCAATGGAAAGACTTGTTGACTTTGCTGGGCAAAGGATTGGACCCCGCAGCAGACACACCTATCCCACAACCTCACACTGCCTCCCCTGCCTTGTACAGGGAGGAATTTCAGGTCTCCTTCAAAACCCAGGTGACGGGGCACTAACCAGGCTAATCATTCCCAACTCATCTCTTAATTTAAATGAATATTTTAATTAAGGTAATTGAAGAAGTGACAGGAGCTGAGCCACTACCAGTGATCACAATCGAATTAAGTTCAACATCCTGGAGGAGGCAGGGCCCCAAGAAGCGACAGTGACACTACATTTCAGAAAAAGATTGAAATATGAGGCGGATGGTCAAATAGGCTCTCAAGTCAGAAGTAAAGAAAGTGAAATCCCTGCAGGTGGCATAGATCCTAGTGAAACAAACAGGAAGAGACACTCAGAACATATACGAGCTGCTGAACAAAAGGAAATCCGGAAGGCCAAGATTAAAGGAACCGGGCTAGCGGGCAGTGACAAGAGGCTACTTGAGCCCAACAGAAATCCAACAGTACATCCAAGAGCTCCGAAGGAGCTTTATTAAGAAGGGGCTGAGCTGCTAAAAATGGCAATTACTTAAAAACCAGCCGCTATCCCAGACAACCCGAGGGGGCCAAATGCTGTACCCAGATCTAAGAAAGGCCCTGGGGTGATCCGGGGAATTAGATCACTCAGCCTTACATCTGTACCTGGCAAACTGGTTGAAATGATCATTAATAACAGTCTATTAAAAGACCTGGAAGATCAGGGTTTCACAGGGTCTAACCAGCGTGATTTCTGCCAAGGAAAAATCACATCTCACTCATCTACTGAATGAGCTGACGTAATTTAGACTTTCAAAAGGCCTTTTCGAAGGTCCCCAACAAGAGGTGGCTAAAGAAACTAAAAGTCACACAGAAGATGTCATCAACGTAGCGCAGCAGCGGTGTGTAGGAAGCGGGGGCAGGGGGCTGATTGCGGGGAGAGCTCCTTTGTGACTTTGTTCTCACCCATAACTATTTCACATTTGGGGACAATGTATACCTTCAAATCAGCGGCACTGCGATGGGTACCTGCATGGCCCCACAGTATGCCAACATTTTTATGGCTGACTTAAAACAACGCTTCCTCAGCTCTCGTCCCCTAACGCCCCTACTCTACTTGCTCTACATTGATGACATCTTCATCATCTGGACCCATGGAAAAGAAGCCCTTGAGGAATTCCACCAGGATTTCAACAATTTCCATCTCACCATCAACCTCAGCCTGGACCAGTCCACACAAGAGATCCACTTCCCGGACACTACGGTGCTAATAAGCGATGGTGACATAACCACCACCCTATACCAGAAACCTACTGACAGCTATTCCTACCTACATGCCTCCAGCTTTCATCCAGATCACACCACACGATCCATTGTCTACAGCCAAGCTCTAGGATACAATCGCATTTGTTCCAACACCTCCTACATAGACAAACACCTACAAGATCTCTATCAAGTGTTCTTACAACTACAATACCCACCTGCTGAAGTGAAGAAACAGATTGACAGAGCCAGAAGAGTACCCAGAAGTTACCTACTATAGGACAAGCCCAACAAAGAAAATAACAGAACATCATTAGCCATCACCTTCAGCCCCCAACTAAAACCTCTCCAACGCATCATCAAGGATCTACAACCTATCCTGAAGGACGACCCATCACTCTTACAGATCTTGGGAGACAGGCCAGTCTTTGCTTACAGATAGTCCCCAACCTGAAGCAAATATTCACCAGCAACCACACACCACACAACAAGAACACTAACCCAGGAACCTATCCTTGCAACAAAGCCCGTTGCCAACTGTGCCCACATATCTGTTCAGGGGACACCATCATAGGGCCTAATCACATCAGCCACATTATCAGAGGCTCATTCACCTGCACATCTACCAATGTGATATATGCCATCATGTGCCAGCAATGCCCCTCTGCCATGTACATTGGCCAAACCGGACAGTCTCTATGTAAAAGAATAAATGGACACAAATCAGATGTCAAGAATTATAACATTCAAAAACCAGTCAGAGAACACTTCAGTCTCTCTGGTCACTCAATTAAAGACCTAAAAGTGGAAATTCTTCAACAAAAACTTCAAAAACAGACTCCAACGAGAGACTGCTGAATTGGAATTAATTTGCAAACTGGACACTATTAACTTAGGCTCGAATAAAGACTGGGAGTGGATGAGTCATTACACAAAGTAAAACTATATCCCCACGTTTATCCCCCTCTCCCCCCCTTCCTCAGACATTCTTGTCAACTGCTGGAAATGGCCCATCTTGATCATCACTACAAAAGGTCCCCCCCCCCCCCCGACCCCGTTCTCCTGCTGGTAATAGCTCACCTTACCTGATCACTCTTGTTAGTGTGTATGGTAATACCCATTGTTTCATATTCTCTGTGTATATAAAATCTCCCCACTGTATTTTCCACTACATGCATCGGATGAAGTGAGCTGTAGATTACGAAAGCTTATGCTCAAATAAATTTGCTAGTCTCTAAGGTGCCACAAGTCCTCCTTTTCTTTTTGCTAATACAGACTACACGGCTGCTACTCTAAAGAAGTGAAGTCATCCTGGATGAGAGAGACAGTATTGTCATGGATCAAAGGCTGGCTGGGCATAGAAAGCGAGAGCAGGACTAAAGAACACAAGGTTAACAGCGGGGCCTGAAGGCACCTGGCTAGGTCCTGTGCTTAATGAATTTATCAGTGGTCTGGAAAGGAGGGTGAGCAGGGAAGTAGCAGCATTTGCAGCTGAGAAGTTATTTAGGTGAATCAGGCCCAGAGAGGGCGGTGAGGAACTCAGAGATCCCAAGCCCAGCTGGGTGAAACGGCTGCATGACTGCCAGTGAAGTTCACTGCTGATAAATACTAAGTAATGCGCATTGGAGGGGAAAATACGAACAACTTGTCCACCTGACAGGGCTCGACATTAACTGTGTCAGCCCAGAAAAGGGATCTGGGCGTCAATGCCGACAGCTCAGTGGAGATCTCTGCTCAATGCACAGCTGTTGTCAAAAAAGCTGAGGTGATGTTGGGATGCTTAAGGACTGGGGAGATGAACAACAGAGAATATTCAAATGCCTTTTTATAAACCAATGGCACCACCTCCTCTGGATCCTGTGTGCAGCACGGGCGCTCTGTCCCAGACAGGCTATTGCAGAGTTAGAGGGGGTTCAGACAAGGGCAGCGAAAATGATCAAAGGCCTAGAACAGCAGATCTCAAACTTGGTCGGGGATCCCAAAGTGTGTTGCAACCCCATTTTAATGGGGTCGCCAGGGCCAGCATTAGCCTTGCTGGGACCCGGGGCTGAAACTCAAGCCTGAGCTCCACCCCTACTCAGGGCAACGGGACTCGGGCTCTGGCCCCCGCTCCTGGGGTCATGTAGTAATTGAAAGAAGGGGGTAACGGTGCAATGACAACTGAGAACCGCTGGCCTAGAAAGACTCTCTGAACAGAGATTGAAACAACTGGGATGGTTCCTTAGAGAGCAGACAAGCAAGAGGGGTTGTGATAAAAGTCTATACAAATAATGACGGGTCTAGAGAAAGGAGATGGGTGCACTTGTGCTCCCTGACTTAGAACGCAAGGACAAGGGCACATTCCAAGAGATTAACAGTGGGAAATTCAAAACTGAAAAACACCTTTTCACACAGCTTGTGATTACAGTGTGCAAGTCACTGACACAGGAAGTCACTGAAGCCAAGAATGTAGCGAGATTCAAAGACTGATTGGAAGTTGATGTGCATACCAAGAACACCCATGATAGTTATTGTAACACAAATTCTGCAGGTATATTAAACCTCCTCTCCAAGGCCTAAGCTGATCGCTGACTATTAAGGGCTACATGAAACCTACTGCTAGGGAAGATTGCCCCACATTGTAAAGATAAGGCCTTTTCCTGTACCCATATTGTAAGGTCTGAGGCCTTTGTCTTCAGCCATATTAGGAGAGCAGCAGCCATCAGCCAAGAAGCAGGAAGTCACAGCCTCACATTCCATCTAAATTACATTAAAACAATGTCACATCGGGCTGTTCAGAAGGCTGCTGTCCTAATAGCACCCATCATCATCAGACACAGAAACAGAGCTTAAGATGGTTAAAGAAAGCTGTGTTTGATGGCATTCTGTCCGGCAAGAAACCACTTATCAATAGTCGTGGGTGTGAAATCCCTACTTTTTATTGTTTTGTCTTTATGGTCCCCACTTCTCTATTGTTTATCTGGTTCTTTGATTGTTTTTGTTACATAACTAATTTTGCTAGGTGTAAATCAATTAAGGTGGTGGGTTATGATTGGTTAAAGAATTGTTTTACAATATGTTAGGATTGGTTTGAGAATTGTTTAGTAATAATTTAGTAAAATGATTGGTTAAGGTACAGCTAAGCAGGACTCAAGTTGCACTATATAAACTGGGGTCCAAAGGGAAGTTCTTTGGAACCAACTCCAGGACCCAGCCCGAAAGATCAGAGCTGCCAGACCTCAACACCCTGCCAACCACACTGTGCAGAAACTGGAGTCCCCCAGATGACCTGATCCTGACTGGCCATCAAGAGAAGTTCATCTGCTTTATTGGGAGTGGTGAGTATTGTATGCTTAGCATGTGCCTTCTCTTTTGGCGAGTGTTAATAAATAGAAGTTTAGTAGATTACTACTATGTAAGGCTCTTTCACCAGTAAAAGACCCCGCAAATCTGCAGAGCGTAAGGTTATGCCTTGAGTCCTATGAACGGTGTATGGGTGGGTGCCTAATTAAGAGGGTTATGCCTTGAATTCTAGGAACTGGGTAAAGGTGGGTGCCTTAGAGTGTGCAAGTAACAGAGAATTTTGTGCAGGTAACATCAGTTATGGAAGGTTTCTTATGCCTTCCTCTGAAGTCTCTGGCACTAGCCAGAGAGGCTGATCCAGTCAGGCCATTAATAGATTCCTCTCCTGCCCATACACCAAAATGCAGCAGAAGCCTGGGATGCTGCCCCGAATGAAGGTTGATCTCCCTGTAGAGCTCACAGAGCCTGCAACCCAGTTCCCGGCCCCTCTCTCTGCAGCGGCTGTCACCCCACACCCAGCTGGGGCTGACTCTCTCAGCCTCCTCATCACACAGGCACTCTGGGCATGGCAGACAACTGCAGCCTACTCAGATTCACATTTGTTTCTTCTTGTCCTCCCTGGCCCATGCCCCAAGGTGTGTCCCCCCAAAGGCAGCTTCTGCCTCCGCAATGGCACAATGCCTCCTGACCCTGACATAAACTCACACAGTGATTCCGGTCCAAACCTCCTGCGTACACACATAAAGGCAACGTCCCCACACACATAGCCAGGCGCCACTCCTTGTCCACCGTACAGATAACCCTCCCTGCTCCAGAGCTGCCTACCTCCAGGAAGGTAATCCCTTTACCCACAGACTAGGTGTCCACACAAGCATGATAACCCCTCTTGCTCTACAACCCTATGCACAGCACCCCACTGCAGTCCCTCTACCACTCACACACCCCATGGCACATAACCTCCTACCCTCCCGTTCTTGGGGCACTCACCCAGGGCCGCGGCAGCATACAGACAATTGACAATGCTGAAGTTATCGAACTTGGAGCACCCACTGATGATGGCCTGGCAGAGTGCCTGGAACTCTGGCTGCTCCAGCACCTGGCTGGGTCCACGGTGCTCTCCATTCACCATGGCCTGGCCCTGTGGCTGCTGCAGCAGCTGGCCCAGCTTGTGCAGGGCAATGGGGTAGTGGCTGGCAGACACCTTGCTGGGGTTCTGGGTGACCCAACGCAGCACTTCCCCCACACTCCGCGACCGCTCTATCAGCCGCTTCATGGTGAAGAAAGTGTCGTAGCTCATCTTCTCGTGGATGAAGCTCCAGCTCTTCCTCTTGCCATGGCCTCGAGTCCTGCCAGCATCGGGGGGCAAGCTGTGGAGCAGCCCATGGCTGTAGGGATCCAGGGGCAGCAGCACAGCCCGCTGCTTGGCCTTCCCCGCACAGTAGCAGCTCGGGTACATCCTGGACCCCCTCGTGTCACTAGCAGCCAGCCCCTGCAGGACACAGGGCCGTGTGCTCTCTTGGCTCAGGGCGCGGAGCCATGGCAGCAGGCGCAGCATGGTGCGGGGAGGGCAACTCGAGGGGCTTCTGAAAACAAGGAGACCCTGAAGGAAAGTCAGAGAAAGAGCATGAGGGAGGCAGAACCAGGGCCTCAGTTTCATGAGGGGCCTCAGCCCAGGGACAAAAGAAACAGCAGCTAACACAGCAAGGAGACACCTGCACTCTCCTCAAAAGTCCCACCAGATGCTCCGCTCACTACGCACCCCTTGCAGGGACAGGGTGCCCAGCGGCTCTCCCCACAGCCAGCCCCCCGGCCCACTCCCTATTCACCCCCTCCTGGGACAGGGTGCCCGGCAGCTCTACCCACAGCCAGCCCCCCGGCCCCGCTCCCTACGCACCCTCTGCAGGGACAGGGTGCCCAGCGGCTCTCCCCACAGGCAGCCCCCCAGGCCCGCTCCCTAGGCACCCCCTCCTGGGACAGGGTGCCCAGCGGCTCTCACCTCAGCCAGCCCCCCGGCCCCGCTCCCTACGCACCCTCTGCAGGGACAGGGTGCCCGGCAGCTCTCCCCACAGCCACCCGGGCCCCTCCCCCCAGCTCTGCCCCCCCCAGACACTCCCGGGCCCCTCCCCCCAGCTCTGCCCCCCCAGACACTCCCGGGCCCCTCCCCCCAGCTCTGCCCCCCCCAGACACTCCCGGGCCCCTCCCCCCAGCTCTGCCCCCCCCAGACACTCCCGGGCCCCTCCCCCCAGCTCTGCCCCCCCCAGACACTCCCGGGCCCCTCCCCCCAGCTCTGCCCCCCCCAGACACTCCCGGGCCCCTCCCCCCAGCTCTGCCCCCCCCAGACACTCCCGGGCCCCTCCCCCCAGCTCGGCCCCCCCAGACACTCCCGGGCCCCTCTCCCCAGCTCTGCCCCCCCAGACACTCCCGGGCCCCTCCCCCAGCTCTGCCCCCCCCAGACACTCCCGGGCCCCTCCCCCCAGCTCTGCCCCCCCCAGACACTCCCGGGCCCCTCCCCCACCCCGGCCCCCCCCCCACTCTCCCGGGCCCCTCCCCCCAGCTCTGCCCCCCCCAGACACTCCCGGGCCCCTCCCCCCAGCTCTGCCCCCCCAGACACTCCCGGGCCCCTCCCCCCAGCTCTGCCCCCCCCCAGACACTCCCGGGCCCCTCCCCCCAGCTCTGCCCCCCCAGACACTCCCGGGCCCCTCCCCCCAGCTCTGCCCCCCCAGACACTCCCGGGCCCCTCCCCCCAGCTCTGCCCCCCCCAGACACTCCCGGGCCCCTCCCCCCAGCTCTGCCCCCCCCAGACACTCCCGGGCCCCTCCCCCAGCTCTGCCCCCCAGACACTCCCGGGCCCCTCCCCCCAGCTCTGCCCCCCCCAGACACTCCCGGGCCCCTCCCCCCAGCTCTGCCCCCCCAGACACTCCCGGGCCCCTCCCCCCGCGCAGCCCCTACATGGCGCTCCCGGCCGCGCTGGAGCCCGTCGCCGCCCCCGGCCCCTCAGCGCCGCCCGGCCCCCGCCTCCGCCTCCGCCTCCGCCATCTTCCCAGCAGCCCCCGCGCCGCCGCCAACCGCGCCCCGCCCCGCACGGCCGGGGGCGGGGCCTCCCGCGCGCCTGACCCGACCGCCCGGCTCCGCCTCGGGAGGCTTTTGCATATGCTAATGAGGGCGCCTGATACCCTGCGGAACTCGCGGCCACCGGCACCGGCGCGTCTCAACGGGGATTGGCCGAGGCCTGAGTGACGTCACCCGCCCCCCAGGGGAGACCTGGCTCCTCTGAGGCAGGCGTCACCCCTCCCCCACCCCCTGCCCATCCCCCACTCCCTCCCTCCCCCCACCGAGAACCCCACACCCTGCCCATCCCCCCCAGAGATCCCTCACCCCACCCCCACCACGCACCCCCCACTCCCTCCCTCCCCCAGAGATCCTTCACCCCACCCCCTCCACGCACCCCTCCCACACTCCCTCCCTCCCCTACATCCTCCCCCCAAAGATCCTTCACTCCATCCCCACCACACACCCCACACTCCCTCCCCCTGAGATCTGTCACCCCTCCCTCCCAACCTGTCCATCCCCCACTCCCTCCCTCTCCCACTATCCCTTCCCCCAAGAGATCAGTCATCCCATCCCCACCATGCACCCCTCACCCACAATCTGACCCTCCCACCAAGAGATATCACCCTGCCCCCCCACACCCTCCCCATCCCCCACTCTGCTCCCTCACTTCTTCCCCGCACCCTCCCCCACACTTCCCTGGAGAGAGCCAGCTCCTCTGGGACTCCCATCACCTGGCTCCCCTCCTCTTCCCCCACAACACATCCTACCCCCAGCTGGAGAAACCAGGGATCCAGTTCCTCTGGGGTGGCTTCACCTGGCCCCCACTCCTCTCCCAGCACAGACACCTCACACCCCAGCTGGAGGGAGCAATCACCCTATCCTCCTGCATCTCCCCACACTGCATCCCTCCCCCATGCCCCCTCCTCCTCCACCCCCTCCGCTCCCTGGAGAGACTGGGCAGGCCCTTCCTCTGGTCCAGCACTCACTCTGCCGCCCTGCCCCCCCGCCCAGGAGAGAGCAGGGAGCTGGCTATTCTGGTCCAACAATTACCATGCCTTTCCCCCGTACCCCCCATACACATCTCCTCTGCCCTCCACTCACTCACTCCCCACTCCCTCCCCCAACACACACCAGCCAGAGGAGATTTTAGTCATTCACAGTTTTTAATTTTAAAAGAAGCATTAATGAGAAACATGCTCCACTGACCCGAGCCCCATCACCCCCCAGGAACCCTAGGGGGCAGGACAGGCAGTGCCCTGCCAGCTGGGCCTCCCACAGCTGGGCACCCTCCCCAAAGGGCCAGACCACGCAGTCAGCCCCTGCATGAGCTGCAGTGTCCCCCCACTTCCACTCAGGCATCAGCTGTGGGCCCAGCCAGAGGGCCCAGGGGGTGAGGATCTCTGCCTTCAGGGCTCTCCCCTTCTTGGAGGCACTGCTCCCCCATGCAGCCATGGGCTAATCGATCACCAAGGTGCAAGGGCAGCAGGAGGTCCAGGACTCCATACAGCAAGGAAAGTGTGAGAACGAGAGAGTGAGTGCAAGTGTGAATGAGTGAGTGAGAGAGAGAGAGAGAGAGAGAGAGAGAGCGCAAGCGAGCGCACACTGGATTGTGCAGGGGAAAGAAGGGCACGCAACAGCACCCAGACTGTATGCCAGTGTGTGGGTGAACAAGCATTGAGCACGAGGGCCCAGTCTGTGCACAAGCACGTGCAAAGAGCAGATGAGGGGGGCAGATGGAGTCTGAGCAGATTCTCTATTTGCTCAGCACAATCCTCAGCAGCAGGTGCTAGCAGAGGAACCAGTTCAGGAGGAGACCCTAGCCTGTCCTGCAGAGCTGCTTGATCCTTATAACCAAGAAGTCCCCTCTCCTTCTTCAGAGGCAGGAAGAAACTGCCCCCTTGTAATAATTAAGGGTCTTACCCCCACCCTGACAAAAACCACCCGAGTGCCATTGTGGGAGGGGGTAACCTCACTGGACTGCAGCATCCCTCCTCTCAGCCACCAGGTGGAATGGGGAGTATGGGACTCGGAAATAGGGGCCACAGTCACTGCCCCTGCCCTCCTGCTGGGCATCAGGACTCATGCTACAACAGCAGACTTGGGTCCCAGTGGACTTGGGGGGGAGGGGGTCTCTGTCATCAGCCCCACCAAAACGGCTGAGCAGTACAGCCCAATGGCCCGGGCTCCCCTCAGCCGCAGAGGCAGTGGGCAGGCGGGCTCTGCCCAGAATGGCATGTATTCTCACAGCTGGCGGGGTTCGGAGGCTCCGTGGGCAGTGTTATCTGCGGTACAGAGCGAAGGCCATGAAGCTGAAGAGCAAGGTGAGGCCAGCCAGGCAGGAGGTGGCGGTGGCGGTGAAGACATGCCGGTATTGCAGCTGGAAGTACCACAGCACAGCCAGCATAAGCACAAACAGCGGCAGCATCAGGCTGCCCACGTTGAGGGCTGTGTGCACAGGGTCAGCGGTGGCCCGGAGGCCAGCAGCCATGGGAGCTGGGCCATGCTGGGAGACGTGGCAGTGCAGAACGCTGTTGTGGGTGAGGTGCAACGCAGCCAGGCTCTGAGCATCGTCCCGCAGCAGCTGGCCCTGGTAGATCAGACGCACCTGGTGCTCCTGGCCTGGGAAATGGGCCCTGAGGTCAAAAACACAGGGAGGGAAATGTCACAGTCACAGACAGATTTCAGAGTAGCAGCCGTGTTAGTCTGTATTCGCAAAAAGAAAAGGAGTACTTGTGGCACCTTAGAGACTAACAAATTTATTAGAGCATAAGCTTTCGTGAGCTACAGCTCACTTCATCGGATGCATCCTTTTCTAGTCACAGACAGAGTCCACCATCCCTACTTTAAGAACATCAAAACAGCTACACTGGCTCAGCCCAATGGTCCAGCTAACCCACGGTCCTGTCTGCTAACGGGCCGGTGCCAGGTGCTTCAAAGGGAATGAATGCAATAGGGTGATTTATCAAGTGATCCATTCCATCATTCTCTCACAGCTTCTGGCAATCAGAGGTTTAGGGACACCTGGAGCATGGGGTTGCGTCCCTGACCATCTTGGCTAATAGCCATCGATGGATCAGGAATTGATCTAATTCTTTTTTGGACCTAGTTATAGTTTTGGCCTTCACAACATCCACTGGCAAGGAGTTCCACAGCTTGACTCTGCATTGTGTGAAGAAATACTTCCTTTTGTTTGTTTTAAACCAGCTGCCTATTAATTTCATTGGGTCACCCCTAGTTCTTGTGTTATGAGGAGGAGTAAACAACACGTCCTTAGTCACTGTCTCCACACCGATCATGCTTTTATAGACCTTGATCCTATCCCCCTTCGGTCATCTCTTTTCCAGGATGAACAGTCCCAGTCTCTGCTCCTCAAATGGAAGCCGTTCTATACCCTTGATCATGTCTGGTGCCCTTCTCTGTACTTTTTCTAATTCTAA
Organism: Dermochelys coriacea; assembly: GCF_009764565.3. Taxonomy (NCBI): domain Eukaryota; kingdom Metazoa; phylum Chordata; order Testudines; family Dermochelyidae; genus Dermochelys; species Dermochelys coriacea. The sequence continues at coordinate 271,907,885 of NC_050069.1, forward strand.
TAAATCTTTCTGAGATGGGGCAACCACATCTGTGCGTAGTATTCAAGCTGTGGTCGTACCATGGATTTATATAGAGGCAATACGATATTTTCTGTCTTATTATGTATCCCCCTCCTAATGATTCCCAACATTGTTCACTTTTTTGACTGCCGCTGCACATGGAGTGGATGTTTTCAGAGAACTATCCACAATGACTCCAAGGTCTCTTTCTCAAGTGGTAACAGCTAATTTAGACCCCATCATTTTATATGTATAGTTGGGATTATGTTTTCCAATGTGCATTACTTTGCATTTATCAACAGTGAATTTTGTCTGTCATTTAGTTGTCCAGTCACCCAGTTTGGTGAGATCCCTCTGTAACTCTTCACAGTCTGCTTTGAGTACAACCTTCCTCCAAAAGGCTCCATACCCCCATTACTGGGGGGCTTGGCTGTGCCCAACTCCCCACGCATCTCCATCCCGGGAGCCTGAATGCAAGCCCCCCACCACCGATCCATCCCACCCCCAGGCACCTGGATGCACAGCCCTCCCTGACATATTCCCTTCCATGGTCTGTCATTTTGCTGTGTGCTCTCTTTGTCCTAGCAGTATCCCATCATGGTCTCCCCAGGCCAGTCTGTACTCTTGTGCCAGGGTGTGTCCCGCACAGCACCCATCACCCTGGTCTGTGGATCTGTGATCAATGGCACCAATGGTGCTGCCTAAGCTACAGGTATGAGCTGGCACACACAAGCCTATCCCCCTGGGGAGGGATGGCAGCAGAAAGCGGTCCAAGCTCCAAGCTGCATCCAGCACGTTCAGTGCAGGAGAAAGGAGGGCACACTGAGGTTCAAGGGATGCCAGAGCCCCAAGATGGAGAGGGCAGAGGCAAGGAGGAGAGGGGGAGCCTGCCTGGCTGTGAGGCTGCGCTCCTGCGCTCCAACTCTTCCCCACAGCTTGCTGCTGCTTGACCTCTCACCTCTTCAGAGAGCCGACTGTCTCCTCTGGGCACACAGTGGCCAGGCGCTCCGTGTCGTTCAGGAACTTCAGCCTTAACACTATGGTGCGGTCCGTGGGGCTACTGTCTGTGGCCTCGGGGCTGGCACCTATGTCTCCAGGGGACTGCAGGGAGCACTGTGGAGATCCAGGGTTGGCCCGGTGCCTCAGCCCTGCAGCAATACCGTCAGGCCCATCTGGCATGGTACCTGCTGAAGACTCCGCTTCTTCCTTGGGCTCCCCTGCTGCTGGGGTTTGCATGCTGGTTTCCCTCGGCCCATCCTCCAGCAGGCTCTCTGCCCCAAGCTGCCCAGCTGCCAGAGGGGGGGAAGCAGCAAAGACCTGGTCTCCCCGCTCTGAGGTGTGCGTAGAGACCCATGCAAGCACCAGCACCAGCAGGATGAGCAGCAGGGCAAAGAGGATGGTGACTTCGTCCCCCACGCCCTCAATCAGAGCCATGGCAGCTGGGCAGTGCTGGGGACAGCAGGATTACCAAACTGCAGAGGGACAAAACAGCAGCAATGAGCCCTGGGAGCCAGTATCCTGGACACACACCCTCCCAGCCAGTGCTCAGAAGCACAGCAGGCCCTCATCTTCCCACCCAACAGGGACTCTCTCCGGGTTGGGCCTGGACCACAGGGCACAGTATTAATGCCCCAGGGAGGAAGGTCCTGGAGACGCCCCCATGCACCTGAGCACTAAGTGCAGGGTTCGGCCGAGCTAGGGGAATGCTGAGCCCAACAGGCCTGGATCTCTGAGCCTATTTCTTTGCATCACCCGCCCTGTTTAACCCCCTTCCCACTGTCCCCACTCAGGTAGCGCAGTCTAGCTAAGGCTGCCTAATGCTTCCCACTAGCTGCCCCTTTTCAGTTGCTCCTAACTTTGCAAACTTCAACTGTTTTTATTTGGGGGGGGTGGGAAGGAGAGACAGGCTGTGTGCGCGGTGGGAGAAGAGACATACAGGTACATGCTAGGGACAGGCAGGGGCAGAAGGGTCTATAACCATTAGACATGCTCCTCTCCACAGCCCGGAATGGAATTCTGGATTCCTGACCATCAGCATTCCTCTGACGCAAGCCAATAGATGTGCAATCCACAGACAAAGCACATGTCCCGTCCCACCCTACCTAGTAGCGGACACACACAGAGAGCTCCTCCGCTAGCCTGAGTGGTAGAGTCAGAGATGTTAAGATCAGAAGGAAGTAGTAGGATCATCTAGTCTGACCTCCACATGGAGAGGACTGTGCTGGGATCTAAAGGTGTCAGGGGCCAATATGGTTCCACATGATGGAATTTGTTTTTTCACTTTGCTTTTAAAAAAAAAAGCCAGGTGGCTACATTAACAAAAATCTACACTAGAAGAATGCTGAGATTGCAAAGCTGAGCACTCAAAAGACAGGAAATGCCAGAGTTAAGGTTACAAGGGCATCCTTAATTTGACTCCATGTGCATGTACTTACAATACAATCTTTAATTATTTGATCACATACTACATTACCCACAGGACCCCTGCCCTCAATCAGTGTACAGGATGGATGGGGTTGTGGGAATGAATCATGTCTGCATAGTGAAGGAGGCTGTTGTCTATCGGGCGCATTTCTTGCCGAAGCAGGAAGTGTGTATCCATCCCTCACCCTCTTTACACAATTGTTTGTAAATACCCTTCAATGATGGGCACATGCCAGTGGGGGCATTCCACCCCACCAGGAAAGTGTGCAGTGAATGAGGCAGGGGAAAACAGGAAGAGAAAGAATGTTCTTGTGGCGAAGGCAATTGAATGCTGTCCTGGAAAACTGGAGTCTGTCCCTGCCTCTGTCATGCAGTTCCTGGGCAATGCTGGGCAAGTCACTTAAACCAAACTTTTCAGTGTGTTCTCATTTTCTGGATGTCTGACTTGAGACCTGGGGTCTGATCTGCAGAAGTGCCAAGTGCTCATGATGGCAACTGAAGTCAATGATAGCTGTGCTTTGAACATCTGAAGTGTTATAAAATGCTAAGCTCCTCAGCCTTCAGGCATCTCAAATCAGGCATCCAAAACTAGGGGAGGCTTTTGACAATTTTTGCCTTAATCGCTCGGGCTCCAATCTTCAAAGGTCTAGGCACCTGTCCCAGCCCCAGAGCCTAGTCTATATCCCAGTGTGTAACCAGTCTCCTTAGTATGCCAGGTCCCAAGGATCCACAGTTCCACTGGGGCAGGTCTGTAGCCGTCAAGGCTCTGAAACTGGCCCTTCAGCCCCAGAGATTCCTGTCTCTCTCTGTGGGTCCCTACAGTGAATCCACAGCCAGATGCCTGCAGGAGGCCGTGCTGTGCCCCTTCATGGCATCATACTCCCTGCAGTCAGTATCTGCAATCACAGCAGGCAGCCCTCCCAAAACAAGGTAACACTTTATTGGTCACCTGGTTTCAGATCCTGATATTAGCAGAGGGACAAAGGTGAAGGCAAAGTTCAGCCCGGCCAAATCCAGGCCAAGGCTCCCTTGAAACCATCTTGGCTCTCTCCCTTTGTCCTTAGTTCCAGCCAGGTGCCTGTCTCCAAAGGCCAACTTAGCCCAGTCACCTGACCCCTCTCCCCTTTGTTCTCCACCTGGCACCTTTGCTCTGCTTCCCTGCAGAGAGATGGGGAAAAACCTCTATCTTGGCCACTGGGGATTCCACTGTCTTGTGGATCCTGGGTGGTTTCCAGCCAGTCCTTATCAACCCATTCATACAACCCCCCCTCACCTGCCCTGCTCTGCCCCAGAGCAACTTTTTAACCCTTTACGCTCCATGCAAAGCATTGAAGGAAACTAGGAATCTCCGACTGGGCATCCAAAACTAGTGGAAACATTGAACAATATTTTTCTTACTCTCTCGGGCTCAGATCCTCAAAGGTCTAGGCATCTGAACACCCCCTGATTTAACTGAGAGCTAGGTAGCTAAATTCTCTGAGGTTCGGTGCCGTCGTTCCCAATCTATGAAATGGGAATACCATAGTCTAATCTCACAGGTGTGTTGTGAAGAGAAATTAATCGTTTCCCAAAAGTGAAACAACATGAAATAAAACGAAAACCTCAACCAGCAACAGCAGTTCTAGGCATCTCTGTCCTGACTGGGCATTGCGACCTGGTACTTAAGGTCACAGCGCCACACACTCAGTTCTTGGCCCAGCCTCCTCCTTTCATGACAAAAGGGCACCCCAAACGATCCAACTTTGAGCGACTGGTGTTGCAACCTGGCTGCTCCTCCACGAAACCTGAGCGGTGCTGCAAGCCTGCGTGCTAGGTCGCAACACCGAGAGTGAGGAGCCAGGCCCAGCCTCAGCGGACAGGAGACCTAGAGCTGCTGCTGCTGGTTGAGCGAGCTGGCTCACAACCCAGCTCCCACCACCTAGGGCAGAACCTGTAACCAACCTCCTCCCGCACTGCCACATCTGGATAAAATGAAACAAGGAATTCCCAAAAACTAAAACCAAAAATAAAAAGACTTCCCCTGGGCTCGCTCCACAAGATTAGTTCTGCTTACTGACCATCGAAACCCAGCCCTGAAAACAAAGCCTGGGATCACACACCAATTAAGGACAGAGCATTAAATAGCTACTCACTCAGGGCTTGTCTACACTACTGTGCAGGGTCGATCTAAGATACGCAACTTCAGCTACGCGAATAGCGTAGCTGAAGTCGACATACTTAGATCTACTCACTGCGATGTCTTCACTGTGGTAAGACGACAGCTGACAGCTGCCCCCCTACCCCCACCCCCTCTCCCTTCTCCCGCCCCCATCTAACCCCGACCCCGCTGACGCTCTCGACGCTGCTTGCGCTTCTCGTTCTGGTGGCGTACTGGAGCCGACGGGAGAGCGCTCAGCGGTCAACTTATGGCGTCCTATAGTAGATGCCATAAATTGACCCCCATTGAATCGATCGCTGCCTGCCTGATCCGGCAGGTAGTGTAGACAAGCCCTCAGTGAGCTTTCAGACACTGAATGAGGCAAGAGATCCTGTGGAAAAAGCAGTAAGTGATCACGTACTTAAAGAAGGTATTGTCATGCACATGCACAAGGGAGCAAATTAAGGCTATTTTCTAACTTTTGAGTGCTTTACTTTATAAGCTCTATTTTAAATGTAGCTTTTTTGTATGTTGTTATTATTATTGGTATTGATGGTATATCTAGAATAGTGGTTCTCAACCAGGGGTACGCAGAGGTCTTCCTGGGAGTACATCAACTCATCTGGAGATATGCCTAGTTTTACAACAGGCTACATGAAAAGCACTAGCGAAGTCGGTACAAACTAAAATTTCATACATACAATGACTTGTTTACACTGATCTATATATTATACACTGAATAGTAAGTACAATATTTATATCCAACTGATTTATTTTATAATTATATGGTAAAATCAGAAAGTAAGCTATTTGTCAGCAATAGCATGCTGTGACAACTTTCAGAGTAGCAGCCATGTTAGTCTGTATTCGCAAAAAGAAAAGGAGTACTTGTGGCACCTTAGAGACTAACAAATTTATTAGAGCATAAGCTTTCGTGAGCTACAGCATCCGATGAAGTGAGCTGTAGCTCACGAAAGCTTATGCTCTAATAAATTTGTTAGTCTCTAAGGGGCCACAAGTACTCCTTTTCTTTTTGTGACAACTTTGTATTTTTATGTCTGAGTTTGTAAGCAAGTAGTTTTTAAGTGAGGTGAAACTCGGGGTACACCAGACAAATTAGCCTCCTTCAAGCGGGACAGCAGTCTGGAAAGGCTGAGAGCCCCTGCTCTAAGGTATGGACACATGTAACTAAAAGATAAGCTCTAAAGCCAAAGGAATGATTTTGGAGGCAGGTCTCTGGCCTGTGTGATGCAGGAGGCCAGACTATCTGATCACAATGGTCCCTGCTGGCCTTGGACTCTATGAACAACAAACAGCTGAGCCCTGCCCCAAGCAGCTCACAATCTATATACACGAGGGACAATGAGGCAATTTTTAACATCTTTCTTCAGAAGTGACCACCGCAAGCCAGCCGCCCAGCCTCTCTGCAGTCAAACGCATCCAGAGGGAGGAAGCCAGCGAACCCTCCAAGTTACTTCCTGCAGGGCCTGCCACTCGGGCACTCTGGGCGTGAGTGTCTGAGGGAGTCTTTGGGGCACAGCCCATCTGCGTTGCTGGGGAGCACACCACCAGTGGGAAGCAAATTACAGAGGAGGGTGTATGAGCAGGCCCGCCAGAGAGTGCAGGCAGCATTCCCACAAGAGCTGCTGAGTTGGGAGCCAAAACTGCTACCTTCTATTCCCTAGGTGCTGGCATAGGGCTGCTGCTGTGCCCCTGGCTTAAAATGGTTTCCATTGTATGCAGGCTTACAGTTCGGTTCAATGGCTCTTGGCACCCCCACTACACAGACTGTCCCAGCAATCTTATTCTAGTCCCAGCTCTTCCACTGACTGGAACCCATCCTGGCCCCTCCATGCACCTTGGGGACGGGGCAGTAGGGGATCCGGAGCCACCTCGCAGGCTGGGGCACCAGACCCCACGGAGTGTTCATAAAGGCAGCGCTAGTTAAGAAGATGGACACAGAGCAAGTTAGTGCTGAACATGGGGGGACAGAAGGAGGAATCCCCAGCCAGGCCATACCAGAGCACGGCCAACGCAGAGCAGCTAACATACGGGGGGCAGCTCCCCCTCCTGCAGCGAGACCAGGGAAGGAAAGGCGGTGGGGTCAGAGGTTAGGAGTGGTCAGGGTTAGATGCAAGGGGGAGAGGAGGTGAGACATGGGGCAGGCAGCAGGGAGAGGTGGCTGGGGGGGGAGGGAAAGAGGCTTGGCGGGGTCAGGGTTAGATGGGGTGAGGGGAAGGGAGCAGGTGAGACATGAGGCAGGCAGCAGGGAGACCATGTTAGCTGTGGGGGAGGTTAAACAGTGGTGGAAGGGGGGCACCAGGCTAAGCGGGGTCAGGGTTAGATGTGGGCGTGCAGGAGAAGGGGGCAGAAGCTGCAGGGCACCAGGTAAGTGGGGTCAGGGTTCAATGGGGGAAAGGAGAGGAGGCAGGGTGGCAGGTCGGGCAGGAGGAAGGGGGGCAGCAGTTGGGGGCACCAGGCGAGGTGGGGTCAGGGTCAGATGGGGGCAGGGGGAAAGGAGAGGAGGTGGAGGGCAGTAGCGGGGGGGCAACAGGCTAGGCGAGGGCAAAGGGGGCACCAGCGGGGGGGCACCAGGCTAGGCAGGGTTAAATGGGGGTGGGGGAAGGGAGAGGAGGTGGGGGCAGGGGAAAGGGGGCAGCAGTGGGGGGGCAGCAGGCTGGGGGGGCAGGGGGCACCAGGCTCGGCAGGGTCTGGGTTAGATGGGGGCGGGGGGAAGGGAGAGGGGGTGGAGGGGAACGGGGGCAGCAGCTGGGGGCCACCAGGCTAGGGGTTGGTGGGGTCGGGGATAGATGGTGGAGGGGGGGCAGGGCAAGGGGGGGGCAGCAGTGGGGGGGCACCAGGCTCAGCTGGGTCTGGGTTAGATGGGGCGGGGGAGCAGGAGAAGGGGGGCACCAGTATCAGCAGGGTCGAGGTAAGATGGGGGCGGGAGGGCAGCAGTGGGGGGCACCAGGCTCCAGGGTCAGGGTTAGATGGGGGCGGGGGGAAAGGAGAGGGGGCAGGGGGGAACGGGGGCAGCTGCTGGGGGACACCAGGCTAGGGGGCGGCGGGGTTGGGGTTAGATGCTGGAGGGGGGGCAGGGGAAGGATGGGAAGAAGCGGGGGGGCACCAGGCTAGTCAGGGGTGGGGTTAGATGGGGTGGGGGGGCACCAGGCTCGGCAGGGGGAAGGGACAGGGGGCGGGGGAAGGGGGCACCAGGCTAGGCAGAGGCGGGGTCGGAGTTAGATGTGGGTGGGGGGGCAGCGGCGGGGGGGGCACCAGGCTGGGCGGGGTTAGATGGGGGAAGGGGAATGGAGCAGCAGCAGGGCACCAGGCTGGCGGGGGGGTCAGGGTTAGATGGGAGCGGGGGAAGGGGAGCAGCAGCGGTAGGGCGCCACGCTGGGGGGAGTCGGGGTTAGATGGGAGCAGGGGGAAGGGAGAGGAGGCGGGGGGGAAGGGAAAGGGGGGCAGCAGTAGGGGGGCATCAGGCTGGGGGGTGGGGTCGGTAATAGATGGGGCGGGGGAAGAGGCGCAGCACCGGGGGGGGCACCAGGCTAGGGGAGGGGATGGGGATAGATGGGGCGGGGGGGCAGCAGCGGGGGGGCACCAGGCTGGGGGAGGGGGCAGGGTTAGATGGGGTGGGGGGGCAGCAGCGGGGGGGCACCAGGTTAGGGGAGGGGGCGGAGGTAGATGGAGCGGGGGGGCACAAGGCTGGGGGAGGGGGTGGTGATAGATGGGGTGGGGGGCATCAGCGGGGGGGCACTAGGCTAGGGGAGGGGGCGGGGTTAGATGGGGCAGGGGGGCACCAGGCTGGGGAGGGGGCGGGGTTAGATGGGGCGGGGGGTGGGGGCAGTGGGGGGGCTCCAGGCTGGGGAGGGGGCGGGGTTAGATGGGGCGGGGGGGGCTCCAGGCTGGGGAGGGGGTGGGGTTAGATGGGGTGAGGGCAGCGGGGGGGCTCCAGGCTGGGGAGGGGGTGGGGTTAGATGGGGTGAGGGCAGCGGGGGGGCTCCAGGCTGGGGAGGGGTTAGACGGGGCGGGGGAAGGGGGCAGCGGGGGTCTCCAGGCTGGGGAGGGGGTGGGGTTAGATGGGGCGGGGGGGGCTCCAGGCTGGGGAGGGGGCGGGGTTAGATGGGGTGGGGGCAGCGGGGGGGCTCCAGGCTGAGGAGGGGGCGGGGTTAGATAGGGCAGGGGGTGGGGGCAGCGGGGGGGGCTCCAGGCTGGGGAGGGGGTGGGGTTAGATGGGGCGGGGGGCGGGGGCAGTGGGGGGGCTCCAGGCTGGGAGGGGGCGGGGTTAGATGGGGCGGGGGGTGGGGGCTCCAGGCTGGGGAGGGGGCGGGGTTAGATGGGGCGGGGGCAGCGGGGGGGCTCCAGGCTGGGGAGGGGGTGGGGTTAGATGGGGCGGGGGGGGCTCCAGGCTGGGGAGGGGGCGGGGTTAGATGGGGTGGGGGCAGCGGGGGGGCTCCAGGCTGGGGAGGGGGCGGGGTTAGATGGGGCGGGGGGGGCTCCAGGCTGGGGAGGGGGAGGGGATAGATGGGGCGGGGGAAGGGGGCAGCGGGGGGGCTCCAGGCTAGGGAGGGGGCGGGGTTAGATGGGGCGGGGGGGGCTCCAGGCTGGGGAGGGGGCGGGGTTAGATGGGGCGGGGGGTGGGGGCCGCCGGGGGGCTCCAGGCCGGGGAGGGGGCGGGGTTAGATGGGGCGGGGGGCTCCAGGATGGGGAGGGGGCGGGGTTAGATGGGGCGGGGGAAGGGGGCAGCGGGGGGGCTCCAGGCTGGGGAGGGGGCGGGGTTAGATGGGGCGGGGGGTGGGGGCAGTGGGGGGGCTCCAGCCTGGGGAGGGGGCGGGGTTAGATGGGGCGGGGGGGGCTCCAGGCTGCGGTGGGGGCAGGGTTAGATGGGGTGGGGGCAGCGGGGGGGCTCCAGGCTGGGGAGGGGGTGGGGTTAGATGGGGTGGGGGGGGGCTCCAGCCTGGGGTGGGGGCGGGGTTAAATGGGGTGGGGGCAGCGGGGGGGCTCCAGGCTGGGGAGGGGGCGGGGTTAAATGGGGCAGGGGAAGGGGGCAGCGGGGGGGCTCCTGGCTGGGGAGGGGGCGGGGTTAGATGGGGCGGGGGGGCAGCGGGGGGGGCTCCAGGCTGGGGAGGGGGGCGGGGTTAGATGGGCGGGGGGGGCTCCAGGCTGGGGTGGGGTGGGGTTAGATGGGGTGGGGGGGCGGGGGGCTCCAGGCTGGGGAGGGGGCGGGTAGATGGGGTGGGGGGGGCTCCAGGCTGGCGGTGGGGGCGGGGGTTAGATGGGGGTGGGGGCAGCGGGGGCTCCAGGCTGGGGAGGGGGCGGGGGTTAGATAGGGCAGGGGGTGGGGCAGCGGGGGGGCTCCAGGCTGGGGAGGGGGCGGGGTTAGATGGGTGGGGGCAGCGGGGGGGCTCCAGGCTGGGGAGGGGGCGGGGTTAGATGGGGCGGGGGGGCTCCAGGCTGGGGAGGGGGTGGGGTTAGATGGGGTGGGGGCAGCGGGGGGGCTCCAGGCGGGGCAGGGGGTTGGGGTTAGATGGGGCGGGGGGGGCTCCAGGCTGGGGAGGGGGCGGGGTTAGATGGGGTGAGGGGTGGGGGCAGCGGGGGGGGCTCCAGGCTGGGGAGGGGGCGGGGTTAGATGGGGTGGGGGGTGGGGGCAGCGGGGGGGGGGCTCCAGGCTGGGGAGGGGGTGGGGTTAGGTGGGGCGGGGGGCGGGGGCAGCGGGGGGGCTCCAGGCTGGGGAGGGGGCGGGGTTAGATGGGGCGGGGGGGCTCCAGGCTGGGGAGGGGGCGGGGTTAGATGGGGCGGGGGGTGGGGGCTCCAGGCTGGGGAGGGGGCGGGGTTAGGTGGGGCGGGGGCAGCGGGGGGCTCCAGGCTGGGGAGGGGGGCGGGGGTTAGATGGGGTGGGGGGGGCTCCCGGCTGGGGTGGGTGGCGGGGTTAGAGGGTGGGGGCCGCGGGGGGGCTCCAGGTGGCGGAGGGGGCGGGGTGGTTTAGATGGGGTGGGGGGGGCTCCAGGCTGGGGTGGGGGCGGGGTTAGATGGTGGGGGCAGCGGGGGGGCTCAGGCGGGGAGGGGGCGGGGTTAGATGGGGTGGGGGGGGCTCCAGGCTAGGGTGGGGGCGGGGTTTAGAGGGGCGGGGGGGCTCCAGGTGGGGAGGGGGCGGGTTAGATGGGGTGGGGGGTGGGGGGCAGCAGGGGGGCTCCAGGCTAGGGAGGGGGGGGGGTTAGATGGGTGGGGGCAGCGGGGGGGCCTCCAGGCTGGGGAGGGGGCGGGGTTAGATGGGGTGGGGGGTGGGGGCAGCGGGGGGGGCTCCAGGCTGGGGAGGGGGGGTGGGGTTCGGTGGGGCGGGGGGCGGGGGCAGCGGGGTGGGGCTCCAGGCTGGGGAGGGGGTGGGGTTAGATGGGGAGGGGGGGCTCCAGGTGGGGAGGGGGGCGGGGTTAGATGGGGCGGGGGGTGGGGGGGCTCCAGGCTGGGGAGGGGGCGGGGTTAGGTGGGGCGGGGGCCAGCGGGGGGGCTCCAGGCTGGGGGAGGGGGCGGGGTTAGATGGGGGGGGGGGGCTCCAGGCTGGGGTGGGGGCGGGGTTAGATGGGTGGGGGCAGCGGGGGGGCTCCAGGCTGGGGAGGGGGCGGGGTTAGATGGGGTGGGGGGGGCTCCAGGCTGGGGTGGGGGCGGGGTTAGATGGGTGGGGGCAGCGGGGGGGCTCCAGGCTGGGGAGGGGGCGGGGTTAGATGGGTGGGGGGGGCTCCAGGCTGGGGTGGGGGCGGGGTTAGATGGGGCGGGGGGGGCTCCAGGCTGGGGAGGGGGCGGGGTTAGATGGGGTGGGGGGTGGGGGCAGCGGGGGGGGCTCCAGGCTAGGGAGGGGGGGGGGGTTAGATGGGTGGGGGCAGCGGGGGGGCTCCAGGCTGGGGAGGGGGCGGGGTTAGATGGGGTGGGGGGTGGGGGCAGCGGGGGGGCTCCAGGCTGGGGAGGGGGTGGGGTTAGGTGGGGCGGGGGGGCGGGGGGCAGCGGGGGGGCTCCAGGGTGAGGAGGGGGCGGGGTTAGATGGGGGGGGGGGGGGCTCCAGGCTGGGAGGGGGCGGGGTTAGAGGGGGTGGGGGTGGGGGCAGCGGGGGGGCTCCAGGCTAGGGAGGGGGGGGGGGTTAGATGGGTGGGGGCCAGCTGGGGGGCTCCAGGCTGGGGAGGGGGCGGGGGTTAGATGGGGTGGGGGGGCTCCAGGCTGGGGAGGGGGCGGGGGGTTTTAGATGGGTGGGTGCAGCGGGGGGCTCCAGGCTGGGGAGGGGGCGGGGTCTAGATGGGGCGGGGGGGCTCCAGGCTAGGGTGGGGGCGGGGTTAGATGGGTGGGGGCCAGCGGGGGGGGCTCCAGGTGGGGAGGGGGCGGGGTTAGATGGGGCGGGGGGGCCCAGGCTGGGGAGGGGGAGGGGTTAGATGGGTGGGGGGTGGGGCAGCGGGGGGGCTCCAGGCTAGGGAGTGGGGGCAGGGGGTAGAGGGTGGGGCAGCGGGGGGGCTCCAGGTGGGGAGGGGGCGGGGTTTAGAGGGGGGGGGGGGTCAGGCTGGGGCGGGGGCGGAGGGGCTAGGAGAGGGGTGGGGGGTGGGGGCAGCGGGGGGGGCTCCAGGCTGGGGAGGGGGCGGGGAGGGCGGGGTTAGTAGCGGGAGCTGGGGCGGGGGGCAGGGGGGGGCTCCAGGATGGGGAGGGGGCGGGGTAGAGGGGTGGGGGCAGCGGGGGGGCTCCGGCTGGGGAGGGGGCGGGGTTAGGTGGGGTGGGGGCAGCGGGGGGGCTCCAGGTGGGGAGGGGGGCGGGGTTAGGGGGTGGGGCGCGGGGGGGCTCCAGGCTGGGGAGGGGGCAGGCGGGTTAGGTGGGGGGGGGCGCGGGGGGGCTCCAGGCTGGGGAGGGGGCGGGGGTTAGGTGGGTGGGGGGCGGGGGGGCTCCAGGCTGGGGAGGGGGCGGGGTTAGAGGGCAGCGGGGGGGCTCCAGGCGGGGGGGGGGGCGGGGTTAGATGGGGCGGGGGGGCTCCAGGCTGGGGAGGGGGCGGGGGGTTAGAGATGGGGCGGGGGGGGGGGGGGGCTCAGGCTGGGAGGGGGGGGGTTAGATGGGGGGGGGGGGCGCGGGGGGGCTACAGGATGGGGAGGGGGCGGGTGGTGGGTGGGGGGGGGGCTCCAGGCTGGGGGGGGCGGGGTTAGATGGGGCGGGGGCCAGCGGGGGGGCTCCAGGATAGGGGAGGGGGCGGGGTTAGATGGGGGGGGGGGGCTCAGGCTAGGGGGGGGGCGGGGTTAGATGGGGGGGCGGGGGGGGGCCAGGCTGGGGAGGGGGCGGGGTTAGAGGGGTGGGGGGCGGGGTGGGGGCAGCAGGGGGGCTCCAGGCTAGGGAGGGGGGGCGGGGTTAGATGTGGCGGGGGGGCTCCGGCTGGGGAGGGGGCGGAGTTAGATGGGGTGGGGGGTGGGGGCAGCGGGGGGGCTCCAGGTGGGAGGGGGCGGGGTTAGGTGGGGGGGGCGGGGCAGCGGGGGGGGCTCCAGGCGGGGAGGGGGCGGGGTAGATGGGGTGGGGGGGGGGGGCTCCAGGCTGGGGGGGGGCGGGGTTAGGTGGGGGGGGGGGGGGGCTCCAGGCTGGGGAGGGGGCGGGGGTTAGGTGGGGGGGGCAGCGGGGGGGCTCCAGGCTGGGGAGGGGGGCGGGGGGTATGGGGGGGGGGGGGCTCAGGCTGGGGGGGGGCGGGGGTTAGTGGGTGGGGGCGGGGGGGGGGCTACAGGCTGGGGAGGGGGCGGGGTTAGATGGGGGGGGGGGGCTCCAGGTGGGGTGGGGGCGGGGTTAGATGGGGTGGGGGCAGCGGGGGGGCTCCAGGCTGGGGAGGGGGCGGGGTTAGATGGGGGGGGGGGGCTACAGGCTGGGGTGGGGGCGGGGTTAGATGGGGGCGGGGGGGCCTCCAGGTGGGGAGGGGGCGGGGGGTAGAGGGTGGGTGGGGGCAGGGGGGGCTCAGGCTGGGAGGGGGGGGGGGTAGGGTGGGGCAGCGGGGGGCTCAGGCTGGGGAGGGGGCGGGGTTAGATGGGTGGGGTGGGGCAGGGGGGCTCCAGGTGGGGAGGGGGGGGTTATGGGGGGGGGGCAGCGGGGGGGTCCAGGCTGGGGAGGGGGCGGGGTTAGATGGGGGGGGGGGGGATCCAGGCTGGGAGGGGGCGGGGTTAGATGGGGTGGGGGGGCGGGGGGCAGGGGGGGGATCAGGCTAGGGGGGGGGGGGGGTTAGTGGGTGGGGGCAGCGGGGGGGCTCCAGGCTGGGGAGGGGGCGGGGTTAGGGGGGGGGGGGCTCCAGGCTGGGGAGGGGGCGGGGTAGAGTGGGTGGGGCAGCGGGGGGGCTCCAGGCTGGGGAGGGGGCGGGGTTAGATGGGGCGGGGGGGCTCCAGGCTAGGGAGGGGGCGGGGTAGTGGGTGGGGGGCAGCGGGGGGCTCCAGGCTGGGAGGGGCGGGGTTAGATGGGGCGGGGGGCTCCAGGTGGGAGGGGGCGGGGTTAGATGGGGGGGGGTGGGGCAGGCGGGGGGGCTCCAGGCTGGGGAGGGGGCGGGGTAGATGGGTGGGGGCAGGGGGGGCCCAGGCTGGGGAGGGGCGGGGTTAGATGGGGCGGGGGGGCTCCAGGCTGGGGAGGGGGCGGGTTAGATGGGGTGGGGGGTGGGGGCAGCGGGGGGGCTCCAGGCTGGGGAGGGGGCGGGGTTAGGTGGGGCGGGGGGGCTCCAGGCTGGGGAGGGGGCGGGGTTAGATGGGTGGGGTTGCAGCGGGGGGGCTCCAGGCTGGGGAGGGGGCGGGGGTTAGGGGTGGGGGCAGCGGGGGGGCTCCAGGCTGGGGAGGGGGCGGGGTTAGGTGGGTGGGGGCAGCGGGGGGCTCCAGGCTGGGGAGGGGCGGGGTTAGGTGGGTGGGCAGCGGGGGGACCAGGCTGGGGAGGGGGCGGGGTTAGGTGGGGCGGGGTTGCAGCGGGGGGGCTCCAGGCTGGGGAGGGGGCGGGGTTAGGTGGGTGGGGGCAGCCGGGGGGTCCAGGCTGGGGAGGGGGCGGGGTTAGGTGGGTGGGGGCAGCGGGGGGGCTCCAGGCTGGGGAGGGGGCGGGGTTAGGTGGGTGGGGGCAGCGGGGGGGCTCCAGGCTGGGGAGGGGGCGGGGTTAGGTGGGGCGGGGTTGCAGCGGGGGGGCTCCAGGCTGGGGAGGGGGCGGGGTTAGGTGGGTGGGGGCAGCGGGGGGGCTCCAGGCTGGGGAGGGGGCGGGGTTAGGTGGGTGGGGGCAGCGGGGGGGCTCCAGGCTGGGGAGGGGGCGGGGTTAGGTGGGGGGCGCTGAGCCGGACCGGCGGGAGCTGTGAGCGCCCGGCTGATACTCACCCGCCTCCTCCATCCCGGACCGCTCGCTTCCGGCGCCAGCGCAGAGCGTCCGGGGACCTGTAGTTCCCCCAGCGCACGGCATTCTGGGACCTGTAGTCCCCGCCCCAACACAGCGCATTGTGGGACCTGTAGTTCCCCCAGCGCACGGCATTCTGGGACCTGTAGTCCCCGCCCCAACACAGGGCATTGTGGGACCTGTACCTCCCCCCCTCCAAGTGAAGGGCCTTGTGGGGCACGAAGTCCCATTATACACTCACCCACAGAGCACAGGGCATTGTGGGGCCTTTATCATAGAATCAGGGAATATCAGGGTTGGAAGGGACCTCAGGAGGTCATCTAGTCCAACCCCCTGCCCAAAGCAGGACCAATCCCCAACTAAATCATCCCAGCCAGGGCTTTGTCAAGCCTGACTTTAAAAACTTCTAAGGAAGGAGATTCCACCACCACCTCCCTAGGGAACACATTCCAGTGCTTCACCACCCTCCTAGTGAAAAAGTTTTCCCTAATATCCATCCTAGACCTGCCCCACTGCAACGTGAGACCATTACTCCTCGTTCTGTCATCTGCCACCACTGAGAACAGTCTAGAGCCATCCTCTTTGGAACCCCCTTTCAGGTAGTTGAAAGCAGCTATCAAATCCCCCCTCAGTCTTCTCTTCCGCAGACTAAATAAGCCCAGTTCCTCAGCCTCTCCTTGGAAGTCATGTGCCCCAGAACCCTAATCATTTTTGTTTGCCTCCACTGGATGCTTTCCAATTTTTCCACATCCTTCTTGTAGTGTGGGGCCAAACACTGGACACAGGACTCCAGATGAAGCCTCACCAGTGCCGAATAGAGGGGAACGATCACGTCCCTCGATCTGCTGGCAATGCCCCTTCTTATACAGCCCAAAATGCTGTTAGCCTTCTTGGCAACAAGGGCACACTGTTGACTCATATCCAGTTTCTCATCCACAGTAATTCCCAGGTCCTTTTCTACAGAACTGCTGCTTAGTCAGTTGGTCCCCAGCCTGTAGCCATGCATGGGATTCTTCTGTCCTAAGTGCAGGACTCTGCACTTGTCCTTGTTGAACCTCATCAGATTTTTTTTTGTCCCAATCCTCCAATCTGTCTAGGTCCCGCTAGACCCTATCCCTACCCTCCAGCATATCTACTTCTCCTCCCAGTTTAGTGTCACCTGTGAACTTGCTGAGGGTGCAATCCATACCATCCTCCAGATCATTAATGAAGATATTGAACAAAACTGGCCCGAGGACCGACCCTTGGGGCACTCCACTTGATACCGGCTGCCAACTAGACATGGAACCGTTGATCACTACCTGTTGACACGGACAATCTAGCCAGCTTTCTATCCACCTTATCGTCCATTCATCCAGCCCATACTGTATCCCCAGTCCTCCCCTCCACACACTCATCGCAGGGCATTGTGCGGCCCCTAGTCACTTCTGTTCCATTGACCTCAGTGTTACCACATGGGGTTCTGTTAGGTGTAAATAAGTGGGGAATGTTGGCACTGTTTAATTGTTCAATTCGCTGTTTTAATAATGTATTTATGAAGTTATGTTAGGTGAATCACTGGTTTTAATGAAATCCAACATGGAGTATATGAACGGTGACCCTTGGACTCCACCTTTGTTAGCTGACTTGTTTACAGTTAAGACTCTGGATTCCCCTGGCTCATACCGTACAGAACCCACTTTTCCCGCCACAGCCAGCCCCCAACATTCCAGCCCCTCAGAACTCTCCCCGCCAGACACGCTGTAGGAGATCTTGCTCAGCGGCTGCGCAGGGCTGTCCGTTCCAGCGGCAGCACGTGTACGGTCTTCCCACCGCCCCAGAGCCAGTGAGAAGAACCCCACCCATACCGTAGTGAGACTGAGGAAGAAGAGGCTGACCCTTGCCATCCCCACCCCAGCAACTCCACCTTACCTGTGAAGGGTCCCACTGCTTCCCTGGTGATCAGCATCCCAGAGGGGCTCCCCGCCTGCGACGAAGTCCATCCGTCATCGGGACTCCCCAGTGGTCCTCCTCGAAGGCTCCCAATCACTCGGAGAGTAGAAGGTCCTGGGCCTCCTGTATATTGTGTCCACTGCACCTAGAAAGAGTAGGGAGAGGTTTCTGTATTGGGGTATCGTTTGTTGTTTTCTCGAATACCAAGGGAGGTTTTGTGGGTCTGAGCTTCAAGCTCCTAAACCAGTCACTGATTCACTGTTTGTTTAGGCTCGTGTTTCTTCCTGCATTTTACCCAGTTTCTGTACATTTACCCTTAATATGCTTACCTTTGTTCGTAACATGTGACCTTGTCTTCTCTTTATTTTCACTGCACCACACAGGGAGGGAGGGACACACCTATTGTCAGCTAATCTAACTGGTGTCAGACACGGAAGAGAGTCGAGTCTGCCCTTCTGAGAAAAGGGGTTTTCCTTTTCTATTTCCCCTTCTACCATTTCTATAGTTTTCCCTTTTGAAGCGTTACCTTATTCCTCTTGAGGTAACAGTTCAGAGATTCCAAGGCCAGAAGGGACCATTATGATCATCTCGTCTGACCCCCTGTGTAACACAGGCCAGAGCCCCGCCCCACAATCATTCCTAGAGCAGAGCTGTTAGAAACACATCCAGCCTGGAGTTAACAATTGCCAGTGATGTGGAACCCACCACGACCCTTGGTCAATTGTTCCCATGGATAATTACACTCACTGTAAAAAATGTACACCTTATTTCCAGTCTGAGTTTGTCTAGCTTCAACTTCCAGCCATTGGATGGTGTCAGACCTTTCTCTGCCACCCCAAAAAACCTGTTACTAAATATGTGTTCCCCATGTAGGTACTTACAGACTGTAATCAAGTCACCCCTGAACTTTCTCTTTGTTAAGCTAAATAGACTGAGCTCCTTGATCTATCTCTGCAGGTTTTCTAATCCTTTAATCATTCTCCTGGCTCTTCTCTGAACCCTCTCCAATTTATCAACATCCTCCTTGAATTGAGGGCACCAGACCTGGCAACAGGATTCCGACAGCGGTCGTGCTGGACCCATCCCCCACAGTTCTCTGTGCAGTTCCATCCTGGGCATATTGGAATAAAGACCTGCCCCCAATAATATCCTGTGCAGCCCCATCACTGGCAGGGGCTCGGTATATGGCGATCAAACCAGGGACAGGAGTAAGGAGCTTCTCTATTTCCCTTCCTGTGCTGAAAGAGAATGGAGCAGATGATACGGGACTAAATTAATAAAGAATTAAAGAAGGGTAGTATAAATAATGCCAATCATCATGGGTTTGTGGAAAATAGACCCTGTCAAACTAACTTAATATCTTTTTTTGGATGAGATTACAAATTTGGATGATAAAGGCAACAGTGTTGACATAATATACCTAGATTTCTGTAAGGCATTTGACTTGGTGCCATATGACACTTTGATGAAAAAAACAGAACAATATAAACTTAACATGGCAGACATTAAATGGATTAAAAACTGGCTAACTGATAGGTCTCACTATGTAACTGTAAATGGGAAATCATCACTAAGCAGGTATGTTTCCAGTAGGATCAGTTCTTGGCCCTGTGCTAGTTAACATTTTTATCAATGACCTGGAAGAAAATATAAATAAAGGTTGCAGATGACACAAAAATGGTAAATAATGATGAGGGCAGGTCACTGATTCAGAGCAATCTGGATCACTTCATAAACTGGGCACAAGAAAACAATATGTATTTTAATATGGCTAAATGTAAACGTATTAATCTAGGAACAAAGAACGTAGGCCATACTTAAGTGATGGGAGAATCTATCCTGGGGTATAGTGGTTCTGAAAAAGATTTTTGGAGTTTGGGGGATAATCAGCCGAACAGTGCGAAGCTGTGATCAAAAAGGGGTAATGTGATTCTTGGATGCATAAATAGGGGTATCTCGAGTAGAAGTAGAGAGGTTATTTTACCTCTGTATTTAGCAGTGATGCAACTGTTGCTACAATACTGTGATCAGCTGTGGTGCCCTCAATTCAGGGAGGATGTTGAGTACCTACATGAGGAACAAAATATTTGAAAATGGGCTCTTCATTTTAGCAAACAAAGCTATAACACCATCTAATGGCTGAAAGTTGACGCTAGACAAATTCAGACTTGAAATAAGACGTTAATATTTAACAGTGAGGGTAATTAACCATTGGAACAATTGACCAAGGGTCATGGTGGATTCTACATCACTAGAAATTTTTAGCTCAAAGCTGGATGTTCTTCTAACTGCTCTACTCTAGGAATTATTGTGGGACAGGTCTCTGGCCCACGTTACACAGGAGGTCAGACTGGACGATCACAGTGATCCCTTCTGGCCTTAGAATCTCTGAATCTAGGGGAGTGTTCGTGCTGAAGAGTTTTTCTCTTCAGTTTAGTCCTGTGCGCTAGTTCTTGCCAAGATCTTTCAAATAAACTTCAGTTGACATCTCTCTGGGATCAGCTGTTTGGTAGGTAGGATGTGGCACAAAGGTGTGAGAATTTTTTAACTGTGACTTTCCGCAACCTCCATGACTTCTGCAGCAGCCAGTGTGGCTGATCACAGGGCCTCCCAAGCAGCTGGCTCCAGGGCCAGCAGCTCAGGTGGCCCCAGGGACAGCCACACGAGCCACTGATCTGGAGGCCCCAGCAGCATCCCCAGGTGGCCGGACAGAGCAGCCACGTTCCGTGGCCCCAGGAAGTGGTCCCTGGGAAGCTGGCTGAAGCAGCCGCAGTCTGCATCCCCTGGCAGCTGGTGCCACTGGCCCTGGGCGACCCCTCCCCCCCCAGCAGCACCCCCCTGATGCCCCACCCAGCACCCCCCGAAGATTTAATCGCAGGTATTTTCGGGATAAGTCATGGACAGGTCACGAACCATGAATTTTTGTTTATTGACGTGACCTGTCCATGACTTTTACTAAAAATACCCATGACTCAATCATAGTCTTGCCTATGATCCCCGCCTCCATGCTCATATGGTACCCTCAGCACCTGGATCTGCAGCTCGCTTTAGCACTGCAACGGCACAGCCTGACCTCCTGCAGGATGGGAGGGTTGTGAGACTTGCTCCAGCCAGGTGTAACTGCAGTAGCAGCGCTGTACATTATTGCAGTAATGATCTTTGTGACCTGAGGGGTTCTGCAAGCATGGCAAGTGCTGGCAACGTCACATTTTTCTGCTGGAGACCTGCTTCATGCGTCTCAGATGAGCAAAGTTTGGGCTTGAATCATCTGTAGCGAGCATTATTTCTGCAGATCTACAAAGTGAAGGTGCCAAAACTAAGACAGTGCTGGCGGCATGCAGAGAAGTTAACAACAGGCTGCTGGTGGCTCCTGGGAGCCCTGTGGGGAGGATGGTTCTCTCCAGCAGGGAATAGAAATGGCCTTTTGACGTCATGTGCCTTGGAGCCCGCACTGCACATGCAAAGTTGTAGACTCAGTCGTTTTACAGTGGAGCATCCCTGCTCATCAGCCTCATGTTTCTCCAGCTTCAGTTTGATGAGCTCTGCTGATTCTTCCTCCTCGCCCCTCCCCAAGTATTGTGCAGCGTGGGCTGAGACAGCACCAGGCAGATGCTCTCTGATGGCTCTGCTAACATCAGCAGGGCTGTGGGGGCTGGCTTCCTGCACCACGGGGCCAGTTAGCTTAGCATGGCAGGTACCGGCAGCAAAGTCCTGGACATGCAGCAGTATGACCCTTCAGGGGATCAAACTCAAGAAAAAAATTCTTCCATTCAGAGAGCTCTGCAAAGGCAGAGAGAGAAGTCAGCCCGGGGCAGAGGGGGTGACAGCATAGCCAGGGAAGGGGTGGGGGAGAACAGAATGGGGACTAAGGATGCGGTTGGGGGAGGAGCACAAGGAACTTGGATTCCTAGACTGTAAAATCTTTGGGATACAGAATCTCTCTGTGTTCACAGAGGGTCTTTCACAGTGGGGCCCTGATCCATGGCTGGGGCACGTGGGAGCTACTGCAATACCAACAACACACAACCCTAACGAGGGGAGGGGAGGGAAAAGACAAATTATAGAGAGGGCAGGCCCAGGGAGACAGGCACGGCAGGATAGACGTGTCTTGTCTCCAAGGCCAGAAGGGACCATTGTGATCATCTCTTCTGACCTCCTGCCTAGCACAGACCAGAGACCCACCCCAGCAGGGCTTTCAGAAAAACATCCATTGTGATTTAACAATGGTCAGTGATGGAGAATCCACCACGACCCTGGGTAAATTGTTCCCATGGTTAAAGACTCTCACTGTTATAAATTTACACCTTATTTCCACTCTCCATTTGTCTCACTTCTACTTCCAGCCATTGGATCATGTTAGACTTTTGTCTGCTGGACTGAAGAGCCCATTATTAAATATTTGTTCCCCACGTAGGTACTTACAGACTGTAACCAAGTCGCCTCTGAACTGTCTCTTTGTTAACACACTGAGCTCTCTGAGTCTGTCACTACAAGGCAGGTTTTCCAATCTTTTAATCATTCTCCTGGCTCTGCTCTGAACCCTGTTACCAGATTTGCCCATTACTTTGGGGTACACTCATTTATTAGGGTTACTCTTCTGGGGGAGGGGGGTCTGTAATTCTATCAACGTACTACTTGTGTCACTTGTGTTCTCATATGGCGCTCTACTTCTCCCTGCTGCAAGTTCCCTGAACTCCCAGGGCAGGTTCCCCAGGGCTGGTGCTTCCAGTCCCAGAATCAGACGAACAGACACACATTAACAGAGCGTGTTGGAGAGGACCGGGTTAATCAGCACCCACAATCTGACCCCTTATATATCCCTGGACTCAGCAAGCAGGGTCGAACAGCACCTCCAAGCTGTCACCCTCATATGCCCTGGGCACCACATCAGAACAGAGCCCCCCTGAGCAGGCTGGGTTGAGCAGCACTTTCAATCTGCCACCCTCATATGCCCCAGGTTCAGCACATCCCTATCCCCACTTTCACGTCACAATTGTTTTAGTCGTAACCCACTTGATGAGCAAACCCCACAGGATTTTGGGAGCTGCAGGGATCTTTATCTTAGGTACGAGGAGCGTTGCTGCAGAATGAATGAGGAAGCCAAAAAACATCCACGAGGGGGAGAGAGAGAGAGACAGAGAGAGACAGAGAGAGAGAGACAACCAGTCAGCTTAACCATGAAAATTATTTATTGCCAGGTAATAACCACACAAGGGGAGCCAAATAAACAAAACAGTTATAATATTATATCTAACTTAAATTTGATTATAAAAGTCAGGTTTAGAAAGCTATAACTAATCGCACAAGTCAGGGTCAGAAGGCTATACCTAGAGAGAGAGAGAGAGAGTTAGGTTCTCACCACTCCGTGAAGCTTGAATCGATCAGGGATCCCAGGTGGTAGTGGTAGCTGAGAGTCAGGAGTGCTGGAGACAGGCAGAGCCCCCAGCATGATCAGTCAGGAGAAGATGAAGTCCCAATGGAACTAATGCAGATTTTGGATCCAGGCATCAGAACACTTACTTGAGCATGGGTAGGGGATTTTGTAGGGAAAGAACAGTGGTTCAAGGGAGAACATTAGATTTGTTTGTGGGTAAACTGATGGCTCAAGGGAATATACCAAAAGTTGTTTTGTTCAGGCTAGAAAAAAGGAACTGATCATTCCTGGCTATGAGCGGTGTTCCTCTGAGGGAGCTCACAATGCAATTAGGCAGCTTCAGTATTTTAGATACCAATAAAGCATTTATTACTAGCATTGGTCTGATAACTATTGAGCTGGATGTGTGCAGGCGTGGGTACATTAACATCTGGAGCAGAGAGCCCCCATCATGCAGTGCTTCCCTGCTTTTCTGGTCCCAGAGTTCCGTGCAGTTCTTGCCTTGGGATCTCTGTTCTCCATTCTGTATGCTAATGGAGATGCCTCCCTGTCCCATCTTTGATGCAAATGAGGCTACAGGAGTTTCCTTAATCCTGTCACCCTTCTCCAGAGGGGTTTAGGTGTGTCTCCCATGGCCTTTTCATTGCTTTTTGTAAGTCTTTCTTCTGATCGGCTTTGGTTCAAGCAGAGGTGGAGGGGCCGGGGGGAGGCCTTTCATGAGTCAGACAGGCTGGGTATTGCACCCTGGTTCCCCAAGAACACATAACTGACTGCTATCAAGTCCCCCCATTGCTGGGGTGCTTGCACTGAGCGAGTATCCCCCATCACATCCTTACTCCATGGAGTCCAGGTCTAATCTTCAATCCATTGCAGCTGCCGCATCAGTCGCTGGATCCAGCAAACCAGTAGAACCAGACCAATTGCTGGTATAATTTGGAAACCAATGATCACCATAATGGAGTGAAGCATGAATGGGGTAACTACAGGCCAGTTAGTTTGACATCTGTAGTATGCAAGGTCCTGGAAAAAATTTTGAAGGAGAAATTAGTTAAGGACATTGAAGTCAATGGTAAATGGGACAAAATACAACATGGTTTTACAAAAGGTAGATCGTGCCAAACCAACCTAATCTCCTTTTTTGAAAAAGTAACAGATTTTTTAGATAAAGGAAATGCAGTGGATCTAATTTACCTAGATTTCAGTAAGGCATTTGATACCGTGCCACACGGGGAATTATTAGTTAAATTGGAGAAGATGGGAATCAATATGAACATCAAAAGGCGGATAAGGAATTGGTTAAAGGGGAGACTACAACAGGTCCTACTGAAAGGCGAACTGTCAGGTTGGAGGGAGGTTACCAGTGGAGTTCCTCAGGGATCGGTTTTGGGACCAATCTTATTTAATCTTTTTATTACTGACCTTGGCACAAAAAGTGGGAGTGTGCTAATAAAGTTTGCAGATGATACAAAGCTGGGAGGTATTGCCAATTCGGAGAAGGATCGGGATATTATACAGGAGGATCTGGATTACCTTGTAAACTGGAGTAATAGTAATAGGATGAAATTGAATAGTGAGAAGTGTAAGGTTATGCATTTAGGGATTAATAACAAGAATTTTAGTTATAAGTTGGGGACGCATCAATTAGAAGTAACGGAAGAGGAGAAGGACCTTGGAGTACTGGTTGATCATAGGATGACTATGAGCTGCCAATGTGATATGGCTGTGAAAAAAGCTAATGCGGTTTTGGGATGCATCAGGAGAGGCATTTCCAGTAGGGATAAGGAGGTTTTAGTACCATTATACGCGGCACTGGTGAGACCTCACCTAGAATACTGTGTGCAGTTCTGGTCTCCCATGTTTAAAAAGGATGAATTCAAACTGGAGCAGGTACAGAGAAGGGCTACTAGGATGATCCGAGGAATGGAAACTTGTCTTATGAAAGGAGACTTAAGGAGCTTGGCTTGTTTAGCCTAACTAAAAGAAGGTTGAGGGGAGATATGATTGCTCTCTATAAATATATCAGAGGGATAAATATAGGAGAGGGAGAGGAATTATTTCAGCTCAGCACCAATGTGGACACAAGAACAAATGGGTATAAACTGGCCACCAGGAAGTTTAGACTTGAAATCAGACAAAGGTTTCTAACCATCAGAGGAGAGAAGTTTTGGAATAGCCTTCCAAGGGAAGCAGTGGGGGCAAAAGATCTATCTGGTTTTAAGATTCTACTCGATAAGTTTATGGAGGAGATGGTATGATGGGATAATGGGATTTTGGTAAGTAATTGATCTTTAAATATTCAGGGTAAATAGGCCAAATCCCCTGAGATGGGATATTAGATGGATGGGATCTGAGTACTATAGAAAATTCTTTCCTGGGTATCTGGCTGGTGAATCTTGCCCATATGCTCAGGGTTTAGCTGATTGCCATATTTGGGGTCGGGAAGGAATTTTCCTCCAGGGCAGATTGGAGAGGCCCTGGAGGTTTTTCGCCTTCCTCTGTAGCATGGGGCATGGTTGACTTGAGGGAGGCTTCTCTGCTCCTTGAAGTCTTTGAACCATGATTTAAGGACTTCAATAGCTCAGACATAGGTGAGGTTTTTCATAGGAGTGGGTGGGTGAGATTCTGTGGCCTGCGCTGTGCAGGAGGTCGGACTAGATGATCAGAATGGTCCCTTCTGACCTTAGTATCTATGAATCTATGAATCTATGAAATTCAAAAGACCTGTTGCACTGGGGTTCCCCCCAAGCAAAATCCCCCACCAGGAGTGATGGCCTATGTTTTTAACTGTAGCTGCTAGCCTAGAGGTCTCCTGGTTGTGGTGTTGAATCTCAAGTTTGCCATTCTCCCCCAAAGTTCGGAGCAATTTGTCTGAATTGATACTCTCAGTCGTGTCCCACCAAAGGCAGCATCGTTACTAAAAGAACTAGATAAGTTCATGGAGGATAGGTCCATCCACGCCTATTAGCCAGAATGGGCAGGGATGGTGTCCCTAGCCTCTGTTTGCCAGAAGCTGGGAATGAGCAACAGGGGATGGGTCACTGGATGATTCCCTGTTCTGTTCATTCTCTCTGGGGCACCTGGCATTAGCCACTGTTGGAAGACAGAAGACTGGGCTAGATGGACCTTTGATCTGAGCCAGTGTGGCCGTTCTTATGCTGCAGTACTGAATTAATTAATTAATTCCTGCCTAGGTGTATTGCATCCCTGCAGTCCAGCTGGCGGCAATGAAGATCTGTAAAAGTGAGGACAGGTTATTGTCCACCAGGATGGGACAGCGTCTCTAAGGCAACTGGAGATGGTATTTATTACCTGCAGATGCTGTTAAATGAAGCATTATTTATTTAAGGCCAGAAGGGACCATTAGATCAGCTAGTCTGACCCACTGCATAACGCAGGTAATGGAACTTCCCCAAATTAATGCAGCATTGAGCCCAAGGACTTGGCTGTAGCTAAATCAGAACTTCCAGAAGGGCCTCCAGTCCTGACCATAGGACATCACAGAATCATAGAATATTAGGGTTGGAAGGGACCTCAGGAGGTCATTTAGTCCAACCCCCAGCTCAAAGCAGGAGCAACACCAACTAAATCATCCCAGCCGGGGCTTTGTCAAGCTAGGCCTTAAAAATCTCTAAGGATGGAGATTCCACCATCTCTCTAGATAATGCATTCCAGTGCTTCACCACCCTCCCAGTGAAATAGTGTTTCCTAATATCCAACCTAGACTTCCCCCACTGCAACTTGAGACCATTGCTCCTTATTCTGTCTTCTGCCACCACTGAGAACAGCCAAGCTCCATCCTCTTTGGAACCCCCCTTCGGGTAGTTGAAGGCTGCTATCAAATCCCCCCTCACTCTTCTCTTCTGCAGACTAAATAAGCCCAGTTCCCTCAGCCTCTCCTTGGAAGTCATGTGCCCCAGAACCCTAATAATTTTCTTTGCCCTCCGCTGTATTCTCTCCAATTTGTCCACATCCCCTCTTTAGTGTGGGGACCAAAACTGGACGCCATACTCCAGGTGTGCCCTCACCAGTGCTGAATAGAGGGGAATAATCACTTCCCTCAATCTGCTGCAAATGCTCCTATGAATACAGCCCAATATGTTGTTGGCCTTCTTGGCAACAAGGGCACACTGCTGACTCATATCCAGCTTCTCGACCAATGTAATCCCCAGGTCCTTTTCTGCAGAACTGCTTCCTAGCCAGTTGGTCCCCAGTCTGTAGCAGTTTATGGGATTCTTCCTTCCTAAGTGCAGGACTCTGCACTTGTCCTTGTTGAAACCTCATCAGATTTCTTTTGGCCCAAACCTCTAATTTGTCTAGGTCACTCTGGACCCTCCGGTGTATCTACCTCTCCCCCCAGTTTAGTGTCATCTGCAAATTTGCTGAGGGTGCAATTAATTCTATCATCCCAATCATTGATAAAGATGTTGAACAAAATTGGCCCCAGGATTGACCCCTGGGGCATTCTGCTGAGGCAACCTAGTGACCAATGATGTGGAAAAAGCTGAAGTACACAATGATTTTTTTGCCTCAGTCTTCACAGACAAGGTCAGCTCCCAGACTGCTGCACTCAGCAACACAGTATGGGGAGGAGGTGAGCAGCCCTCAGTGGTGAAAGAACAAGTTAAGGATTATTTAGAAAAGCTGGATGTGCACAAATCCATGGGTCCAGATCTAATGCATCCAAGGGTGCTGAGGGAGTTGGCTGATGTGATTGCAGAGCCATTGGCCATTATCTTTGAAAATTCATGGCAATCGGGGAAGGTCCTGGATGATTGGAAAAAGGAAAATATAGTGCCCATCTTTAAAAAAGAGAAGAAAGAGAACCTGGGGAACTACAGACTGGTCAGCCTCACTTCATCCCTGGCAAAATCATGGAGCAGGTCCTCAAGGAATCCATTTTGAAGCACTTGGAGGAGAGGAAGATGATCAGGAATAGTCAACATGGATTCACCAAGGGCAAGTCATGACTGACCAACCTGATTGTCTTCTATGATGAGATAACTTGCTCTGTGGATATAGGGAAAGTGGTGGATGTAATATAACTTGACTTTAGCAAAGCTTTTCATGCGGTCTCCCACAGTATTCTTGCCGGCAAGTTAAAGAAGTGTGGATTGGATGAATGGACTATAAGGTGGCTAGAAAGCTGGCTAGATTGTCGGGCTCAACAGGTAGTGATCAACAGCTCGATGTTTAGTTGGCAGCCGGTACCTCCCCCATTCAGTAAGGGTCTCACAGTTTCCCTGACCTTTTTCTTGTTGCTAACATACCTGTAGAAACCCTTCTTGGGTTGGATTCTCCAGCAATGGAGAATCTCCACTTCCCACGGTAGTTTGTTCAATGATCAATCACTTGCACTGTTTAATCTGTGCCTTATTTCCAATTTGAATTTGTCTGGCTTCATCTTCCAGCCATTTGTTCTTGTTCTGCCTGTCTGTGACTGAGCTAGATCAAAGAGCCCTTGAGTGTCCAGTATATCTCCCTGTGGACATACTTACACACCGTATCTAAGTCAACTCTCCATCTTTTAGACAAGCTAAACAGACTGAGCTCCTTATGTCTCTCACTAGAAGGGACTTTCTCCAGCCCTCACATCATTTTGTGACTCTTTTCTGCACTCTGTCCAATCTGAAGCCATACCTTTTTAAAATGTTGCCACTAGCAGAGAATTCTCTGTTACACACACTCTACGGCATCCAACCTGACCTGGCATCCAACACGGTTGATTTAGGCTCCCCCACCCTTTCCCATTTCCTAGGGGTACAAGTGAAAAGCACCAAACTTTATTCCTTTGGGGACTCCAGGCTCTACTGCTCTGTGGGCTCCGGGTAAACACCTATTCCCGGTGGACTCAGAGCAAACACCGATTGAATTCATGGCTTAATCTTTTGTAGGTTTGCAGGGTCTTTTACCAATGAAATAGCCTTACACAGTAATATCCTACTTAACCTCTATTTAATAACAATTACAAAAACAGAATGCACATGCTTGTGTTGTTATTGACATGAATTGGGACTGCATAGATCATTGTTGCAACCAAGGTCCTATAGTTGCACCAAATCTTGTACAAAGGAGGTCCAGTAAGGTGTCTATGGAAAGGTTATGATTTGCTGGTTATGATTATGCTATCTGTATGTGTGTATCATTTTTGCATTTGAAGTTATGAATAGTGGCTAGCAAAGGCAGCATTGTTAAAATGCCACACATACAATGCTCACCACTCCCAATAAGGCAGATGAACTTTTCTTGATGGCCAGTCAGGATCATAGAATCATAGAATATCAGGGTTGGAAGGGACCCCAGAAGGTCATCTAGTCCAACCCCCTGCTCAAAGCAGGACCAAGTCCCAGTTAAATCATCCTAGCCAGGGCTTTGTCAAGCCTGACCTTAAAAACCTCTAAGGAAGGAGATTCTACCACCTCCCTAGGTAACGCATTCCAGTGTTTCACCACCCTCTTAGTGAAAAAGTTTTTCCTAATATCCAATCTAAACCTCCCCCATTGCAACTTGAGACCATTACTCCTCGTTCTGTCATCTGCTACCATTGAGAACAGTCTAGAGCCATCCTCTTTGAAACCCCCTTTCAGGTAGTTGAAAGCAGCTATCAAATCCCCCCTCATTCTTCTCTTCTGCAGACTAAACAATCCCAGCTCCCTCAGCCTCTCCTCATAAGTCATGTGCTCTAGACCCCTAATCATTTTTCGTTGCCCTTCGTTGTACTCTTTCCAATTTATCCACATCCTTCTTGTAGTGTGGGGCCCAAAACTGGACACAGTACTCCAGATGAGGCCTCACCAGTGTCGAATAGAGGGGAACGATCACGTCCCTCGATCTGCTCGCTATGCCCCTACTTATACATCCCAAAATGCCATTGGCCTTCTTGGCAACAAGGGCACACTGCTGACTCATATCCAGCTTCTCGTCCACTGTCACCCTAGGTCCTTTTCCGCAGAACTGCTGCCGAGCCATTCGGTCCCTAGTCTGTAGCGGTGCATTGGATTCTTCCATCCTAAGTGCAGGACCCTGCACTTATCCTTATTGAACCTCATTAGATTTCTTTTGGCCCAATCTTCCAATTTGTCTAGGTCCTTCTGTATCCTATCCCTCCCCTCCAGCGTATCTACCACTCCTCCCGTTTAGTATCATCCGCAAATTTGCTGAGAGTGCAATCCACACCATCCTCCAGATCATTTATGAAGATATTGAACAAAACGGGCCCCAGGACCGACCCCTGGGGCACTCCACTTGACACCGGCTGCAACTAGACATGGAGCCATTGATCACTACCCGTTGAGCCCGACAATCTAGCCAGCTTTCTACCCACCTTATAGTGCATTCATCCAGCCCATACTTCCTTAACTTGCTGACAAGAATGCTGTGGGAGACCGTGTCAAAGCTTTGCTAAAGTCAAGAAACAATACATCCACTGCTTTCCCTTCATCCACAGAACCAGTAATCTCATCATAAAAGGTGATTAGATTAGTCAGGCATGACCTTCCCTTGGTGAATCCATGCTGACTGTTCCTGATCACTTTCCTCTCCTCTAAGTGCTTCAGGATTGATTCTTTGAGGACCTGCTCCATGATTTTTCCAGGGACTGAGGTGAGGCTGACCGGCCTGTAGTTCCCAGGATCCTCCTTCTTCCCTTTTTTAAAGATGGGCACTACATTAGCCTTTTTCCAGTCATCCGGACTTCCCCCGTTCGCCACGAGTTTTCAAAGATAATGGCCAAGGGCTCTGCAATCACAGCCGCCAATTCCCTCAGCACTCTCGGATGCAATTCGTCGGCCCCATGGACTTGTGCACGTCCAGCTTTTCTAAATAGTCCCTAACCACCTCTATCTCTACAGAGGGCTGGCCATCTCTTCCCCATTTTGTGATGCCCAGCACAGCAGTCTGGGAGCTGACCTTGTTAGTGAAAACAGAGGCAAAAAAAGCATTGAGTACATTAGCTTTTTCCACATCCTCTGTCACTAGCTTGCCTCCCTCATTCAGTAAGGGGCCCACACTTTCCTTGGCTTTCTTCTTGTTGCCAACATACCTGAAGAAACCCTTCTTGTACTCTTGACATCTCTTGCTAGCTGCAGCTCCAGGTGCGATTTGGCCCTCCTGATATCTTTCCTACATGCCCGAGCAATATTTTTATACTCTTCCCTGGTCATATGTCCAACCTTCCACTTCTTGTAAGCTTCTTTTTTATGTTTAAGATCCGCTAGGATTTCACCATTAAGCCAAGCTGGTCGCCTGCCATATTTACTATTCTTTCGAGTCATCGGGATGGTTTGTCCCTGTAACCTCAACAGGGATTCCTTGAAATACAGCCAGCTCTCCTGGATCAGGATCAGGTCATCTGGGGGACTCCAGTTTCTGCATGGTGTGGTTGGCAGGGTGTTGAGGTCTGGCAGCTCTGATCTTTCGGGCTGGGTCCTGGAGTTGGTTCCAAAGAACTTCCCTTTGGACCCCAGTTTATATAGTGCAACTTGAGTCCTGCTTAGCTGTACCTTAACCAATCATTTTACTAAATTATTACTAAACAATTCTCTAACCAATCCTAACATATTGTAAAACAATTATTTAAACAATCAGAGCCCACCATCTTAATTGATTTACACCTAGCAAAATTAGTTATGTAACAGAATCAATCAAAGAACCAGACAGAGACCAGACAGATAAACAATAGAGAAGTGGGAACCATAAAGACAAAACAATAATAAAGTAGGGATTTCACAACCAGAACTGTTGATAAGTGGTTTCTTGCTGGACAGAATGCCATCAAACAAAGTTTTCTTTAACCATCTTAAGCTCTGTTTCTGTGTCTGATGATGATGGGTGCTATTAGGACAGGAGCCTTCTGAACAGCCCGATATGACATTGTTTTAATGTAATTTAGATGGAATGTGAGGCTGTGACTTCCTGCTTCTTGGCTGATGGCTGCTGCTCTCCTAATATGGCTGCAGACAAAGGCCTCAGACCATACAGAACTGGATGCATTATTCCAGCATTGCTCTCAGCAATGTTATAGACCGCAGTAAAATCTCCTCACTATTCCTACTCACTGTTCCTTTGTTTCTACAGCAAGGATCGTATTAGCCCTTTTTGCTACAGCGTCACACCTGGGCACTCTGGTTGAGTTGCTTGTCTGCTCTGACCCCTAAATCCCTTTCATGGTCATGCTTTCCAGGATGCTAATCCTCCATTTGATGATAAGTGTAGGACCCCCCCTGTGCTGACCAAAGTATGCCTCCCAGAGCACAGGTGCAACTTTCATTGGTGCCGGTGGGAGCTTATGCCCCCTGTCCCCGCCCCGACTCCACCCCCCTCCCTGCCCCTAATTGGATCCTCCCCAAATTCGCACCCCGGCCCCACCTCTTCCCCTAGCACGCTGCATTCCTTCCCCCCCCCCCGCCTCCCAGTGCTTGCCATGCGAAACAGCTGTTTCGCTGTGCAAGTGCTGGGACTGGGAGGGAGGGGAGAAGCAGGACGCAGCGGCGCGCTTAGGGGAGGAGGCGGAGGGGGAGGCAGCGTGGAGGTGAGCTGGGGTGGGGGTGGGGCCGGGAGCTGCTGGTGGGTGCAGAGCACCCACGAGTCAGCACCTAGGCCCCAGAGCCCCCTTGCTAGCTCTCTGGTGCGTCCTTAGCAAGCACCTCACAGACACATTCCGGCATCTCAGGTAACTCTGCCAGCCCCTTAGCACTGCCCGAGGCTCTGCAGGATTTTAGTTGCCTTTCGTGGGCACAGTCCTCATAGAATCATAGAATATCAGGGTTGGAAGGGACCCCAGAAGGTCATCTAGTCCAACCCCCTGCTCAAAGCAGGACCAAGTCCCAGTTAAATCCTCCCAGCTAGGGCTTTGTCAAGCCTGACCTTAAAAACCTCTAAGGAAGGAGATTCTACCACCTCCCTAGGTAACGCATTCCAGTGTTTCACCACCCTCTTAGTGAAAAAGTTTTTCCTAATATCCAATCTAAACCTCCCCCATTGCAACTTGAGACCATTACTCCTCGTTCTGTCATCTGCTACCATTGAGAACAGTCTAGAGCCATCCCTCTTTGAAACCCCCGTTCAGGTAGTTGAAGCAGCTATCAAATCCCCCCTCATTCTTCTCTTCTGCAGACTAACAATCCCAGCTCCCTCAGCCTCTCCTCATAAGTCATGTGCTCTAGACCCCTAATCATTTCGTTGCCCTTCGTTGTACTCTTTCCAATTTATCCACATCCTTCCTGTAGTGTGGGGCCCAAAACTGGACACAGTACTCCAGATGAGGGCCTCACCAGTGTCGAATAGAGGGGAAGATCACGTCCATCGATCTGCTCGCTATGCCCCTACTTATACAACCCAAATGCCATTGGCCTTCTTGGCAACAAGGGCACACTGCTGACTCATATCCAGCTTCTCGTCCACTGTCACCCCTAGGTCCTTTTCCGCAGAACTGCTGCCGAGCCATTCGGTCCCTAGTCTGTAGCGGTGCATTGGATTCTATCCATCCTAAGTGCAGGACCCTGCATTTATCCTTATTGAACCTCATTAGATTCTTTTGGCCCAATCCTCCAATTTGCCTCAGTTTCCCACTCCTGGGGTTCACCCGGGTAGGGCTTGTTTTGCTGCCCTCCCTATAGTCCTGGGCCTACCTCATCTTGAAGGGCTTCCTGGAACTTTCTGCCTCCTGAAGGCTTTGTGCTGCTCCACACAGCTACAGCTGAGTGTAGAGCGTTTTCTCCAGGCTGCTCTCCCAGCTGTCTCTGCAATGCCTTGTCTGCTCTCCAGCCATGGCCAGGCCATTCCCAGAGAGGGAGGCACTTCCCACCTTGTCTCCTGTGGGTGCCTCCCAGCTGAGTTCTCCACTGTCTTTATGTAGCCACCGCGCATCCCACTCCCACCGCAGCTGGGGTCAGTATCATAGTCAGGTGGCAGATGTCTGCTAGGTCACAGGCAAGGCTGAGCTGAGCTCACTTTGAAGGCCAGCCAGCCAGTGACAATAGGATGATCTTGGTTTTGGCTGTATTAAAATGCCTGTTGTTTGCATGGGCCCTGTGTAACAAATTCTCTAGCTCCCTCTGTGTGGCTGCCCCATCCTCATAATTATTTATCATTCCGCCAAATTCTGTATCATCTGCACGTTTTATCCATGGTGATTTTATATTTACATCCCAATTGATAACCATATTAAATAGCATCAGGCCTCGAACTGATCACTTCTTGCTGCGTGTGCACCTTCAGCGAAAATTATGTCTGCAAAGTCCTCACTGTGCTTTCCCCTGACCACCAGCATAACTTCAGGTTACATCAGAACAGTCACACTGGGTCAGCCCAATGGTCCATCTAGCCCAGTATTCTGTCTTCTGACAGTGGCTGGTGCCAGAACAGGGCAATTATTGAGTGATCTATTTCCCTGTCATCCAGTCCTAGCATCTGGCAGTCAGAGGTTTAGAAACACCCCGAGCATTGGGTTGCATCCCTCACCACCCTGGCTAATAACCATTGAGGGACCTATTCTCCAGGAACTGATCTAATTATTTTTTGAACCTTGTTATACTTTTGACCTTCACAACGTCCCCTGGCAGTGAGGTTCAGCTCCAACCACTGGTTCTTCACCTGTGAGTTGATCTTGTCCAGACACTGGGCCATCTTGGTGGTAGTGGTGGAATTATGTGGTGAAGGATAGGTAGAGCGTGTGTCATCTGCGTGTTCCTCCTCTTGAGACCATGTCGTCCTTAATAGTTCTGCTACAGGCTGCAGCTAGATGTTGAATAGGACCAGAAATAGAATTGGATTCCTGTGTGACTCCACGGATAAGGGTGTGGACTACCCTTTAAATGCATCCTTCCAGAAACAACTGAAAACATTTTAGTGCATTCCCCTGGACTGCTGTCCCCTCTCTCAGATGGAGGAGCATTATCACATGACCCATCGTGCTTGAATGCTGCAGAGGGTGTCTATTAGAATGAAGGATGGAGGTCTGCCGTCTAGCCATCAACAGCAGGAGGTCAGGTATCAGTAACACTAATGCTGTTTCGTCCCAAGTCCTGGCATGAAGCTAGATTGTACACTGTGGATTAAGCTAAACAGGACCAAGGCACTTTAAGTATCCACACATGGAGTTATCTACGAATAGCTGTTCCTGCAAACCTCCACGTGTAGACTAGCCCTAATGTTACCAGATATGCCCGTTATTTTGGGGTATTGCTCATTTATTAGGGGTACCTCTTCTGGGCGGGGAGGGAGGGTTCTGTAATTCTTTTAATGTACTGCTTATGTCACTTCTGTGTTCATATGGAGCTCTACTCTTCCTTCTGCAAGTCCCCTCCAATGGAGCTATCCTGCAGTACCTAGGTTCGGCAGGACTGGGTTCCTCCAACTCTAGAACTATATGAACATACACACACACACACTAACAGAGCAAGTCCTGAGAGGATAGGGTCAATCAGCACCTCAAGTCGATCCTCTTATATGTCATGTACTCAATAGGCTGAGTCAAGCAGCACTTTCAAGCTGTCACCCTTATGTGCCCCGGTCTCAATAGGCTGGGCTGAGTAGCACTTTCAGCTGCCCCCCCCCCCACATGCCACAGGTTTAAACATCCCTATCCCACTTTCACATTACAATTGTATGGGCAGTAACCCACTTGATGAGCAAACCCACGTATTTTTGGGCACTACAGGGATCTTTAGCTTATGTAAAAGAAGCGTGGCTGCAGAAGTAAATGGGGGAAGCTAAAAACACAAAAAGTAAAGTTCAGAGAGAGAGAGAGAGAGAAGCAACAAGCTTAACCATAAAAGTTATTTATTGAATAATAGTGATAACTATACAAGGAGAGCCTAAACAACCAAACATACATTATTGAAGGTTAATACCTGAGGTAGAAAGGAAAACAGAGAGAGAGAGAGAGAGAGAAAAAGGATCTCACCGCTCCCTGAAGCATGAACAGGTTGGGGTTCCCAGGGATGGTGGTAGCTCGGGGTCCTGAGTGCAGGAGACTGGCCAGAGCCTCCAGCCACAATCAGTCAGGAGTGAAATCCTGATGCATCGATGAAGTGAGCTGTAGCTCACGAAGCTTATGCTCAAACAATTTGTTAGTCTCTAAGGTGCCACAAGTCCTCCTTTTTTTTTTTGTGAATACAGACTAACACGACTGCTACTCTGAAACCAGTCAGGAGATGGAGTCCCAGTGGAACTGATGCAGAGTTTGAGTCTAAGGCTATGGCTACACTGGCACTTTACAGCGCTGAAACGTTCTCGCTCAGGGGTGTGAAAAAATACCCCCCTGAGCGCAGCAAGTTACAGTGCTGTAAAGCGCCACTGTAAACAGTGCCCCAGCGCTGGAAGCATGGCTTCCAGTGCTCTAAGCTAATCCCCTCGTGGAGCTGGAGTACCAGGAGCGCTGGGAGACCTCTCTCCCAGCACTGGCACACGACCACACACACACTTCAAAGCGCTGCTGCGGGACCGCTCCCACAGTAGTGCTTTGAAGTTTTGAGTGTAGCCATGCCCTATGCATCAGAACACTTACTTGGGCATAGGTAGGGGTGGTTGTAGAGAAAATACAATGGTTCAAGGGAGAACACTAGATTTGTTTATGGGTAAACTGATGATTTAAGGGTTTTCTTTAGGCTAGACAATATGAGCTGATCACTCTTGGCTATGGGTGGTGTTTTCTTCCAGGGAGCTCACAATGCAATTAGGCTGCTTCAGTATTTTGGATATCAGTCAAGGATTTATTACTAGAATTGGTTTGATAATTGCTGAGCTGGGTGTGTGCAGGCATAGGTTCATTAACATTTGGAGCAGAGATTCCCATGATGCAGTGCATCCCTGCTTTTGTGGTCCCAGAGTTCAGTGCAATTCTCTGTTCTTTATTCTTTATGTTAATCGCTGTCCCATCTTTCATGCAGATGAGGCTAGGGGAGTTGTCTCTGTTCTTCATTCTGTATGCTAATGGAGATGTCTTAATCTTGTCCTTGTCAGGAGGGGTCTAGGTGTGTCTCCCAAGGGCCTTCACTGCTCTCTGCAAGCCTTTTCTCTGATCAGTTTTGGTTCAAGCAGAGACTGGTGGGGGTGGGGGATGTCTTTCATGAGCCAGACAGGCTAGATACGGTGCCCTGGTTCCCCAAAAACATAGAGCTGACTGGTATCACTAAGTATAAACATGCTTCAATCAGCATGCCCAGAAAACTTGCACCCAAAAGTCCTAAAAGAGGTTGGCTTAGGAGATCAACCTGGCCCACTAGTGTTAATTTTTAATAAATCTTTGATTACCTGGGAAAGATGGTGAACATTGTACCAATATTCAAAAAGTAGGATGGCCTGGGTCACTAGACGCCAGCTAGCTTGACATACAATGGACAACAGAATGGAAAAGCTGCTAAGGGATTCAGTTGATAAGGAATTAAGGAGAGGAATACCATTCATGCCACTTAACATGGTTTTATGGGCTTGACAAACAAACCTAACTTAGTTTTTTGAAGAGATGACAAGTTTGATTGATAAAGGTGACTGTGTAATATACTTGACCAATACCAATACTGGAATACAGATTTGGTGTCTACATTTTTAAAAGGATGTTGAAAAATTGGAGTGTGGGGAGAAAAGAACCACAAATTATTTGAGGACTGGAGAAAACGCTTTGCAGTGAGAGACCTGAAGAGCTCAATCTGCTTAACTGATCAAAAAGAAGGTTGAAAGCTGACTTGATGAGTTTATAATTAGAAATACCTGGAATTAAGGGCTCTTTGGTCTAGCAGAGAGAGGCAGAACAAGACCGAATGGCTGGAAGCTGAAGCGAGACAAATTCAAATTAGAAATGAAGCACACATTTTTAAACAGTGAGGGGGATTAAAACCATTGAAACAAACTGCCAAAGCAGTGGTAGAGTCTCCATATTTTGATGTCTCCAGATGAAGCCTAGTGCCTTTCTGGGAGATGTGCTTTAGTACAGCAAAAGTTATGCTTTAGTCAGAAGTTACTGGCTCAACATGGCGTAACTCAGGTACATTTAATGGCCTGTGATCAATAATATGGAGGTCATACTAGAAGATCAAAAAGCCTCTTCAGTGTTAAACTCAATGAATGTAGATGAGGTCGTTGTAAGCCTTTGGCTAGTTTCTATGTGAGCTTGATCAGGAATTAAAGGTTTGATACTGGATGGTAGTATGGAAGTTGTTTGGGCGAATGAGGATAGTGGCAAATAAAACAGAAAAAAATCTTGACTTTTTTTGTTGCCTCTAATATTGAAAAGACTGAAGTTACTTGAAATTTGCAGGGAAATCACCCTCACTGAAGAGCAGTGCATAGCCGTGTCCTGCAGGAGCTTGCATTTGATTTAACATTGTGTACTAGACAAGTGACATTTTGCTAAGCTCTAGGATCCAGCTATCATCATTAACAAATCCCTACTATCACTAGGATAGGGAAATGTGTTCCAGAAACACTATGTCATAGGAATGGTCCTAAAACTAGGCACTTGACACCAAGCCTTCTGCCACCCTCACCAAGAAGCAAACAATAACAGCTTCAAACACTTGTTGATTAATACAGGTGAGCCCTCTGCAAAACCAGAACCATTCAGAATGTGTTAATACTTAAAAAACAAACAAACAAAAAAACCCACCAACTCATTTTCCCTAGTCCTGCCAGCCATGGATTTTTTTCCAACTGTCTTTAGCTTCCTTTATCAATTACCTACACTTCATAACTTCTAATTTAGATTATCTACTTCTATTCTTTTTATGTTTTTTTTAATTTCTAATTGCTGCCTTTACTTCCTCACTAAACCAATACGATTTTCAAACACAGCAGTCTTCCCTGATCATGGAATCATGTCTTTTTATCCATCTAATAAAGTCTTAACAATTACTATGTTTTTATTCATATTTTTTAGTCTAAATTTTTCCACCCAAGTCATTTTGCTCTTAACTTTACTCAGCTTTAGGAAATCAGCCCCTTTGAAGCACCAAGTATATCTATTACTGATTAGGACTGTTCTCTGTGTGCCCATAATTAATGTAATCAGGTCATGATCTCGGGTCCCTAGGCAACCACCAACTTCTAGTTCCATAATGAAGTCCAGAATAGTTACCTCATGATGGCTGCAATGCCTTTTGTGTTAGAAAATTATCATGTACGAATTTTAGAAATCCTAATGATGTTCTACTACTACCTGCATGATGCTGCCGGCATGATCTCTGCCCCCCCCACCCGTTAAATTGAAGTCCCCCAGAAAAACACAATTTTTCTTTCCACATATTACAGACCAGTGCTTATGAAGTAACTCATCCTGTGTTCTGGTTTGGGTCAATGGTCTGTAACAGATGCCCACCAAGACTCCATCCTGGGCTCTGTTAGCACATAGATTTATATTCATTCAGGATCCTTAAGTTCTGAGTTTTCAATAACTAACTCAGGTAGTGGTGTCTTTAATAGTGAGTTCAGCTCTGTGATGGGGCATCTGCCCCACACTAGCCAGTAAGGGGTTAACTAAGCCCTGTGTAGGCTGTGCAGAAAGCAGCCAAAAGGAGAGGGGCTGGGCAGGCCAATATAAGAAGAGCTGCAGGGCAGAGCAGCTGAAGTAGCTGCCTGGAGCTCAAAGAGGGAAGACCAGGCTCCTAGCAGGAGGAAGGAATACCAGCATCCTGCTCAGAGCAGTGCTGCCAGCAGGAACCAGAGAAGCTAGCGAGAGCTCCTGGCTAGCTGCTAAGACTGGCAGGCTGAAGCCCTGAGGCAACGGCAAAGAAGGTGCAGTAGGCTGCGGGGGAGTGGCCCAGGGAAATGAATTGAGGAGTCGGAGGGGATGCAGAAAGTGGCAGCGATCTCCAGGGTCCTGGGCTGGGACCCAGAGTAGTGGGCGGGCCCATGTCCCCCCTCCCCCACTTGCAACTGAGGAAGTGGCTGGACTGAGGGACTGAGATACTGTCCCCTGGAAGGGGGGAGCACAGAGTGTGGTACAGCCGGAGGGCCGTGTTATGAAGAGGATGCCGTGGTCCAGGGAGTGACGTAGGTTCCTGGAGCAGGAGAGGTGATGGGTGCTGCACCACCAGAGCAAAGCGCACTGGCTACCAGAGCTAATTCCCATATTGGCCACAAGGAGGCAGTGGAGAGGTGAGTCCCTCTCCGTCACACACCCCCACACCTCTTTTACCCCCTTTCTCCTAAATGGATTGTTACCAGTACCTCTAACATTCCAGTCGTGCAAATCTTCCCACCATGTTTCAGTAATGCCAATTATAAACAATTTCTTCTCATCAATGAGAATTTCCAGTTCCTCTTGCTTATTACCCAGACTTCCAAAGTTGGTACATAAGCAATTTTTTTAAAAAAGTCTTCTTCATTCTTTTGCCCCTTTGCTGAGTTTGTTCATGACATGCTGAATTTACTTTACATGGCATATGCCTCTTTAGCCTCCTTCTCGTGCTTTGTTAGTTTTAAAGCCTTCTGGTGGATCCAACTCATCTCCAGCTGAGAAGACTAGCCGCTCTACTGCTGAGACACTGGCCACCCCATTCGCTCAGTCCTCTCTCCCACTGGTGTGTGGTCCAGCATGCCCCAAACCCAAACCCTGCAGCTTCACCCGTTCTGTGTCCCCAGCACTCTCCTACGGTGCTTTGTTTTCTGCCTTATCTTGCTCATGGGACCGGAAGGATCTCTGAGAAAAATCACTGGGACTTTTTTCCTCCTTTGCTCCCTTTCCAGAC
This sequence comes from Dermochelys coriacea, assembly GCF_009764565.3. NCBI lineage: Eukaryota > Metazoa > Chordata > Testudines > Dermochelyidae > Dermochelys > Dermochelys coriacea. The sequence continues at coordinate 271,947,783 of NC_050069.1, forward strand.
TCCTGATGTCTTCACTCACAGAAATTACCATAGTTCCATGTGATGACATATGGTTTATTTTTATTCTTATGTATATCATTACCACTGCTGACTTGCAAGCCAACTTCAGAATCCCATCCAGTCTTGCTGTTACATCTTATGTCTTCACTCCAGGGAGACAGCAGACATCCCGCTCTCCTTTTGTCCCTTGCTGAACTCTGGTCCACTCTTCTTAATATGAAGTCACCAGTGACAATGGCTTTCCTCCATAAAAAGGTTGAAGAGACTCTCTTAGCAGCTGCTTGCTTCATACTATAAGCACATGTACTGTATAGGTCCCCTGTAGCTTTTTATTCCATTTCTCCATAGTTGCATTTTTTAGTATCTAATAGCAAACTGATGTGTTTAGTTGAGTTGAATGCCTCCCGGTTCTCTTTCCTCTCTTGGTCACACATCACTTTTAGCAGTAGCAGCACAACTGAGACATCAGGGTATCCATGTCTGCCTGTGTTTGGACAAGCAGCTCAGCAGGGCATCCTCACAGCACTATCTAGAATTACTAGGTCACAAACATGGTCCTTCTTCCAAACGTTGGTCTTTCAAAGTAAACTGGAAGAAATCACACCGAGTTCTTCCTGATCTTACCTCTGATTGGGGCAGTTCTGGATTCTCAAAGATGCAGAACTTTTCTTCCAGAATAAGTTATTTATAAATCCCCACCAAAGAACAGACTCTCCAGGAGAGCTTGTGTCAAGCAATGTTGTTCTGCCTCAAGCTGACGGGTCCAATGATTTTGGTGACATTGGTAAATCTGTATGCCTGTCTAAAAATGACGCCCCTGCGACACTGGCTACCACAACGCTACATACCGAACACAGATGTGTGACAGTACCCAGGGGTATGTTACTTCCCTCCTGTCATGGTCTCAATGACCTCAAAGCAGTTGCATTCAAGCCCCTGTGACGAAGCGGGACTGTTCTTAATGTTTCCTCTGAATATTGTGGGGGTGCCTCAGTTTCCCCTAGGCAGTTCTTAAGTATCTAGGTGGTGGGATAAGGGTGTATGATCCTTGCAGAGCCCTAGAGGGCAGGTGTGTGCAGGGGTCTGGACACAGAGATGGCTTGTATTTTGCCTGTTGCTAGTGTGTGGCTGGGAAAGGGTGTAGCAGCTCTGACTAATCAGGGTGATACCCTAGCCAGGGCACAAGGAGAGCAGAAAGGGGATTTGATTGTGTTACCTACTGAGGGTGTGGAAACCTGTAGCAAGAAGGAAAAGATTCCTGAACTTGTGTGTGGCAAAGGGAAGGAGAAGGCTTCTAACCTTTTATCTAGGAAGTCTGTAAGTTTGCTTGAAAGGGGATTATGTAGGAATCCGCCTGATGGGCCAGAGGTGATTCTGGATGTAAGTGAGACCCAGAAAGAGTCTGTTGTTGCTCAGGAAAGTGTTCCTCTAGAGCAAGCCCTAGGTGAAGAGGGAAAGGGCAGAATTTCTGTGAAGGGTGAATTGTTGCAAAGAAAAGCCCCTAGGGAAGGGAATCCTCATGGAGTTTTTGCAAGCAGATTACTGCAACTGAAGGTTGTGAAAGTGATTTAATCAAGAAAGTTTCAGTTCCTAACAGCCAGAAATTTTCTGTTGTAAATGAAGCCACTGGCTTTCCTATTGAAAGATCCAGTATGAATAGCTTTGAGAAGGTCTCAGATGGAGTGAAAGCTGTTAAGAAAGTTAAACAGTCCTATAACCAAGTGGCTGTGTTTGGCCAGCTTGTTGGGGAGACAAGGTTGTTGAGAAAGGAATGTCTCCATGCTAGTTCTGTAAGCCCTGGTCTACACTAGACGTTGAGGTCGAATTTAGCAGCGTTAAATCGATTTAACCCTGCAACAGTCCACATGACGAAGCCCTTTTTTTCGACTTAAAGGACTCTTAAAATAGATTTCCTTACTCCACCTCTGACAAGGGGATTAGCACTGAAATGAGTTTTGCTGGGTCGAATTTTGGGTACTGTGGACGCAATTAGACTTTATTTGCCTCCAGGAGCTATCCCAGAGTGCTCCATTGTGACCGCTCTGGACAGCACTCTCAACTCAGATGCACTGACCAGGTAGACAGGAAAAGGCACTTGAACTTTTGAATTTCAATTTCCTGTTTGGCCAGTGTGACAAGCTGCAGGTGACCATGCAGAGCTCATCAGCAGAGGTGACCATGATGGAGTCCCAGAATCGCAAAAGAGCTCCAGCATGGACCGAACGGAAGGTATGAGATCTCATCGCTGTATGGGGAGAAGAATCCGTGCTATCAGAACTACGTTCCAGTTTTTGAAATGCCAAAACATTTGTGAAAATCTCCCAGGGCCTGAAGGACAGAGGCCATAACAGGGACCCAAAGCACTGCTGCATGAAACTTAAGGAGCTGAGGCAAGCCTACCAGAAAACCAGAGAGGCGAACGGCTGCTCCGGCTCAGAGCCCCAAACATGCTGCTTCTACGATGAGCTGCATGCCATTTTAGGGGGTTCAGCCACCACTACCCCAGCCGTGTTGTTTGACTCCTTCAATGGAGATGGAGGCAACTCAGAAGCAGGTTTTGGGGATGAGGAAGACAATGATGATGAGGTTGTAGATAGCTCACAGCAAACAAGTGGAAAAACCGGTTTTCCCAACAGCCAGGAACTGTTTCTCACCCTGGACCTGGAGCCAGTATCCCCCGAACCCACCCAAGGCTGCCTCCCGGACCTGCCAGGTGGAGAAGGAACCTCTGGTGAGGGTACCTTTTAAAATACTATACAAGGTTTAAAAATCAGCATGTTTAATGATTAATTTCCCCTGGCATTTGTGGCTCTCCTGGATATACTCCCAAAACCTTTGCAAAAGGTTTCTGGGGAAGGCAGCCTTATTCCATCCACCATGGTAGGACACTTTACCACTCCAGGCCAGTAGCACATACTCGGGAATCATTGTAGAACAAAGCATTGCAGTGTATGTTTGCTGGCGTTCAAACAACATCCGTTCTTTATCTCTCTGTGTTATCCTCAGGAGAGTAATATCATTCATGGTCACCTAGTTGAAATAGGGTGCTTTTCTTAAGGGGACATTCAGAGGTGCCCGTTCCTGCTGGGCTGTTTGCCTATGGCTGAACAGAAATGTTCCCCGCTGTTAGCCACGTGGTGGGGGGAGGCAAAATGTGACCTTGTAACGAAAGCACATGTGCTATGTATGTAATGTTAACAGCAAGGTTTACTGTGAAAGAGTGTACCCATTGTTCTATAAAATGTGTCTTTTTAAATACCAATGTCCCTTTTTTTTTCCTCCACCAGCTGCATGTGTTTCAAGGATCACAGGATCTTCTTCTCCCCAGAGGCTAGCAAAGATTAGAAGGCGAAAAAAACGCACTCGCGATGAAATGTTCTCTGAGCTCATGCTGTCCTCCCACACTGACAGAGCACAGACGAATGCGTGGAGGCAGACAATGTCAGAGAGCAGGAAAGCACAAAATGTCCGGGAGGAGAGGTGGCGGGCTGAAGAGAGTAAGTGGCGGGCTGAAGAGAGAGCTGAAGCTGAAAGGTGGCGGCAGCGTGATGAGAGGAGGCAGGATGCAATGCTGAGGCTGCTGAAGGATCAAACTAATATGCTCCAGTGTCTGGTTGAGCTGCAGGAAAGGCAGCAGGAGCACAGACCACCACTACAGCCCCTGTGTAACCAACCGCCCTCCTCCCCAAGATCCATAGCCTCCTCACCCAGACACCCAAGAACGCGGTGGGGGGGGCCTCCAGCCACCCAGCCACTCCACCCCAGAGGATTGCCCAAGTAACAGAAGGCTGGCATTCAATAAGTTTTAAAGTTTTAAACTTTTAAAGTGCTGTGTGGCCTTGTCCTTCCCTCCTCCACCACCCCTCCTGGGATACCTTGGTAATTATCCCCCTATTTGTGTGATGAATTAATAAAGAATGCATGAATGTGAAGCAACAATGACTTTATTGCCTCTGCAAGTGGTGAGCGAAGGGAGGTGGGGAGAGTGGTTAGCTTACAGGAAAGTAGAGTGAACCCAGGGGCGGGGGGTTTCATCAAGGAGAAACAAACAGAACTTTCACACCGTAGCCTGGCCAGTCATGAAACTGGTTTTCAAAGCTTTTCTGATGCGCCCCGCAGCCTCCTGTGCTCTTCTAACTGCCCTGCTGTCTGGCTGTGCATAACCAGCAGCCAGGCGATTTGCCTCATCCTCCCCCCGCCATAAACGTCTCCCCCTTACTCTCACAGATATTGTGGATTTCAGAGTAGCAGCCATGTTAGTCTGTATTCGCAAAAAGAAAAGGAGTACTTGTGGCACCTTAGAGACTAACAAATTTATTTGAGCATAAGCTTTCGTGAGCTACAGTTCACTTCATCGGATGCATGATATTGTGGAGTGCACAGCAAGCAGTAATAACTGTGGGAATATTGGTTTCACTGAGGTCTAACCGAGTTAGTAAACTGCACCAGCGCGCTTTTAAACGTCCAAATGCACATTCTACCACCGTTCTGCACTTGCTCAGCCTGTAGTTGAACAGCTCCTGACTACTCTCCAGGCTGCCTATGTATGGCTTCATGAGCCATGGCATTAAGGGGTAGGCTGGGTCCCCAAGGATAACTATAGGCATTTCAACATCCCCAACGGTTATTTTCTGGTCTAGGAAAAAAGTCCCTTCCTGCAGCTTTTGAAACAGACCAGAGTTCCTGAAGATGCGAGCGTCATGTACCTTTCCCGGCCATCCCACGTTGATGTTGGTGAAACGTCCATTGTGATCCACCAGTGCTTGCAGCACTATTGAAAAGTACCCCTTGTGGTTTATGTACTCGCTGGCTTGGTGCTCCGGTGCCAAGATAGGGATATGGGTTCCGTCTATGGCCCCACCACAGTTAGGGAATCCCATTGCAGCAAAGCCATCCACTATCACCTGCACATTTCCCAGGGTCACTACCCTTGATATCAGCAGATCTTTGATTGCGTTGGCTATTTGCATCACAGCAGCCCCCACAGTAGATTTGCCCACTCCAAATTGATTCCCGACTGACTGGTAGCTGTCTGGCATTGCAAGCTTCCATAGGGCTATTGCCACTCGCTTCTCAGCTGTGAGGGCTGCTCTCATCTTGGTATTCTTGCGCCTCAGGGCAGGGGAAAGCAAGTCACAAAGTTCCATGAAAGTGCCCTTACTTATTTGAAAGTTTCGCAGCCACTGGGAATCATCCCAGACCTGCAACACTATGTGGTCCCACCAGTTTGTGCTTGTTTTCCGGACCCAGAATCGGTGTTCCACCACATGAGCCTGCCCCATTAGCACCATGATGCCCACATTGCCAGGACATGTGCTTTGAGAGAAGTCTGTGTCCATGTCCTCATCACTCTTGTCACCGTGCTGATGTCGCCTACTCACCCGGTTTCACTTTGCCAGGTTCTGGTGCTGCATATACTGCTGGATAATGCGTGTGGTGTTTAATGTGCTCCTAATTGCCAAAGGGATCTGAGCGGGCTCCATGCTTGCCGTGGTATGGCGTCTGCACAGAAAAAAGGCACAGAACGATTGTCTGCTGTTGCCCTGACGGAGGGAGGGGCGACTGACGACATGGCTTACAGGGAATTAAAATCAACAAAGGTGGTGGCTTTGCGAGAAACTGAATGGTCGCCTCCAGGATAGAACTCAAAACTGGGTTTAGCAGGCCATTCATTTCACAGAGGGAGGGAGGGAGGAGAAATGAATACAAACAAATCTGGTCTATTTCTTGTTTTGAGCCACTTCATCTATCTTTATACATCTTGCTGGCAGCAGACTGTGCAGTACGACCGCTAGCCATCATCATCTCCTGGATGCTCAGCAGAAGACGGTGCAGTATGACTACTGGCCATCGTCTTCTGCTAGCTGCAGATTAAAAGACAGTGCACTGCCAGTAGGACTCAATTGCCATGAGACGAAATAAGAGAAATGACCTGGCTGAGTCACTCCCATGTTTGTCCAGGCACCAGGTTAAAAGAGCGCCCAGGACTACGTCGACGACAGCTACCAGTCATACTGCACTGTCTGCTGCCAAAAGGCAATAAACTGCTGCTGTGTAGCAATGCAGTACCACATCTGCCAGCACCCAGGAGACATACGGAGACGGTTAACTGAGCGGGCTCCATGCTTGCCGTGGTATGGCGTCTGCACAGGTAACTCAAGAAAAAAGGCGCAAAATGATTGTCTGCCCTTGCTTTTATGGAGGGAGGGAGGGAATGGGGGCCTGACGATATCTACCCAGAACCACCCGCACAATGTTTTAGCCCCATCAGGCACTGGGATTTCTACCCAGAATTCAAATGGGCAGTGGAGACTGTGGGAACTGTGGGATAGCTACCCATAGTGCAAAGCTCCGGAAGTCGACGGTTGCCTCGGTACTGTGGACACACTCCGCCGACTACATGCACTTAGACCATTTGTGTGGGGACACACACACTCGACTGCATAAAAAAGCTTTCTACAAAACCGACTTCTATAAATTCGACCTAATTTCATAGTGTACACATACCCTAAGTGAACAGTATGTGGCCCAGGTCAAGATGGGGCTCAACCAAGCGAGCCCAAATTGCAGCCCTCCAGACTGGAGCGCTGGGAGAAGACCCAATCCCAGTTTGACCCCTGGGGATTTTAGGGTGGCAAAAAGGTACGGGCCACATAAACTTTCCCACATGTGGCCTGCGAGTACTATTGACAACCCCCGACCTAAGGGAGGGCATGAAACTGGAAGGGTGTAAAACTGTAAGGGCCTGGTATAATTCCCACCGAGGAATGGGAAGAGATGCTGGGGCATCCATGGGAACGCTGGTGGGTTCAAACTTCCCCAGGTCACCGGCTAAAGTGACCCTGTTCAGTTCAGTCTTGAAGGGGGGAAGAGATGTGATGAAGCGGGACTATTCTTAATGGTTCCTCTGAATAGTGTGGGAGTGCCTCAGTTTCCCCTATGCAGTTCTTAAGTATCTAGGTGGTGAGATAAGGATGTATGATTGTTACAGAGCCCTAGAGGGCAGGTGTGTGCAGGAGTCTGGACACAGAAAATGGCCAACACCCTGTTTCCTTGCAGCTGATGGCCTCGGCCCTTCCCCCCTGCAAGGTGAGGGCTAAAGGGTTGGAGAACAAAGGAATCAGGTGCCCTCCTGGCCCAGGAAAGGGACAAAGCCCAGAGGAGGAGGGGCTGGAGAGAGAGTTTGGGGCTGGCTGGGGACATGGAGAGTGAGAGTTCAGTTTGGGGCTGGCTGGGGACATGGAGTGAAGTGCAGACGGGGGTCTGGCTCACTGCCCCCCAAATGGACCCAGCTGAGGAGTCCTGTTCTCTGCACCTACAAGCTCTGTGTTAGACCATGTTCCTGTTGTCTAATAAACCTTCTGTTTTACTGGCTGGCTGAGAGTCGCGTCTGATTCTGGAGTTGGGATGCAGGACCCTCTGGCTTCCCCAAGACCCACCTGGGCAGACTTGCTGGGGGAAGCACACTGAGGGCGGAGGATGCTGAATGCTTTGAGGTCAGCCCCAGGAAGGTGGAAGCTTTGTGAGCTGTGCATCCTGAACACAGTCTACTCACAGAAAGGAGACTTCCCCAGAGTCCTGACTGATTCATGGGGAGCAGTTCCATAGCATCACCCGGCGACTCCGTGACAGCCCTCCCCATCTTGGTCGGCCAGAGTCAGGGCCAGTGCTTCTAATTTGGTCTGGGGAGCTCATTAAAGGAAACTGACAATTCACAGTCACTGGGATTTCTGGGAGAAAAAGCCCATATCCGCATACCAGAATTAAGGGTGTTTGTTGGGCTTGCAAGTGCTTTTTCCTCAGCTCCAGGACAGAATGGATATGTCACGTTGTTATGACAATACTATAGGCATATTCACAGGAACAAACAAAGAGGAGCACATTCCAGGCACTGGGCAGAGGGCTTGGCTCTGTGGGAATGATATATAGTACACCGCATTTATCCTATAGCTCTCCCCACTTGCAGGCAAGGACAACTTATTTGCAGGCCACCTGAGCAGAAACCTAAACAATCAGAGGTGTAGTCACTCAGGGACTCAATAGTGAACAGATCTTTTCCCGGTAGGTGTTTCCGGACATAAACCTGTTTGCAACAAGTCAACTCGTATGTCAGAAGTTTTGAAATTCAATATCAGTAAGTGCAAAGTAATGCACAGGGGAAAATATTATCCCAAATATAAATAAAAATTTTGTGGTCTAAATTAGCTGTTACCACTCAAGAAAGAGATTATGCAGTCATTGTGGAGAGTTCTCTGAAAACTTCAGCTCAATGTGCAGCAGCAGCTGAAAAAACTAAGATCGTTAGGAACCATTAGGAAAGGGATATATAATAAGACGAAAATATCACTTTGTCTCTATATAAATCAATGGTACGCCCACATCTTGAATACTGCATGCAGCTCTGGTCACCCCATCTCAAAAACGATATTAGAATTGGAAAAGGTAAGAGAAGGGCAACAGATATGGCAGGGGTATGAAAAGCTTCCTCTTTCCAAAAAGCAATTAATAAATGGGGACTTTTCATCTTGGAAAATAGACAACCAAGGGGGGATATGATAGAGGTCTATAAATCATGACTGGTGTGGAGAAAGTAAATAAGGAAGTGTTATTTACTCCTTCTCAATAACAAGAACTAGGGTCACCAAACATTATTATGACATTATCGGGGATACTGTTCCTGACGGCTTGTAGTCCATCTTTGTGTGGAATGTTGGTGTAGAGGCTTCTATCCATAGTGGCTAGGATGGTGTTTTTTAGGAAGATCACCAATGGACTGTAGTTTTTTCAGGAAGTCAGTGGTGTCTCGAAGATAGCTGGGAGTGCTGGTAACGAAGGGCCTGAGGAGGGAGTCTACATAGCCAGACAATCCTGCTGTCAGGGTGCCAATGCCTGAGATGATGGGGCGTCCAGGATTCCATGTTTATGGATCTTGGGTAGCAGATAGAATACCCCAGGTCGGGGTTCTAGGGGTGTGTCTGTGCGGATTTGTTCTTGTGCTTTTTCAGGGAGTTTCTTGAGCAAATGCTGTAGTTTTGGTAACTCTCAGTGGATCAGAGGGTAATGGCTTGTAGAAAGTGGTGATGACGACAGCACCTCCTTTGTCAGCCTTTTTGATTATGATGTCAGAGTTGTTTCTCAGGTTTCAGAGTAGCAGCCGTGTTAGTCTGTATTCTCAAAAAGAAAAGGAGTACTTGTGGCACCTTAGAGACTAACAAATTTATTAGACTAATAATTTATTAGACTAATAAATTTGTTAGTCTCTAAGGTGCCACAAGTACTCCTTTTCTTTTTGAGAGTTGTTTCTGAGGCTGTGGATGGCACTGTGTTCTGCATGGCTGAGGTTATGGGGTAAGCGATGCTGCTTTTCCACAATTTCAGCTCGTGCACGTCGGCGGAAGCAGTCTATGTAGAAGTCCAGGCTGCTGTTTCAACCTTCAGGAGGAGTCCACCCAGAATCCTTCTTTTTGTAGTGTTGGCAGGAAGGTCTCTGTGGGTTAATATGTTGGTCAGAGGTGTGTTGGAAATATTCCTTGAGTCTGAGACGTCGAAAATAGGATTCTAGGTCACCACAGAACTGTATCATGTTCGTGGGAGTGGAGGGGCAAAAGGAGAGGCCCCGAGATAGGACAGATTCTTCTGCTGGGCTAAGAGTATAGTTGGATAGATTAACAATATTGCTGGGTGGGTTACGGGAACCACTGTTGTGGCCCCTTGTGGCATGTAGTAGTTTAGATAGCTTAGTGTCCTTTTTCTTTTGTAGAGAAGCAAAGTGTGTTTTGTAAATGGCTTGTCTAGTTTTTGTAAAGTTGGAGAACACTTCAATCTCTCTGGTCACTCGATCACAGACCTAAGAGTGGCTATCCTTCAACAAAAAAGCTTCAAAAACAGACTCCAACGAGAGACTGCTGAATTGGAATTAATTTGCAAACTGGATACAATTAACTTAGGCTTGAATAGAGACTGGGAATGGATGAGTCATTAACAAAGTAAAACTATTTCCCCATGTTATTTCTTCCCCCCACCCCACCCCCCACTGTTCCTCTGATATTCTTGTTAACTGCTGGAATTAGCCTACCTTGCTTGTCACCATGAAAGGTTTTCCTCCTTTCCCCCCCTTGCTGCTGGTGATGGCTTATCTTAAGTGATCACTCTCCTTACAGTGTGTATGATAAAACCCATTGTTTCATGTTCTCTGTGTGTGTATATAAATCTCCCCTCTGTTTTTTCCACCAAATGCATCCGATGAAGTGAGCTGTAGCTCACGAAAGCTTATGCTCAAATAAATTTGTTAGTCTCTAAGGTGCCACAAGTACTCCTTTTCTCTTCACACAATGCACAGTCAACCTGTGAAACTCATTGCCAGAGGATGTTGTGAAGGCCAAAACTATAACAGGGTTCAAAAAAGAACTAGACAAGTTCATGGAGGATGGGTCCATCAATGGCTATTAGCCAGGATGGGCAGGGATGGTGTCCCTGGCCTCTGTTGCCATAAGCTGGGAATGAGTGATGGGGATGGATCACTTGATGATTCCCTGATGTGATTGCAGAGCCTTTGACCATTATCTTTGAAAATTCGTGGCGATCAGGGGAGGTCCAGGACAATAGGAAAAAAGCTAATGGAGTGCCCATATTTAAAAAAGGGAAGAAAGAGAACCTGAGGAAGTACAGACCGGTCAGCTTCACTTCAGTCCCTGGCAAAATCATGGAGCAGGTCCTCAAGGAATCCATTTTGAAGCACTTGGAGGAGAGGAAGGTGATCAGGAATCATCAATATGGATTCACCAAGGGCAAGTCATGCCTGACTAATCTAATTGCCTTCTATGACGAGATAACTGGCTCTGTGGATGAGGGGAAAGCGGTGGATGTGGTATGTCTTGACTTTAGCAAAGCTTTTGATATGGTCTCCCACAGTATTCTTGCCAGCAAGTTAAAGTAGTATGGATTGGATGAATGGACTATAAGGAGGATAGAAAGCTGGCTAGATCGTCGGGTTCAATGGGTGATCAATGGCTCCGTGTCTCGTTGGCAGCTAGTATCAAGCGGAGTGCCCCGGGGTCGGTCCATGGGCCAGTTTTGTTCAACATCTTTATAAATGATCTGGATGATGCGATGAATTGCACCCTCAGCAGTTTCACAGTTGACACTAAGATTGGGGGAGAGGTAGATACGCTGGAGGGTAGGGATAGAATATAGAGGGCCCTACACAAATTGGAGGATTGGGCCAAAGGAAATCTGATGAGGTTCAACAAGGACAAGTGCGGAGTCTTGCACTTAGGACGGAAGAATCCCATGCACCACTACAGACTAGCGACCGAATGGCTCGGCAGCAGTTCTGCAGCAAAGGACCTGGGGGTTACAGTGGATAAGAAGCTGGATAAGAGTCAACAGTGTGCCCTTATTGCCAAGGAGGCTAACGGCATTTTGGGCTGTATAAGTAGGGGCATTGCCAGCAGATCGAGGGATATGATCGTTCACCTCTATTCGGTATTGGTGAGGCCTCTTCTGGAGTACTGTGTCCAATTTTGGGCCCCACACTACAAGAAGGATGTGGAAAAATTGGAAGGAGTCCAGCGGAGGGCAACAAAAATGATGAGGGGGCTGGAACACATGACTTATGAGGAGAGGCTGAGGGAACTGGGATTGTTTAGTCTGCGGAAGAGAAGAATGAGGGGGATTTGATAGCTGCTTTCAACTACCTGAAAGGGGGATCCAAAGAGGATGGATCTAGATTGTTCTCAGTGGTAGCAGATGACAGAACGAGGAGTAATGGTCTCAAGTTGCAGTGGGGGAGGTTTAGGTTGGATGTTAAGAAAAACTTTTTCACTGGGAGGGTGGTGAAACACTGGAATGCGTTACCTAGTGAGGTGGTGGAATCTCCTTCCTTAGAAGTTTTTAAGGTCAGGCTTGACAAAGTCCTGGCTGAGATGATTTAGTTGAGGATTGGTCCTGCTTTGAGCAGGGGTTGGACAAGATGACCTCCTGAGGTCCCTTCCAACCCTGATATTCTATGATTATATGATCAGCCACTGAATTCTATTAAGCAAGAGAAATCAGGGTTTGATTCTACAGGACAAGGAGAAAAAAGAAAAGTTAATTTTGCAAAGAAAAGCCACAGGGTGACCCTAAAAGGGTCAAACCTCAATGGTATTGAGCCAAAGGTGTGGCATGACAAAGATGATCGTAGATGGACACTTGTAATGAATTTATTGTTATTGCTAATGGTCATTTTTGTAACGAATGTGTTGCTAATACCAAAAATTGCAAAAGTATACAATGTGCCTAATCTTTTGGAAAAATCCCTTGAACATGTTAAAAGTGATACCTAGGAACACACCTTATGTTAAAAGGCCTTATTATACTGAGGTTTCACAGTTAATGCTCATAAATAATATTGGAACTTTTCACAGGGAAAAAGACATTCCAAACCTGATGTGCTATATGAAAATGGAAACTGAGGCATGCTATCCTATTGTTTTCACAGCTAATTGCCAAGATTCCTATACTGTGGACAACATTAATATCTACATTGTCTTAATGTTAATTGGGTTCAAACATTTGCCAGAGCTTGTATGGATAAGGTAGCAATGTTCTTTGGCTCTTGACAAGATTACATGAGACATACAGGAACCAAGCTGCAAGAGCGGATCCAATCCAGTATTGTTCTAACCAAGTTTTACCTTGAGTTTGAAAAGAGATTCAATCATGTTATTTCAGAGTAGCAGCCGTGTTAGTCTGTATTCGCAAAAAGAAAAGGAGTACTTGTGGCACTTTAGAGACTAACAAATTTATTAGAGCATAAGCTTTCGTGAGCTACAGCTCACTTCATCGGATGCATTTGGTGGAAAAAACATAGGAGAGATTTATATACACACACAGCCGAACATGACAAACCATGGGTTTATCATACACACTTTAATGAGAGCTGATCACTTAAGATAATCCATCACTCAACAGCGTGGGGGGGGTGTGTGGGGGGGGGGAGGAGGAAAACCTTTCCAATGGTGACAAGCAGGTAGGCCTGACTTCCAGCAGTTTAACAAGAATCTCAGAGTAACAGTGGGGGTGAGGCGGGGGGGGGGGGGGGGAGAAATACCATTGTGAAATAGTTTTACCTTTGTGTAATTACCTCATCCATTCTCAGTCTCTATCAAGGCCTAAGTATAAGTGTATACAGTATTGCAAATTAATTCCAATTCAATCGTCTCTCGTTGGAGTCTGTTTTTTGAAGCTTTTTTTTGAAGTCATAGGCCACTCTTAGGTCTGTGATCGAGTGACCAGAGAGATTGAATTGTTCTCCAACTGGTTTTTGAATGTTATTAAATTCTTGACGTCTGATTTGTGTCCATTCATTCTTTTACGTAGAGACTGTCCCAGTTTGGCCAATGTACATTGCAGAGGGCATTGGCTGGCACATGATGGCATATATCACATTGATAGATGCGCAGGTGAACGAGCCTCTGATAGTGTGGCTGATGTGATTAGGCCCTATGATGGTATCCCCTGAATAGATATGTGGACAGAGTTGGCAACGGGCTTTGTTGCAAGGATAGGTTCCTGGGTTAGTGGTTCTGTAGTGTGGTGTGTGGTTGCTGGTGAGTATTTGCTTCAGATTGGGGGGCTGTCTGTAAGCAAGGACTGGTCTGTCTCCCAAGATCTGAGAGAGCGATGGCTTGTCCTTCAGGATACATTGTAGATCCTTGATGATGCGTTGGAGAGGTTTTAGTTGGGGGCTGAAGGTGATGGCTAGTGGCGTTCTGTTGTTTCCTTTGTTGGGCCTGTCCTGTAGTAGGTGACTTCTGGGTACTCTTCTGGCTCTGTCAATCTGTTTCTTCACTTCAGCAGGTGGGTATTGTAGTTGTAGGAATGCATGATAGAGATCTTGTAGGTGTTTGTCTCTGTCTGAGGGGTTGGAGCAAATGCGGTTATATCATAGCGCTTGTCTGTAGACAATGGATCGAGTGGTATGACCTGGATGAAAGCTAGAGGCATGTAGGTAGGAATAGCGGTCAGTAGGTTTCCGATATAGGGTGGTGTTTATGTGACCATCGCTTATTAGCACCGTAGTGTCCAGGAAGTGGATCTCTTGTGTGGACTGGTCCAGGCTGAGGTTGATGGTGGATGAAATTGTTGAAATCATGTGGAATTCCTCAGAGCTTCTTTTCCATGGGTCCAGATGATGAAGATGTCATCAATGTAGCGCAAGTAGAGTAGGGCATTAGGGGACGAGAGCTGAGGAAGCGTTGTTCTAAGTCAGCCATAAAAATGTTGGCATACTGTGGGGCCATGCGGGTACCCTCATCGCAGTGCCGCTGATTTGAAGGTATACATTGTCACCAAATGTGAAATAGTTATGGGTCAGGACAAAGTCACAAAGTTCTGCCACCAGGTTAGCCGTGACATATCGGGGATACTGTTCCTGACGGCTTGTAGTCCATCTTTGTGTGGAATGTTGGTGTAGAGGCTTCTACATCCATAGTGGCTAGGATGGTGGTTTTTAGGAAGATCACCAATGGACTGTAGTTTTCCTCAGGAAATCGGTGGTGTCTCGAAGATAGCTGGGAGTGCTGGTAACGAAGGGCCTGAGGAGGGAGTCTACATAGCCAGACAATCCTGCTGTCAGGGTGCCAATGCCTGAGATGATGGGGCGTCCAGGATTTTCCAGGTTTATGGATCTTGGGTAGCAGATAGAATACCCCAGGGTCGGGGCTCCAGGGGTGTGTCTGTGCGGATTTGTTCTTGTGCTTTTCAGGGAGTTTCTTGAGCAAATGCTGTAGTTTCTTTTGGTAACTCTCAGTGGGATCAGAGGGTAATGGCTTGTAGAAAGTGGTGTTGGAGAGCTGCCTAGTAGCCTCTTGTTCATACTCCGACCTATTCATGATGACGACAGCACCTCCTTTGTCAGCCTTTTGATTATGATGTCAGAGTTGTTTCTGAGGCTGTGGATGGCACTGTGTTCTGCATGGCTGAGGTTATGGGGTAAGCGATGCTGCTTTTCCACAATTTCAGCTCGTGCACGTCGGCGGAAGCAGTCTATGTAGAAATCCAGGCTGCTGTTTCGACCTTCAGGAGGAGTCCACCCAGAATCCTTCTTTTTGTAGTGTTGGCAGGAAGGTCTCTGTGGGTTAATATGTTGGTCAGAGGTGTGTTGGAAATATTCCTTGAGTCTGAGACGTCGAAAATAGGATTCTAGGTCACCACAGAACTGTATCATGTTCGTGGGGGTGGAGGGGCAAAAGGAGAGGCCCCGAGATAGGACAGATTCTTCCGCTGGGCTAAGAGTATAGTTGGATAGATTAACAATATTGCTGGGTGGGTTACGGGAACCATTGTTGTGGCCCCTTGTGGCATATAGTAGTTATTGTTATTGAACATGATTTTGATAATGCATTTCTGTTATACACTAATACGGCTTCTAACACAATACTAGCTGTAGTAAGACAAAATCAAGGATGGGGAGCTCTTGGGATACAGTCAGTGATGTTTGTGTCATCCCCTCCTGCATCAATTTTGCATTGGGGGTGTGACATTACTGTCGTAACTTGTAACTGTACAGATTATTGTTGCAACCACTGTTATATATTTGCAGCAAATATTGTACAAAGGTTGTCATGTGAGGTGTCTATAAAAAGGGTATGATTTGCTGGTTATGATGCTGCTGTCTGTATGTGTGTAGCATTTTGTAGTTGAAGTTATGAATATTGGCTATGTACTTGTATCTCAATGTGTTTTGATTCTAAGGCCTTGGCGACACTTGCAAGTTACAGCACAATAAAGGAGCCCCGTGCGCACTAGTTCACTATCCATCCACACTGGCAAGGCACGTACAGCGCTCTGACTGCACGGCTATAGCGCTGCTGGTCTCCATCTCGGCGAGTGGAATAACGTTTGCTGAGCCCCTCCTGGAGCGCCGCAGTGCCAGTGTGGACACCCTGGTCCTAGAGTATGCTCTGATCGGCCTCGAGAAGTGTGCCACAATGCCTGTTCTAGCCACTATGATCATCATTTGAACTTTAGTGCCCTGCCCTCAGGTGACCAACTGTCAGACCCACTGTCATAAATATAAAGGGAAGGGTAAATACCTTTAAAATCCCTCCTGGCCAGAGGAAAAACCCTTTCACCTGTAAAGGGTTAAGAAGCTAGGATAACCTCGCTGGCACCTGATCACAATGACCAATGAGGAGACAAGATACTTTCAAAGCTGGGGGGGGTCACTGCGTGGAGGGATACCGGAGCACAGGTGTCGGCTATCCATACTTCCTTAGTGGACCCCAATTTAATCAACCCAGAGATCCAAGTGACGATTCAACCGTTCAAGTCCAACTCTTTCAATTTGCCTGCAGCCAAAGTTGCCTGTCCTGTACAAGGGCTGGTCAGGAACGTGTACTTTTGCAGTCTATGATGATTATCCCATCCCATGCTGTTGGGGGAAGACTTGGCCAATCGTGTGAAGCGAGCCAAGATGGTGGGAGTGGTCACCCGCAGCCAGGCTAAGCAAGCTGTCCCGCCTAGCTCTGTTCAGGAAACTTCTACCAGGACCTGGTCAGAGATGATGGACCCAGACCCCAGGCCAATGTCTGCAACAGCAGTAGCGGATCCAGTCCCAGACACCCAGACAGAGCCAGTCCCAGAACCAGAACCGGCAGAACAACCAGCACCAGACCCATTGCCAGCACTGAATCTAGTACTTGCAAACCCAACCCCAGAAGGCCCCACCGAACTTGAACCGGCAGCAGCCGATAACCCTACACAAGAGGCTCAGCCGGAGCCTGAACCCTAACATAGTGCACCAGCAGAGAGCGGTTCACAATCAACCGAAACAGCCCCATCCCCTACATCGCTTCCAGAGGGACCAAGCCTAGGTCCACAATCCAATAAGGAACTGATGTCTCCAGCATCAAGGGAACAGTTCCAGACGAAACAGGAAGCAGATGAAAGCCTCCAGAGAGCTTGGACGGTGGCACGGAGCAACCCACCGCCTCTCAGCTCTTCTAATTGATGCAGGTTTGTTGTAGAAAGAGGACTTTTATACAAGGAAACTCTTTCTGGTGGACACCAGGAAGACTGGCATCCTCAGAGACAGTTGGTAGTTCCAACTAAGTACTGGGTCAAGCTCTTGAGCGTAGCCCATGATCATCCTAGTGGCCATGCTGGGGTGAACAGGACCAAAGACCGATTGGGGAGGTCATTCCACTGGGAGGGAATGGGGAAGGATGTTTCTACCTATGTCTGGTCTTGTGAGGTATGCCAAAAAGTGGGAAAACCCCAAGACCAGGTCAAAGCCCCTCTCCAGCCACTCCCCATCATTGAAGTTCCATTTCAGCGAGTAGCTTTGGATATTCTGGGTCCTTTTCTGAAAAAGACACCCAGAGGAAAGCAGTACATACTGACTTTCATGGATTTTGCCACCCAATGGCCGGAAGCAGTAGTTCTAAGCAACACCAGGGCTAAAAGTGTGTGTCAGGCACTAACGGACATTTTTGCTAGGATAGGTTGGCCCTCCGACATCCTCACAGATGCAGGAACTAATTTTCCTGGCAGGAACTATGGAAAGCTTTTGGGAAGCTCATGGGGTAAATCACTTGGTTGCCACTCCTTACCAACATCAAACAAATGGCCTGGTGGAGAAGTTTAATGGAACTTTGGGGACCATGATATGTAAATTCATAAATGAGCACTCCAATGATTGGGACCTAGTGTTGCAGTAATTGCTCTTTGCCTACAGAGCTGTACCACATCCCAGTTTAGGGTTTTCACCATTTGAACTTGTATATGGCCGCGAGGTTAAGGGGCCATACAGTTGGTGAAGCAGCAATAGGAGGGATTTACACCTTCTCCAGGAACTAACGTTCTGGACTTTGTAACCAACCTACAAAACACCCTCCGAACCTCTCTAGCCCTTGCTAAAGAAAACCTACAGGATGCTCAAAAAGAGCAAAAAGCCTGGTATGATAAACATGCCAGAAAGTGTTCCTTCAAAGTAGGAGACCAGGTCATGGTCTTAAAGGTGCTCCAGGCCCATAAAATGGAAGCTTCGTGGGAAGGGCCATTCATGGTACAGGAGCGCCTGGGAGCGGTTAATTATCTCATAGCATTCCCCACCTCCAACTGAAAGCCTAAGATGTACCATACTAATTCTCTAAAGCCCTTTTATTCCAGAGAATTAAAGGTTTGCCAGTTTACAGCCCAGGGAGGAGATGACAGAGTGGCCTGAAGGTGTCTACTACAAAGGGAAAAGTGCTGGTGGCGTGGAAGAGATGAACCTCTCCATGCTCCTTGGGCGTATGCAGCGACAGCAAATCCAGGAGCTGTGCACTAGCTATGCGCTGACGTTCTCAGCCACCCCAGGACTGACTGAATGGGCATACCACTCCATTGACACAGGTAATGCTCACCCAATTAAAGTCTAACCTTACCGGGTGTCTCCTCAAGCTAAAACTGCTATAGAACGGGAGATCCAGGATATGTTACAGATGGGGGTAATCCGCCCCTCTGGCAGTGCATGGGCATCTCCAGTGGTTCTAGTTCCCAAACAAGATGGGGAGATACGTTTTTGTGTGGACTACCGTAAGCTAAATGCTGTAACTCACCCTGACAACTATCCAATGCCACGCACAGATAAACTATTAGAGAATCTGGGACAGGCCCAGTTCATCTATACCTTGGGCTTAACCAAGGGGTACTGGCAGGTACTGCTAGATGAATCCGCCAAGGAAAGGTCAGCCTTCACCACCCATATCGGGCTGTATGAATTTAATGTGCTCCCTTTTGGGCTGCGGAATGCACCCCCCACCTTCCAAAGACTTGTAGATGGTCTCCTAGTGGGATTAGGAGAATATGCAGTCGCCTACCTTGATGATGTGGCCATATTTTCGGATTCTTGGGCAGAACATCTGGAACATCTACAAAAAGTCTTCGAGCGCATAAGGGAGGCAGGACTAACTGTTAAGCCTGAGAAGTGTCAAATAGGCCTAAACAGAGGGACTTACCTTGGACGCCAGGTGGGTCAAGGAACTATCAACCCCCTACAGGCCAAAGTGGATGCTATCCAAAAGTGGCCTGTCCCAAAGTCAAAGAAACAGGTTCAATCCTTCTTAGGCTTGGCCGGTTATTATAGACTATTTGTACCGCAATACAGCCAAATCGCCACCCCACTGAAAGACCTAACCAAAAAGAAACAGCCAAATGCCATTCAGTGGACTGAAGAGTGTCAGAAGGCCTTTAATCAGCTTCAAGCGACACTCATGTCTGACCCTGTACTAAGGGCCCCAGCCTTTAACAAACCATTCTTAGTAGCCACAGATGCGTCTGAGCGTGGTGTGGGAGCAATTTTAATGCAGGAAGGACCGGATCAAGAATTCCACCCTGTAGTGTTTTTCAGCAAGAAGCTGTCTGAGAGGGAAAGCAACTGGTCAGTCACTGAAAAAGAATGTTATGCCATTGTCTAGCTCTGGAAAAGCTACGCCCATAGGTTTGGGGACGGCGTTTCCACCTGCAAACTGACCATGCTGCGCTACAGTGGCTTCATACCGTCATGGGAAATAACAAAAACTTACTCGGTGGAGTTTAGCTCTCCAAGATTTTGATTTCGACATCCAACACATCTCAGGAGCTTCTAACAAAGTGGCTGATGCACTCTCCCATGAAAGTTTCCCAGAATCAACTGTTTAAAATCGTCCTTGAGATGTGGAAAATATTATTAGTCTTTATATATTTGGTAGTATATTTATAGGTGCATGTGTCTATTTAACTCTGTTTTTTCTAGAGCTCCAGGAAGAAATCCCAGCCAGCGTTTCACCCTATCTGTGATTTGGGGGGCGTGTCATAAATATAAAGGGAAGGGTAAACACCTTTAAAATCCCTCCTGGCCAGAAGAAAAACCCTTTCACCCGTAAAGGATTAAGAAGCTAAGATAACCTCGCTGGCACCTGACCACAATGACCAATGAGGAGACAAGATACTTTCAAAGCTGGAGGGGAGGAGAAACAAAGGGTCTGGGTCTGTCTGTGTGATGCTTTTTCCAGGGACAGAACAGGAATGGAGTCTTAGAACTTAATAAGTAATCTAGCTAGAGATGCATTAGATTCTGTTTGTTTAAATGGCCGAGAAAATAAGCTGTACTGAATGGAATGATATTCCGGTTTTTGTGTCTTTTTGTAACTTAAAGTTTTGCCTAGAGGGATTCTCTATGTTTTGAATCTGATTACCCTGTAAGGTATTTACCATCCTGATTTTACAGAGGTGATTCTTTTTACATTTTTTCTTCTATTAAATTTTTTCTTTTAAGAAACTGAATGCTTTTTCATTGTTCTTAAGATCCAAGGGTTTGGGTCTGTGGTCACCTATGCAAATTGGTGAGGATTTTTATCAAACCGTCCCCAGGAAGGAGGGTGCAAGGTTTGGGTGAGGATTTTGGGGGGAAATATGTTTCCAAACGGGCTCTTTCCTGATAAAATAAAACCGGTTAGAGGTTTGGTGGTGGCAGCGAAAGTCCAAGGGAAAAAGGTAAAATAGTTTGTACCTTGGGAAAGTTTTAACCTATGCTTGTAAAAGCAAGCTTAGGAGGTTTTCATGCAGGTCCCCACATCTGTACCCTAGAGTTCAGAGTGCGGAAGGAACCTTGACGCCTGCCCTTTAAATTCTCTGGGAATTTTGAAAAATCCCTTCCTGTTTGCTCAGCCAGACATGGAGTCCTCTCAGTGAATCTTTCCAGGTGACCATGCCTCCACGCTGGACCTCATCAGTGTTTGGGGGGAGCTAGCTGTCCAATCCCAGCTGTGCTCCAGCCATAGAAATTTCAATACCTTTGGGCAGATATCAAGGGACATGATGGAAAGGGGCCATGACCGGGACGCTCTGCAGTGCAGTGTTAAAGTGAAGAAACTGTGGAACGCCTACCGCAAAGCCCGCGAGGCAAACTGCTCTGGTGCTGCGCCCGCAACCTGCTGTTTCTACAAAGAGCTGGATGCAATACTTGGGGGCGACCCCACCTCCACTCCGAGTACCCACCACGGACACTTCAGAGCCCAGTTCAACAAGGCAGGAGGAGGAGCAAAGCGGGAGCGAGGGTGCTGAGGTGGAGGAAGACACCCCGGAATCCCTAGATGCATGCAGCCAGGAGCTGTTCTCAAGCCAGGAGGGAGGTAGCCAGTCGAGGCGGCTGGTGCTTGGGGAAGGACAATCAACAGAGGAGATTCCTGGTAAGTGGTTTTTGTTTTGGGAAGGAAGTTATTCGGTGTGGGCTCTTGGGGCGAGGAGGGTTAGGGCTGCATGCATGCCTAGATGCGGAATAGAGCATTGAGGTGCTCTCTCTCATATCGCGGTAATCAGCCTCAGTGATTTCTTCAAAGGTCTCAGCCAGCACTCGGGCAATGCGCTTGCGCAGTTTTCTCGGGAGAGCCACTGTGGTCCTTGTGCCAGTCAGGCTAGCTTGTCCGTGCCACTGTGCCATGGGGGGACCATTGCTGCACACAGGCAAGCTGCATATGGGCCAGGGCGGAAGCCACATTGCAGTAGAAGACCCTCCCTTGCTTCCCAGGTCACCCTCAGCAGCGAGATCTCTTCCAGGATGAAATCCTGTGGAAAATGTGGGAACAGTGTTCAGTATAGGGGCCCCATGCCACTGTTGGCTCTCCCCAAGGCACAGAAACCCAGAGGACAGTACAGCTGTGAAACAACCAGCCATGCTTGACCCTGTGCTTACTCACCCTAACCCTATTTTACCATTTTCCCATATTCACCATTTTAAGGCTCCTGTGGGTTATGTGTGCTCGCTTTGGGACGGGCAAATTATGTTATTGTATAGACTGTGATTGCCCTTAAGTACGGGTGAATCGTTGCTCTGTCTGGTGTGAACAATGCTGCCTTTGTTAAGTGTTGCATTTTGCCTTTACAGATGCAACCTTGAGATCTCAGCTGTCAGTGTTATCATCAGCTGAAAGACTCCAAAGAATCAGAAGGAGGCCACGTAGAAGCAAGGAAGACATGTTGCATGAAGTAATGCAGCATTCAAGTAATGAAAATCAAAAAGTGCAAGAGTGGCCGGAGCATGAAAGGAGGGTCTGCCAGCAGAATGCGGATTGTGGAGTGCCAAGCGGACTTGATACAGGTGCTCGTAGCCATGCAGGCAGAGCACTACCGCCCCCTCCCACAGCCCTTGTCCCAAAACTCTTTCCCTTGTGCCCTCATGTCATCTCCAACCCACTTTTCCAAACATCCAGGTTCTTACCACCACCAGCTGCCTCCAACACCTGTAGCTTCACCACCCAGCCCAGAAAACTATGACACTTACCCACTGCACTCAACCCCCATCACCATGCAGTATAGCCATCCTGAAGTGCAGCACTCATTGCACAGCATTCCAGACAGGACATATGCAAATCTGTTATTGTACCGTTCCCCACCCCCTTGCCCTTTCTGTGTCCCAAGCAGTTGTGTCTCTTATCAATAAATTAATTTTCTTTTCGATAACTGGATTTTTTGGCTTTGAAAACATTCTTTATTATTGCATAAAGTAAAAGATACTTTAGCCCAGGAAAGAAACAGGCACTGCAAGTCAGCGTATCAAACACAGATTCCTACTAACATTGGAACCACTGCACTTCACTCCCATGCAGGGCACCAAACATTACTGGTGGCTTTCAGCCTCAGATTGCTCCCTCAAGGTATTCCTAATCCTTGCAGCTCTGTGCTGGGCCCCTCTAATAGCCCTGCTCTCTGGCTGTTCAGATTCAGCCTCCAGGTGTTGAACCTCTGAGTTCCATGCCCGAGTGAATTGTTCACCCTTCCCTTCTCAAATGTTATGGAGGGTACAGCACGTGGATATAACCACGGGGATGCTGTTATCAGCCAGGTCCAGCGTCCCATACAGAGAGCACCAGCGGTCCTTTAAACAGCCAAAAGCACACCCCACAGTCATTCTGCACCAGCTTAGCCTGTTGTTGAACCACTCCTTGCTGCTGTCAAGGCTCCCTGTGTAGGGTTTCATAAGCCAAGGCATTAAAGGGTAAGCGGGGTCTCCAAGGATCACACTGGGCATTTTGACTTACCCTACGGTGATCTTCTGGTCTCGGAAAAAAGTCCCAGCTTGCAGCTTCCTGAGCAGGACAGTGTTCCGAAAGATGCGTGCATCATGCACCTTTCCAGGCCAACCTGTGTTAATGTCAATGAAACGCTCACGGTGATCCACAAGCGCCTGGCGAACCATAGAGAAATACCCCTTCTGATTAACGTACTCTGAGGCTAGGTGGGCTGGTGCCAGAATTGGAATACGTGTGCCATCTATTGCCCCTCTGCAGTTAGGGAAACCCATTTGGGCAAAGCCAGCCACAAATTCATGCACATTACCCAGAGTCATGGTTCTTCTGAGCAGGATGCGATTAATGGCCCTGCAAACTTGCATCAACACGATTCCAACGATCGACTTCCCCACACCAAACTAGTTAGCGACCAATCGGTAGCTGTCTGGAGTTGCCAGCTTCCAGACTGCAATAGCCACCCGCTTCTCCACCATCAGGGTAGCTCTCATTCTCTTGTCCTTGCACTGCAGGGCGGGGGCGAGCTCATTACACAGTCCTATTAAAGTGGCTTTTCTCATCCGAAAGTTCTGCAGCCACTGCTCACCATCCCAGACTTGCATGATGATATGATCCCACCACTCAGTGCTTGTTTCCCGAGCTCAAAAGCGGCGTTCCACAGTGGTGAGCAGGTCCATGAATGCCACAAGCAAACTCGTGTCATAGGCGTTACTCGAGCTGATATCGTCGGAGCCCTCACTGTCACTTTGGATCATAAGGAATAATTCGACTGCCAAACGTGACATGCTGGTGAGACACATCGCAGACTCCTCAGCAGTTCGGGCTCCACCCCCGCAGACCGAAATGGCAGACAGAGCGCGCAGCACAAAAACTATTGAAAGATGGCGCCAAGTGTGGACGGAAGCACAGGGATTGCTGGGATGCGAACTGATGCATCACGGGGCGTTGGGACAGGACCCAGAATGCCTCAAACCCCCCCGCCCCCTTCCCACAAGCCACAGTGCCAGAATGGGAAGAGGTGCTCTGTGGGATAGCTGCCCATAATGCACTGCTCCCAATGCCGCTGCAAGTGCCGCAAATGTGGCCACACCAGTGCGCTTCTTCCTGTCAGTGTGGACAGACTGCAGTGCTTTCCCGACTGCGCTCTCCGAAAACGGGTTTAATTCAAAGTGCTCTACATCTGCAAGTGTAGCCATGCCCTAAGCAATAATTCATCCCTTACAGAAATTCTGCCCTTACCCTCTTCACCTAGGGCTTGCTCTAAAGGAACACTTTCCTGAGCAACAACAGACTCTTTCTGGGTCTCACTTACATTCAGGATCACCTTTGGCCCATCAGGCGGATTCCTACACAATCCCCTTTCAGGCAAACTTATAGACTCACTAGATAAAAGGTTAGAAGCCTTCTCCTTCCCTTTGCCACACACAAGTTCAGGAATCTTTTCCTTCTTGCTACAAATTTCCAAACTGTCATTAGGTAACACAATTAAATTACCTTTATGCTTTCCTTGTGCCCTGGCTAGGATCTCAACCTGATCGGACAGAGTTGCTACACCCTTTTCCAGACACACACTAGCAACAGGCAATATACAAGCACCAGAATTGTCTGGTCTCTGGGATTTTGCTAAGACAGTAACTGGATGCAACCTACTTACAGGGCCATTCTCCTGAGCAGACACAAACTTAGGACCATTCCCTTCCTGGGCTTTAGCTGAATCTAGAACCAACTCTGAGACAACTGCACTATCCTCGACCAGCACAGGCTGAAAGGCCCCTTCTGTCTGCTCCACAGACAAAGAACTGGAGACACCTTCTCCTTTCCCAGACACACAGCTTGGGATCTCATTTGCCTTGTCCCAGCACACAGGGCTGTTCACAGACAACTGCTTGGAGACCAAGGTAGGTTCCTCCATAGGCAAGTCAATATCCCTGACAGACACAGGCACATTTCCTTCACTGTCACAATTCTCCATACAGGTAACAAGTAAGGTACAGGGACACTCATCTTCCACTATCTTGCCTTCCCAAACTGCTGGCTTGGTGTGTCTTAAAAGTGGAGAAACCCCAGCCTTGGGCTGTAACTGCCCTGCTCTAAGCAATTTGCCCTAAACTGATACTCTCAGAAGTGTCCCACCAAAGTCAATATACAAGTTAGCTCTTATGCACAAATCACGCTGTTGCCAATCCTTTCGAATCTAAAATCTAAAGATTTATTCATAAAAGGAAAATGATAGAGATGAGAGCTAAAACTGGTTAATGGAATCAATTAATGGAATCAATTACATACGGTAATGGCAAAGTTCTTGGTTCAGGTTTGAGGCAGTGATGGAATAAACTGCCGGTTCAAATCAAGTCTCTGGAGAACATCCCCAGCTGGGATGGGTCATTCAGTTCTTGGTTCAGAGCTTCAGTTTGTAGCAAAGTCCCTCCACAGGTCAGAAGCAGGACTGAAAACAAGATGGAGGGGTTTTCAGGGCCTTTTATATTCTCTGCTCATGGAAGATCACAGCAGCAAGATGGAGTTTGGAGTCACATGGGCAAGTCACATGTCCATGCATGACTCAGCTCTTTACAAGCTAACGTCATTGTTTATATGTTAGTTTGAAGGTTCCTAGGAAAGCTCAGATGTGGATTGGTGTCTCCCAAAGTTCATTGTCCATTAAGTGTTTCTTGATTGGGCACTTACTGAGAATAGTCCCTTCTCAAGAAGCTGACCAGATGCTTCACTGAGGATACTTAGAATCAAAACACATTGAGATACAAGGACATAGCCAATATTCATAACTTCAACTACAAAATGCTACACACATACAGACAGCAGCATCATAACCAGCAAATCATACCCTTTTTATAGACACCTCACACGACAACCTTTGTACAATATTTGCTGCAAATATATACCAGTGGTTGCAACAATGATCTGTACAGTCACAGGTTACGTCAGTAATGTCAGAACATTCCCATGTTAGAGATCTGTACAAGCCGCCCTTTGGAGCTCCTGAAACCTTACTCCTTAGACCTGAAATCTAGATCAGACGCACCGTTTGGCACAGCAGTACTGCACTCGTTCTTTGACTTGGTCTCCTCTTCCCACTGTCCCCAAGGGGAGCACTGCTTGCCAGATTCCCAGCAGTGGGAATATGCAGGGGAAATGCAGGTCACTCACCTGTAACCAGAGTTCTGTGACAGGGCCTTCTTGCCCACATTCCCCTCTTCCTCCAAGTCCGGATGTTAACTTTGCACTGAAGGAAGTGGGGGAAGGAATGGAGGTGCCTCGCACACCACACCCCTCTTTGGACCTGCCAGCTGAATGTTTGAGCCGCCAGGGGCAGAGTGGCACTACTACTAAAAGTCCAAGCTGCACCATCAACACCTCCCAAGGACGTGAATGTGCAGAGCCCATCTCAAATACCTCAATTACAGGGGAGTAACTATCACATGCTTCATAATCTGGGGCTCCAGGATATTCTCTAGATATTGACATTGTTCCTGGCTATTTTATAGCCTTACTTGTCTGTCCGATCTAACGGTAAGACCCCAATTCTGCAACTGGATCTGTGCTGCCTTTGCACTGGCTTGGAGTCTCAGTATCGTCAGTGAGGGACTGTATGGGCACAGGACTCTGCCGACGGGCGTTTCTTGCAGGACTGGGACCTCCTTTATCTCCAAACACAGAAGCTGGAAGTTAGGGTGCTGGGGGGGGCTGCTGTACCCCCTGACTTGAAGTGGTTTTCATCATATCCCAGGTTTACAGTTTGGTTCAATGACTCTCAGAACCCCCAATATACACATGGTTCCAGCCCCCCATCTCCAAAGCTGTTTCAAAGACAAATGCGCTTACAGAGATGGTTTGACTGCCCCCTGTAGCAGTGTAACTACTCTGTTTTGTTCCCTTGACATTCATATTACTGTGATGGGGTGTACAAATCCCACAATAGGCTAGAAAAAGTTAAAGGACAGTACTGGACCCAGGTAGACTCTGCCAGCCCTGCTGAGCATGCTCCAACTGGAGAAAAGCGAGCAACCCGGCTCAGAGGTGGGAAGGAGGACAGACGTGCGTGGAGAGCTCCTTAGAAGGGCACTGGAGAAGCCTGCCCATGGGAATAAGACTCTATTCAGTGCGGAGCCCTATTGGAGCTAACAGTTTGGTGCCTTTTTTTTTTCTTTTCACCTTATATTGGACTGGAAGCCAAGGGAGAAAAGCAAATAGTAGGAAGTGACCCATGGAGGGTAACTTGGAGGGCACCTTCGGTGGCCAGACACTGTTGACCCTCTTAGGGGTCTGGGTCACAGCCCAGTGCGGTGGGTGAGCCCAAACACTCCTACCACTGCCCCACTACTGGAGGGACCCAACTTGCCTGTCCACCTTGCTGCACCTCTGATTAAAAGTAGGCCTGGATTGCAAGACCTACTTGCTGGGAGGTGGTGCCAAATGCGCTAACTAGTAGCCCACCGAGGACTCTATTACAATTACATTTTCAGAGTCATGGGTGGACTTTCTTTAAAATGTTGTACCTGTTTCTTTAGTGTGTGATATCAAGTGTACATCTGTTGCTGGACGAGACACAAAGCATTTAATTATATTAGTTAGTAAAATGTCTTATACTGAGTTGGTAGCTCCATTATAGCTCTGGTTGACACTTTGGTTTCACAGCTGATTAGTCGATTCTGAGGTTTGTCTACACCAGGGTGTTGCATTTCAGTAATGTGAGTTTGTTGCTGTTATAGTGCCACTGTAAGGTGTCTACACACACAACCTTTTTTTAAAGTGAATTGTTGAGCATCCTAAGCCACAGTAAGTGACCCCCCCCCCGAGCGGGGAATAGCCCCACTTTGCAGTGAGTTTGTTTGCTTTAAGGTTCATGTGGACACACTCCTAACTCCTGCGCTGCTGGCAATCCTCCCCCCAGCACCCCACACTGCAGAGCTCCAAGCCTAGGCTGGTCTGCCTGCACACCTGCTGCTCTTTTCTTGCACAAGCTTTCTGTAGCCCGGGACTCTCACTCAATATCGAGAAGACCAAAGTGCTCATCAGCCTGCTTCAGGCCTTGCACATGACCCACCACAAATCACCATCGAGGGACAGACTTTGGAGACAGTTGAGCACTTCTGCTACCTTCGTAGCCAACTCTCTCAAAACGCAAAAATTGACCGTCAGATCGAGCACAGGAACCAGCGCGCAAGTGCTTCCTTTGGGAAACTGCTTTGATGCATTTTCACAGACCTTGACCTACCGCAGGACACCAAGATCCAGGTCTATAAGACAGTTCTCATCCCTACATTCCTCAATGGATGCGAAACCTGGGTGACCTATCAACAGCACCTCAAGAGTCTGGAGAGGTACCACCAGCGATACCTTTGGAAGATCCTTTGCATCAAGTGGGCAGATCGCTGCACTAATGCCAGCATCCTCACTGAAGCCAATGTCACCAGTATTGAAGCCATGATCCTCATTCACCAACTCCACTGGGCTGGACATTGTGTTTGGATGCCAGATTCTTGCCTCCCAAATCACCCAGGGTCAGAGATCCCGCAGTGGTCAGAGGAAATGCTACAAAGACACATTGAAATTGTATCTTAAGAAAACTGATGTGGACATTACAAGGTGGGAGAAGCAAGCCACCAACCTATGGTGCCAAATCCTCCATCAAGCAGTGGCCCACTTTGAGGAGAAGCACTTTGCCCTCAAAGCTGAAAAGAGAGAGACCCAAGGAAGGAAAAAGAAAACTTTCTCCCGGTAGGCAGCTGACTGGCTAGGAAATGTCTGCACCTATGGCAGAGGGATTTGTGGTTCCAGGATCGGACTCCTGAGTCATCTCAGGACCCATCTGTAAATCTGTGGTAGAGATTGAGGGATTGCTGACACCTCTCTGCTGCTCTAGGGTTAGCTTGACCAGATGCCATCCTCCGTTTAAATGCTGGCACTCATCCAGGTGTGCCCCGATTTGATACCAAGTAGTGGTGAGTTCATATACCCCCCTAGCAGCCCGTGCTTCTGCATGGAGCCCTGCACTGCTTTGGTACTTGATTGTCCTCTTTGGAGAGCTGCATGTCAAACCCCATCTAGAGAAGAGTAGCCACAAGGTAGACATCCCCAAAACACTGTCAGAGAAGAGATGGCACTTCTGGAGCTGGGACAAGTGCCAAGCCAAAGCAAAGGAGCTCCAGGAAAAGCACCTGATGACAAGGGACAGGACCTCTGGTAATGCTCTCTCTACTGTGACGTTCCCCTCTGGTGTTATCCGGACCGGTGATCTGCTAGATCACTCCACTCCTTGACTCTGGGAGCCAGCCTTACCCTGCTCTGCTGTGAGAACCCCCACGCCTGGGCTGGTCACGCACAGCCTCTGGCATGTAAACTGCTCCTTGGATTGTACAACCGAATGACACTAGCCAATAAATCTCCAGTCCCAGACACAACCCCTAAGAACCTCCATCTTGCAGTGTCCAGTAATGCCTGCTGGACACTGCAAGCTTATATGAGTTCATCAATTTAACAGAGAAATGGATATGTACCAGGCTTTTATTGCAAGGGGAGTCTCTGACACACTTCAAACCAAACGCACTGCTTCAGGTAGAATAAACAGATTTATTAACTATAAAGATAGATTTACGTGATTAAAAGTCAAAACATAAGTTGGATTTGGTCCAATGAAATAAAAGCAAAACGCATTTTAAGCTGACCTTTCAATGCCTTTGCAAACTTAGATGCTTCTCACCACAGGCTGGCTGGTTGCCCTTCGGCCAGACTCTCCCCTTTGATCAGCAGTTCAGTCACTTGGTGGTGGTGGTGTCTGTAGCTGTAGGTGGAAGAGAGAGGAAGAGCATGGCAAATGTCTCCCCCTTTTATCACGTCCTTTCTGCCCTCTTGGCTTTGCCCTCCCCCCTTCACAGTCAGGTGAGCATTACCTCATCGTAGTCCCAAACTGACCAAGGGAAGGGAGGTGACTCCCTCGAGAGTCTAACAGATTCTTTTGTTGCTACCTAGCCCAGTGTCCTTTGTTTCTGTGAGGCTGGGCGGGGTTTGTCCCATACCCCCCGCCCCGATGAGATGTGAACGGCCTCTCTCCTTTTGGAGAGTTTTTGCCTGGGCTTATTTTAAGCCATGAGGACACATTTTCAGCCTCATAACTACGTACATGAAATTACAACCTATAACATCACTATAACAACCATGCTCAGTGCATCATGAGCCTTCCAAAGACACCCGACATGACAAACGTTGCATTGGACACCACACAACCATTTTATAAAGATGAACATGGGGGTGCAGGGTGTTCCCCGAGGTACAAGCGTCACAACTACCCACTCTGATTAGGAGGAACTGGACTGCATTTTTGCAAGTGATGCAGCAATCACCGCACCCAAGAAGCAGCTGGTGGACAGTTTTCCAGAAAGCATCCAAACCCCCATGGCAGCATCCTTGACCCCACATGTCCCCTGGGGGCTTACTGGGAGGAGATTTCTCTGGATGGATGGTGACTTTTCCACACTAAGGGGAACTCCCACACTGGTGGTCTGCCACTGCAGCCACAGGGCAAGCTCTGCACACATCTCTAGGGAATTCTTTCACATCCTGAAGGTCTGCAGCTACTGCTGGTCATCCTGCATCACTGAAGTGCTGTCTCACTAGACAGTGTGACCTGAGAGTCCAGAAATGGTGCTTCATCAAGTGAAGCTGCTCCAGACACATGCCCTGCAAAAGTAATTGCTCAGTTTTAATCTCTTGCTCCTCCTCCACTGGTAGGCATATCACTACAGCATCCGAAGCTGCTGAGCCAAATCCATCTGACTCCAAATGCCCGTGCATCATCCTGTTTGTACTGATGAGTGCCATGATCCTGGTGCTCGGCAGCGTGTCTTCCATACCGCCTCACACCAGTTCAAAAATGGTGTTGCCAAAATATGGCTGAATTATGGGATGCCAGGAGAGTAATGATGGTCATTTGTTAGTTTGCCCCAGAATTCCTGTAGGTTCCAGTAGTGATCCCAACGTCACATTGTGAGACAAATCTCAGCGCAGGGTGGGTGGTGGCGTTGCACCCTAAGATACCTGGCCAGAATGCCATGCAGTGAATTGGAACAAGCGCAGAGCCGTGTGAACGCAATGATTAATAAGGGAAGTCCACTAAACTGCCATAACAAAGTGGTGTAGCTGCACTTGAGTTTAATAGAGCCAATGTGCTGCACTCAGAGCAAGCGACCTAATCCGCTGTAACATCCCTGTGTAGATAAACCCTGAGGCATTGGGTGTGGTGTTTTGAGTGTGCTGATGACACCCTGCTGTATGCTTCTCTCTCTCTCTCTTATCTGACTCTGAGGTTCAGTACCTTGCCTTGCAAACTGAACTCGGCTGGCTTTTGAGCGATGCCCCAGCCTGCCCCTGACCGACACCGGATAGCACGCTGTCTTTCCAAGCAATATGGAGAACTGCAGGGATGCATCATGTAGAAGTCAGACAGTGTCCTCATTAATGACAGGTTTCAGAGTAGCAGCCGTGTCAGTCTGTATTCGCAAAAAGAAAAGGAGGACTTGTGGCACCTTAGAGACTAACAAATTTATTAGAGCATAAGCTTTCGTGAGCTACAGCTCACTTCATCGGAATGCATCCGATGTAGCTCACGAAAGCTTATGCTCTAATAAATTTGTTAGTCTCTAAGGTGCCACAAGTACTCCTTTTCTTTTTGTCCTCATTAAGGCAGTCACATTGAGGGCAGGGCTACTAATTACTGGCTGGCTACTCCAGGCCTATACTCAGCCCCTTCACTATCTCTGTGGAAATCAATACAGAGCAAAGGTACACGTGATGCTGGGAGGTATTGTAGGTAGGTTTTGGCTCTAAACAGCCAGAAGAAGTGACTGGGGGGAAATGTGCCATTTTGTATATGGTGTGGTGTGTCCCAGAGTCCTAGTCTCTCTTGTGTCTGCCTATGCTACAACTTCCCTCCACTGTGCTGGGGGGATCAATCAATAGGGCAGGTCCCTGCAGTTCACTCTGCAAAGTACCAGGAGAGGTGCAGCTACACCCAGAGAAATCTTGGACCCTCCTTTCTATGCTGAGCCATGTCAGTTGTGCAAGTGGAGAAATATGATCTGCTCTGGTCACCAGGATGTGTAGGGCTGGGTAAGGGACAGTGATGTTCCCAAGGGAACCCCAAGGACAAGCCTGGAGGGGTGGTCACAGCTGGCACCTCAGGTCGTGGCTGCCAGAGGCTGAGGGATAAGGGGTTCTGGGGAGCCTGAGCTCTGCATTAGCAAAATGTTTGGGTGGTGAACCAACGGACCCCCCCGCCCCGAGGCGCGGCGCCACTGGCAGAGCGATTACTGCTAATAATGGTCTAGTAAGAAGCCGCCCTGTCCCGGGCCAGGCTGTTACCCCCAGCCCCGTGCGCTGGCCCGAGGCCGGCTCGTCCCAGGGTGTCGGCGGCCGGGCACAGCCCTGCGGGGGCGGCGCGGGGGACGCTCCAGCTGCAGCCCCGGCACCCGGCGCCCGGCGCGGGCGGGCGGGCGGGCGAGGCTGGCCCGCGGGCCGAGCTCCGGGGCGGGGCCGGCGGGGGTCTGAGGCTGCCGGGGGCGGGTCCCTTCCCCTCCCCTGCGGGAGCCGGAGCCGGCGCTGACGCGGGGCGAGGCGAGGCGAGGCGAGGCGGGGGCGGTGCGTGACGCGGGTCCTGCTGCGGCGGCTGCTGGCGGGCCGGGCTCGCGGAGACCGAGCCGAGCCGC
Organism: Dermochelys coriacea; assembly: GCF_009764565.3. Lineage (NCBI taxonomy): Eukaryota > Metazoa > Chordata > Testudines > Dermochelyidae > Dermochelys > Dermochelys coriacea. The sequence continues at coordinate 271,980,535 of NC_050069.1, forward strand.
GCCGCGCCGAGCCGAGCCGAGCCGAGCCGGCCATGCAGCGGCTGCCGGCGCCCTGGGCACCCGCCGCCCCGCGCCGCTGAGCCCCGCTGCCGCCGCAGCCATGAACTTCCAGGCGGGGCCCGGGCAGAGCTCGCAGCCGCAGAGCCTGGCGGCGCCGGGCGGGCCGGGGCCGGGCTCCGCGGGGCCGCCGCAGGCCGGGCCGCCCCAGCCCCAGTTCGGCCTCTCCAACTCGGCCGCCATCCGCGCCGAGATCGGCCGCTTCGAGTCGGTGCATCCCAACATCTACGCGGTCTACGACCTGCTCGAGCGGGTGGAGGACCTGGGGCTGCAGAGCCAGATCCGGGAGCACGTCATCTCCATCGAGGGTGAGCGCGGCCCGGGCCGGGCCGAACCGAACCGAACCGAACCGGGGGGGGGGAGTGCGGGCCGGGCCGGGCCGGGCCGGGCCGGGGGGGGAGTGCGGGCCGGGCCGGGCCGGGCCGGGCCGGGCCGAACCGGGGGGGGGAGTGCGGGCCGGGCCCTTATCCGAGGGCAGCGCCGGCCGAACCGGGCCAGGCCCGAGGGGGAGCGCGGACCGGGCTGAACCGAAGCGGGTCGGGGAACGTGGCCCGAACTGGACCGGTCCCTCCTTTCTGTGCATGGAGCCAGAGCCGGGGCGGCCCTATGGCCCGAGGGGAGCACGGGCCAAACCGGGCCGGGGGGGCAGAGAGCTGGGGTTGGGGGGCACAGCATCAGAGTAGCCTCTCGCCCGAGGGGAGCGTGGGCCGAGCCGAGGTTGGGGGGCACAGCCGGGGCGACCCTCTCGCCGAGGGGGAGCGCTGGCCGAACTGGCACTTGAGCAGGGAGAGGCCAGTCGGGTCTGAGATCTTCTTCTCCAAGAAGGCCCAAGGAGGAGAGTGAAGTAGATGAGGAAGGACGGTGCTGGCCCTGGGGGACGAGCCCAAACCCCGGTCCGAGATCCAGGTCTCTTAGGGTTTGAGTTGGAAACAAATGCGCCGGCACTGGAATTGGAGAGACTGGGCCATAGACAGGGCCTCCTGGACTGCGCTGGCCTCGCTGAGGCTGAGCTGAAAGCAGAGGTGCTGGGGGTCAGGGAAGGGACTCCCGGATTGGGAATGGGGCCCAGTCTCTGCCGAGGAGGAGCTCAAATGGGACTGGGAGTGTGTGGGGGAGCCCCTCTGGGTCTGGGGACTGGACCATGTTGTGTTGGGGCTCCTCAGGAAGGATGGGCCCCGGGTGCAGTGTGGCTCCTGCATCACAACGGGTGACAGCTGGTCACCAGGGAGGAGTCATGGAGCATGACTTGTTTCCGAAGAGCTTGTCTTCCTGCCTGACTGGGGCCGAGGGAGTGGGATGCTGGGTTCCTTTGGCCTTTGCACTGACTTGGCTTCGCTCTCCAGAGACATTGGGACCGATTCTGGAGGCGACACTGGTTAATCCCCATTGATCTCAACTGATTGATCTGCCATTGGGTGGGTGAGAGGGGATCAGACCCACTGGTGGTTTCTGCCATGGGCTGGCTGCCCCTTGGCTCTAAGTCCTAAGGATGGATGTGGGTGGCACACTTTGACCTCTCTGTGAGGATGCTTCTCAGGTCCTTTCCTGGCCGGCTCAGAGGTTGGGACTCAATAGTTCCACTGCATTTGCCACTGGGGCCAGTGCAGGGGACGTGCAGTGAATGTTCGGGTGTCTTGCTCATTCTTGCTGCCTTCATTTTGTGCCTGTCAGAATTGCTGCCTGTTTGTGTTTTGTCTCCTTCTGAAGGAGGCTCTTTAGCTTTATCCTCTGCTCCTTGTTCCGCTGTGTTTGCAGCATCTGATTAGACATGATAAAAGTACCTTATAAAAGTGCGATCAGATCTTTTCTCTAAAGAGCTGCCTCCACCTGCCCACTCAGCTTCCCCTGGGCAGGAGAGAGCAGCCAGGCTGCTGCAGGAAATGGAGCCCCTGCTGCCGGGAAGGAGAGCTGGTGCGTTTTCTCCATGGCTCTGCAGATAGGCCATGATTAATCAATTACTGAACATCACATCACCCCCTGTGCTTCAGCCCCTGGTGTTTGTTAATGAGGAGATGATCTGATGTAAGAATCGTCTCCTGAGACCCAGGCTTTGCTTAGAGCATGTGTATACTTGAGTGGGACTAGTGCCCTCTCTGCCACTGCCCCCAATAAGGGGGCCGAGGGCTGGTAGAAGGGCTCACTGCCAGAATGGAGTGCTTGCGCCCTTACAAGCCAAAGGCTGGGGAAGCCACTGGTAACAGAGTGTCTTTCCTCAGAACAGAGCCTGCAATAGATTTACTGTTGGCTCCAGCCAGAGGAGCCCCCCACAGTGAATGTGCCTCAGTGGCCCTGACCCCCCCTGCATGCAGATGGGATTAATTCTCCTGCCTGGGTGGCCAAAGTGGGTCAGATGGTTACAGAATTCTGTAATTGTGGGAAGACTGTTTGTGGACTTGGGCTCTTCTCTGGCCACTACTCAGTTTAGACTGAAGTTCTGTGCTGGCAGGGAAATGCAAGTAAGTCACTTCTCCCTCCCGAGGCCTCCCAGACAGAAGGCTGGGAAAGGGGCACCTCTTGCCTGCATGAAGTAGCCATGGTTGTGTGGCGTGAGGTGGAGGGGAAAAGTTGGGGCTCTGGAGACCTGAGTGGTGCCGTGGTGTGGCTGGTGGATCCCTCCACTTTGGCACTGACCAGACAGGAGTGGTGTTCAACAGCATGTGCCTCTTGTTAGTTAATCAGGTAACGGGGGCCCAGGAAGCTCAGATCCCCTGCAGGTTAGCGGGGGAGGCAGCTCATTAGCAACAATTGCCCTGGGTGTTTGGATCTGTGTTAATGAAAAGCTCCTTTGAGCTAGCAGCTTTTGCCAGGGTTACTGCACGAGGCAGGTCAGAGAGCAGTGCATGCTCCAGTCTTTCCCCGGTTGGCACAGGCTCTAGTGGGTGCGTGTGTGTGTCTGGTAGTGGGCAGAGGTAGGGGCTGCTTGTCTGCGTGCTCAGGGGAAAGCAGGTGGCAATGGCTGGTTCCCTGGGGTGATTGCAAAAAGCCTGTGTATCGGCCAGAGGCTGCCTTGGACAGGCCTGCGTTTGCTGGACAGGTGCACTCAGCTAGCTGGTGCCCAGTGTGTTCCAGGCTTGTTTATCCCTCCAGTGTTTGCAGCACAAGCTGTCACAGCTGGTCTTGAGGAGGCTTGTGTATTACCAGCTGTGGGAGCTCGGTCATAGAAACTGCATCAAAGCACGGCAAAGCTGACTGCAGGAATGGGGCGTGGGAGTGGCAGGGAGCATATGCATTGGGAGCTTGGCCATTGAATTGTGTCTAGCAGGTGGGGGAGGCTGGGAATGAGGCCATGCTCTGGCTGATTTTGACCGTGGGGATTCAGACCTCTGCCCACTAAGAGGCCCATTATTCTGCCTGAGGAATCTGCTGGAGCATCTCATGTGCTGCTTGGTAGCACAGCTGTGGAACTGGTCCCCCCAGAGACCCCTGGTCTCTCTTGACTCTGCCCAGTGTCCCCCCCCCATTCATTTAAATAAAGAAACCGTCCTGAGTATTGTCTTAAGTCATCCAAGGTGGCAGTTTCTTGCATCCTCGGTCCATTCTGAGCTCTGTCAGTGTGAGTTACCGGCGTAGGGGCCAGGAGCTGGGAGCCTGGGTCTTGTAGGGGAACTGTGCAGTCCTCTAGCAGGGGACAGGACTGCTCATCCTTCTGGCCTGAGGAGACTGCTTTCAAATCTGTATCTGGTTCTGAGTGAGAAGAATTTGTCCACTTGGCTAACGTTACTGTTTCTAATAGTACTCACAGTGCACTGGGTTCTTCCCAATAAGGGAGAAGCCCCTGTCCCCTGCCTCTAGGAACTGATGGTTGAAAGAGAGAGAAATAGGCAAATAAACCAAGGGTAGTGGGAAGGGGAGCAATGCAGAGCTAGGCGGACAGAAGCCCCTCTCATCAACCTGCCTAAGGTGTGACGCCCTGAGAACCGGCACGCTTCCATCGGTGGCAGCAGATCTTTGGCTATTTCCAGCAGCGGAGTCGCAGCCAGAGATGGGTCCTTGGCTTGCCGGGCCCATGACAATCCATCTAGGCTTGACTGGGCTGTAAACTGGAGAAACTTGCCATCTCCCTGCTGTGGTGTGCGTTGTCACAGCTTCATCCCGGCAGGTGTCCAGCCCCTGAAGTTCCAAGGCTGGGCTGCTGCCACCAGCACTCGCTGTTCTGGAAACCCAAACGTAGCCCAGCTGTAGCCAGAGCTGCTGGTGGGGAGAGAGAGCTGGGCTGGGCTCCCACCCAATCACCCCAGACTCAGCCCATAGCCTTGGGGGGCGGGTGGGAGGACATGGGCCATACCTCTGCTTCTCCGGGATGGAGGAGAGCTGGGCCAGGCTCCCCTTGTTTGACCCTCTTTACACAGAACTTGGGTCCAGCAGCCTGACCCCTCTTGGGGCACAACACAGGCCAAAACCCCCTGGAGCAAAGACACATCACAATTGGGACTCGCTGCTTCTCCCAGCTGGGATCAAGTGTGTCCCCTTCACTACTGCGAAGCCACCCCCCAGTAAAGGAGGATGCCGAGCACACTGAAACTGTGAGCTCCCTGTACATGACCAGCTCCTTTTTCCAAACAGTATAGCAAAGGACAGCAGGTTCGGTCAGATGGGCAGCATGATTACACACATGGGATCTGGGTCTACCTGATTCAAAGGTCAGAAGACACCAACAGGCAGCAGGTTTAAAACAAACACAAGGAAGTATTACTTCACCCAATGCACAGTCAACCTGTGGAACCTGAGGGGCTACGTGATCTGGGGCTGGAATTTAGGTCTCACTGGGGCGACCGCTGCAGCAATACAGTGTCGGATGTGTATAGCTCAAGAAGGAGGTTGAGAATTGCACCGGGTTCAGAGAAGAGCGAGAAGAATGATTTAAGGATTAGAAAACCTGCCTTAGAGTGATAGACTCAAGATGCATCTGATGAAGTGAGCTGTAGCTCACGAAAGCTTATGCTCAAATAAATTTGTTAGTCTCTAAGGTGCCAGAGGTACTCCTTTTCTTTTTGCGAATACAGACTAACACGGCTGCTACTCTGAAAGACTCAAGATGGGATGTTTTTCTAAAAGTTCTGCTCTAGTCCAAAGAACAACTAATTGGGACATCCTATGGTTGGTGTTGTGCAGGAGGTCAGATTAGATGATCACGTTGAACATGAGAATGGTCAGACAGGGTCAGACCAGTGGTCTGTCTAGCCCTGTATCTTGTTTTCTGACAATGGCCAGTACCAGATGCTTCAGAGGGAATGAACAGGTCAGGTCAATTGTCGAGTGATCCATCCCTTGTTGTCCAGTCCCAGCGTTTGTAGTCAGAGGCTAGAGACACCCAGAGCATAGGGTTGTATCTCTGACCATTTTGGCTAATAGCCATTGTTGAACCTATCCTCCAGGAACTTATCTCATTCTTTTTTGAACCCATTTACACATTTGGTCTTCACAGCATCCCCTGGCAACAAGTTCCACAGGTTGACTGTGCATTGGGTGAAGTAATACTTCCTTGTGTTTGTTTTAAACCTGCTGCCTGTTGGTGTCTTCTGACCTTTGAATCAGGTAGACCCAGATCCCATGTGTGTAATCATAGAATCATAGAATATCAGGGTTGGAAGGGACCCCAGAAGGTCATCTAGTCCAACCCCCTGCTCAAAGCAGGACCAAGTCCCAGTTAAATCATCCCAGCTAGGGCTTTGTCAAGCCTGACCTTAAAAACCTCTAAGGAAGGAGATTCTACCACCTCCCTAGGTAACGCATTCCAGTGTTTCACCACCCTCTTAGTGAAAAAGTTTTTCCTAATATCCAATCTAAACCTCCCCCATTGCAACTTGAGACCATTACTCCTCGTTCTGTCATCTGCTACCATTGAGAACAGTCTAGAGCCATCCTCTTTGAAACCCCCTTTCAGGTAGTTGAAAGCAGCTATCAAATCCCCCCTCATTCTTCTCTTCTGCAGACTAAACAATCCCAGCTCCCTCAGCCTCTCCTCATAAGTCATGTGCTCTAGACCCCTAATCATTTTCGTTGCCCTTCGTTGTACTCTTTCCAATTTATCCACATCCTTCCTGTAGTGTGGGGCCCAAAACTGGACACAGTACTCCAGATGAGGCCTCACCAGTGTCGAATAGAGGGGAACGATCACGTCCCTCGATCTGCTCGCTATGCCCCTACTTATACAACCCAAAATGCCATTGGCCTTCTTGGCAACAAGGGCACACTGCTGACTCGTATCCAGCTTCTCGTCCACTGTCACCCCTAGGTCCTTTTCCGCAGAACTGCTGCCGAGCCATTCGGTCCCTAGTCTGTAGCGGTGCATTGGATTCTTCCATCCTAAGTGCAGGACCCTGCATTTATCCTTATTGAACCTCATTAGATTTCTTTTGGCCCAATCCTCCAATTTGTCTAGGTCCTTCTGTATCCTATCCCTCCCCTCCAGCGTATCTACCACTCCTCCCAGTTTAGTATCATCCGCAAATTTGCTGAGAGTGCAATCCACACCATCCTCCAGATCATTTATGAAGATATTGAACAAAACGGGCCCCAGGACCGACCCCTGGGGCACTCCACTTGACACCGGCTGCCAACTAGACATGGAGCCATTGATCACTACCCGTTGAGCCCGACAATCTAGCCAGCTTTCTACCCACCTTATAGTGCATTCATCCAGCCCATACTTCCTTAACTTGCTGACAAGAATGCTGTGGGAGACCGTGTCAAAAGCTTTGCTAAAGTCAAGAAACAATACATCCACTGCTTTCCCTTCATCCACAGAACCAGTAATCTCATCATAAAAGGCGATTAGATTAGTCAGGCATGACCTTCCCTTGGTGAATCCATGCTGACTGTTCCTGATCACTTTCCTCTCCTCTAAGTGCTTCAGGATTGATTCTTTGAGGACCTGCTCCATGATTTTTCCAGGGACTGAGGTGAGGCTGACCGGCCTGTAGTTCCCAGGATCCTCCTTCTTCCCTTTTTTAAAGATGGGCACTACATTAGCCTTTTTCCAGTCATCCGGGACTTCCCCCGTTCGCCACGAGTTTTCAAAGATAATGGCCAAGGGCTCTGCAATCACAGCCGCCAATTCCTTCAGCACTCTCGGATGCAATTCGTCCGGCCCCATGGACTTGTGCACGTCCAGCTTTTCTAAATAGTCCCTAACCACCTCTATCTCTACAGAGGGCTGGCCATCTCTTCCCCATTTTGTGTTGCCCAGCACAGCAGTCTGGGAGCTGACCTTGTTAGTGAAAACAGAGGCAAAAAAAGCATTGAGTACATTAGCTTTTTCCACATCCTCTGTCACTAGCTTGCCTCCCTCATTCAGTAAGGGGCCCACACTTTCCTTGGCTTTCTTCTTGTTGCCAACATACCTGAAGAAACCCTTCTTGTTACTCTTGACATCTCTTGCTAGCTGCAGCTCCAGGTGCGATTTGGCCCTCCTGATATCTTTCCTACATGCCCGAGCAATATTTTTATACTCTTCCCTAGTCATATGTCCATATGTCCAGTAATCATGCTGCCCATCTGACAGAACCTGCTGTCCTTTGCTATACTGTTTGGAAAACGGAGCTGGTCATGTACAGGGAGCTCACAGTTTCAGTGTGCTCGGCATCCTCCTTTACTGGCTGGTTCACTTGGGTAACAGAGCTGCTGCTGCCAGTAGATAGTGCTGTAGCTCAAGCAGCAGAAGTCAGAAATGTAGGAATTGCTAGCCTGGCATAGGCCCAAGGTCCAGTATCCCATCTCTGATGCTGGCAACACAGCGGCAAATGAAATTCAGTGTTGACAAATGCCAGGTAATGTACCCTGAAGAGAAACATTTAAACAAATCCTACACTGTACAGGTTTCTCAGTGAACTGAGTCAGCTCATGAAAGTGATGCTGTGGTCATAAAAAGCAAATGATGTTAGGAGGCTCAGGAGTGGGATGATGACCAATACAAAGCAGATTTTATTTATAATATCTGTGGATTTATGTAGCTCAGCGGTGCAGCCTCAGTGGGATACTGTGTCACCCCATCTCAAAAAGGGTTCTCAGACCTAGATGGATTCACAGAACAGCAACGAAAATGATCAAGGGCCTTGAAAACTTTCCTATGAAGAGTGATTGAAAAGCTTGGCATTGTTACCTTAGAGAGGAGATAAATAAGAGGGGATATGATAAAAGTCTATAAAATACTGACTGGTATAGATATGGGAGATCAGGAGTGTCCAATTCCCTGTTTTCTAATACAGGAGCTAACGGACATTCTGTGAAATTAAATGGTGGGAAATTCAAAACTGAGCATGTGATTAAACTGTGGAACTCACTGCTACAGGAAGTCATTGAGCCCAAAAATGTAAGATTCAAGAAGGGATTGGACATTTACAAGGATACCAAGAATATTCAGAGTTGTAATAATTAATGACCACGGATATTGGAATGGATATTAAACCTTTTGCTTCAGGGTTTGTCAGTTTCAAACTAGGAGAGATCATGCTGAGACCTATGCGGGGGGGGGGCACATTTCCCCCCGCATTTCCTCCGCAGATTCTGGTGCTGACCACTGTCAGAGAAGACACTGGGCTAGACGGACCTCCAGTCTGATCCAGTCTGGCAGTTTCACTGTTAGAAGACAGGGAAGATGGCTCCCAAACTGCGTTCCCTAGGTCGTTCATTCACATAGTCATAGATTCTTAGACATTAAGGTCCGAAGGGACCATTATGATCATCTAGTCTGACCTCCTGCACAAGGCAGGCCACAGAATCTCACCCACCCACTCTTGCGATAAACCTCACCTATATCTGAGCTACTGAAGTCCTCAAATCATTGTTTAAAGACTTCAAGGTGCAGAGAATCCCCAGCAAGTGACCCATGCTACAGAGGAAGGGGAAAAACCCCCAGGGCCTCTTCCAATCTGCCCTGGAGGAAAATTCCTTCCCGACCCCAAATATGGCGATCAGCTGAACCCTGAGCATATAGGCAAGATTCACCAGCCAGATACCCAAAAAAGAATTATCTGTAGTAACTTGGATCGCACCCCATCTAACATCCCATCACAGGCCATTGGGCCTATTTACCATGAATATTTAAAGATCAATTAATTGCCAAAATCATGTTATCCCATCTCCTCCATAAACTTATCAAGTTTAATCTTGAAGCCAGATAGGTCTTTTGCTCCCACTGCTTCCCTTTGAAGGCTATTCCAGAACTTCACTCCTCTGATGGTTAGAAACCTGCATCTAATTTCAAGTCTAAACTTCCCGATGGCCAGTTTATACCCATTTGTTCTTGTGTCCACATTGGTACTGAGCTTAAATAATTCCTCTCCCTCTCCTATATTTATCCCTCTGATATATTTAGAGAGCAATCCTATCTCCCCTCAGCCTTCTTTTGGTCAGGCTAAACAAGCCAAGCTCCTTGAGTCTCCTTTCATAAAGTTTTCCATTCCGTGGATCATCCTCGTAGCCCTTCTCTGCACCTGTTCCAGTTTGAATTCCTCCCTCTTAAACATGGGAGACCAGAACCGCACACAGTATTGCAGGTGAGGTCTCACCAGTGCATCATGCAGGCTGTGCTGTGGTGCCAAAGCTTCCACAGTCAGAGCCGGCAGGGGAGGTGGCAGCTGCCCCTGGTATCCGTTGGTTTTACCTTTTTTCTTTCGTTACAAAGAATGAACATATTTTTGGATAGAATGTCTTCGAAGAAAGCTGGTGGCTGGCTGCACGCTTTGTTCCTGTGTCGGTCCAGCACATTGTGCACACTGAGGTCTCCTGGCCTTTGTCCATTCCCCCCGCAAGCTCCTGTGTGCCCCCTCTGAGCCCCCTCTACTTCAGGGACTCTGCCCCCCCCCCCCCCCGCTATTCCCCCACGCCAGGGGCTATGTGTCCCCCAGACCTTCTGTTCCCTAATGCCAGGGGCTCTGGGTTCCCCATTCTTTCCCTTTCCCTCTGTGCCCTCCCAAGTGCTCTCCCCTTCCACCATTCTGATTTCTTTCCTTTCTCTCTGGGAGGGAAATCATGTAGAATGTCAACATTTTAAAACTGCATTGGGAGCTGAGATGGGGTATTGTTCTGCTGGAAAGTGTTAATGGCTGCCATCAAGTGGTTCTTTGGTCTGTAGACAAGATGTAGACAGAGATGGTTGAAATTGCCAGGTGTGCTGACTGGATGCCAGGTGTTTCCTCATGTTGATTATGATGAAAATCAGAAAAGGGACAAGAGTTCTTCCCAGAGCTGCTTAGAACGTTCCCTGACATTTGCAGTTCGAATGTGGAGCTCAGAAGCTCTTCAGTTACATCAAACAGAAGTGCTGGCAAGTTGATGAATAACTTTTGCAAACGTGGCCAATTAAAGTTGCAAATTCACGTGCTTGAAAATTAGCTGCCCATACACAAGGGAGTAGTGATGAGGTTGCCTCTGTCCCCCGGCTTTCAGCTTTGCATGTTGCAACTTTGATTGTGTCTACACTGCAATAAAATGCCTGCAGCCGGCCTGTGTCAGCTGGGCTCTGGGACCCTCCCCCATTGTGTGGTCCCTGAGCCCGAGCATCTACGCTGCGCTTTTATAACCCTGCAGCCCAAGCCCTGTGAGCCCGAGGGAGCTGACACGAGACAGTCACGATATTTGATTGCAGTGTATACAGACCCTGTAATAATTTTCTTTTAACAGAATGTTTTGGATATAATTTCTTTGGAAAGAGGAAAAACGTAAAAGCGAAATCTGTCAGGTGCAACCGACTCCAGTTTCAGCTCTAACTGCTCTGCCTTTCTGGAAGTTCGGTCCCAGAGTTCTCATATTGGGCATCTGGAAAATGAGGAATGCACAGGAAGTGGCTGTCTGCTAAACTTTTGGCTAAGTGACTTGTCCAACATCACATAGGAACTCTGTGGCAGAGACAAGGCTAGAATCTCCTTGGTGGTATTCAGCTGCCTTGGCCACCAGACCACCCATTCTCTTCCTGCAGCCCCTGACTTATTCTCTACGGGCCTTCCAACTTCGAAGCTGAATAAGGGAGGGATCCTACACATTCTTGTCTTACTCTCCTTGATTTATTCCCTTGGGGAAAAGTAGTAATTAAAGGGTTCGTCTACACACAAAAAAAAAGACCCTGTGGTAGCGAGTCTCTGAGGCTGGATCAACAGACTCAGACTTGCGCTTTGGGGATACAAACAGCAGGGTAGACCTTCCCGCTTGGGCTGGAGCCTGGTCTCTGAAACCCAGCAGGGAAGGAGGGTTCCAAGTCCTGAGTCAGTTGACCTGGGCACTAAGACTCGCTGCCGTGGGTTTTGGTTTTTTGCAAGGCAGACAGACCCAAAAGCTGTACCATAAGGTATATGCAGAACAGGGCAGAATTAACAGTGAGGGGAATTCAGCATTGGAGCAGTTCCATAGGGATGTGGGGGATTCTCCCATCACCTGAAAGCTTTGCATTCAGATGGGACATCTTTCTAAAAGACGTGTCCTAGCTCGAGCTGAAGTTCTGGGCTTGATACAGAAATCACTGGGTTCAGTTCCCTGGATGCAGGAGGCCAGACAAGATGATCGAATGGTGCCTGCTGGCCTAAACTCTTTTGAGTGAAGGTTACACAGGCCAGCACCCCGCTCATCCATCCCCCTCAGCACTTGAACCCTGAAACTTCAGCATTTCAAGTTTAGACTTGAAATCAGACGAAGGTTTTTAACCATCAGAGGAGTGAAGTTTTGGAATAGCCTTCCAAGGGAAGCAGTGGGGGCAGGGCAAAAGATCTATCTGGTTTTAAGATTCTACTTGATAAGTTTATGGAGGAGATGGTATGATGGGATAATGGGATTTTGGTAAGTAATTGATCTTTAAATATTCAGGGTAAATAGGCCAAATCCCCTGAGATGAGATATTAGATGGATGGGATCTGAGTTACCCAGGAAAGAATTTTCTGTAGTATGTGGCTGGTGAATCTTGCCCATATGCTCAGGGTTTAGCTGATTGCCATATTTGGGGTCGGGAAGGAATTTTCCTCCAGGGCAGATTGGAGAGGCTCTGGAGGTTTTTCGCCTTCCTCTCTAGCATGGGGCATGGTTGACTTGAGGGAGGCTTCTCTGCTCCTTGAAGTCTTTAAACCATGATTTGGGGACTTCAATAGCTCGGACATGGGTGAGGTTTTTCATAGGAGTGGGTGGGTGAGATTCTGTGGCCTGCACTGTGCAGGAGGTCAGACTAGATGATCAGAATGGTCCCTTCTGACCTTAGTATCTATGAATTTCAGCACAGACTTTGGCCTCTGAGTGTGAGGGCGACGTTAGCTGGCAGCAGCAGAAAGAGGGTGCAGAACACACTGAAATTGTGGGTTCCTTGTGTATGAGTATGCAGTGCTATGGAATGGTTAGGGTGTTGGGTGTGTTGCCAACAGCTGTGGCATGATGTGACCCACGGGCAGGAAATGGTAAGTTGTTGTAACTCTGTCAAACCTGCATAGCTTTTTAACAGGCTTGCAAAAGGTACTTCCCTGACCTCAGGGCCGTCTTGCAGCGAGATTTCAGAGTCCTGCTGCAAACTGTTGAGACACTAGAGCTCCTGGAGAAAAAACAAACTAAGAATTTTTATACTGCAGGATCTTAGTGTCTTCATTGTAAAGGGCTCTGCCCCCCCCCCAATATGTGCGATAGGTACATGGTATCCAGGAGTGACCTGGTCAGTTAAGAAGTGCCTTGACACAGAGGGATTTTCAGGAATCAAGAATTTTCAGGAATGCTCAGTCCCAGCAGAGGGTGGCCTGGAAGATGTTTGTCTGAGACCCTGACAGATGGGTGCGTAAAGCTGGGATTGTGAGTGGGGTTGGAGGAATGGGGCCAATATGAAACAAAGGCTGCTAGCTAGCGAGGGACAGACCTGCAGGGGCTAGAAGATGGGGTCAGTGAAGGGATTAATTGGGGGATAGTGTGGTCAGAATGAAGAACCCAGAAGCTGATCTGGGCAGCAGTGTTTTGTGTGCACCGAGGCAGGGGAGGGGAGGAGACTGCAGTCTCAGGACATGAAGTCACGAGTGCTGGAGCGAGAGAGAGAGAGAGAGAGAGAGACTGACCTTCTTACTGGCCCTGGCCCATGTGATGGGACTGAGCTGCTCTGCACAAACCCAGCATTGGAACAAGTTGAGCGGGATGGGCAGAGGCTCAGGGCTGGGAAGGCTGAAGTAGTAGCAGGACATAGCAAGGGGCATTGCCACAGCGTGCAGGGGACGTGGAAGTGTACTAGTGTGAAACCCCTTAGAGGTGAGAGAGGAGCTTGCAGAGCTCCTGTTCGCACTGCTCTGACGCCTTCCATCACAATCCGCTCTGCAGTGGTTTGCTGGTGTCTCCGTGCTCTCCCCTTTCCCACAGACCCCATGAATCCGGTTCACCTGCCCGTTGGTTAGGGCTTTGTTGTCAAGGTGTTGGTTTGGAAACCACTTCCCTCTGTCTTGCCGCATGCTGGTGCACAGGGTGCCTCTGGAGGGAGTGCTGGGCTGAGTGTGCATGGTGCTGCACAGCCCTTGTGCATCTCTTGGGCAGGTGAGCTCTGAACTGTGCCATAGGGCTTGGCCTCATTCCCAGCTGAGTCATAGATTTATAGAGTTTAAGGCCAGAAGAAACCATTAAACCATCTAGCCTGACCTATCATAGGCCATTACATCTCACCCAATTCCCTCTGTACTGAGCCCAGTCATTTCTGTTTGCTTTTGGCGAGCCATCTTCCAGAAGGGCTCCAGTCACACCGAGAGCTAGAGAAACCATCCCTTCCTTGGGAGCTTGTTCCAGTAGCTAATCACCATCACTAGCACACATTTGTGCCTTATTTCTCAGTCTGGTTTCAGCTTCCAGGCACTGGTTCTCTGCCTGGCTCCACTAGATTACAGAGCCCTGGAGAACCTGGTCTTGTCTCCCCGGGGAGGTACTTATATGCTGTGATCATGTCACCTCCATCGTCTCTTTGATTAGCTCAGCAGATTCAGCACTTTCCAGCTCACCATAGGGCATTTTTTCCAGCCCTCGCATCATTTTTGTGGCTCTTCTCTGCACCCTCTCCAATTTTCCAACAGCCTTTGTAAAATGGGATGTGCACTTCTGGGGCTCAGGCTTGCAGAGAAAATAAGGAAAAGGGCTGCCACCAGGTGAAGGTGCTTGTAAAGGAAAATAAATCTGAAGTTGACTGGGATTCCTCCCAGGTTTCTGTCCCTGGCTCTGGTGGAGCCTAGTCCAGCCAGGCGGTGTGATGAGCTCCCTGGCTCAGCTGAATTGGCCTGGACTAAATTACACCCTAGGGGAAGGAGAGAGTTCTGCTTAGTCAGCTTCTTTTCTGCTAATTCCATGACCTTGGCAGAACTGTCCCGTTGGAGTCTTTACATTCCCAGGGCTTTAGAAACCACAAGGAATGGCTGGGAGGAGGTGAGCAAGGCAAGCGTCACTCAGGGTCTCAGAAAACAGTCAATGTTAGAGTCCTGGCTGGATCCCCTTTGGGAGAGTGGACCTGGGAATCCTGGCATGTCTGTCACTCCTTGGGCACATCAGGTCGCCAGCCATGTGTCACTGTGGCAGGCGATGAGCTCCTGGCCGTATATGCTGGGACAGGGCAGGGACCCTGGAAAGGGGGAACCAAAGGAAATGACATGACCAGCTGTTCGTTCTGACCCACCCTTCTGTGCAGATGGGGCAGATTGGAGTCTTTAGAGCAAAGGAATGAGCACAAGCCGCAGCTCTGGGGTCACTTTTCTCTGGACATCTTGTCTTAGCAAAGAAGGATCCTTGATCTTGCAGGGTGCTGAGTGCCCCTGACTGGCATTGAATCATCGTGGGAAGGGCCGAAGGGCCTTGCCCGGACCTTGCAGAATTGACCCCTGCCTTGAGAGGCATGAAGCGCTGGGTAAGGAGAGTGGTGGGCGTTGGGGAGGGTTCCTGGTGTAAGGGCAGATGGCTGGTGAACAGTGTGGGCATGGTGCAGGGAGAGAGGTGTGTTTGTTGGGTGGCTGTGTGCTAGGGCAGGACACTGCTTGGGCAAATCTGTTATCCTCAGTTATACCAGCCTAGCCCCATGGGTAGACAGCGCTCTGCCGATGGGAGAAGCCTCCTTTCGGCGTAGGAAGTGCTCCGGTGACACAGCTGCTCCGCTGCAGTGGTTAGGGGTAGCCTTGCCCTCAGTCCTGGCAAGGCCCAGCTCCCCTGTGTGCCGAGCCAGGTGCTGTTGGGTTTGAGTGGCTTCCCAAGAAGCGTGTGTGATGATAATGGGAGCGATAGAAATGCTACGGCGACTAGAGGAAGAGGGCCAGGGCATGTGGTCTCGGGCTGCCTGTGTGTGTTGCGTGGGATTGTGAGGACGTTTTGTGTCTTACGTCGGTGGGACCAGCCGCTGGTTCACGTCTCAGTGCTCAGACCCCCCTGCCCCTTGTTTTCAGTGCACTGTGCTGTGCGAATCTCCTGTCCCATGGCACCGAGGGCTGGAGCACAACAGGGAACAAAGAGGGTGGCGTGGCACCCACCTGCTGATCAGCTGTTCGGCGGTGGGAGGGAGGCGCTGGGGGGAGGGGGTTGAGCGGAGGTTGGAAGGGCGGAGAGGGCGGGGGCGCTGGGGGTGGGGGCAGAGGGGCTGGAAGAGGCGAAGTGAGGGTGGGGCTTTGGGGAAGGGGCGGAGCAGGGCGGGGCGCTGGGGGTGGGGGCAGAGGGGGTGGAAGAGTCGAAGTGAGGGTGGGGCTTTGGGGGAAGGGGCGGAGCAGGGGCGGGGTGCTGGGGGGGGGGGCAGAGGGGGCTGGAAGAGGCGAGAAGTGAGGGTGGGGCTTTGGGGAAGGGGTGGAGTGGGGGCGGGCACTGGGGGTGGGGACAGAGGGGGGCAGGAAGAGGCGAAGTGGGGGTGGGGCTTTGGGGGAAGGGGTGGAGGGGGACGGGGCGCTAGGGAGGGGGCAGAGAGGGGTGGGCGAGGCGATGTGAGGGTGGGCTATGGGGGAGGGGCCTTGTGGGTGGAGCACCCTCTGAGAAAAATGAAAGCGGGCAGCCTGTATCCCATCCCCTGTGAGTCTGCGAGTGGCGCTGAATCGGTGCAGGATCTGGAGCTGATCGAGGGATGGGGACTGGAGGAGCTGTGGATGCTGCCTGGCCCGGCTGAGATCCCACGGCTCTGTGACGCGGATACGGTTTCCCTGGAGGGTTGGCAGCTGGCTGGGGTGACTTACCAGACCCAGCACTGGCTGTGCCGCTCCCTCTCTTCCCGCCAGAGCTGTCGGGGTGGGGGCTGTGACTCCTGCTGTTCGAGGAGAGAGATTTCTAGCTGCAGACAGTGGGTGGTGAGTGTGTCTTCGTGTCTGGACGCGGGAATTTATTGTGAATCTGTGACTGGAGCTGTTCTTCAGAGCCCTGCTCCTGGCCGGTGGCGGGTTGGCCACGGGTGACGTTCCATAGATTCATAGATACTACGGTTGGAAGGGACCGTTCTGATCGTCTGGTCCGACTTCCTGCACAGCGCAGGCCACAGACTCTCGCCCACCCACTCTCGCTCTTTGGCTGGGCCTTTGCCCCTGCCTCTGGCTTTTCGGGGTTGGGACCAGCCCCTGCAGCAGTGACGCTGAGCTGGCTCCATTTCGTGGTGTCTGGGCGCCTGTCTCGGATGGATGTTTCCCGAGCAGTTGTTCAATCTTCTCTTCCCTGGATGTGAGGTTTGGAGACCTGATCTGGGCCAGCTGATTCCAAGGATGGCAGTTGATGGTGCCTGGCAGCTGGGTACTATAGTCATGAGCACAGTTGATGGACAAAGGCAGCTACAAAAGACCCTGTATATTGCCCACTGCCTCCTTGCCCTCGTCCCTTCCCCCAGCCGGCCGAGCCAGGCCTCTGGAAATGCAAAGCTGTTGCTCCTTTAGGCCCTGGGAGTCTCCTCTGCCCTTTAGGTCAGCAGGGCAGGGAGCCTCCTGGTTCTGTGTCTGGAGTGACTGTTCTGGGCTCCATTTCTTTAAAAGGCTGTTGAAAAAAATTGAAGCAGGTGCAAAAAAAGAGCCACAAAACTGATTTGAAGTCTGGAGAATATGCGTGGCAGTGAGAGTCTCAATCTGCTCAGCTGTCCAAAAGACAACTGAGAGGTGACTTGATTACAGTGTATCAGGACCTTCCTGGGGAGACTGGATATGAGTCAGCAGTGTGCCCTTGTTGCCAAGAAGGCCAATGGCATTTTGGGTTGTATAAGTAGGGGCATAGCGAGCAGATCGAGGGACGTGATCGTTCCCCTCTATTCGACACTGGTGAGGCCTCATCTGGAGTACTGTGTCCAGTTTTGGGCCCCCACACTACAGGAAGGATGTGGATAAATTGGAAAGAGTACAACGAAGGGCAACGAAAATGATTAGGGGGTCTAGAGCACATGACTTATGAGGAGAGGCTGAGGGAGCTGGGATTGTTTAGTCTGCAGAAGAGAAGAATGAGGGGGGATTTGATAGCTGCTTTCAACTACCTGAAAGGGGGTTTCAAAGAGGATGGCTCTAGACTGTTCTCAATGGTAGCAGATGACAGAACGAGGAGTAATGGTCTCAAGTTGCAATGGGGGAGGTTTAGATTGGATATTAGGAAAAACTTTTTCACTAAGAGGGTGGTGAACACTGGAATGCGTTACCTAGGGAGGTGGTAGAATCTCCTTCCTTAGAGGTTTTTAAGGTCAGGCTTGACAAAGCCCTAGCTGGGATGATTTAACTGGGACTTGGTCCTGCTTTGAGCAGGGGGTTGGACTAGATGACCTTCTGGGGTCCCTTCCAACCCTGATATTCTATGATTCTATGATTCTATGACTGGGCCGTAAAGAGCTCTCTACTCTAGCAGAGATGGGCAGAGCAAGAGCCGATGGCTGAAGTCTGACACATTCACGCTGGGCAGTAAAAGTTCACGTTTTTCACAGCCAGGGGCTGGAAATGCTGGAACTGCCAGGGGAAGTGGTGGGTTCTTCATCCCTTGGTGTCTGTGGGGGCCTTTCTGAAATATACTCTTTACTCGGACACACGTTGTACTTCATTCACAAGTTCTTGGGCTCAGCATGGGGGGGGTGGCCTGTGCTATGCAGGAGGTCGGACTGGATGGTCTAATAGTCCCTGCTGGCCTTGATCTCTGTGAACCAGGACCCTGTTGGAGCCCATCCGAGCCTGGGAGGGGCTCAGCCCAAGAACCCTAGCTGTGGGTGGAAGGGAGGGTATCCTGAGCCCCCTGGGAGAGGACCAGCCGCTGGAGGCTGTGGTGCAGCATGATCACACTCGGCTGAGAACAGGATCTCTTTTGAAAACAGCTCCTCAGCTCCTGCAGCGTCTAGGTAGCCTGGGTCTGAACCTTCCTTTCCCCAGCGTGATGACAGGAGCTTGTAGCTAGCTTCTGTAGCTCAGCTCCCTGGGCCTTGCCTGCTTCACTCTTCTCCAGGGAGTCCTGCTTGTGGGCCTGTGCTTCTGGCTCTCCTTCTCCCAGACAGCCTCTGGACCACATGCTGCAGCTTCCCAGGGCTGTGCTGCTGGGTCCCAAGCAGCCAGGTGGGGGCCATGCCCTGCAAGTCAATAACCCCGCCTTGTGGGAGAAGCTGAAATGTAGGAGGCAGCTGCAGGCAGGTCCTGACGGGGAAGGGACATGTAAGTCCGGGGCTGGCCCTTAGCGGCAGCAAAATGGCAGATTTCGTTGCAAACATGCTAAATTGCATTGCATGGTGGGGAACAATGCCTGATCCTGTGGCTGTGGAATAGACTGCATGGGCATGCGGGGGGTGGGGAGCTGGTTGATTAGGATCACTGGGAAAGGTCACACCTCAGCGCTTTAGAGACTAACAAATTTATTAGAGCATAAGCTTCCGTGAGCTACAGCTCACTTCATCGGATGCATTTTAAATGCAAATGTAAAATGCATCCGATGAAGTGAGCTGTAGCTCACGAAAGCTTATGCTCTAATAAATTTGTTAGTCTCCAAGGTGCCACAAGTACTCCTTTTCTTTTTGAGAATAATGACTAACACGGCTGCTACTCTGAAACCTCAGCGCTGTGGGTTTGAGCTGCCTGAAGATGCAGGAAGATGTGACATCATCATTTACACTTGGTCCCGTTTTCATGATTGGCTCCACAACTTCAGGGGCTGTATAAATGGAAGCTCAGTTTCTGCTGATCCCATTCTGCAGGCAGATGGTCCCTCCGGTAGTTCATGGCTCTACAGCTTCAGGTAGCGAGCATGTGGCTACCCGCAGCCTCTTCTCCCCCCCCCCCCCCCCCGCAGGGTCTGATACGTTTCCAAGACACAGCAGGCTGATCACAAGGCAAGGATGGGATTTTCTTTCTCACAGTACTTTAGAGCTGAGGCAGCTGCTCTAAATACATTGGAGACTCTCTCTTCCTGTGAAGGGGAAAGAGGAGTTTTCCTGCCAAACAACGGTAGCCAAGTGGGTTCCAAGATGCGCTCTGAAGTGAGCTGTAGCTCACGAAAGCTTATGCTCAAATAAATTTGTTAGTCTCTAAGGTGCCACAAGTCCTCCTTTTCTCTCTCTCTAGGCTCTTGTACATCACCTGCGCCAGGACATCCGGCTCCCACTGGAGTAAAGCTGCCAGTAGTTGCTTGTCCATTATGACCCCTAAATCCTTGTCAGAGTTACTGCTTTCCGGGATACAGTTCCCCATTCTGTAGGCATGGCCTGCAGTCCTCATTTCTAGCTGTAGAACTGCATTTGCCTGGGTTCAGATGCATTTTGTTCGAGTGGGTCCAGCTTGCCATGTGATCCCGATCTCTGTGTATGACTGCTCCCCCCCCATCGTTAGGTACTGCTTTGCCAGTCTTTGTGTTATCCACAGATTTTATCAGCAGTGGTTTTATATTTACTTCCAGATCATTGATGAAAATGTAGAGTATTTTCAGGCCTAGTACTGATCCCTATATAAAATTAAAAACGTCAAAGAGCAGTTTTTAAACTAAGGTCTGGGGGAAAGCCAACAAGTGCAGAGGAGCACGTGGTTCGGACAGAGATATCCCACAAGGGGGATCTATTAGCGGGAATTCTCTAACCTAGTAAAGAGGGGAGGATGAACGTTGATAAAGTACAGGTAGAAACTGAAGAGAAACAGTCAAATGAACAAGAATCCCATTCAGTTTCATTACATGAAGGCAGACCGCTAAAAAGTGACAGATGTTGTATACAAGTGCTGGAAGTCTTAACTACTAAGATGGGTGAATTCGAGTGCCTGGTATTAAATGAGGATATTGATATAATAGGCATGACAGAAACTGGTTGGAATGATGACAATCAATACGACATGGTAATACCCGGGTACAAAATATATAGGAATGAAAGAGTAGGTCATGCTGGTAGGGGAGCGGCACTATGTGTGAAAGAAATCATAGAGTCAAATATAGAAAAAAACTTAAATGACTCAAACTGTGCCATAAAATCTCTCTGGATAGAAATCCCATGCTTGAATAATAAGAATATAGCAGCAGGGATGTACAACCAACCACCTGACCAGGATGGTGATGGTTACTGTGAAATGCTCAGGGAGACTAGAGACTATAAAAATAGACAACTCAGTAATAATGGGGGATTTCAGATATCCCCATATTGACTGGGTACATGTCACCGAAGGACAGGATGCAGAGAAAAAGTTTCTAGACGCCCTTAATGACTGCTTCTTGGAGCAGCTAGTCCAGGAACCCATAAAGGGAGAGGTAATTCTTGATTTAGTCCTAAGTAGTGCACAGTACGTGGTCCAAGAGGTGAATATAGCTGAACTGTTCTGTTATAAGAAAAGGAGTACTTGTGGGACCTTAGAGACCTAAGGGACCTAACAAATTTATTTGAGCATAAGCTTTTCTTTTTGTGAATACAGACTAACACGGCTGCTACTCTGTTCTGTTATAGTGACCATAATGTAATTACATTTAACATCCTTGTGGGAGGGATGCCAAAGAGGCTTACCACAGTCGCATTTAACTCAGAAAGGGGAAATACACAAAAACGAGGAAGCTAGTTAAACAGAAATTAAAACGAACGGATACAAAAGTGAAATGCCTGCAAGCTGCATGGAAACTTTTAAAAAAAAACACCTTAACAGAAGCTCAATTTAAGTGTATACCCCCAAATAAAAAAAAAAATGGAGGACCAAAAAAATGCCACCATGGCTAAACAATAGAGTAAAAGGGGCCATTAGAGGCAAAAAGGCATCGTTTAAAAATTGGAAGTCAAATCCTACTGAGGAAAATAGGAAAGAGCATAAACTCTGGCAAGTGAAAGTGTGAAAGTATAATCAGGTAGGCAAAAAAAAAAAAAGAATTTGAAAAGCAACTAACAAAAGACTCAAAAACCAACAGCAATTTTTTAAAAAAGTACATTAGAACCAAGAAGCCTGCCAAGCAATCAGTGGGGCCACTGGACCATCGAGGTGCTAAAGGACAACTTGAGGAAGACGCAGCCATTGTGGGGAAGGTAAATTAATTCTTGATTCCCAAACTTGAGCCATTCTTTTTAGGTGACAAATCTGAGGAACTGTCCCACATTGAGGTGTCACTAGAGGAGGTTTTGAAGCAAATTGATAAATGAAACAATACAGTAGAACCTCAGTGCTATGAACACTAGAGATACAAACTGACTGGTCAACTACACACTTCATTTGGAACTGGAAATATGCAATCAGGCAGCAGCAGAGACCAAAAAAAAAGAGCAAATACAGTATAGCACTGTGTTAAACGTAAACTATTAAAAAAAAAAAAGGAACGTTTTTAAAAAAAGATTTGACGAGGTAAGGAAAATGATTCTGTGCTTGTTTCGTTTAGATTAAGATGGTTAACAGCAGCATTTTTCTCCTGCATAGTAAAGTTTCAAAGCTGTATTAAGTCAATATTACAGTTGTAAAATTTTGAAAGAGCAAATATAATGTTTTGTTCGGAGTTACGAACATTTCAGAATTACAAACAACGCAGTTCCTGAGTCCTCCTTTTCTTTTTGCGGATACAGACTAACATGGCTGCTACTCTGAAACCTGTAACTGTGGAATGTAACCTATTGCTTAAATCAGCCTCTGTACCAGATGACTGGAGGATAGCTAATTACAGAATCATAGAATATCGGGGTTGGAAGGGACCTCAGGAGGTCATCTAGTCCAACCCCCTGCTAAATCCCCTGGGGGATCATCCCAGCCATCAAGCTTGTCAAGCTGGGCCTTAAAAACCTCTCAGGATGGAGATTCCACCATCTCCCTAGATAACCCATTCCAGTGCTTCACCACCCTCCCAGGGAAATAGTGTTTCCTAATATCCAACCTAGACTTCCCCCACTGCAACTTGAGACCATTGTTCCTTATTCTGTCTTCTGCCACCACTGAGAACAGCCAAGCTCCATCCTCTTTGGAACCCCCCTTCGGGTAGTTGAAGGCTGCTATCAGATCCCCCCTCATTCTTCTCTTCTGCAGACTAAATAAGCCCAGTTCCCTCAGCCTCTCCTTGGAAGTCTTGTGCCCCAGAACGCTAATAGTTTTCATTGCCCTCCGCTGGACACTTTCCAATTTTTTCACATCCTTCTTCTAGTGTGGGGCCCAAAACTGTATTCCAGATGAGGCCTCTCCAATGTCGAATAAAGGTAAATGATCACATCCCTCGATCTGCTGCCAGTGCCCCTACTTATACATCCCAAAATGCCATTGGCCACCTTGGCAACAAGGGCACACTGTTGACCTATATCCAGCTTCTCATCCACTGTAACCCCTAGGTCCTTTTCTGCAGAACTGCTGCCTAGCCATTCGGTCCCTAGTCTGTAGCGGTGCATGGGATTCTTCCTTCCTAAGTGCAGGACTCTGCACTTGTCCTTGTTGAACCTCATCAGATTTCTTTTGGCCCAGTCCTCTAATTTCTCTAGGGCCCTCTGTATCCTATCCCTACCCTCTCCTCCCAGTTTAGTGTCATCTGCAAACTTGCTGAGAGTGCAATCCACACCATCCTCCAGATCATTAATGAAGATATTGAACAAAACCGGCCCGAGGACCGACCCTTGGGGCACTCCACTTGATACCGGCTGCCAACTAGACATGGAGCCATTGATCACTACTTGTTGAGCCCGACGATCTAGCCAGCTTTCTCTCCACCTTCTAGTCCATTCATCCAGCCCATACTACTTTAACTTGCTGGCAAGAATACTGTTGGAGACTGTGTCAAAAACTTTCCTAAAGTCAAGGAACAACACGTCCACTTTTAAAAAAGGCTCCTGAGGCGATCCTGGTGATTGCTAACTTCAGTACCAGGCTGATTGGTTGAAACTGTAGTAAAGAGCAAAATTATCAGACAAATAGACGAACGTGATTTGTTGGGAAAGAATCCACATGGATTTTGTGAAAGGAAATCATTCCTCACCAATCTTTTAGAATTCTTTGATGGGGTCAACAAGCATGTGGGGAAGAGGGATCAGTGGGTATAGTGTACAGTGTTCCTCACTAAAGGCTCTTAAGCAAAGTAAGGAGCCATGGGTTAAGAGGGAAGGTCTTCTTATGGATCAGTAACTGGTTAAAAGACAGAAAACAAAGGGTAGGAATATGTGGTTAGTTTTCAGAATGGAGAAAGGTAAATAGCGGTGTCCCCCGCAGATCTGTACTAGGACCAGTGATATTCAACATATTCATAAATGTTCTGGAAAAGGGGATAATCAGTGAGGAAGCAAAGTTTGTAGATGATCAAAATAATTAAGTCCAAAGCAAATTGCAAAGAGCTACAAAGGGATGTCACAAAACTGGGTGACAGGTTTCAGAGTAGCAGCCGTGTTAGTCTGTATTCGCAAAAAGAAAAGGAGTACTTGTGGCACCTTAGAGACTAACAAATTTATTAGAGCATAAGCTTTCGTGAGCTACAGCTCACTTCATCGGATGCATTTGGTGGAAAAAAACTTTTTTTTTTTTTGAGTTTTTTTCCACCAAATGCATCCGATGAAGTGAGCTGTAGCTCACGAAAGCTTATGCTCTAATAAATTTGTTAGTCTCTAAGTTGCCACAAGTACTCCTTTTCTTTTTGTGAAAAATTGGGTGACTGGGCAACAAAATGGCAGAGGAAATTCAATGTTGATAAATGCAAAGTAATGCACATTGGAAAACATAATCCCAGCTATAAGTATAAAATGATGGGATCTCAATTAGCCGTTACCAGTCAAGAAAGAGATATCGGAGTCAGTGTGGATAGTTCTCTGAAAACATCCACTTAATGTGCAGCGGCAGTCAAAAAAGCAAACACAATGTTGGGAATCATCAAGAAAGGGATAGATAATAAGACAGAAAATATCATAACGCCACTATGTAAATCCATGGTACGCCCACATCTTGAATACTGCGTGCAGTTCTGGTCACTCCACCCCAAAAAGATGTCTTAGAAATGGAAAAGGTTCAGTGAAGGGCAACAAAAATGATGAGGGGTGTGGAAGAACTTCTCTTCAAGGAGAGATTAAAAAAACAGGGACTGTTCATCTTAGAAGAGAGACAACTGAGCGGGGAGAGGACAGAGGGCTGTAAAATCACAGCTGGTGGAGAGACAGTGACTAAGGACATGTTGTTTACCCTGTCACATAACACAGAACCAGGGGTCATCCATTGAAATTAATAGACAGCAGGTTTAAAACAACTAAAGGAAGTATTTCACCCAACGCTCAGTCAACCTGTGGAACTCGTGCCGGGGGATGTTGTAAAGGCCGACAGCATAACAGGGTACAAAAAAAATTAGATAAGTTGTTGGCAGAAAGGTCCATCAATGGCGATTAGCCAGGGTGGTCAGGGATGCAACCCCGTGCTCTGAGTGTCCCTAGCCTCTGTTTGCCAGAAGCTGGGAATGGGCGAC
Organism: Dermochelys coriacea; assembly: GCF_009764565.3. Taxonomy (NCBI): domain Eukaryota; kingdom Metazoa; phylum Chordata; order Testudines; family Dermochelyidae; genus Dermochelys; species Dermochelys coriacea. The sequence continues at coordinate 272,005,342 of NC_050069.1, forward strand.
AGGGGATGGGTCACTGGATGATTCTCTGTTCTGTTCATTCCCTCTGGGGCACCTGGCATTGGCCACAGTCAGGAGACAGGATACTTGGCTAGATGGACTTTTGGTCTGACCAGCGTGGCCATTCTTATGTATCTCCACTGTTAATTCTTCCAATTTGATGACCCTTCCCTTTTGAAAACTACTTCTTGAGATCTATCAGGTAGCCGGTTCTTGATTCACTTAATGAATGCACTACTGATATCATGTAGTGCTAATTTTTTAATCAGACTGTCAGATGATACTAAGTCAAAGGCCTGGAAAAGTAAAGGTTATTACATATATGCAGGTTTCAGAGTAGCAGCCGTGTTAGTCTGTATTCGCAAAAAGAAAAGGAGTACTTGTGGCACCTTAGAGACTAACAAATTTGTTAGTCTCTAAGGTGCCACAAGTACTCCTTTTCTTTTTACATATATGCAGTTAGCTTTTGTGACGCAGCAGGGATGGGGGAGTGATGACCTGGGAATGTGACAGGGGAGTTTCATTGGGGATGGGAGACCTGAGAGCCTGTAACCTGAGGGGGAGGTAACACCTGTGCCCGGGAAACTGGACAAAGGTCCAATGAAGTGAGCTGTAGCTCACGAAAGCTTATGCTCAAATAAATTTGTTAGTCTATAAGGTGCCACAAGTCCTCCTTTTCTTTTTTGCGAATACAGACTAACACGGCTGCTACTCTGAAACCTGGACAAACGCTGTAGGAGAGAGCCTGCTTGGGGGTGGGGGGGTTTGGTTTCAGTTTTGTGCTGGGTGGTGGAACACAGGGAACCCCAAGGCTGGGGTCTAAGCTCCCTGCCCCCCAGAAGGACTTGACTGAGAGATCCTGGTTGTACCCACAAGCTCTATTTTAGACTGTGTTCCTATTGTCCAATAAACCTTCTGTTTTACTGGCTGGCTGAGAGTCACAGTGAATCCCAGGAAGAGGGGTGCAGGGCCTGGACTCCCCCACACTCCATGACACCTTTATCAACCAAACTTGTAATCTCCTGAAAGGATGAAATCAGGTTTGTTTGACAGATCTAATTTTTCTAAACTATGTTGATAGACATTAATTATATTCCTATTGTTGAATTTTTTATTGATTGAATCTCGTATCAGCATTTCCATTTTTTTGCCCAGGATTGATGCCAGGCAAACCCATGCCCTTTTTGAATATTGGTTCAATGTTAACACTCTTCTTGTCTTCTGAAATGTTTCTGGTATTCCAAGATTTAATAAAAATTTAACATCAGTGGGCCAGAGATCTCCTGAGCCAACTTTTTAGGACCCTTGGGTGCAAGTTATCTGGGCCTGCACATTTAAAAAAAAAATGTTTATCTTTAATAAATGTTTAAATCCTCTTTTAATTACTAATAGACTGGAAAGTACTTCAGCATCCCCATGTCATATGAGTACATCAACGTACTTCTTTCCAGATATAGAACAGAAATATATTGAACACTTCCGCCATTTCTGCATCATTAACAATCATTATTACCGTCTCTTTTCAGTAATGGGCCTATATCATTGTTGAGATTTCTTTTGTTCTTGTTATAATTTAAAAAAACCCATTATTATCCTTAGCCCTGCGAGCCATGTGTTTTCCCCTGATGGGATGGTGTCCCTAGCCTGTGTTTGCCAGAAGCTGGGAATAGGTGGCAGGGGATGGATGACTTGATGATTACTTGTTCTGTTCATTCCCTCTGAAGCACCTGGGCATTGACTACTGTTGGAAGACAGGATACTGGGCTAGATGGCCCTTTGGTTTGACCCAGTATGGCCATTCTTATGTTCTTTAGCTTCCCTTATCAATTTCCTACACTTCATAACTTCTAATTTATATTGAATGCTATTTCCCCATTTTTATATTTGCTATATATTGCTTTTTTATTTCTAATTGCTGCCTTCACTTTGCCTCTGAATCAGGGTGAGCTTTTAGCCAAAGTTGTTCTCTTTCTCAGTTGTGGAATTGTCATTTTTTCACCATCTAATAAACTCTTCTTAAAGAATTCCCGGCTTTCATTCACACTCTTCTGTTTAATTTTTTCCTCTCAATCAGTTTAGCTCATAGTTTTCCTTAACTTTGGGAAATTAGCCCTTTTAAAGCACTATGTCTATGTATATGTATATTTATAACATATAAAATACACAACTGGTGGGGACTGTCCTCTGTTTGCCCTATTGAATGCAATCAGGTCATGATCGCTGGTTTCTAGGCAACAACCAACTTCCTGTGCAGTGATTAATTTTTTATTCAACATAATAACGTCTAAAATAATTATCTTGTGTTGGCTGCAATACCTTTGTGTTAGAAAATGTTTTATAATTTTTGAAGCACCAGTGATGTTTTACTGCTGGCTACATAAAACCTGCACCATACAGGGAGAAGTCCCCCATAAAACACAAGTTTTCTTTCTACAGATTACAGGTGGGTGTTTAAGGAGTAACTCATCCTGTTCTCTGATTTGACTTGATGGTCTGTAACAGACCCCCACACATATCCCTGCTTTGTTTGTTAGCACATTGATCCATGTGCATTCCAGTCTCTGGACTTCTGAGTTACCGAGAACCCTGGAACAGGTAGTGGTGTCTATAATGATAGTGTGGAACCCCCTCCAACTCTTTTACCTTCTCTGCCCCTCCTTAACAGATGGTAGCTGGTGGTTTAACATTGCAGTCTTGTGAATTTCCCAGCAGGTCTCAGTAATACCAATTATATCACCTTTCTTCACATAAGTAGTTGGGTTCAGTGTTGGTCTTGGTTCAAGATGGCCTTCCCAGCTCTGTTCTTTCCCTCTAGCTTTTTGGCTCCAGGGATCAGATTAGAAATTGCTAAATGATGTTCTCCCGTGGTCTGCTTGCAACCTGTGCTCCATTCAGTTGACACCATACTGAGCAGTCATTCATGGCAGATTTTCTAGATCTGCATGACATTCATGTCCCTCTTCTGTGCATGCTTTGATCAGCAGTGAGAGAGTTAACAACGCTACTATTGAAATTATGACTGGGAATCAGAGTTAACACTCCCCTGAGATGAATGGGGCAGTTTGCTCCTCTCTTAATTACTGTTTCAGGCTGTGTGCAGACTCCAGCAGACCCCGCGGCATTGATGACATTTCTAAAGTCTGGACAGCTGGTCCAGATGACACCCCCACCTTAGAGCACAGCTGAGTCAGGTATATGTTATAATACACCTCTCTCTACCCCTCCCTCCCCACCCCCCTAGCCCAGAGTGCTGCTGGGGCAAGTGCCTTTATGCTGCTCCTTCTCCCCAGTCTTCCCCTCTCTTGTTTGGGCTGGTTGTGGAACCCACCCATGTGAAGCCTTGGAAGGTGAGTGGAGAAAGCAGCCCTGGAGGAGCAGGCAGCAGGTGCAGCCGCAGGCAGCACTGGTGAGTCAGGCTCAGGCAGTGTGGCACGTGGGAGTTGGCAGTCTGACTCACTGAGCGCTGAGTCACTCTGGGACAATAATGTTGCTGGGGATGGGACCAGTTGGACAGCAGAAGGTTGAACAGTTCCAGGTGCTAATGGCCGTTAGCCGGTTTCCTCTACGCTCAGCTGGATTGTGTTGTTATCAGGTTCCCTCTGGATTCCTGTTTCTCAGCCTTTCAGATACCAGGGATGGGCTTGCTGCCTTCCTACATATGGGGGTCAGGGAGATCTCCGAGACCGGCGCCTGTCCGCGGACCAGTCAAAGAGAAACACTGCTCCAGAAGACCTGGCGTCAAAACTCTGATCCAGATGTGGTTCAGGCGGTACCAGTGGCCTTGGTTCTGACGCTGCAGTGGTACTGAACACGGCTGGGCAGTGGGGCCATGTGCCCCCGGCTGGGGAAAGGAGACAGGACTTTGTGCCCTGCCCACCGTGTGGTGCTCAGAGAAGAAGTGGTTCCACCATAATATGAGCAGCCAAGTGGCTACATTCAAGTTTCAGTGACTTTGTTGGCCTGAGCAGGTAGCTGGGTGGCTGGGCATCCCGATGGGCCTGGGTTCTGTGTAGTATCCCTTTCCACTCTAGAAGCAGCATGCAGCCAGAGAGTACGAAGCTGGATTTCTCCATGGTGTGGGGTCAGACAGAGAAGAGGTGAAGAGTGAAGTCCAGCAGCAGCTGCCCTCTTCGGGTTGAAGGAATCTGAGTCCTGCTCCATTTAATACAGTAGGAGAAAATCTCATTAACTGGAAATCTAATTTAATATGTCCCCCTAAATCTGGCGCCTCCCAGTGCAGTTTGGGCCTAGCAGAACTAGCTCGAGGAGAGGGACAGAGGCCTTAGCAAATGAGTCTCAGGGCATGGCTACACTTGCAAATGTAGAGCGCTTTGAGTTAAACCAGCCTTCGGAGAGCACAGTAGGGAAAGCGCTGCAGTCTGTCCACACTGACAGCCACAAGCGCACTGGCGTGGCCACGTTGGCAGCACTTGCACCAGCATTGAAAGTGGTGCATTATGGGATGCAATTGACTGCAGTGTGCTTTTCAAATGGGGGGGTGGGTGGAGTGGAGTGTGAAAGGGAGTGTGTTGTGTGTATGTGGGGGGAGAGAGTGGGTTTTTGTGGGCTGAGAGCATGACAGTGTGCTGTCTTGTAAGTTCAGACAGCAGCAGACCCCCCCCCGCGCCTCTCTCTCTCACACAGCATTCCACAGTAACGACTTGCTTTGTCTCGACTTGCTTTGTCTCAGAGTCTGCTGTCAGAAACTGAGCTTTCAAAGCGCATATCCGCATTCCTAGGCGAATTCGGAACAATGAAACAGTGGCCACTTGATTTAAGGGGATTATGGGATGTTTCCGGAGGCTGATCAGGGCCCAGTAATGCAACACCTCCTTCACACCCACGTCGGGGCATTTCATCCACTACGCGGGGCATTTCATCCACTACGCAACAAGTGTTAATCTTCTCGCCGAGGTGGAGTACTTCTCGGCAGCGCTGTAGCCATGGAGTCGGAGCGCTCTATGTGCCTTACCAGTGTGGACGGGGAGTGAGCTAGGATACTTGGGGCTGCTTTATTGCGCTGTAACTTGCAAATGTAGCCAAGCCCTCAGATTCCACTTGAGTGAGATGTTAGGGTCTGCACTTTGCCTGCTGCACAAAAGCCTTGGATTCAGACTTGGGATCCTGTTGTCCTGTTGCTGGCGAGACAGACCCAGATGGAGCAGAGAGACTATGCCAGAAGTCCCCGGTGAGGGGAAGTGCAGTGCACTCAAGGTTTCATGGTGATCCTGTCAGTCTTCCGGGAGGCTTATTGCTAGGGCCTCTGGGCTGGGTCGGGTGCCTCACTCCCAGCCTGCTAGCCTTAGGGAGTGTGTGTTGGGGTCAGGAGCCCAGGGTTGGCTTTGAACCTGCCAGGGTAGGTGCAGGGCCCCACGCCTGCGCCTCCAGGGAAGGTGCTGCCAAGCAGGGACCCGTGCAGCTGGCTGAGTGCTTTATGGGATGAATGGGAAATACTGTCCAGGAGAATCCATACGCTCTAGGTTCGCTAGGGGGCAGGAAGCTGTGCCCCCCACCTACTCCTCTTCAGCTGGGGGTGAGCGGGAGGATGTACGTGACTCCCCTCTTCCCCTCTCTGCAGGCTCCTTTGTGTCTCTGCAGATAGGACCCTGCTAGAGTCTCTCTCAGGTTTAGTCATAGATGAGCCATAACTGTGGTTTCAGCAGTGCTGGCGCTTCATTGTGTGAGGCTCTGACCATAGTCAGTGGGGGTGGATTCCTTTGAATACCCTGCGGGGGCTGGGTGAGTATCGGGGGGTGTGTGTGGAGACCATGCAATGCCCTGCTGGGGCTGGGAGGGTGTCAGGGGGGTGGAGGCCATGTAATGCCCTGCTCGGGCTGGGTGGGGGGCAGAGGCCATGCGATGCCCCATCAGGGTTGGACAGGTGCTTGTTGGGGGCGGGGGCAGAGGCTGTGCAATACCCCACCTGGGTTGGATGGGGTGGGGGGGCGTTGGCCATGTGACACCCCGATGGAGCTGGGCAGGTGTGGGGGTGGTGGTGGGGGCTGGCCATGTGATGCCCTGGTGGGGGTGGGCAGAGGCTGTGAGATACCTTGCCGGGGAGAGGGCAGGGCAGTTGTGGCAGAGAATTCTTCTCCAGTGTCTCAAAACACTTGCTGTCATCATGGAGCGGACTTTGGGAGAAGCTTTGTCCTCTGAGATGTGGGGTGTTGTGGGGGGTTAAGGAAAGTGCCCCTAGTCATGGCAAGCCTTTGGCTCCTGGCCAGGTTCCTGTTGCCTGCCTGGTATGGGGCAGGGGCAGTGTTCAGGTACTGTTTAGCAGATGGGTTGCCTCCGTGGAAAGCAGTGGCTGTCAGTCCTGGTCAGTGGGGCGAGCAGGACCCCTACGTAACAGCACAGCACACCAGCATGGGTGCTGCCAGGATACGAGTTTCCTAGGTCTAGACCGTTTGCTCCCCGCGCCCAGAGCTGGCAGACGCCCTGTCCCATGACACCCTGGAAAGGCAAGCAGAGAGTGGCACAGCGAGTGGTGGCGCTCTCCATCTCGGGCCATGTGCCCAGCTAGCTGTACTGCTTGTCACGGCCAGATCCAGCATGCGGGCGGCTGTGGGGCATGGCAGCCCAGGGCTGCGGGTTGTGTTATCTTGCATTGGGCTGCCTCGTGCTTAGCATGCAGCAAAGAAAAGGCTGAGCGAGATCTGGTTGCTCTATAAATATGTTGGATGGGGGGTGGATTAACACCGAGAGGGGAAGAGCTACTTAAATGGAAGGACAGTGTTAGCACCAGAGCAAGGGGGATACACGGGCCAGGCATAAAACTAGGCTGGAAACGAGAAGGCGGTTTCTGACCATCAGAGGAGGGAGGCTCGGGAACAGCCTCCCAATAGCAGCAGTGGGGGTAAGTAACCGACCTTGTTTTAATCATTGTATGAGTGGGCTGATAAGCCGGGGTGACCTGCAGCAGCAGGGCCTAGGCTCCATGAGTCAGGGCCCCTTCTAGCCCTGTGTCCCTAAGATGTAGCCTAGGTTGATCTGTCAATGTGTTAAAACTATACATGGCCTTGTCTTTGCTGGGGCATTAGTTACCCCGTATTAATAAGGCACCTGTTCTTCCTGATGATGTGCATGGTAATGTGCTGTTCTGTGCACCTGTGAATGGTGATTTCAAGGCTTATGGCCCTGCCAAATCTGGGAGTATTTTCATAGGCGGCAGAAAGCACCTCCCTGGAGTGAGAGTGATTTTCACCAAATGGTAAGTTCCTGCTCCAAACCATGGAGCTGCTCCAGCTCTTAAAATTGAGATGCGTGAGCTGGAAACAACGTTGAACCTTGGCAAAGCCACCTGGATTTCCCTCCCCTCACTTTTGGAAATGGCTGAACTATTTTGGCTGAAACTTTCCAGAAATGTTCAATCTGAAGCAGAGAGCGAGCATGGAAAATTTCAGCTTGAATCGTTTGTTTGCCAAAGTTACAACAAGCAATGAAAACAGGGGCCTCTAATGAGAGGTGTTGGGCAACCTTAACTCTGTGCATGGTCAGCAGCTCCACCGATAGTAATAATGGATCGTGAAGTCTCAGCTCTCTGTGGGAGGGAATGAGAGCCATGTTCCCGCGCTCCCTAGGCAGGGTGGCACTAGCATCCCTGGCTCCTGGGACATTAGCGACGGGCTTTGTCGACTTCATGGAGCTCAGTTTGGTGTCTTATGGAGCTCTCATGTGGCACTTGCCCTAGCACTCCCCTCTTCTGCCTCCCCAAAGCTATGGCTAGAAGTTCCGGTTATTTCCAATGCAGATATTATATAGCAATCCAGATGTGCCCTTGTCCAGGGGACTGTTCCTCTCTCCCTTCTGGGATCACTCATCTGAGCCCCATTGAATTTCCTCTGTGACACTGGCCAGCAAGGTGTGTATTTTGAATTTTAGGAGGGCCAGTTTTCCAAAGCTACATATAATTGTTGGCATAACTGACTGGAAATATAAATTTAAAGTGAGAAGTGTTAATGAAAACTGGGACTTGTCCAAGAACATTCTTCTGGATGCCCAAAAAGCCATGACATCACAGAGCCACACAAAAAAGTTCTGCTGGGCCAGAAGCCACCCTGATTAAAAGGAGATGCGGAAGTAGTGATAAAACACACACACAAATGTAAAGGAGGGAAAAAGGGGAAGTAAATGGAAATGAATATAAGTTACAAGTTAAGATGTAGGTGACTGATCAGGGAAGCCAAAGGAACCAATGAAATATCAGTGACCAATAGGGTTAAAGATAAGGAGGCATTTTTAAATGTATTAGGAACCAGAAAAACACTAGGTCAAAAATAGATCCATTGCTAGATGCAGATTGTAAAATTGTAAATAGTGATATAGAAAAGATAGAAATGATCCATGGGTATTTCTGTTCTGTATCTGGAGTGAAACAGGAGTCTGTGTCCATCTCATGTGATGTGGATGGAATAGAAAGTTTACCATCTGTAATAATGGAGGATGTAAGGCAGTAAAATTAAACATTTTCAAATCAACAGTCCTGGAGAATTTACACCCAAGAGTCACAAAGGAACTAGCTGAAGAACTCTCTGAGCCACTGATGTTAATTTTTAATCAATCTTGGAAAACTAGGAAAATTCCAGAGCAGTTCCAGTATTTAAAAGGGAGGTTCCAGGGAACTGTGGACTTGCTGTCCTGATGTCTATTCCAGGTAAAGTAATGGAACGGTCAATTCGTGACTCAGCAAAGAATTAGCAACTCCAAATATCATTAATATCAGTCTGAATGACTCATGGAAGGCAGGTCTTGTTAAAGAAACCTGTTGTCTTTTTTCTTACAGGATTACAGGTCTGCTTGATAAAGGTAACTGTATTGTTGCTGTATATTTGGGTTTCTCAAAGGTGTTTGACATAGAACCGAGTAACATTTTGAATAAATAGAATTAGCAGGGCATATGTTCGATGGATTAAAAACTGGCTCACTGGCAGATCTCAAAATATAGTTCTGTGTGGGTGATAGAAATGATTGGCGCTGTTTCTAGTAGAGTACTGCAGAGATCGGTTCTTAATCCAATGCTATTCAGTATTTTAACCATGATCTAGATGATGATATAAAATTTTTGCTGTTCAGGTTTGCAGATGACAAAGGTTGGTGGAGTAATAAATGTTGAGGAGAACAGGTTGGTGTTACAGTGATCTAAAGAGCCTCATTAAATGGTCAAAATTAAACAAAATGCACTTATATTTGGCTGTATTAAAGGTAATACATCTGGGAACCAAGAAGGCAGGTGATACCTCCAGGCTGGGAGACCTCTCTTGGAAAGCAGTGCCTCCGAGCAGGGTCTTTGTAGGTAATCGCCTCCACGTGGGCTCTCAGTACAGTGCTGTGGGAAGAGGAGTACTGTGGCACCTTAGAGACTAACAAATTTATTTGAGCAAAAGCTTTCGTGAGCTACAGCTCACTTCATCAGATGCATGCAGTGGAAAATACAGTGGGGAGATTTAAATACACAGAGAACATGAAACAATGGCTGTTACCATACACACTGTAACGAGAGTGATCAGGTAAGGTGAGCTATTACCAGCAGGAGAGTGGGGGAAAAAACCTTTTGTAGTGATGATCAAGGTGGGCCATTTCCAGCAGTTGACAAGAACGTCTGAGGAACAGTGGGCGGGGTGTGGGATGGGGTGGGATGGTGGAGTAAACATGGGGAAATAGTTTTACTTTGTGTAATGACCCATCCACTCCCAGTCTTTATTCAAGCCTAAGTTAATTGTATCCAGTTTGCAAATTAATTCCAATTCAGAATTCTCTCCTTGGAGTCTGTTTTTGAAGTTTTTTTGTTGAAGAATTGCCACTTTTAGGTCTGTAATAGAGTGACCAAAGAGATTGAAGTGTTCTCCGACTGGTTTTTGAATGTTATAATTCTTGACGTCTGATTTGTGTCCATTTATTCTTTTACATAGAGACTGTCCAGTTTGGCCAATGCACATGGCAGAGGGGCATTGCTGGCACATGATGGCAGATATCACATTGGTAGATGCGCAGGTGAACGAGCCTCTGATAGTGTGGCTGATGTGATTAGGCCCTATGATGGTGTCCCCGGAATAGATATGTGGACAGAGTTGGCAACGGGCTTTGTTGCAAGGATAGGTTCCTAAGTTAGTGGTTCCATTGTGTGGTGTGTGTTTGCTGGTGAGTATTTGCTTCAGGCTGGGGGGCTGTCTGTAAGCAAGGACTGGTCTGTCTCCCAAGATCTGTGAGAGTGATGGGTCGTCCTTCAGGATAGGTTGTAGATCCTTGACGATGTGTTGGAGAGGTTTAGTTGGGGGCTGAAGGTGATGGCTAGTGGCGTTCTGTTATTTTCTTTGTTGGGCCTGTCCTGGAGTAGGTGACTTCTGGGTACTCTTCTGGCTCTGTCAATCTGTTTCTTCACTTCAGCAGGTGGGTAATGTAGTTGTAAGAACACTTGATAGAGATCTTGTAGGTGTTTGTCTCTGTCTGAGGGGGTTGGAGCAAATGCGGTTATATCGTAGAGCTTGGCTGTAGACAATGGATCGTGTGGTGTGGTCTGGATAAAAGCTGGAGACATGTAGGTAGGAATAGCGGTCAGTAGGTTTCTGATATAGGGTGGTGGTTATGTCACCATCGCTTATTAGCACTGTAGTATCCAGGAAGTGGATCTTTTGTGTGGACTGGTCCAGGCTGAGGTTGATGGTGAGATGGAAATTGTTGAAATCATGGTGGAATTCCTCAAGGGCTTCTTTTCCATGGGTCCAGATGATGAAGATGTCATCAATGTAGCGCAAGTAGAGTAGGGGCATTAGGGGACGAGAGCTGAGGAAGCGTTGTTGTAAGTCAGCCATAAAAATGTTGGCATACTGTGGGGCCATGCAGGTACCCATAGCAGTGCTGCTGATTTGAAGGTATACATTGTCCCCAAATGTGAAATAATTATGGGTTAGGACAAAGGCACAAAGTTCAGCCACCAGAGGCCGTGGGAGAAAGGGCTAAGGCGATCCTTGCGTGTATGAAAAGGGAGGTATCAAGAAGAAGTAGGGAAGTGATTTCTCCCCTGTACACAGCATTGGAAAGACCATTAGTAGAATACCGTGTCCAGTTCTGGTGACTGTGTTTTGAGAAGGAGGTGAAAATGCTAGAGCTAGTTCAAAGGAGGCCACAGAAATGATCCAGGGGCTGGAAACCAGTGTTACGACCATAGAAATGTAGGTCTGGAAGGCACAGTGAGAAGTCAAGTTGAGCCCCCTGTACTGAGGCAGGACCAAGTAACCCTAGACCATCCCTGGCAGGTGTTTGTCCAGCCTGTAATTAAACACCTCCAGTGATGGGGATTTGACGACCTCTTGGAAGCCTGCTCCAGTGTTTAACTACCCTTAAGTTAGAAAGTTTTTCTTAATACCTAATATAAATCTCCCTTGCTGCAGATTAAGCCCATTACTTCTTGCCCTGCCTTCAGTGGACATGGAGAACAATTGATCACCATCCTCTTTAGAACAGCCCGTAACAGATTTGAAGGCTGTTCTCAGCTCCCCCTCACTCTTCTCTTCTCGAGACTAAACAGTGCTCAGGTTTTCTAACCTTTCCTCACAGGTCAGGTTTTCTAGTCCTTTTATAGGTTTTGTTGCTCTTCTCTGGACTCTCTCCAGTTTTTCTACATCTTTCCTGAAGAGCGGCACCCAGAACCGGACACAGTGCTCCAGCTGAGGCCTCGCCAGTGTTGAGGTGAGTGGGTCAGTTCCCTCCCATGTCTGACATCTAGCGCTCCTCTTCATACACTTCAGAATATTCACTTTTTTTTGCAACTGCATCACATAGAGGATCACAAACTGAATATGAATCAACAATAATCCCAGATCCTCTTCAGCAGTGCTACCGTTTTGTCAGTTGTTCCCCGTTTTGTAGTTGTGCATTGGATTTTTCCTTCCTAAGTGAGGTACTTTGCACTTTTCTTTACTGAATTTCATCTTGTCGAATTCAGACCAGTTCTCCAACTTCTTGAGATTGTTTTGAATTCTAATCCTGTCCTCCAAAGTGCTTGCAACTCCTCCCAGTTTGGTATCATCTGCACGTTTTATAAGCATACTTTCTCTCCATTATCCAATATGATGTGAAGTTTATGGAGCTCAATCTATTCAGCTTCTGGAAGAGAAAGCTGAGAGATGATTTGATCACTGTGTCTAGGCACTGACACATGGGCAAGATCTGAGAAATCCTCCTGAGAAAGGCACAAGATCCACTGGCTGGAAGCTGAAGTGAGACAAATTCAACCTTGGAATGGGACACAATTCCTAGCAGTGAGGGTAACTGAACATTGGAACAGGTTTCTAGGGGACGTGGTGGACTCACCATTGCTTGGAATTTGTACAACAAAATTAGACCACTTCCTTAAGAATAGGGCTTAATTCAGCCACTCAGAAGAATTCTGCAGCCTGCGTGTGTGCGCGCATGGCAGGGGTGGGCTGGAAGTTTACAGTGGTTCCTTCAGGCCTTCAAATCTGTGGGTCCCCCACTCATCCCCTTTGTTCATGAGCCCTGTTCTCTGCCAGGGGCACACAGTTTAGTTTCCTGAGGACTGACATTTCTTGGTGGTGGTGTAGCCAGGTTGGCAGGTATCTTTTATTCCACCATCCACCAACTTCTGTTTGTGGAAGGTACGAAGCTTTTGAACTTCAGGTGTCTGAGGAGCTCTGTGGAACTCGGGAGCTTGTGCCTTCCACCAGCAGAAGTTGGCCCTGTACAAGATATTCCCTCACCCAAAGTGATTCAGTTTGGTGCCGTTGGGCTCAGCGTGGACCACAGGGTGGGTCTGTGGGGGTGGGAGGTCGGACTAGCAGAGCTGGGGTCCTGTCTGGCCTTAGGCTCAGGGAATCGACAAGCTCATTTTAACCTGATGATAGGTTTCCCTTGATGGAACCAAGGTTCCCCCTTTCCTGGTTTGGCTGCCTTGCTCTCAGGTGCACAGCTTTGTGGGATTTGCTGCTGACTTGTGCTACAGGGATACCCCAAGGTCTCCAAGGGCCTTCGGTTTCCTCTCTGGACCAGAGATGGAGGGGCCCATCATGTTGCAGATCTGAGTGGAGGGGAGGCCCAGTGGTCCGGGGCAGATGCCCAGTGGGAGGTGACTGTGTCATGGGTGGCACAAAGTTGAGAGTAACTGAACGGTTTTAGCCTCCACCACAGAATAACTCCTGCTTCACAGACCATTTCCCAGAATGGATCATTGCATGGGCTGAAATCCCACTGGCTGCTGGAGGAGTCTGTGGCGGGGCCCAGGGAATTTTGGAGGCAGAAGCATGTAGTGATGGGGTTATTCCCGAGTTGCTTATTTGCCCTAATTGCCCTGTTGCAGGGGAGGGGGTCAGTTCTGCCCCTCCCCACGGCGGGCACAATGCTGCTCTTTTGTGCTGGGTGCTTTCTAAATGGAAAGGGCCCAGTCCCTGCTCCAGAGCACTCACTCCAAGCGAGCAGACAAGGGTGGGCTGGTGGGCGGGCAGGCAGGCAATGGGCAGAACCTAACATCTGACGGGAGCAGAGCCAAGTGGGTCTTGGCAGCAGCCCTTGAAGATTTGATAGTACAGTGGAGTTTTGTAAGCAGCACAGACGGTCTCTACTGATTCCACCACCTCCCTAGGGAACCCATTCCAGTGCTTCACCACCCTCCTGGTGAAAGTGTTTCCTAATATCTAACCTAGACCTCCCCCACTGCAACTTGAGACCATTGCTTCTTGTTCTATCATCTGCCACCACTGAGAAAAGCCGAGCTCCATCCTCTTTGGAACCCCCCTTTGGTAGTTGAAGGCTGCTATCAAATCTCCCTTCACTCTTCTGCAGTCTAAATAAGCCCAATTCCCTCAGCCTCCCTTCGTAAGTCATGTGCCCCAGCCCCCTAATTGTTTTTGTTGCCCTCCGCTGGACTGTCTCCAATTTGTCTACATCCTTTCTGTAGTGGGGGGCCCAAAACTGGATGTAGTACTCCAGATGTGGCCTCACCAATAGCGAATAGAGGGGAATAATCACTTCCCTCGATCTGCTGGCCATGCTCCTACGAATACATCCCAATATGTTGTTGACCTTCTTGGCAACAAGGGCACACTGTTGACTCATATCCAGCTTCTCATCCACTCTAATCCCCAGGTCCTTTTCTCCAGAACTGCTGCTTAGCCAGTTGGTCCCCAGCCTGTAGCAAAAAGAAAAGGAGTACTTGTGGCACCTTAGAGACTAACAAATTTATTAGAGCATAAGCTGTAGCTCACGAAAGCTTATGCTCAAATAAATTTGTTAGTCTCTAAGGTGCCACAAGTACTCCTTTTCTTTTTGTGAATACAGACTAACACGGCTGCTACTCTGCAGCCTGTAGCAGTGCATGGGATTCTTCCTTCCTAAATGCAGGACTCTGCACTTGTCCTAGTTGAACCTCATCAGATTTCTTTTGGCCCAATCCTCCTATTTGTCTAGGTCACTCTGGACCCTCTCCCTACCCTCCTGCGTATCTACCTCTCCCCCCAGCTTAGTGTCATCTGCGAACTGGGGGTGGAGGAGAAGATGGTACAAGCAGCAGGCACTGAATGGAGAATGTTCACTGCCCAGTGGGTGACAAGTGGTGTTGGGAGGTGGGGACTGGGATGGGGACCTGACATCAGGACCCTGCCCTTCACACTGCCTCCCTGTCAAGGAGTGTGGGGGAGTCAGGTCCCTGCACGCCCCCACTGCCTGCGATTCACCGTGACTCTCAGCCAGCCAGTAACACAGAAGGTTTATCAGACGATAGGAACATGGTCTAAAACAGAGCTTGTTGGTGCAGAGAACAGGACCCCTCCGTCAGGTCCATCTTGGGGGGTAGGGAGCTCAGATCCCAGTCTGGGCCTCCCTCTGTTTTCCCAGCCAGCTCCAAATGAGAACCCACTGCAGTCCCTCTGCTGGCCTTTGTCTCTCTCCTGGGCCAGGAGGGCACCTGATCTCTTTGTTCTCCAACACCTTCAGTTGGCACCTTTGCAGAGGAGGGACCGAGGCCATCAGTTGCCAGGAGACAGGGTGTCGGCCATTCTCTGTGCAGACACCATCACACTGGCCTCTAGGACTCTGCCACAATCACACCCCTTGATCCCACCACCTAGATACTTAAGAAGGCATAGGGGAAACTGAGACATCCACATAGTATTCAGAGAAAACATTAAGAACTTTCCCACTTTGGTCACACTCCCCCAAGCTTGCTTAGTGGGACTGGGAAGTTTGAGTGAGCACCTACTGCACTCCAAGCAGCCGAGATGGTACCTATGCCCTAGGACGGAGCTTAGGGAAGGAGAACAAAGAGGATTTCTATGCAAATAGACAGGATTCGCTCCAGAGTGGAAGGGGGCTCAGCGGAGAGGGAAGGGCTCTGGGGACAGGACCCTTGAAGTGGATCCATGCGTAGGGGCAGGCAAGTGTTTGGGGGCCTGACAGCAAGGCAGACGAGCTGGGTGGAGGGGGCAGTGCCAAACTTGCCCCCAGACCCAGCCCAGTAATCCGGCCGAGGTGGGACCCTGAGTTGCCTGTCCGTCTGAGCTGACTGTAAAAGGAGGAGCTGTGGAAACATCTGGTGCAGCTGGACTTTGTGTGGGGCTGCAAGAGGCAACTCAGGATAGATGCTCTGGGAAGCGAAGTCTCTCCATGAATAGCTTAATGCTGCGAGCCCCTGTGGGGGGGGAAGGGAGGGGATGGGGCCTGGCCATCTGCTGCCTGCTCCCGAGCTAGAGGTCATGGATTCCAGGAAACTGAGCAGATCTCTTCCTGCCTCTGTCCCCAGCAACCCTGTGTTGGTCCAGCATGAATCCACTCTGCCAGAGCAGGCTTGCTGCTGGGGACGGGTGTCCCCGGACGGGCCCAGGCGACAGCCCCCTCCCCTTGGGGCGGAGGGAGCTGGAGGGGAAATGGCCTGGCTGTTCTCCCGCTGGTGGTTTTCTCCCAGTTGTCTCCCCCACACCCAGGCCCGGAGGTGCTGGGCTCAGTCCTGCCAGGCCATGTGGCTTGTGAAGGGTGGCTGCCTGCCTGTCCTGGGCTTGGAGCACCTGGAGGCTCTAGCTGATGCGAGGCAGGCTTGGGGTCAGGCTGTGAACCGCAGCCAGGTGGGGGAAGAGATGGAACGGGTTCCCCCTGCCTGTGGCCAGGCCATTGTGCGCAGCCACTGCATCAGTGTGGGGAGCCTTCCTTTTGGAGGTCTGCCGGGGCTGGCTTGTATAGCCTTTTATTTTATTTAATGTTAGTTATACTTCTGCGGGTTTCGCTTTGGCGGCTACAGTCTTAAGTTCAACAGAGTCACCTCTGTTTGTTCTGGATTTAGAGCCCATAGGAACACATGAAGCCATAGGCAAGTAACACACACACCATTACAAGAGCATTGTTTTTTTTTGCAATTTTATTAAAGTTACCAACAAAGTTTTATAAATGTTACAGCATATACAATTTCTAAAGATAAGTACCATGTACCAGTTATACCTACTGACATACTCACATCCTCCTAGATGGTGTTAGCCTCTTGGCCCTTTTATGGATTGAATATTAATATAGGAGTGGTTTCTGCTGGAGTTTCCCATAGGAAGCTCAATTTTTCTGCTCTGGGCACCCCTTTTCATACTCTGAGTCTGTCTATACCTACTAAATTCTGCAGATGTACATAAAAGCATTAACCCTCTTTTTTTTATTGGCCTGTGTCCTCTGGAAACAAGGGACCCCAAATTTTATAGGCTGTGTAGGTTTTTATTAACATTGACTTACCACGTTTATTTTGCGGCTAAGGCACATGCTGGAGGCAGTATTTGTTGTTACAGCATTTTACAATTCAAATTTAATCTTCCCAGCTACACTTTTGCAATATTACCAGTTGGTACCTCTCTTTCCCCATAATTGTTTGGGTTATTTCTCGGTTATTGACTTACGCCATTGTTTCTTGTTTTCAAGGCCTAAAATAGCTAAGCTAAAGTCTTGCAGGCCTCAGCCCACAGTTTCTTGCGTTTAACTTGTGTCGAGGAGGGTGTGTGTGGCTGGCACCCTGTGATCTCTCGGCTGGACGGGGGCACTGTCTTCTGCTGAAATGGGGGTGGGGGGTTGAGTCTCCTTTTCTGCTGGATGGAACCAGACTCACCTGAGGACAGGGAGCAGCCATGTGGGGCCATGTGGGGCCTGTGGGGCCAGTGGTCAGGAAGCCCCCACACATCCCTGCTAATGGGGGAGGCAGCGGTTTGGGAGACCCCCCTACACTCCCACTAACATTGGAGGAGCCAGTGGTCAGGAAGCCCTCCACTCCCCTGCTAACTGGGGGGGGGGCCTGGGTGGTCAGGAAGCCCCCTTTACACCCCTGCTAACTGGGAGCTGGGCAGTCGGGGAGCCCCCCCCACATCCCACTAACTGGGGTGGGGGTTCCAGGGCAGTCGAAGGCACCGGTGGCTCTTCTGTTCTGTGTCTCGGCCCCAACCCCAGGGGAAGTTGATCTCCGTGCTTGGTGTGGCAGGGAACCCCCCCACCCCCTTGTGCGCGCTGCGGGACTTCCTCTTGTGGTGGGGTGAGGTGTGTGCTGGGCTGGTCCCCTGGGGAGCGGGTAGGAGGGTATGGGGGGACTGGGCTCTCTCCTTTTGGGGGTTGGAGGTGGCAGGCAGCCCACCCGCCCTCCTGGCCCTTCTCTGGGGGATGGTGGGATCTTGGGGGGGGTTGAGCTCTGGGGGGGGACATTGGGGGAGGAGCTTAGAATGTGTGGGGGCGGGGTGAGGAACCTAGGGCCTGGAGTGTGTTTGCGGGGAGAGCAGAAGCGGGGCCTGGAGCGTGTGTGTGTACGGGGGGGGGCTGAGGGGCAGGAGTGTGTGTGTGTGCACGTGGCGGGGGCGCTGAGGGACGGGTGGGGGGTCTGAAGTGTGTGCGTGTGGGAGCCCCTGATAATCAGAGGGGTCGGTGGTTGGGGAGACAGCCCCCACGACCCCTGCTAATTGGGGGGGGCAGTTGAGGAGCCCCATAAGCCCCTCTATCTGGGGCAGGGGGCTGTGGTGAGGGAACCGGGGAGCAGGTTCCAGGGCAGTAGAAGGCTCTGGAGGCTCAGCTCTGTGTTTGATGTAGCAGGGAACCCCCTCCCCTTCTGTGGGCTGCGCACTTCCCCTTGCCGGCAGCAGGAAGTGGTAGGGAACGCAGGGCTGCCCTGCCTGGGGGCGGGGGCCGAGGTCAGAGGTGTGTGCTGGGCTGGTCCCTTGGGAAGGGACACAGCTGGGGTGGAGACTGGGCTCCCCCTTCGTGGGCTGAGGGTGGCAGGCAGGAGCCCCCCCGCCCTCCTGGCCCTTTCTGGGGGGCGGTGGGATCTCGGGGGCGGGGGAGCAGGGACCTTCTGTGGTATGGGTTTTTTTTAATTCATTGGGCAGGGTCTGAGCTCTGGACAGGGGCATTGGGGAGGAGCCTAGAATGTGCGGGAGGTATGAGGGGTGGGGGGGCTGAGAGTGTGTGTGTGTGTGTGTGTGTGTGTAGAGCTTGGGGGGCAGGAGTGGGGCCTGGAGTGGGGGGGCATGAGGGAGTGGGGAGGAGCGATGTGGAGTGGGGAGGTCTGGAATGTGTGGGTTGGTGGGATGAAAGGCAGAGAGGGGTCTGGAGTTTGTAGGGGGCTGGGGGATCTGGAGTGTAGAGGGTACTGGGGGGCTGAGGACCAGGGGGCTGACACATGATGGTGTTTTGTTAGGTTTTGTGCCAGGCTGACTCTGTTCAGTACGGGGGGAGCAGTCTGGAGTGTGGGGCACTGAGGGGCAGGGGGGCTGAGGACTCTGGGGCAGGGGGGCATGGGGGGTGCTGAGGGGTAGGGGTGTGTGACAATGCTGCCCGTGGGAGCCAGCTGAGATCATTCAATCAGGGTGAACTGCAAACAGACCAGGGCAGACAAACCCCGAACGCTGGTGAATATTTCAATACTTAGGTTTACGCAGCCAGCCCAAAACAGCTTCTACAGCACCTCCCTGGTTACTCAGAAGTCCAAACAATGCAGTTCCCTTAAAGTATCCAGCCTTAGGCCTCCACACCTGTCAAACATATGATGATAAACTCTGAAAATCTTATTTCATCATATAAAAGAAAAGGTTCTCCTGATCCCAAAGGACCAAGCCCCAGAGCCAGGTGAAATAATAACTTAGATCTTACCCCAAATACACGCTTGCAGTCAATTCTTATTAACTAAACTAAAATTTATTAAAAAATAAGAGAGTGTATTGGTTAAAATATCAATATACAGACAGACTTGAATTCAATTCTTGAGGTCTGATACGTAGCAGAGATGAGTTTGTAGTTGCCAAAAGTCCTTTTAGAAATAGTCCAGAGGTTATAGTCCAATGTCCATAGTCAGGGTGACTCGAGTCAGTGACTGGGGATCTCAATCCTTATGGCTCAAAGTTTCCCCCTCTTGAAACCCAAAGCAGATCTGAGATAAAGAAGGATCGTGTCCCAAGGTTTTTATACATTTCCAGCAGCCTTTTGGCCTGAGAAAACAATCAGCTTAACTTTCCTTCTCCCAAACATCCTGGCAATTAGCACAGGGTAATTTATCCATTAAGTGGTTTCACTCCAGTGTCTTCCTAAATGTTAATATTCCTTTTTGGATCTTTGAATTAAAGCTATAGCAATAGACAAGACTTGTTTGCTGACATCACAAGACCTGAGCAAACATCTCCCCTTCTACCTCTAACAATGCAGGCTGCATTTCAAAGCTCTATTCATTTCCATCTCTTCCTTAGAAGTCTTTAAAGTTCGGCCATGGGTCAGGTCAGTCTGTGAAAAGAAAAGGAGTACCGGTGGCACCTTAGAGACTAACAAATTTATTAGAGCATAAGCTTTCGTGAGCTACAGCTCACTTCATCGGTGAGCTGTAGCTCACGAAAGCT
The DNA here is from genome assembly GCF_009764565.3 of Dermochelys coriacea. Classification (NCBI taxonomy): domain Eukaryota; kingdom Metazoa; phylum Chordata; order Testudines; family Dermochelyidae; genus Dermochelys; species Dermochelys coriacea. The sequence goes on from NC_050069.1 coordinate 272,025,180, forward strand.
TATGCTCTAATAAATTTGTTAGTCTCTAAGGTGCCACCGGTACTCCTTTTCTTTTTGCGAATACAGACTAACACGGCTGCTACTCTGAAACCTGTCAGTCTGTGAGTTAATTAACTCTTTCTGGCCCTGTCACCTTTCAATGAGATATTGTATTACACTCATAACCTCACAGGGGGCTGAGGACTCTGTTCAGTACCAGGGGATCTGGGTGGTGCTGAGGGGCAGGGGGCTGAGGACACTGTTCGGTATGGGGGGAATCACAGAATCATAGACTATCAGGGTTAGAAGAGACCTCAGGAGGTCATCTAGTCCAACCCCCTGCTCCAAGCAGGACCAATCCCCAGCTAAATCATCCCAGCCAGGGCTTTGTCAAGCCTGACCATAAAAACTTCTAAGGAAGGAGATTCCACCACCTTCCTACGGAACCCCTTCCAGTGCTTCACCACCCTCCAAAGAGTGAAAAAGTTTTTCCTAATATCCAACAAAAAAGGAGTACTTGTGGCAGCTTGGAGACTGACAAATTTATTGGAGCATAAGCTTTCGTGCATCCGATGAAGCGAGCTGTAGTTCACGAAAGTGTATGCTCCAATAAATTTGTTAGTCCCTAAGGTGCCACAAGTCCTCCTTTTCTTTTTGCGAATACAGACTAACATGGCTGCAACTTAATATCCAACCTAAACCTGCAACTGCAACTTGAGACCATTACTCCTTGTTCTGTCATCTGCTACCAATGAGAACAGACTAAATAACCTCAGTTCCCTCAGCCTCTCCTCGTAACTCATGTGCCCGAGCCCCCTAATCATTTTCGTTGCCCTCCGCTGGACTCTTTCCAGTTTGTCCCATCTGTAATGGGGGGCCCAAAACTGGATGCAATACTCCAAATGTGGTCTCACCAGTACTGAATAGAGGGGAATCACTGCCTTCGATCTGCTGGCAATGCTCCTACTAATACAGCCCAATATGCCATTAGCCTTCTTGGCAACAAGGGCATATTGTTGACTCATATCCAGCTTCTCATCCACTCTAATCCCCTGGTTCCTTTTCTCCAGAACTGCTGCTTAGACAGTCCGTCCCCAGCCTGTAGCAGTGCATGGGATCCTTCCTTCCTAAGTGAAGGACTCTGCACTTTTCTTTGTTGAACCTCATCAGATTTCTTTTGGCCCAGTCCTCTAATTTGTCTAGGTCACTCTGTATCCTATCCCTACCCTCCAGTGTATCTACCTCTCCCCCCTCCCCCAAGCTCAGTGTCACCTGTGAACTTGCTGAGGGTGCAATTCAACCCATCGTCCAGATCATTAATGAAGATGTTGAACAAAACCAGCCCCAGGACCAACTCCTGGGCCACTCTGCTTGATACTGGCTGCCAATTAGATATCGAGCCATTGATCCCTACCCGTTGAGCCCAACGATCTAGCCAGCTTCCTATCCATCTTATCGTCCATTCATCCAGCCCATACTTCTTTAACTTGCTGGTATACTGTGGGAGACCGTGTCAAAAGTTTTGCTAAAGTCAAGGAACAACATGTCCACTGCTTTCCCCTTATCTACAGAGCCAGTTATCTCATCATAGAAGGCAATTAGATTAGTCAGGCATGACTTGCCCTTGGTGAATCCATGCTGACTGTCCCTGATCACTTTCCTCTCATTTAAGTGCTTCAGAATTGATTGCTTGAGAACCTGCTTCTTGATTTTTTCCATGGACTGAGGTGAGGCTGACTGGTCTGTAGTTCCCTGGATCCTCTTTCTTCTCTTTTTTAAGGATGGGCACTACATCAGCATTTCTAAATAGTCCTTAATCTGTTCTTTCACCACTGAGGGCTGCTCACCTCCTCCCCATGCTGTGCAGTAGTCTGGGAGCTGACCTTGTCTGTGAAGACGGAGGCAAAAAAAGCATTGAGTACTTCAGCCTTTTCCACATCCTCTGTCACTAGGTGGCCACCCCCATTCAGTAAGGGGCCCACACTTTCACTGACCACCTTCTTGTTGCTAACCTATGTGTAGAAACCCTGCTTGTTACCCTTCACATCCCTTTCTAGCTGCACCTCCAGCTGTGCTTTGGCCTTCCTGATTACAGCCCTGCACGCCTGAGCAATATTGGTATACTCCTCCCGGGCTATCTGTCCTAGTTTCCACTTCTTGTAAGCTTCCTTTTTGTGTTTAAGCTCCCCGAAGATTTCTCTGTCGGAGGGGCAGAAGGCTGAGGACTCCTTTCAGTACGGGGGGTGGGGCTTGGGGGATGCTGAGTGACCCGGGGTGGGGGTGAGGACTGTTTGGTACTGGAGCTTCTGGGGGCTGAGGATTTTGTTTGGTGGGGGGGGTGGGGGTCTGGCAGGCTAATCAGTGAGCTGGTAGCTTGCCCCAGTCAGGCCATTGACACCCCCCTCTGCGTTCTGGCTGGCTGGCCAGATCCTTGCAGTGGCCCGTCACTCCACTTTCCAGCCCCAAACCCAGGGATCTCTCCTGTCTGAACTGGGGAGTGCTGGAAGGAGAGGGAAGCATTCATGTCTGAACATGAGAATGGGGCGCCACTGGGGAATGCTTTGGGCAGAGGGGTGAGTTGTGCATGTAGCTCCCTGGTTACCTGTCTTCCCCTTTGGGCACGTCCTGCTGGCCCTGCAAGCTGTGTGATTGTCCAGGCGACTTGTTATGGGGGAGCTGGCAATGCCCCTATGTCGGGGTTGTTTGACTCTTTCCATGATAAAGGATTCTCGTGACCCTTTATTGAGAAGTTCCAGTGCCTGTGGTATTTGCAGCAGGACATGGAGGCTGGCAGGAAAGCTGCCTGCAAAAATGCTCTTTCTGCCTCCTCAGGAGCTTTGGAAAACTGCAGCTTTGCTGCTTCTACCTATTCTGCTCAGGAAAATATTGGCAGCCCCAAAATAACAATGGAACACAAATATCCATCGCTCGTCTGGGAGCTGCTGCGGCAGCTGGGGGACTGGCTTTCCTGGCCCGAGCACATGCCCCCAGTGGCCCATTCTTCCCTCTCTGAGGGCATCACCTAGGGCAGGAGCTCCTCCCCCTCAGGGGAAAGCAGAGGGAGTGGGGTTCTCCTGACTACTCCAGGTCCCTGGGCCAGGAGCCATCCCCTGCCCTGAGAGAGCAGCCTGCTCTGGCTGTAGCTGTCTGTGTTGTGGGGTGGGACAGTTATTGTATAGTATAATGTATAGTTACCTTTTTCTTTGTAAAAACCCAAACCTCTAGGCAATTTCCTACCAGAAAACTGAATTTGGTTTCTTCTGTAGTGTCAGACTTTGAAGTTAGGAGATGCCAGGTATACGGCCGTCCCTGTGAGCTGCACTCAGCCCTGTGGGCATGTCTGGATTGCAGTGCTGTCTTTAATCCCATGGTCATGTGCTGGTTATTCCTGGGGACGCTGCCATGTCTGTGTGCAGGACGAGTGCAGCGGGACTAAGTAAAGTTGTCGATCTGGCTTTTCCTAACCTTTAAGTCTTTGGCTTTTGCAACCTCAGTTGTGTTCTTTTCACACCCTTTGGGTAAAATGTGTTCTAAGTGAGTGCCAAGAGGGCAGGGGAGAGACTTGTGAAATGCAGCTGGGCATAAATAAATGCTCAGAGCAGCCTTTTGGGTTTGGTGTGTAAGGAAGGACCGGCTCACTGCATGGTATTTCCATTTCTCCCTGCTGCTACCTCGTGGAGCTGGGAGGGGAGAATTTGGTGCCTGGCCTGGCCCTGCGCCCCGCCTGATTAGCGTATTGAGCAGAGGTCCACATTGGGCTGTGTGCAGTGATACCGGAACTGAAGCAGAATCCCCCCCTCCTAGCCTAGGGAGGTGGGCGGAAGCAGGGGATCCATCAGGAGCTCATTTGAGACCCTGACCAACGGAGGTTGGTGCATTTTCCCTGACCAGGGCAGTTGGAAGAGCCCTGTGCAAATCTTGCTACTTGCCGCACTGGCCGTGAGCGTCACCTCCCTGGCCCGGGTTGGGTGGGCTCTGCAGGACCAGATCCCAGGCCAGAGAAGGTGCAGCGCAGCACCTGCAGGAGCGCAGCACCTGCAGGAGCGCAGCTCCAGCTTGTCTTGGGCTGTGGCAGGTCAGCGCAGGTGGGTTCTAGACCCGCTCCCCACACTGAGCCATCATGTGCCCCCAGCAGGACGTGAACCCTCCTCCGCTCTGCTGTGCAGTGCCCCTGTGCGAGTTCCCTCGCCCTGGCGGCACTGTGATCTGAGGGGAGCCGGCTGTGGGGGAAGTGCCGTGTGTTAATCTTTGGAGCAGATGATTACTTGTTCTGTTCATCACGTGATGTTTACTTGTTCTCTTCATTCCCTCAGGGGCACCTGGCACTGGCCACTGTCGGAAGACAGGATACGGGGCTAGATGGACCCTTGGTCTGACCCAATAGGGCCATTGTTATGTTCAGATTTATAGAGCAGCTGGTGGTGGGGGCACAGTAATCTCTTATCCCTGTCTCTGCACTGAGCTCCTGGCCCAGTGCGCCCGCCCCACCATTTGCGCAGAGAGAGTCTCCGCTTTCCTTGCAGCGGGAGCAGCCGCTTTCCTTGGGATTATCCTGGAGCTGTGCTGCTCTAGAAATGCACATGTATCTCCTCCCACGTCCCTCCCCCAAGGCGAGCCTGACCCAGATTGGCCCTGTGCCTCCCTGTATTCCTCTAGGTTGTCTACCATGCTCAGCACCTTGGCACCTGCTGGATCTGCCCTGAGGCGGGCCCTGCCCAGAGATGGAGCTGTCCCCTCTCCCCCTTTCCTGGGAGGATGAATGCTCATCTGAGAGTGCTGAAGGAGTTGGTGGATGTGATTGCAGAGCCATTGGCCATTATCTTTGAAAACTTATGGCAATCAGGGGAGGTCCCGGATGACTGGAAAAAGGCTAATGTAGTGCCCATCTTTAAAAAAGGGGAGGAGGAGGATCCGGAGAACTACAGGCCAGTCAGCCTCACCTCAGTCCCTGGAAAAATCATGGAGCAGGTCCTCAAGGAATCAATTCTGAAGCACTTAGAGGAGAGCAAAGTGATCAGGGAGAGTCAGCATGGATTCACCAAGGCAAGTCATGCCTGACTGATCTAATTGCCTTCTATGAGGAGATAACTGGCTCTGTGGATGAAGGGAAAGCAGTGGATGTATTGTTTCTTGACTTTAGCAAAGCTTTTGACACGGTCTCCCACAGCATTCTTGTCAGCAAGTTAAGGAAGTATGGGCTGGATGAATGCACTATAAGGTGGGTAGAAAGCTGGCTAGATTGTCGGGCTCAACGGGTAGTGATCAATGGCTCCATGTCTAGTTGGCAGCCGGTGTCAAGTGGAGTGCCCCAGGGGTCGGTCCTGGGGCCCGTTTTGTTCAATATCTTCATAAATGATCTGGAGGATGGTGTGGATTGCACTCTCAGCAAATTTGCGGATGATACCAAACTGGGAGGAGTGGTAGATACGCTGGAGGGGAGGGATAGGATACAGAAGGACCTAGACAAATTGGAGGATTGGGCCAAAAGAAATCTAATGAGGTTCAATAAGGATAAATGCAGGGTCCTGCACTTAGGATGGAAGAATCCAATGCACCGCTACAGACTAGGGACCGAATGGCTCGGCAGCAGTTCTGCGGAAAAGGACCTAGGGGTGACAGTGGACGAGAAGCTGGATATGAGTCAGCAGTGTGCCCTTGTTGCCAAGAAGGCCAATGGCATTTTGGGATGTATAAGTAGGGGCATAGCGAGCAGATCGAGGGACGTGATCGTTCCCCTCTATTCGACACTGGTGAGGCCTCATCTGGAGTACTGTGTCCAGTTTTGGGCCCCACACTACAGGAAGGATGTGGATAAATTGGAAAGAGTACAACGAAGGGCAACGAAAATGATTAGGGGTCTAGAGCACATGACTTATGAGGAGAGGCTGAGGGAGCTGGGATTGTTTAGTCTGCAGAAGAGAAGAATGAGGGGGGATTTGATAGCTGCTTTCAACTACCTGAAAGGGGGTTTCAAAGAGGATGGCTCTAGACTGTTCTCAATGGTAGCAGATGACAGAACGAGGAGTAATGGTCTCAAGTTGCAATGGGGGAGGTTTAGATTGGATATTAGGAAAAACTTTTTCACTAAGAGGGTGGTGAAACACTGGAATGCGTTACCTAGGGAGGTGGTAGAATCTCCTTCCTTAGAGGTTTTTAAGGTCAGGCTTGACAAAGCCCTAGCTGGGATGATTTAACTGGGACTTGGTCCTGCTTTGAGCAGGGGGTTGGACTAGATGACCTTCTGGGGTCCCTTCCAACCCTGATATTCTATGATTCTATGATTCTATGATTCTAAGAATCCCATGCACCGCTACAGACTAGGGACCGAATGGCTGGGCAGGAGTTTTGCAGAAAAGGACCTGGGGATTACAGTGGACGAGAAGCTGGATATGAGTCAATAGTGTGCCCTTGTTGCCAAGAAGGCCAATGGCATTTTGGGCTGTATAAGTAGGGGCACTGCCAGCAGATCGAGGGATGTGATCGTTCCCCTCTATTTGACATTGGTGAGGCCTTATCTGGAGTACTGTGTCCAGTTTTGAGCCCCACACTACAAGAAGGATGTGGAAAAATTGGAGAGAGTCCAGCGGAGGGCAACAAAAATGGTGAGGGTACTGGAACACATGACTTATGAGGAGAGGCTGAGGGAACTGGGATTGTTTAGTCTGCAGAAGAGAAGAATGAGGGGGGATTTGATAGCTGCTTTCAACTACCTGAAAGGGGGATCCAAAGAGGATGGATCTAGACTGTTCTCAGTGGTAGCAGATGACAGAACAAGGAGTAATGGTCTCAAGTTGCAGTGGGGGAGGTTTAGGTTGGATATTAGGAAAAACTTTTTCACGAGGAGGGTGGTGAAGCTCTGGAATGTGTTACCTAGTGAGGTGGTGGAATCTCCTTCCTTAGAAGTTTGTAAGACCAGGCTTGACAAAGCCCTGGCTGGGATGATATAGTTGAGGATTGGTCCTGCTTTGAGCAGGGGGTTGGACTAGATCTCTTTCTGAGGTTCCTTCCAACCCTGGTATTTTGTGATTCTCAGGTGCCAGGGGCTGGCTGGCGGGAGGAAGGGGCAGGGCAGATGGCTCTGTCAGATGGAAAGCAGGTTTATTGGAGACTTGCTGCACCTTGTATGCCTGTGTGGTGTCCATGGGGCTCTGGAGTCTGGTGTCCTTAACACTTTGCATGCTGGCAGGCGCAGTCTCCTCTTGATTTCTGTCTCAGCAGCGGCCTTGCCTGGCTTCTCCTCCCCCTGTCTGCAAATCTGGGGCTGGGGAGGAGGACAATATACCGGGCCTCAGTCAATCTCAGCTAGTATAGAATCATAGAATCATAGAATATCAGGGTTGGAAGGGACCCCAGAAGGTCATCTAGTCCAACCCCCTGCTCAAAGCAGGACCAAGTCCCAGTTAAATCATCCCAGCTAGGGCTTTGTCAAGCCTGACCTTAAAAACCTCTAAGGAAGGAGATTCTACCACCTCCCTAGGTAACGCATTCCAGTGTTTCACCACCCTCTTAGTGAAAAAGTTTTTCCTAATATCCAATCTAAACCTCCCCCATTGCAACTTGAGACCATTACTCCTCGTTCTGTCATCTGCTACCATTGAGAACAGTCTAGAGCCATCCTCTTTGAAACCCCCTTTCAGGTAGTTGAAAGCAGCTATCAAATCCCCCCTCATTCTTCTCTTCTCCAGACTAAACAATCCCAGCTCCCTCAGCCTCTCCTCATAAGTCATGTGCTCTAGACCCCTAATCATTTTCGTTGCCCTTCGTTGTACTCTTTCCAATTTATCCACATCCTTCCTGTAGTGTGGGGCCCAAAACTGGACACAGTACTCCAGATGAGGCCTCACCAGTGTCGAATAGAGGGGAACGATCACGTCCCTCGATCTGCTCGCTATGCCCCTACTTATACAACCCAAAATGCCATTGGCCTTCTTGGCAACAAGGGCACACTGCTGACTCATATCCAGCTTCTCGTCCACTGTCACCCCTAGGTCCTTTTCCGCAGAACTGCTGCCGAGCCATTCGGTCCCTAGTCTGTAGCGGTGCATTGGATTCTTCCATCCTAAGTGCAGGACCCTGCATTTATCCTTATTGAACCTCATTAGATTTCTTTTGGCCCAATCCTCCAATTTGTCTAGGTCCTTCTGTATCCTATCCCTCCCCTCCAGCGTATCTACCACTCCTCCCAGTTTAGTATCATCCGCAAATTTGCTGAGAGTGCAATCCACACCATCCTCCAGATCATTTATGATCATTTATTTAGTACCGAATGCTGTAGCCCCCATTTCCCTCCAGCACCTCCCACCTGCTTGCCACTCCCAATACTGCGTCCCCAAAGAGTCTCCAGGCAAGGCCAAGGCTGTGGCAGTGCCCCCCAATGGCCAGGGTTCAGGGTGCCTGAAAGGGCTCAGTATGGTCCAGGCTGAGGGGTGTGGTGCTGACTCCCCCTCTGCCAGGGCTGGTCCCTGGTTCCAGGGGCAGCAGGGGAATTGCAGCTGGGCATTAGGCTGCTTGTCGCAGGGGCAGGTGGAGGGAAGGCAGAGGAAGGTTCTTGTGGAGCCTTTGTCTCTGTTTTCAGGACCATTACTTACGAGTTCTGCAGAGCTTGGTGTGAGATGCGTGGGGAGCCCTGACCTGATGCATCTTGGGAGCCCTGCACGTGGGGTGCCTCTCCCAACTTCATACAGTCGGGGTCTCCCCTGGAGTGTGCTTGCTGTGAGCCCCCCTCACCTCTCCGGTGCCGTGAGCCCCCCCTGTGGTGTCACGAGGCCTCCCTTCCCTTCCAGTGTCATGAGGCCCCCCTCCCTCCAATCCCGCGAGCCAGGCCACACTCCATACAGACCAGATCTGCTTTTCTGTTTTCAATCATTTTTCTAAAGCAAAGCAAGAAGCCCAGGACTTGTACGCTGTGCTGGGAGCAGTGAGGTTGCCTGTTAACAATGTGCCCCGGGATGTTCCACGGTCCCAGTTTCTTGCCGGGCCTGAACCCCTTCTCTGAGGTGCTGCCATCACCGAAATAGCAAATAATCCGTGGACCCAGTGTGAGATGGAGGCTGCTGCGCTCAGCGTGGGACAAGAGACGTGTGCGCAGACAGCCGCTGCCCCAGGGAGCTCACGCGCTGCTTATTGTTAAAAGATGACAGTTAATCCTGTGACCATAGACCATGTTTGGGGAGTCATTTCACCCCTCTCGGAAACCAGCCGTCTCTGGGCTGGAGCACAGCTCTCGGCAGTGAAGGAACAGAAACGTCAGAGGAACAGCATGTAATTACTGAGCTGGAGTTTGGCTAGAACCTTGGCTTAATCCCCCACTTCTCTGAGAGGTGCTGTGACCATGGACTCTTGTTTTGACTCCTCTGAAAGACCCCCGTGCTCTCAGTGTAGCACCCCATTGGGGCACCTCTGAATCTGAGGGGAGAGGGGCCCCACCCAGCTGGGTTTCTCCTAACCATCCAAACGCCTGCACAGCCTTCATTGTTTCCATCTGATGAGCACAGAGCTTTGGCGCAGGCTGATTCAAACACAGCCAAGTGCTGTGCTGGGGGGTACTTGCTAGCTCCAGCCCGCATGCTGTCGTGGCGAAGGGGTGTAGGGAGGACTCAGGGCTGGGTGTGAAACTGGAGGGTGCCAGCAGGGATGCCAGGTGGAGCTGCACTGCCCAGGGCAATCTCAGAGCTCCCCAGAAAGGCTGTTCCCAGTGTGTGCCTGGCTCTGGCTAAGCTGGCTGGCGGAGTGCCCCGAGGTGCCCTGACCACCTCCCCCTGCACTGCTTCTGGTTTCCTTCAGTCCTGTCCGGGCCAGTGGAGCTGCCGAACTGGGGGCTCTTGGGCCAGCTGGAACCGTTTGGCTTTGGGCTGCTCACTCAGGGCTCTGCCTGCTCCAGCCTGTTGAGCAATGAGACTAGACCTTGGATTGCAAGCCGTGAAGCCGCCTTTGGCCACAACAGACATGTTATGTTGGTTCTCTGCACCACAGCATGAAAGGGTGCGAGTCTGCGCAGCTCCATGGCCTCAGGAAGGAGGGGCCCACTGCTTTGGATGCTGGGGGTGAGTGGGGGCTCCTTGCCTCCCCAGAACAGTCCCAAGCCTGGCAGTGGGGGGCAGAGAGGTTCTCTGAAGATCCTGATCTGAGCAGCCCACTCTAGATAGTAGGCGCTGTTGGCCCCTTCTGGGCGGCAGGAGCCCTGGTCCCGTCATCTTGTTGGTTGCTGGGTTTCCCCTCTGGGAGCCTGCAGGAAGCTCTGGCTCCCAGACACCTGTTTGTGGTGAGAGGGAGACCCTGGCGCATGCATATTGCCAGTGCGCCCGGCTGCAGCGCCTCCCACAGAGCCACCTGTGGTGGTGCTGGCTGCATTTCTCCCCGCACCGCTTTATTTATGTGCTCCCTGTCACAGCCTCACAGTGTCACAGGAGCTCCTCCCCAGCCTCCTCCTGGTGGGTCCAAGTGGCCACCCATTGATCTCGGGGTGGGACAGTCCCTGTGACCATGCCTGTGGGGCTGGATTCTGGGCACTCCAAGCAGAGTTCCTCTGGGCAGCGTCAGCTTCTGGGATTTGGGTGCTGGGTGGGGTCTCTGTTCAGTATCCCCTTCTGGGGCCTTCTGTCACCCCCTCTCCTGCTTTTCATTTGTTGACCCCTGGAATCAGTTGCTCCCTGTGTTTTCTTCTGTCCTTCCCCTCTGGATGGGGGCAGGACCTGTTAATGTCCTGGCTGGGTCCCTTGGGGATCCATCCCGTTCCCAGGGACCGAGTAGCGACCTCGCTGTCTTTTGGGTGGACACGGTCTCTTCCCCTAGCTCACGTGTGCTGCAGAGCCTGGTGCAGGGAGTGTTGCTCTGTGCTTTGCAGGAGTGGGGAATGGGTCGGGTGCGCTGCTTTGGCGCAGGGGCCCAGGAGTTGTGTTGTGTGATTGTCTTTGGATTAGCAGGGGATGGGCCCAGCGCAGCGTGGCAGCCATCGGTGTTGCCCCTCCAGCCTGCATGGCGTATCTGAGCACCTGTCTGGTGCGGCCAGCTGTCTGTGCTGGACCCCGGTCTCTGCCCGGTGTGGGAGAGCGGGTTGGCTGGGCTGTGGAGTTGCTGGAGCAGTAGCTTTACGGGAGGACTGTATGCATCTGTTGAGGTTGTTACAGCGTGGAGCTGTGCCCAGCTTTTCCTTTTCATGCTCTCTCTCCATTGTGCACTGATTGAGTGTGAGGAGCAGGTTTGTGTCATTTCGGGGCTGCTCAGTTTCTGTATCGTAGTCACAGATGTTTTCCCCTGGTCGGCTGTTCCTGGGCCCGTTCAGAAACACCCGGAGTTGTCATTCCCGGGGTGATCTCAGGCCCATGCACCGTGGTAGGTTTCCGGCAGGGGCAGCGGGGCTGGGTTAAGGCATAAATAGTGTGGGCCTCTCTGGGGCTCCAGGAATCCCATGATGTCAGTTACGTTTTTAAAAATTGTTTCTAGCCCTCCTGTTTGCACTGGAAGGGTTGGATATATGACCAGAGCATGCCCAGTGCTGTGATGCCAGCCTCAGTCTGCAGGCAGCCCAGGTGGGAGAGCTGGGGGGTTTGTCCAGAGTCCGCTGTGGTCCTGTTTTTATTCAAATTACTTGCTTCTCAAGGTAACAAGCTAGATACTCTGCGAACACTTGTGGTTCACCCAGTGGCTCAGCCTGAAGTAGGCTGCAAACATGGCCACCTGGCACAAACTTTCGCGGAGTGTCTAGCCTGGCATTGAGAGTCGTGTTAGCTAACACTGATTAATTGGCAGGTCGTTAACATGAGTGAAACAGGAGCAGAACCACTGGTGTAGCCAAGCCCGGAGACAGAGCTGCCCCATTTCATGCCAGTGGGTGTTAGTGTGAAACCCGCCAGTTTGGGGGCCTCAGCAGAGGACATTGTGAGAGTCCCATGCTGACACTGCTGGAGTGGGGTCAGCTGGTGCCCCTCCGTCATCTGCTTGGGTGGGTGCTGAGCCTTCCCTGCTCCAGCACCTCTGAGGGGGGAGAGCAGTGGTGCTGGGAAGAGGGGGCTCCCCCTGCCAGGGAGGAGCAATGGTGCAACTCCTGGCAGTTCAGCAGACAGCTCTTGGGCGGGTCACCCAAGGACGGGCAGTGCTACAGTCTGGGAGAAGGGTCCCAGGAGGGAGGGGAGTGCCGTGATCTGCCCTCACACAGTGGGTTGGGGATCCTGGGAGCAGATAATCAGCATGTGGCCGGCAGGTAGCTCTGGAGGCCTGGACTAGGGATTGGGAGAGCTGGGAGATCACTGCTGCAGGCACTGAGGTTGCACTGAGGTTACTCCCTTTGCTGGAATGGCTCTGGTGCATGTTGTGTATTGTTGTTGTGCAGTCGATAGATGGTGCATGGAGCCAATGCGGGCATAGGGTTCCCCATCAGTTCCATTCTGTAGCAGTCCTGGGGGGGCCAGACTGAGTCAGATGCTCCTTGAAGTCCTGTGAAGCAGCAAAACTTGCTAATGAACATATGCAGAGTGAAGATGGGCTGGGGCCTGTTTCACAGGGAGGAAGCAAGCTGGCTTTTGTGGTTCTCCTGTAGCTGTGTTATTTGTCACTGGGGATGCCCCAGAAGTTTGAGTTGCTGTTCTCACAAATGTCCTCTAGTTATTTGAGAGGAAAGTATTTGTGCTTTTGTGTACTGGGGTTGTTCATCCGTCTGACCATGGCGTAGGAGAGGGGCCAGACTGGAGGGTTAGGTGAAACCATTTTAGAAGGGCTCTGTGCTGTTGAAACTTCTCCTTTGGTCCATTCCCTGGGCTGCCTGGCTTCCCAGGTTTGCATTTTTGGAGGTTTCCCTGTGTTGTGATAGGGACTGGGGGGGGGGGGAGGCTCCTGGATTTCCATGGTTTCTCATCATGTCCTTGCTTTTCTAATGATGCTGTCTGGCTCAGATCCATTGTCTGGAATAGTCTTGGGAAGGTCTGTCCGGAGTTTCCCATTCTGCATTGCTGGCGTTTGCTTCTTTTTATTGGGTTTTAAACTGTTCCAGCTTTGCCAGGAGCTGCTGTCTGTAGCATCTTTAACGTGTGCCCATTTCTCCTTCCCACACTCTGAATTTTCCTGCTGGAGTGCTGTTTTGTGTGGCGGGGGACTGCAGGTAGGCGTTAGGTCATGGGGTCTCTGATGGAGAGGATAGGCCAGTGGGTAGGGCGCTGGTCTGGGGAGACAGGTTCAATTCCTTGCTCTGATACAGACTTCCTGAATCCCTTGATCTCTCTGCCCCGTCTGCCCCCTCCTTGCCTCTCAGGGGCTGGTGAGAATAGACACGTAAATATTGGGAGATGGGTAGAGTCTATGGTGATGGGCCCAGGCCCGAGGGGTGTCTTTGCCATTTGTCAGTGACATTTTCTGTGCATTCTGCTGCTCATATTCCCTGGCAGGTCCTCTGCTTTCCCCAGCATCGCCGTATGTGTGTGTGTGTGGGGCAGGGGGGAGAGGGGAGTTACCTCACTGGGCTGGCTGCTTTGCTGAGGACATGCCAGAGGGCTGCCGCCTTGTGCAGCATTCTCCCTGTCTCCAGGCCTTTGACCTTGGGCAGAGCCCCTCTAGCCTTTCCGCATGGGGCTCACTGGCAGGCTGGGCAGATGGGAAAGGCCAGTTGGGTCCTTTCTGCTCCTTCCTTCTCCTGCAGGCTGTTCTCCAGGGCTTGCTCTAGGAACCCTGCCCTTCCCTGGGGGAGGATCTTGCATCCTCTTCCCTGTCCCTCCTGCCTCATCTCCACCATAGATCTAGTATCAGCCTTGCCTACCCCATGTCCCCTCCTTGGGACACCCCCTGCTGATATTGCCACCTGTCCTCCCCAATCTGACTAGGGTTAGTGATTTTACACGATCTCTTAAGCCTCTGTTGTTTGCAGATTTGCTAAGCCTCACAGCTCTAGATAGATTCTTATAAAACACTCATCACCACAGCATGGCCTGTTAGGTAGGTAAGGAATATAGAGCGATCACAGATCTGGGGTGGAAGGCAGCAGCTAACAGTGCGTGGTGGGGCTGCCCAGCAATGGAGAACACAGTGTGGCATCCCAGGTGGGACAGAAACCGTGGGGAAGGAGACGTTGGGTTTTGCCTGGCAGGCCACTGGCATGAAAAGTGCTGAGGATCTGACCTAGGTCTGGGCCTTTGCCTTGCTCCCGTCAGTGCTGACTCGGCGGGGAAGTGCCCCTTTTGGAGTCCCTGCATTGCACACTCAGCACCATGGGCACAGGCAGAGGGAGGGCCAGCTGCAGGGCCTGCTGTGACACAGCAGGGAAGGGGAAGTGTTGACCTGGGAATGTGGCAGGGGAGTTTCACTCCCTGCGGATGGGATACCTGAGAGCCTGACCCGAGAGGGGGAGGTAACGCCTCAGCCCTGGGAATGTGGACAAAAGGCTGCAGGAGAGAGCCTGCTTGGGGGGTGGGTTTGGTTTCAGTTTGGTGCTGGGTGGTGGAAGGCAGGGAACCCCAGGGCTGGGGTCTAAGCTCCTTTGTCCCCCAGAAGGACTTGACTGAGGGGTCCTGGTTGTACCCCCAAGCTCTGTTTTAGACTGTGTTCCTATTGTCCACTAAACCTTCCATTTTACTGGCTGGCTGAGAGTCGCAGTGAATCCCAGGAAGAGGGGTGCAGGCCCCGGACTTCCCCATACTCCGTGACACCTGCCCCTTGCAAAGAGCTTATGCTTGGATTTGCTGCTTCTGGATTTTCCCGTGCCCGCTGCCTGTGTGGGGGTGGTTCCAGGAGAGGCACCTTGTGGCATGTGGGAAGAAGGCAGCTTGCTTTGTACCAGGCCTGCCAGGGAGAAGAGGGCAGCACAGTGGTGCTGACTGCTGGCAGGGGATGAGTTGGACGCGGGAGACGGGAGACGGGAAGGAGTTTGTGCTGGAGGCAGCACTGTTTGCATCTTCTGTTTGCTTCCTGGCTTTCGTTAACCGCTTGGTGACTGGAGTGCAGCGTCTGCACGGGCTCTTTCCTGCCAAAGGAGACTTGTGCTGGGCACACGCTCAGCTCAGTGCAGCTGTCAGGGTGATGCTTCTTGGAAGGGGCCAATGGAGCCCATCTCCGTCCTGGGGTTGTGAATGGGAGGTGGATGTGGCTTGGCCGAGCTGCGGCACTTGGGTTGGCTTGGCTAACAGGGCTAGAAGTGAGGCTGGAGCCTAGGGCCAAGGATTCCTGAGCAAGGGGTGGGGTGAGTCAGGTCTATTCCCAGCTCTTCCACCTGCTCCCTGTGTGACCTTGTCTCACTGGGCCTCAGTTTCCTCCCGGGACAGTGCTCAGATGGAGGAAGCAAAGGAGCATTTCTCAAGAGACTATCAAAGGTTCTAGGGCTCGGTACAGGGGGTGGGGTGACCCGTGAATACAGGAGCTCAGGCTGGACGGGCCCTTCTGGCCTTGCCCTCTGGATCGGTGGGTAGCTGCGGGAATGGGGCAGGCCGTCAGGGTGCTCCCAAGGCGTGGGAAAAGGCGGCTGGGTTATGATGGCTGAATTGGAGTGGGCGGCCCTCTCCTCTCCTGCTGGCTGCTCACCCTGGCTGGGCTGAGCCTGGGGGCACTGCTGTTCCCTTGAGTGCCCCTCCTCACCTGAGCCTGGGGTGTATGAATCTCTCATTCCTCTTTACTGAGACCCTCTCCTCCAAGGCCCCCCCGTGGGTCTCGGGATGGGGATGGGGACGGGGACGGGGAGCTGCCGAGCCTCCCTGCCTCCCTGGCTGTCAGCCCCCGTGACGAGCAAGCATGGAGCCGGTTGCCTGCTGCTGCGGCGCTGGCGGGTTGGCTGTGATTTCTGTGCAGTGAGAACAGGCTGTGACGTGGGATTGTGCGGGCTGTAGCTCCATCTCCCCCTCCCGACAGCCTGGTAAGGAGGCCTCATTGGTATTCCTGGTGCACCACGGAGCCGGCTCGCGCTGGTCTCCGTGCACACGGAGAGGGTGGCAGCGCCCCCAGCGGGCCCCTGGCACAGGCACTTGGGCTCCTGCCTCAGCCGTTGGGGGGCTAGCAGCTGCCGCTTGCCCGTGGCTCCGCATGCAGCTCTTCCGCCAGCAACAGTGGCCCGGCACTTCTCCTGGGCTGGGCAGCGCTGGCCAAGGAGAGACATCATGCCCCCACCGCTGGCCGTGTGGAGACCTAGCTCCCTGCCCCCCCGCCCCCACCCCTGGCAGTGTTGGCCATGTGGAGACCTAGCTCCCTGCCCCCCCGCCCCCACCCCTGGCAGTGTTGGCTGTGAGGCGACCTTAGCTTCCTGCCCCCCTCCCCCACTCCTGGCTGCGCTAGCTGTGTGGAGACCTAGCCCCCCCCCCCCCCCGCGGCGCTGGCCATGTGGAGCCCCTTTGGTTGGTCCTGAAGCAGAAGGGTGAAGCTGCCCTGGGGAAGGGCCTGTGTCAGCGGCTGCTGCAGCCTCAGTCCTGCAGGGAACCAGGGCTCAGTGCAGCCTTCAGCCGCCTGGATCCCTGCGTGCTCCTGGCCCTGCCCCCAGCTGGCTGGGTCTGGCACAGGCTGAGATACGTGCTGTGTAGGAGCCAAGGACCCAGCCTTGCCACCCCTTTGCGCTGCTGCCCCTTGGGGTGCTGCCTTGTGGCCAGCCTTTTGCAGTGCTCCGGCCCTGCGCTGCCCACACAGATGCGGCAGGGTTGAAAGACTGGCCCGGTTCTGAATTTTACAAGCCTGCCTCCCAATGGCACCGTAGCCTCCTTCCCCCACAGCTCTGGGTAGAATCTGGCCCCTCAGTGTAACTGCTGGAGGAGTAGAAAGGACTCCGTGTTTTGTTCCACCAGCCACGTTTCAGCCCTTTCCTCCTGTCCCAGGCTTGGCGCCCGTCCTGGGGACCTGGTGGGTAGCTCAGTGGTGGAAAGGTCCCAGTGCCTCTGCAAATTGTTTGCCAGCGTCACCTTTGTGTGGTTCTGTGTGTCTGTGAATTCAGGCCAGGGGTTTGTAACGGGGGGTGACACACAGGAGTGCTGGTAAGAGACTGGCCTGCAGGTCATGCCCTGTCATGGGCCAGGGGTCATAGCCCCGGATTCCAGGGGATTGGTGTAACAGCAGGACCCCACTGTGTTCGGTGCTGTCCATGCGGATAACGTCATCCCCACCAGCTACCACAGCTAGTTAATCAAACAGACTTGAGACCTGTCGGAATGGAGAGCAGCCTGCTGTGTATCTGCCAGCGATGACCATCTTCAAACCGCTCTGGCGGCTACTCTTCGTTCTCTGAACGGTTCCTTCTGGTGCTTTGCACTCTTGGGGCCTGGGGAGACTTGGGTTCCTCACACAGGCGCGTTCAGGGGCCTACAGAAATAACCTGTGTCCTCTTGGGTTCTGTTTCGGTGTCTCCTGTTCCTCTGGGCAGGCTGGCGCTCAGGTGTGGCTAATTCAGAAGAGTTAGTTCATGGAATTGGTTGCCCCGAGAGATTGTTAAGGCCAGGAACCCAGCCGGATTCCAGAGAGGATCGGACAGACTCGTATCCAGATTTGTTACAACACACAGAAAACAAGCCCCAATGCTCCTGCTTCCTGAGCCGGCCTCTAAGTAATGGCAGATAGGGAAAACTAGGGGCCATCCTAGGGGCCTTCTGCAGCGCTCCTGTTGCCTTGCTGTGAAGCAGCAGGCCCTGGCCACCGCAGGACAGGATGCCAGGCCAGATGGGCCTGGGTCTGAGCCAGGCTGGCAGTGCCTGTATTCCTGTGGCCTTGGGCAGATGGTACAACTGCTTCTGTGGCATGTCGCCAGCCACTTCTTGACATCAGCCTGGTGATGGGGGTTCCGGGTGTTTGAACTTGGGCGGTGAGGGGCAGACGTTACTGATGTGGTGATGGGGGTCTGGGTGTTTGTACTGGGGCGGTGAGGGGCACAGGTTACTGACGTGGTGATGGGGGTCTGGGTGTTTTGTACTGGGGCGGTGAGGGGCAGAGGCTAGTTTCGCGATGATGGGGGTCCAGTTGTTTGAAGTGGGGCGGTGAGGGGCACAAGTTACTGACACGGTGATGGGGGTCTGGGTGTTTGATCTTGGGCAGGTGGAGTGAAGGAATAGCAGGAATGGGGAGTTAGTGGGAGTGAAGGGATAGGGAAAGGCAGGCAGATCAGGGAGGACAGTCTTAGCTCGTCGGCTGCCCCCCTGCCCCTTGGAGGTAGAATGTCCGAGCTGAGTTTGATGGAGAACAAGGGAGTGAGTGGCTGCCCAGATTTTACCAGGGAGCTCCTGATGGGTAGAGGGGATCTTGCAGACAGCATCTGAGTGGGGAGGGGTGCAGGCTGGGAACATGGTGAAGTGAAGGCACAGGTCGTTTTGAAATATCTAGTTGGGCCAGGGCTAAAAGTTGTGATGAAGGAAAGGACAAGATTCTGTTTGATCTACGGGGGAGCTTCATTTTAGGGAGGAACAAGCAGGTTTTAACTCATTGAGATTACAGGTTGGCCCTGCAGTTCTTCTCATAGAGTGGAGTGGCCAGCCTCTCTCGTGATGAGCTTTATAGATGTCCAGACAGCTTTGGGCAGCCTACATAGAGATGGACTTTGGAAAATTGGCATGCAATGGGATACCAGTAAAAGTAATTAGAATAATCCAGAATCTATATGACATTGCCGAATTTGCAGTCAGGGATGGTAACAGCATCAGCCAATGGTTTGCTGTGACAGCTGGAGTAAGAGAAGGGTTTAACAGATGGCCATCAATGTCCCCAAAGTAACCATCAGAGGGGGTGATGAAACACTAGAAGAAATCAGTTATTTTACTAATCCAGGGCATGTGATGTGCAATGATAGCAACACCATGCTAGACATTGAGCAACAAATATCAAAAGCAGCAAACAACTTTCGTAAACCTGAAAAGATTTGGAAAAGTAACTTGATTGGCACTGGCTGAAAAACTCTCTAACTTTCAGGGTGGTTAAGCAGTAAAATAAATTGCCTAGGGAGGTTGTGGAATCTCCCTTATTGGAGATTTTTAAGAGCAGGTTAGACAGGGATGGTCAGATAATACTTAGTCCTGCCATGAGTGCAGGGGACTGGTCTCGTCCATCCTCCCCATGGAAGGAAAAGGCCCAGGTAGAGACGGTCGAATTGTGGAAGTCAACGAATGGCTACGCAGGTGGTATCGGAGAGAAGGCTTTGGATTCTTTGACCAGGGGGTGTGTTCCAAGAAGGAGGAGTGCTAGGCAGAGACGGGCTCCACCTAACGAAGAGAGGGAAAAGCATCTTCGCAAGCAGGCTGGCTAACCTAGTGAGGAGGGCTTTAAACTAGGTTCACTGGGGGGAAGGAGACAAAAGCCCTGAGATAAGTGGGGACGTGGGATACTGGGAGGAAGCATGAGCAGGAGCGCGCGAAAGGGGAGGGTTCCTGCCTCATACTAAGAAGGCAGGACAAACAGCAAGTTCTCTCAAGTGCCTATACACAAATGCAAGAAGCCTGGGAAACAAGCAGGGAAAACTGGAAGTCCTGGCACAGTAAAGGAATTATGATGCGTTAAGAACAACAGAGACTTGGTGGGATAACTCACATGACTGGAGTAAAAAGAAAAGGAGGACTTGTGGCACCTTAGAGACTAACAAATTTATTTGAGCATAAGCTTTTGTGAGCTACAGCTCACTTCATCGGATACATTTGGTGGAAAAAACAGAGGGGAGATTGATATACACACACAGAGAACATGAAACAATGGGTTTATCATATACACTGTAAGGAGAGTGATCACTTAAGATGAGCCATCACAAGCAGCAGGGGTGGGAGGGAGGAAAACCTTTCATGGTGACAAGCAAGGTAGGCTAATTCCAGCAGTTAACAAGAACATCTGAGGAACAGTGGGGGGTGGGGTGGGGGGGAGAAATAACACGGGGAAATAGTTTTACTTTGTGTAATGACTCATCCATTCCCAGTCTCTATTCAAGCCGAAGTTAATAGTATCCAGTTTGCTGAATTGGAATTAATTTGCAGTTTCTCGTTGGAGTCTGTTTTTTGAAGTTTTTTTGTTGAAGGATAGCCACCCTCAGGTCTGTAATCGAGTGACCGGAGAGATTGAAGTGTTCTCCAACTGGTTTTTGAATGTTATAATTCTTGACGTCTGATTTGTGTCCATTTATTCTTTTACGTAGAGACTGTCCAGTTTGACCAATGTACATGGCAGAGGGGCATTGCTGGCACATGATGGCATATATCACATTTGTAGATGTGCAGGTGAACAAGCCTCTGATAGTGTGGCTGATGTGATTAGGCCCTATGATGGTGTCCCCTGAATAGATATGTGGACAGAGTTGGCAACGGGCTTTGTTGCAAGGATAGGTTCCTGGGTTGGTGGTTCTGTTGTGTGGTGTGTGGTTGCTGGTGAGTATTTGCTTCAGATTGGGGGGCTGTCTGTAAGCAAGGACTGGTCTGTCTCCCAAGATCTGAGAGAGCGATGGCTCGTCCTTCAGGATAGGTTGTAGATCCTTGATGATGCGTTGGAGAGGTTTTAGTTGGGGGCTGAAGGTGATGGCTAGTGGCGTTCTGTTGTTTTCTTTGTTGGGCCTGTCCTGTAGTAGGTGACTTCTGGGTACTCTTCTGGCTCTGTCAATCTGTTTCTTCACTTCAGCAGGTGGGTATTGTAGTTGTAGGAATGCATGATAGAGATCTTGTAGGTGTTTGTCTCTGTCTGAGGGGTTGGAGCAAATGCGGTTATATCGTAGAGCTTGGCTGTAGACAATGGATCATGTGGTGTGATCTGGATGAAAGCTGGAGGCATGTAGGTAGGAATAGCAGTCAGTAGGTTTCCGATATGGGGTGGTGGTTATGTGACCATCGCTTATTAGCACCGTAGTGTCCAGGAAGTGGGTCTCTTGTGTGGACTGGTCCAGGCTGAGGTTGATGGTGAGATGGAAATTTTTGAAATCATGGTGGAATCCCTCAAGGAAGGGCTTCTTTTCTATGGGTCCAGATGATGATGATGTCATCAATGTAGCGCAAGTAGAGTAGGGGCATTAGGGGACGAGAGCTGAGGAAGCGTTGTTCTAAGTCAGCCATAAAAATGTTGGCATACTGTGGGGCCATGCAGGTACCCATCGCAGTGCCGCTGATTTGAAGGTATACATTGTCACCAAATGTGAAATAGTTATGGGTGAGGACAAAGTCACAAAGTTCAGCCACCAGGTTAGCCGTGACATTATCGGGGATACTGTTCCTGACGGCTTGTAGTCCATCTTTGTGTGGAATGTCGGTGTAGAGGCTTCTACATCCATAGTGGCTAGGATGGTGTTTTTAGGAAGATCACCAATGGACTGTAGTTTCCTCAGGAAGTCAGTGGTGTCTCGAAGATAGCTGGGAGTGCTGGTAACGTAGGGCCTGAGGAGGGAGTCTCCATAGCCAGACAATCCTGCCGTCAGGGTGCCAATGCCTGAGATGATGGGGCATCCAGGATTTCCAGGTTTATGGATCTTGGGTAGCAGATACAATACCCCAGGTCGAGGTTCTAGGGGTATGTCTGTGTGGATTTGTTCTTGTGCTTTTTCAGGGAGTTTCTTGAGCAAATGCTGTAGTTTAGACATCATCTTCCTCTCCAAATGCAAACAGATGGATATCATACCAAAAGGACTGAAGGTAAAAAATCCACTACAATCTACATACCACACAGACTATGCTGACAGCTTGTGCCACACACTCTCAAAGAAACTGCGGAACCACCTGATCAACATCCTCTACAGCAAACAGGGAAAGATTAAGAATGAGCTCTCAAAACTGGATACTCTCATAAAGAACCAACCTTCCACACAAACTTCCTCGTGGCTGGACTTTACAAAAACTAGACAAGCCATTTACAACACACACTTTGCTTCTCTACAAAAGAAAAAGGACACTAAGCTATCTAAACTACTACATGCCACAAGGGGCCACAACAGTGGTTCCCGTAACCCACCCAGCAATATTGTTAATCTATCCAACTATACTCTTAGCCCAGCAGAAGAATCTGTCCTATCTCGGGGCCTCTCCTTTTGCCCCTCCACCCCCACAAACATGATGCAGTTCTGTGGTGACCTGGAATCCTATTTTCGATGTCTCCGACTCAAGGAATATTTCCAACACACCTCTGACCAACATATTAACCCACAGAGATCTTCCTACCAACACTACAGAAAGAAGGATTCTGGGTGGACTCCTCCTGAAGGTCGAAACAGCAGCCTGGACTTCTACATAGACTGCTTCCGCTGACGTGCACGAGCTGAAATTGTGGAAAAGCAGCATCACTTGCCCCATAATCTCAGCCATGCAGAACACAATGCCATCCACAGCTTCAGAAACAACTCTGACATCATAATCAAAAAGGCTGACAAAGGAGGTGCTGTCATCATCATGAATAGGTCAGAGTATGAACAAGAGGCGACTAGGCAGCTCTCCAACACCACTTTCTACAAGCCATTACCCTCTGATCCCACTGAGAGTTACCAGAAGAAACTACAGCATTTGCTCAAGAAACTCCCTGAAAAAGCACAAGAACAAATCCATCCAGATCATACCACATGATCCATTGTCTACAGCCAAGCGCTACGATATAACCGCATTTGCTCCAACCCCTCAGACAGAGACAAACACCTACAAGATCTCTATCATGCATTCCTACAACTACAATACCCACCTGCTGAAGTGAAGAAACAAATTGACAGAGCCAGAAGAGTACCCAGAAGTCACCTACTCCAGGACAGGCCCAACAAAGAAAATAACAGGACGCCACTAGCCATCACCTTCAGCCCCCAGCTAAAACCTCTCCAATGCATCATCAAGGATCTACAACCTATCCTGAAGGACGACCCATCACTCTCACAGATCTTGGGAGACAGGCCAGTCCTTGCTTACAGACAGTCCCCCAATCTGTACTCCTTTTCTTTTTGCGAATACGGACTAACACGGCTGCTACTCTGATGACTGGAGTAGTGTCATGGATGGATATAAACTGTTGAGGAAGGACAGGCAGGGTAGAAAAAGTGGGGGAGTTGCATTGTATGTAAGAGAGATGTATGCCTGCTCAGAGCTCTGATATGAAACTGCAGAAAACCGGAGTATCTCTGGTTTAAGTTTAGAAGTGTGAGCAACAAGGGTGATGTTGTTGTGGGAGTCTGCTGTAGGCCACCGGACCAGGGGGATAAGGTGGACGAGGCTTTCTTCCGGCAACCAGCAGAAGTTACTAGATCGCAGGCCCTGGTTCTTATGGGAGACTTCAATCACCCTGATATCTGCTGGGAGAGCAATACAGCAGTGCACAGACAATCCAGGAAGTTTTTGGAAAGGGTAGGGGACAATTTCCTGGTGCAAGTGCTGGAGGAACCAACTAGAGGCAGAGCTCTTCTTGACCTGCTGCTCACAAACCGGGAAGAATTAATAGGGGAAGCATAAGTGGATGGGAACCTGGGAGGTAGTGACCATGAGATGACAGAGTTCAGGATCCTGATACAGGGAAGAAAGAAGAGCAGCAGAATATGGACCCTGGACTTCAGAAAAGCAGACTTTGACTCCCTCAGGGAACTGATGGGCAGGATCCCCTGGGAGAACAACATGAGGGGGAAAGGAGTCCAGGAGAGCTGGCTGTATTTTAAAGAATCCTTATTGAGGTTACAGGGACAAACCATCCCGATGTGTAGAAAGAATAGCAAATATGGCAGGCGACCAGCTTGGCTTAACAGTGGAAATCCTCGCTGATCTAAAACACAAAAAAGAAGCTTACAAGAGGTGGAAGATTAGATAAATGACCAGGGAAGAGTATAAAAATATTGCTCGGGCATGCAGGAGTGAAATCAGGAAGGCTAAATCACACCTGGAGTTGCAGCTAGCAAGAGATGTTAAGAATAACAAGAAGGGTTTCTTCAGGTATGTTAGCAACAAGAAGAAAGTCAAGGAAAGTGTGGTCCCCTTACTGAATGAGGGAGGCAACCTAGTGACAGAGGATGTGGAAAAAGCTAATGTACTCAATGCTTTTTTTGCCTCTGTCTTCACGAACAAGGTCAGCTCCGAGACTGCTGCACTGGGCAGCACATCATGGGGAGGAGGTGACCAGTCCTCTGTGGAGAAAGAAGTGGTTCAGGACTATTTAGAAAAGGTGGATGAGCACAAGTCCATGGGGCCGGATGCGCTGTATCCGAGAGTGCTAAAGGAGTTGGCGGATGTGATTGCAGAGCCATTGGCCATTATCTTTGAAAACTGATGGCGATTGGGGGAGGTCCCGGATGACTGGAAAAAGGCTAATGTAGTGCCCATTTTTTAAAAGGGAAGGAGAAGGATCCTGGGAACTACAGGCCAGTCAGCCTCACCTCAGTCCCTGGAAAAATCAAGAAGCAGGTTCTCAAGGAATCAATTCTGAAGCACTTAGAGGACAGGTAAGTGATCAGGGACAGTCAGCATGGATTCACCAAGGGCAAGTCATGCCTGACTGATCTAATTGCCTTCTATGAGGAGATAACTGGCTCTGTGGATGAGGGGAAAGCAGTGGACATGTTGTTCCTTGACTTTAGCAAAGCTTTTGACATAGTCTCCCACAGTATTCTTGCCAGCAAGTTAAAGAAGTATGGGCTGGATGAATGGACTAGAAGGTGGAGAGAAAGCTGGCTAGATTGTCGGGCTCAACGGGTAGTGATCAATGGCTCCATGTCTAGTTGGCAGCCGGTATCAAGTGGAGTGCCCAAGGGTCAGTCCTTGGGCCAGTTTTGCTCAATATCTTCATTAATGATCTGGAGGATGGTGTGGATTGCACCCTCAGCAAATTTGCAGATGACACTAAACTGGGAGGAGAGGTGGATACGCTGGAGGGTAGGAATAGGATACAGAGGGCCCTAGAAAAATTAGAGGATTGGACCAAAAGAAATCTGATGAGGTTCAACAAGGACAAGTGCAGAGTCCTGCACTTAGGAAGGAAGAATCCCATGCACCGCTACAGACTAGGGACCGAATGGCTGGGCAGGAGTTTTGCAGAAAAGGACCTAGGGATTACAGTGGACGAGAAGCTGGATATGAGTCAACAGTGTGCCCGTGTTGCCAAGAAGGCCAATGGCATTTTGGGCTGTATAAGTAGGGGCATTGGCAGCAGATCGAGGGACGTGATCGTTCCCCTCTATTTGACATTGGTGAGATCTCATCTGGAGTACTGTGTCCAGTGTTGGGCCCCACACTACAAGAAGGATGTGGAAAAATTGGAGAGAGTCCAGCGGAGGGCAACAAAAATGGTGAGGGGACTGGAACACATGACTTATGAGGAGAGGCTGAGGGAACTGGAATTGTTTAGTCTGCAGAAGAGAAGAATGAGGGGGGATTTGATAGCTGCTTTCAACTACGTGAAAGGGGGTTCCAAAGAGGATGGATCTAGACTATTCTCAGTGGTAGCAGATGATAGAACAAGGAGTAATGGTCTCAAGTTGCAGTGGGGGAGGTTTAGGTTGGATGTTAGGAAAAACGTTTTCCATCGGAGGGTGGTGAAACACTGGAATGCGTTACCTAGGGAGGTGGTGGAATCTCCTTCTTTAGAAGTTTTTAAGGTCAGGCTTGACAAAGCCCTGGCTGGGATGATTTAACTGGGACTTGGTCCTGCTTTGAGCAGGGGGTTGGACTAGATGACCTCCTGAGGTCCCTTTCAACCCTGATATTCTATGATTCTATGACTAGTTGACCTCTCAAGGTCCCTTCCAGTCTTACAATTCTATGACACAAAAATGTGAATTTTTAATATTGGCTTCATGTCTGTCCTCCTTTATGGAGCAGAGTCTTGGAAATGGAGAACAGAAATGAAGATCAGTATATCCTAAAGTAAATGCCTGGAGGAGGTTTTTAGTGTCCATTGGAAAGAGGTTCTTGCAAGTCCTTCTTCCCTTTTTTAAAGATGGGCACTACATTAGCCTTTTTCCAGTCGTCCACCTTCTCTAAATAGTCCCAAACCACTTCTTTCTCTACCAAGTGCTGGTCACCTCCTTCCCATGCTTTGCTGCCTAGTGCAGTAGTCTGGGAGCTGACCTTTTTTGTGAAGACAGAGGCAAAAAGAGCATTGAGTACATTTGCTTTGGACAAATTCAGCTTTGTGGCTGGAGAAGAAATGCTGAGCTTAGAGATGTCATGTAGTAAGGAGAGGTCAGACTTAGCCATGGCCTGGATGTGTGACTCTAGAGAGGACTGCGTCAAATATTATGCACAGGCCACACAATGTCTGGAAGGCTGGTGGTGCATGTTGAAAATTAAAACATAAGAATGGCCGGACAGGGTCAGACCAAAGGTCCATCTAGCCCAGTATCCTATCTTCCCGAGAGTGGCCAATGCCAGTTGCCCCAGAGGGAGTGAGCAGAAGAGGTAATCATCAAGTGATCTATCCCCTGTTGCCCATTCTCAGCTTCTAGCAAGCAGAGGCTAGGGACACCATCCCTGCCCATCCTGGCTAATAGCCATTGATGGACCTATCCTCCATGAAATTATCTAGTTATTTTTTGAACCCTGTTATAGTCTTGGCCTTCACAATCTCCTCTGGTAAGGAGTTCCACAGATTGACTGTGCGTTGTGTGAAAAAATATTTCCTTTTATTTGTTTTAAACCTGCTGCCTATTAATTTCCTGAACCCCCTCTTCTGGCCTTCAAACAACCCCCCAACCTCACCAAGCTTATCATCGGAAGTAAGCTCTCCACAGACCAGGACACACCAACTCAAAGTGGCACCAGACCCCGGCCAGAAGAACAGATGGAAAACCTCCAGACATATCTCCACTGTTACAATGAACAACACCCTGACCTCCCCTTCCTTCCCCCAACCTTTCAAGGTCCACGGGTCTTACACACGCGTATCACAACATGTTGTGTACCTCATCCAGTACACTAAATGCCCCAATAACCGCTATGTGCGTGAAACCAGACAATCACTGTGCACTCGAATGATCTCACACAGGAAAAGAATAAAAGACAAAAACATCCCATCACCAGTGGTGAACATGTCTCTCAGTGCAATCACTTGATATCTGTCTTATCAGCCCTCATCCTCAAAGGAAACCAGCACAACTCTTTCAACAGACAAGCCGGGGAGTGTCAATTCATTGCTCTGCTAGACAGCAAAAAATCACGGACTGAACAGACATTGGATTTATGGCTCACTACAACAATCTGTAACCCACTAGCCCGCTTTTTGTCCGATGACTGAAGAGGTGTTAATGGGTCACCTCACCTAGCTAAAAGGAGGTGCTGTTGTCATCATGAATAGGTCGGAATATGAACAAGAGGCTACTAGGCAGCTCTCCAACACCACTTTCTACAACCATTACCCTCTGATCCCACTGAGAGTTACCAAAAGAAACTACACCATTTGCTCAAGAAACTCCCTGGAAAAGCACAAGAACAAATCCGCACAGACACACCCCTGGAACCCCGACCTGGGGTATTCTATCTGCTACCCAAGATCCATAAACCTGGAAATCCTGGATGCCCCATCATCTCAGGCATTGGCACCCTGACGGCAGGATTGTCTGGCTATGGAGACTCCCTCCTCAGGCCCTATGCTACCAGCATCCCCAGCTATCTGAGACACCACTGACTTCCTGAGGAAACTACAATCCATCGGTGATCTTCCTAAAAACACCCTCCTGGCCACTATGGATGTAGAAGCCTCTACACCAACACTCCACACAAAGATGGGCTACAAGCCGTCAGGAACAGTATCCCCGATAATGTCACGGCTAACCTGGTGGCAGAACTTTGTGACTTTGTCCTGACCCATAACTATTTCACATTTCAGCGGCACTGCGATGGACCCCCACAGCATGCCAACATCTTTATGGCTGACTTAAAACAACGCTTCCTCAGCTCTTGTCCCCTAATGCCCCTACTCTACTTGCGCTACATTGATGACATCTTCATGACCTGGACCCATGGAAAAGAAGCCCTTGAGGAATTCCACCATGATTTCAACAATTTCCATCCCATCGTCAACCTCAGCCTGGACCGGTCCACACAAGAGACCCACTTCCTGGACACTACAGTGCTAATAAGTGATGATCACATAACCACCACCCCATATCGGAAACCTTCTGACCGCTATTCCTACCTACATGCCTCCAGCTTTCACCCAGATCACACCACACGATCCATTGTCTACAGCCAAGCTCTATGATACAACCGCATTTGCTCCAACCCCTCAGACAGAGAAAAACATCTACAAGATCTCTATCAAGCATTCTTACAACTACAATACCCACCTGCTGAAGTGAAGAAACAAATTGACAGAGCCAGAAGAGTACCCAGAAGTCACCTACTCCAGGACAGGCCCAACAAAGAAAATAACAGGACGCCACTAGCCATCACCTTCAGCCCCCAGCTAAAACCTCTCCAATGCATCATCAAGGATCTACAACCTATCCTGAAGGACGACCCATCACTCTCACAGATCTTGGGAGACAGGCCATTCCTTGCTTACAGACAGCCCCCCAATCTGAAGCAAATACTCACCAGCAACCACACAACAGAACCACTAACCCAGGAACCTATCCTTGCAACAAAGCCCGTTGCCAACTCTGTCCACATATCTATTCAGGGGATACCATCATAGGGCCTAATCACATCAGCCACACTATCAGAGGCTCGTTCACCTGCGCATCTACCAATGTGATATATGCCATCATGTGCCAGCAATGCCCCTCTGCCATGTACATTGGTCAAACTGGACAGTCTCTACGTAAAAGAATGAATGGACACAAATCAGAAGTCAAGAATTATAACATCCAAAAACCAGTCGGAGAACACTTCAATCTCTCCGGTCACTCGATTACAGACCTGAGGATGGCTATCCTTCAACAAAAAAACTTCAAAAACAGACTCCAAGGAGAGACTGCTGAATTGGAATTAATTTGCAAACTGGGATACAATTAACTTAGGCTTGAATATAGACTGGGAATGGATGAGTCATTACACAAAGTAAAACTATTTCCTTATGTTATTTCTCCCCCCCACCCCACCCCCCAGTGTTCCTGAGATGTTCTTGTTAACTGCTGGAATTAGCCTACCTTGCTTGTCACCATGAAAGGTTTTCCTCCCTCCCACCCCTGCTGCTTGTGATGGCTCATCTTAAGTGATCACTCTCCTTACAGTGTGTATGATAAAACCCATTGTTTCATGTTCTCTGTGTGTGTATATAAATCTCCCCTCTGTATTTTCCACCAAATGCATCCGATGAAGTGAGCTGTAGCTCACGAAAGCTTATGTTCAAATAAATTTGTTAGTCTCTAAGGTGCCACAAGTCCTCCTTTTCTTTTTGTTCCCCTTGTGTTTTTAACTGTAACACGCTCCATGCCTTCCCCAGCCCTGAGGAAGGGCACTGTATAGCTTGGAAGCTTGTCTCTTTCACCAGCAGAAGCTGGCCCAGGAAAAGCTGTCTCTCTATAAGGGCCAACGTTGCTCCTGGCTATATAAGCTGGAGAATATCCAGGAGGACTAGGGAGGAGATATGGCTGCCTTGTATACAGCGTTTGTGAGACCATTGATGGATGCTGTGTCCAGTTCTGGGGTTCACACTTCGAAAAAGAAACTGACCAATTGGAAAGGGTTTAGGAAAGAGCTGTGGGAGCGATGCCTTTGAGACAGCCTGCAGGAGCTCGGTCTGTTTAGTTAACTAAGTGAAGACTCAGGCATGTCTCGATCCCCGTCTACACGTACATACGTGGGGAAGAGACTTCTGATAGTTGCTGGCTCTTTAATCTAGGAGGAAAAGGCTGAGTGAGATCCTGTGGCTGGATGCTGAAGCTGCCCGAAGTCAGGCTACAAGTAAGGTGCAGATTGCTGCTTTGGAACAACTGATGTGGATTCTTCCTCGCTCAGAGTCTGGAAATCCAGCCTGGGAGTCTCTCTGGAGCAGACCCACTGCAGAGCTCAGCCAGATGTGTGGGGCTGGGATGTGGAATCCCTTGGGGGGGGGGGTCCTCTGGCCTCTTGCACACAGGTCAAACTAGAGGATTGTTGTGATCCCTTGTGGCCTTATGTATGAAACACACCCACATCTGCTGACATCTGGTCTGTGCAGCGTGGTGCAGTCAAGTGCTGATGTAGGGGAAAGGCCCTTGAACAGATAGCAGCAGGGTGGGGGAAAGGCCGGGGCTTTCACGTTCTGTGTTCAGACCTGCCAAGTCCTTTGTCTGTATGAGACTGAAGCTGGCCTCCCTGGGCAGTGCTGGCGCTTGCTGGTGACGGTCAGGTTTCTGGGCTCTGTACAATCCTTACCTCACTCAGCTGTCTGACGGTGCTGCTCTCCTGCTGCCGGCACTCGGGACTTCCTCCTGTACCACACAGACACATTCCACTTTTACTCCTTCTTTGAGCATCACTGCCACTTGTTGTAGGGTTTGGGGTGTTGGTGACACCCTGGGATCTGCTTTACCCTTTATTATTGGTACTGGGTGCTCTAGTCATAGGCCATGTGGTAGGCACTGGAGTGTGGATAAGTGCTGGAGCACAAGCAGGTACCTTGGGGCAGGCTGCCTTGTGTGGGGGCGGGGGAAGATGGTTGGGGGCAGGTGCTGGAGTGTGGGGGCAGTCATCTGCACATGCGTGGGTCATTGTAACAAGGAGGCTTGTAGAAAGACAACTTCACTCTGCAGTCATCCCTACCATGGTCTCATAACACTGCCTCTCAGGCAGGGATCCTGGTCCAATAGGTGGGGTAGGGGTAGCCCCATTACATAAGAACGGCCATACTGGGTCTGACCAAAGGTCCATCTAGCCCAGTATCCTGTCCTCTGATAGTGGCCGACGCCAGGTGCCCCAGGGGGAATGAACAGAACAGGGAATCACCAAGTGATCCATCCCCTGTCGCCCATTCCCAGCTTCTGACAAACTGAGGCTAGGGACACCCGGAGCATGGAGTTGCATCCCTAACCACTCTGGCTAATAGCCAGTGATGGACGTATCCTCCAGGAACTTATCTAGTTCTTTTTTGAACCCTGCTGTAGTCTAGGTCTTCACAACATCCTCTGGCAAGGAGTTCCATAGGCTGACTGTGCATTGCGTGAAAAAATACTTCCTTGTGTTTGTTTTAAACCTGCTGCCTGTTAATTTCATTGGGTGACCGCTTCTTCTTGTGTTATGTGACAGGATAAAGAAAAGGAGTACTTGTGGCACCTTAGAGACTAACAAATTTATTTGAGCATAAACTGTGAGCTGTAGCTCACGAAAGCTTATGCTCAAATAAATTTGTTAGTCTCTAAGGTGCCACAAGTACTCCTTTTTCTTTTTGCGAATACAGACTAACACGGCTGCTACTCTGAAACATGACAGGATAAACAACACTTCCCTATTTACTTTCTCCACACCAGCCGTGATTTTATAGACCTCTGTCCTATCCTCCCTCAGTTGTCCCTTTTCCAGGCTGAGCAGCCCCGATCTATTCACTTTCTCTGGAGAGGGAAGCTGTTCCATCCCCCACCCGTGGTGGTTGCCCTTCTCTGCCCCATTTGCGGTTCTGATACACACTTGCCCTGCTCCCAGGAGCGAGGTCCGGGCGCGTCCTGCAGACAGAGGGGCGGGAGTGGGCTACGTGGTCTCCGTGGGGTGGCGCCGGCTCGCCGTCGTATGGCTCTGCTGCCATCTGGTGGCTACTGCAGGCATGTCACTGTAACCAGATGTGGGGAGAGCAGGGGCATGCACGGGAATACAAATTTGGCTGCTTTTGGAGGGGCACGTTCCCGAAAATGGGGGCCAGGGCCCCCATCCCTTCTGCCCAAGGCCTTGTCCCTGCCCAAGCCAGAAGCTGGAGCAGGCCTGGTGCTGCGAACCCTCCACCTGCCCTCGGTGGAGGGACTGAGAGCAGCCCATGTACCTGTATCCCAACCCGGGGATAGATGGGGGAAGGTGGGGGGACCCAGGATCCCCACAGCTGTTACCCCGACCTGGCTCTGGCCAGGGGATGGGGCCTGGGAACCACAGCCCTGCCATGATAAGAGCCTTGCGGCCAGGTAGCTGTAAGGCACGTGGACCCTTCACCTGCCCTGGGCAGGGGGCTGCTCTCAGCCCTCCCATCCTGGACAGGTGGAGAGTCCGCTGCACGACTCCCCGGCCAGGCTCCAGCTCCTGGCCTGGCTGGGGATGTGGGGCCAGGGCCTCAAGGGGGGAAGAGGACGGGTGGGGGCCTGGTAATTATCCCGCTGTACTCCGCACTGATGGAGTCCTGTCCCCAGTTCTGGGCATCACACTTCAGAAAAGATGTGGACAAACTGGCGAGAGTCCAGAGGAGAGCAACCAAAACTTGCAAAAAGTGGAGGGCAATGGCCCCACTATTCTGATGACAATGGGCACTTTCTGTGGCCCCCATGGCTGGAGGAGCTGTATCCCCCCCCCCCTTCCCCCCACCCTGGTGGCTGAAGGAGCTGCCTCTCTCCACTGTGGCTCTGGACCGAGTACTGGTGGAGCTGGCTCTCCCGTCCTGGCCCCAGAGGAGTTGTGTGCCCCCTGCTTGCCCCCCCCCTTATGCATGCCTGTGGGTGAGAGAGTTTGGCCTCCTTCGCTGAGTAAAGTGCTTTCACCTCCCCACATCGGGGAGCCCCATGGAGAAGGCTGGACCTCAACTCCGTGTCCTCAGCCTGTTCTCAGCTGCTCCCCGGAGACTCCCTTCCGCTCCCCGTCCCGTGGCCCCTGCAGCAACATCCAGCGTGTGTGTTGTGACACTGGCAGGCCAGGTGCCTCACATGGATACTGACACACAGCTGGCATGGAGCTAGGTCAGTGCGTGTTCACATTGCGAAAAGCAGGGTTAGAGCTGTAGCCTTGTGCTTGCTGTTTGGCTGCAGTGTGGCTGTAGCCTCGTCGCTCCTAGGGTCGAGGAGAGACTGGGGGTGGGGGGTGATGTCTGTTGTTGGACCAGTTTCTCATCAGCATAGAGCGTCTTCACCAGATGCTCTACAGCGCTGCAGTTGTACCTGTACAGCTGCAGTGCTATAGGTGTAGACATGCCCTTAGTGTTTAGACTCTATTAAGTGCATGTAAATTGCTGCCTGCATTAATCTCACTGGTAACGCAGTTTTGCATTGTGAGCCTCCCTACTGGTATAAATGCCCAGACAGGAAAGGACATGAGTTAGTGTGAAATGCTGGGTCCAGTCCTGCCTACAGAGATCGCCCATCGACATCAGACCGATGATTGTGGGACAGCAGAGGATAAGAGACGTTTTTGCCCTCACAAAGAGGAGACATGTCTGTGAATTCCTCCCACTTGCTGAGTGTGCAGCTCACAGTGCAAGGGGGAAGGGAATAAGAACTGTATCACTATGCAGCTTGGACTCTCAAGGGCAAGGTTTTCTAGGCATAAGCAAGAGACCCCCAGTGTTTTACCTGAGTTAGCCCTAAGGGGGGACACAGAGCTTGCTTATTATAGATGCTCCTATTGCCTTTTGAAACCTAAGGTTGTAACTCACTTGTGTTTGTGTTTCCCTGCTTTAACCTTGTAAATAACTAGTTAATAAATCCTAATTAATTCTGGTTAATTAATCCTAATTATAAATCCTAATTAATTAACCCTAGTTAATAAATCTTCAGATCATTTACTATGGGATTGGTTACAAGCGCTGTCTGTTGGGGAGATCTAAGGTGCAGCTGATCTGGGGAGGTGACTGGCACTTTGGGCTGGGGAATGACCTGAATGTTGCTGTGATTTTTGGTACAAGAGGCACCTCTCACAAAGGCAGGCTTGCATCGACGGTGAGAGAGACAGGGTGTCCCAAAGACTGTCTGTGACTCCATGGTCAGGCTGTTACAGAGCCTGAGGAATTCACAGTGTTGGTGAATCTACGTACTGTACAGAACTCACAGCCCGTGTGTGCTTTGTGGCCTGCCCTGAGGGTGGCACCGTGCTCTGGCCCCTGCAGGACAGCTTGGCATGTTTATTGCTGTATGTTGCC
Organism: Dermochelys coriacea; assembly: GCF_009764565.3. Classification (NCBI taxonomy): domain Eukaryota; kingdom Metazoa; phylum Chordata; order Testudines; family Dermochelyidae; genus Dermochelys; species Dermochelys coriacea. The sequence continues at coordinate 272,058,975 of NC_050069.1, forward strand.
GCAGAGCCGGCCCTGCGCAAGCAACCATTGCTCTGTGCCGCAGCTGGGCACGAGGACCCTACGAGGTGCTCAGACAATCTGAAGGAAGGGGCAGGTGTGCCCCTGGAGGTGCTGCCATCCTCCCTGCCCTCCATGTCCTCTCACCTTGCTACATGTAGCTCTGAGTGTCGTGCCTGGTCCTGCCCTGGCAGCCAGCCGTATGCTGCAGGCACCGCTCAGGCAGCCATCACAGCGCCCCAGGAGCACCCATGTGACACTGTGACGAAGCGGGATTGTTCTTAATGTTTCCTCTGAATATTGTGGGGGTGCCTCAGTTTCCCCTATGCAGTTCTTAAGTATCTAGGTGGTGGGATAAGGGTGCGTGATCCTTGCAGAGCCCTAGAGAGCAGGTGTGGGCAGGGGTCTGGACACAGAGAATGGCCGACACCCTGTTTCCTGGCACCTGATGGCCTGGCCCTTCCCCCCTGCAAGGTGAGAGCTAAAAGGCTGGAGAGAGTTTCGGTTTGGGGCTGGCTGGGGACATGGAGTGAAGTGCAGACGGGGTTGTCTGGCTCACTGCCCCCCAAAATGGACCCAGCTGAGGGGTCCTGTTCTCTGCACCTACAACTCTGGTTTAGACCATGTTCCTGTTGTCTAATAAACCTTCTGTTTTACTGGCTGGCTGAGAGTCATGTGTGACTGCGGAGTTGGGGGGCAGGACGCTCTGGCTGCCTGGGCGGACTCGCTGTGGGAAGCGCACAGAGGGGCAGAGGATGCTGAATGCTCCGAGGTCAGACCCAGAAAGGTGGAAGCTGTGTGCGCTTTTTGCCCTGCAGACAGGCTGCTCGCAGAGAGGAGACTTCACCAGAGTCCTGCCTGGCTTCATAGGGAGCAGCTCCAGAGCATCGCCCGGGGACTCCGTGACAGACGCCAACAGTTCGTTAGTGCCCCCAGGGCTCCCAAGGAGGGGGTGCCCTGGTGGTGAGCACGGGGCGGCACTCCAGGGCCCGTGGTGAGCTGGGCTCATTCAAACAATGGGACAGAGGCCAGGGCAGAGTTCCACTGCTAGGAGCCAGGAGTGCAGGCCACCGGCGACTGCGTGGGGCAGGGCCTGGGAAGGATGGAGGGGTCAGAGTGGGCAGTCAGCTGAAGAGGAGCTCCCTGGGCCGCGCTGAGGCCACAAGGCCAGTACGATCCAGGAACGTGTGTGCAGGAGCAGGCTGGGATTGGTACCTCTGCGCATTCAGGCAGCCAACACAAACGGGAACAGCTGGCTTGGCGGTGGCTCGCCGGTAGCCTGGCGGAAAAGGAACCGGAGGTTCTAGTGGATCACAAATGGAATATGACCCAGCATGATGCAGCTGTAAAAATGGTTCCTGTCATTCTGGGGCGTATTAACAGGCATGTCGTATGTACGAGATGGGAAGTCACTGTCCCGCTCTGCTCAGCCCTGGTGAGGCCCCAGCTGGATACTGTGTCCAGTTCTGGGTGCCACGCTTCAGGAAAGATGTGGACAAACTGGAGGGAGTCCAGAGGAGAGTGACCAAACAGTCGAAGGTTGTGACGGAGCAGGGAGTGGGGCGGATTGACCTGGGAACGTTGCAGGGGAGTTTTACTGGGACTGTCTGCATTGGGGATGGGATGGCAGGGGGTGGCTTCGCTGGAGGGATGATACCTGAGCAAGTAACCTGAGCCAGGAGGGGGAGGCTGGGTGAGTTGGCTGGAGGGGGTTTTGAGTTGGGAGTGGACTGGGGAAACGGAGGGAACCCCAAGGCTGGGGTCTAAGCTCCCTGCCCTCCAGAAGGAACTGTCTGAGAGGTCCTGGCTGTACTAACAAGCTCTGTTTGGGGCTGTGTTTCTGTCATCCAATAAACCTTCCATTTTACTGGATGGCTGAGAGTCGCGGAGAATCGCAGGAAGAGGGGGGTGCAGGGCCCGAACACCCCCACACTCCCTGACAAAGATTGGAAAACCTGACTCTGAGGAAGGTTAAAAGACTGGGCATTTAGTCTGATGAACAGAAGGCTGAGTGGGAGCTGAGAACAGCCTGCAGAGACACTGAGGCCGTTACACATAGGACGGGGGTCAGTTGTCCTCCGTGTGCACTGGAGGCTTGGCGAGAAAAGAGACTGAGGTTCGATCTTAGGACACCCTTCGGACACCCTGTCTAACTCCAAGGATAGAGCAGGAGAGGGAGGACAGTGCAGCGGTCAGAGCCTGGCCTCGGCTTGGGAGACCAGGGCTCGATTCCTTGCTCTGCCAGACTCCCTGTGTCACCTGGGACAAGTCACTTGGTCCCGCCATGCCTCAGTTCCTCATTGGTGCCATGGGGATACTGACCCTGCCCGGCCACATGGGGCGGGGGTGTGGCAGGGTTGGGGCCGAGCTGATGTGCGGGTGTAGCCAGGGCGACACGGGTGTAGCTGGGCCAGCATGAGGCTGTAGTCAGTGGCGGCGTGGGGACAGAGACGTGGAAAGCTCGGAGATCTGCTGGTGAAAAGCCCTGGGTGAGAAAGGGGAGTTATTACTGATAAGCACGTGGACGAGGCTGGGGGAGCTGTGGATCCTCCATGGCTTGGGGTTTCTGAGAATGGGTTGGACAAGCCCTTGTAAAGAAGGGTGTCGGTAACAGTCGGCCCTGCCTCAGCACAGGGGGCTGGACTTGGTGAGCTCTCAAGGTCCTTTCCAGCCTGACAGTGTGTGATCCCGTGGCTTGGGAGAGCCGTGCTGGAGCGCTGTGTCGGGGCTAGGCCCACATTTCAAAGAAGGTGCTGAATAAGGGGAGAGGGTGCAGAACAGAGCCCCAGAAATGATCTGAGGGCTGGGGCCCAGCGGGAAGAGCCACTCAGCCCCTGGGGGGGTGACTCGGTTAGCATGCATTGGTACCATCCTGTGGACACCAGCTGGGGAGCAGGTAGCTGAGAGAGACCGGACAGAACCGACAGCAGGACGTTAAAACCCAGCTAATTCAGGGAGGAGTTGGGCATAAACTTCCAAATGAGGGATCAACCCGTGAGAGGAGCAAACCCCCAGAGCAGCAATGGGGTCTCTGTACTTGGCTGTCTCCAGAGCCAGGCAGGTACCTGCTGGAAGGTGCTTGGCTAAACACCAGTTATTGGCTCAGACCAGGCTAAGTGAGTGAGATTCCCTCCCCTGTCGGTGCAGGAGCTCAGACGAGATGATTGAAGGGTCCCTTTGGGCCCTGGACTCTGGGTGTCTGTGGGAGAGGGTGGCCAAGGCAGGACTCTGCTCCTGGCCAGTGCCTGATTGCAGCGCCTGATTTCTCCAGGCTGCAGTCACTGACTCATGCCTACCCCGGCTCGCCTGCCCTCACATCTCCAGCACCCATGGCTCCTCACAGTACCGCCGAGCGTGGATGAGGGCACTGTGTTACCTGGCTGGGCAGGAGACAGGGATCCTAGCCATGGATACTTGGGGGGGAGTGCCATTGCACCCTACTGTTTAAATGGAGGTTCATGCCCCCCCTTGTGAGAACTCCCCTTGGCCTCTGACTGGAGCTGGGGGGTAACAGCAGAGCACTTCCCTTGGCCAGCTGGATGAGCGTGGCCCCCCGCCACATTCGCAGTCCCTGGTGTGCCCCTGGGTCCAAGCCGCCGGAGAGCAAGTGTAAAGGAGGACCAGCATGTGGGGGGAGAGGAAACGCAGCTGTTCAGATTGCAGGTCCCTGCGCTGGCAGCTCTGCCGGGAGCCCCTGTGGGCGGGTGTGCCAGCTCTGTGCCCTGCTCCTCCCTGGGTTCAGGGCAGGCTGGCCTGTGGCTCTGGGGAGGAACCGCTGAGGCAGCCAGGGAGCTGAGCTGGTGCTGAGGGGAGGGAAGGGGGCGGGCGCGGTCCACGGGCCAGCGCTCTCTGGCCTCCTGCCCTCTGCTCCCTTGGCAGCGGCTGGAGTGGGTGCAGGGCCATGGCCCCTGGCCAGGGGAGCTCTGTATGCGCAGCGCCTGGGGCCCATCCCAAGGGCCTGGCTCCCGTTCCAGGGCAGGATCCAGCACCAGAGTTTGTGGCACGCCAGCCGGGGGCCAGGTCTGGGCATGCAGGCGCAGTGTGAGCGGAGGAGCTGAGAGTGAAGGTGCACGGAGCCGGGGCGCTGTCAGTCCGCACTGCCCTAGCTGGGCCGGGGCGCCTCTGGGGCATGGAGCAGGTGGAGTCCAGCAGCTGACCATGGCTGAGGGCTGGCCGTGGAGCTCCCGGCCCAGGGCTGCGTGCCCCCGCAGAGCTGTGAGCATGTGCGAGTCGCTGGACCTGCAGGGCGACCCGGCAGTGCAGGCTGCCCTCACGGCTGCCCAGCAGCAGAAGAGACGGCCCAAGAGCCTGTGCTCGGTGGGCAATGGTCTAGGCCCTGGTGCCCTGCTGCCCCCCACCAGAGCCCGCAGCGGCTTGCTGGACTTCTTCAGGCTGCGGCCTCCCCGCCGGCGGGAGGAGAGGGGCCTGCCTCTCCTGCTGCCCCCAGGGGGGGCCCATGGGGCAGATGGGGCGCAGCGCCTGCGCCTAGCGAGCATGACCTGCCTGCCCTCGGGGCGGCAGCCGCCCGTTGCTGAGGCCTCGGGCTTCCTGCGGGGCAGCTCCCTGTGGGGCAGCGGGCGTTGGGACATCTTCCGGGGCAGTGGCCGCAGCAGCCCCGGCCCCAGGAGGAACTTCAGCTCCCTGCGCAAGAGCTTCAGCTTCCGCCTGCGGCGGGGCCAGGAGCTGCGGCGTTCGGAGTCAGGGGGGCTTCTGCGCCCTCCGCGCCTCCGCACCAAGAGTGAGGGTGACGCCAGCTCCCTGCACACCTGCCCCAGCAAGCGGGACCTGCTGTACCCGGAGCTGGGGCGAGCAGGTGTGAAGCCGTGCTCAGGCCCCGGCCAGGCTGGCAGCCTCTGGAAACTCCTCACAAGCCGCTTCTGCAGGCGGGACCGGGGCAGAGCCGCGCCCCAGGAGCCCCCCCGAGGCGCCAAGCCCCTCCGTGTGGCCGTGGGGGGCAGCCCGCTGCGAGCGTTGGGTAAGTGCCGCCCAGCTCCGGTGCCGCGAGGAGGAGCTTAGGCTGCTTGGGAAGGGCAGGTGGGCTGGGCAGCCGGAGAGAGCTGCCCCAGTGAGAGTGTGGGGTTGGGGGAGATGAGGCAGTGAAAGCCCCGGGCCATGGGGCCGGGGAGGGGAGAAACTGTCCCAGTGAGAGCTGTGGGGCTCGGGGGTGGTGAGAGCCCTGGGCTGTGGGGTTGGTATGGGGGAGGGCAGTGAGAACCTGTCCCAGGCCCTGGGCTGGGGGCAGGCAGCAAGAGCTTGCTCCAGTGAGGGCCCCTGCCTGTGGGGCTGGGGGAGGGGCGGTGAGAGCCTGCCCCAGTGAGGTCCTCAGGCCCTGGTCACAGTTGTTGGGGGGTGACACATTTAGGCTCTTTTCTGCACGGGGGCTGAAATGCTGGTTCCTGTAGCCCTGGGTGAGCACGGGAGAGGGGTGTTGTATGGGTGAGGGGACCTGGATCCCACTTTCCAAGGGAAGTCTGCGGTGCTGTCGTCACAGGTGCTGAACGAACAGCGGCTCGTTTGGTACCCTGGGCGCTCTCCGGGGAGAGGTGCCCCACCACCCCGAGTGGTTCAGCAGGAGCAGGCAGGGCCATGTAGCTGTGGTGAGAGCGGGGGGCAGAGGCTGGGAGCAGGGGGCGAAGGGCATGGAGCACCGGGCCAGAAGGTGGCCCCCGGCGGGGGTCTCTGGCTCATGCGCCAGTTGGAGGGCTCTGGCAGGTCTGGCCACATATGGTGAATGAGGTTCCTGGGTAGTGCCCAGCCTGGGCCTGAGGCTGACGCAGCCAGCCTGTCTCAGAGCTTCCTTCCCTGAACCCTGTGCGCTTGAGCAGTGCAGGAGCCGCGCTGGGCATCTCCCTGACAGGGTCTGCGCTGGCGCCCTTCCTGGTGGCGGCTGGCTTACTCCCAGGCCCCCGCTGGGCAGAGCTGTGGCAGGGCAGTGCCGTGGGCATGGGTGGACGAGGCCGTTTTCATGGCCTGCTTTTCCCTGGCCTGTTCTACTTGAGTCAGACTGGACGGTCACAGGGGTCCCTTCTGGCCGGGGAATCCGTGACTCCCACTTGTCGCTTGTGGGGCTCTGGCAATGTATGGCCACAAGGTCTGCGTGGACAGAAGCAGGTGCTGCCACTTGCCATCTGTCCCACAGCTCATGCTGCCTTGGGCCTGCTCCTTCCTCAGAGCCTAGGGCTCCTCTGGCTTGCTGGAGCCATGGCATGGAGCAGCCCTGGTGCTGAACCTGCCCAGCTGGGGTCATGGCACGGAGCAGCCCCAGTGCGGAACCTTCCCAAGGTGGCTCTGACCTGGGTTTGTGTGAGGGTGGCAGTGGCCTGCAGCCTCGCGTGTGCCCAGCCTGGAGCGGTGGGTGGGAGGGATGCCCTGGCTGGGGTGGCGCTGGGCTAGGCAGAGAACAGTGGCTGCAGGGTGGTGCATGCTGGCAAGTGGGCAGTCAGGGGGTCGGGCTGCTCTCACAGATGGGTCCCCAGTGGGTCAGGGCACCATGCTCACCAGGTGCCTGCTCAGACCCAGGGTTCCTCTGGTTTCCATCCTGCTCTTGGCTCAGAGTGATTGTGAAAGCATAGCTGCTCTCTCCTGGAGGCGACTGACTGGGACTAGCAAGGGGGCCTTGGGCCATTTCTATTCCCTACAGCCTGGGCTCCCCAGAGGAGCCAGCTCTAGGTCTGGGAAGCTTCACAAGAGGGAGTGGGCCAGAGATGCCGAGCTGGGTGAGCAGCGAAGGGATGGCAGAAGGGCTGGGTCAGGCACTGCACTGGGGCTCTTATCCAGGGTGGTGCCCCTGGTATTACTGCAGGATGGTAGGATGCATATGCCATCAGCCTCTGTGCTTCTCTCACCTTCCAGGGGAGGGGCTGTGTGTGCTTTATCGGCATAGACTAGCCCCAGTTCCCTGATGGTGCAGAAAGGATGGAACTTGATGCAGGTCTCGGGGCTCCCTGGGCCTGCATGCTGCCTCCTGGCATGTCCCCTGGTTGGAGCTGGGGGGTGCAGAGCTCAGCGCTGCTGAACTCCTGAAGCAGGAGGTTCCCAGGCTGCAGGGAGGCAGCGTTCATGGCTCAGGAATGTGGGTGCGTCCCAAACAGAGGAGGGTTTGGCCCCTTCCCTTGCAGCGGGGGACCTGTTCCTACTTGCCAGCCGCCCCATGCAGGAGCTGCCTCCCAAGTACAGCTGCGGCTTGGGCCAGAGCGTGTGACTGGGGAGCTGTCTGCAGCACCGAGGAAAAGAGGATGAAGGAGGGCAATAGAATTAACACCAGTCAGTGTGGGTTTGTGGGAAGTAGCCCGTCAAACAACCGAGATCTCTCTCTGTTAATGAGATCATCCCTTTGGTTGGTAAAGGTGTCGGCACAAAGACTTAGACGTCTGTAAGACACTTGTGTTGGTCCCACACGACATCTGGATTAAGTAATGGAGAACGATATAAAATTAACCTGGCACACATTCAATGCATTAAAAACTAGCTAGTGGCTGGCTCTCACAGTGTTGCTGCAAATCATCCTGCAGCGGGTCTGTTTCTAGGGGGTCCCTCTGCTGGTTAATATTTTTATCAGTGACCTGGAAGAAAACATAAAATCCCAACTGAAAGTTTGCAGCTGACACACAGACTGGGGGAGGGGTAAATAAGGAAGAGGACAGGCCCGACAGAGTGATCATCGGGATCACTTGGTAAATCGGGCACTAGTATCTATATGCGTTTGAATACAGGCAAATGTCAAGTCATACCTCTAGGAATAAAGGCTGTAGGCCATACTTGCGGGATGGGGGACTCTATCCTGGAAATCAGACTCTGAAAAGGACTTGGGGGTCTTGGGGGCAGATAATCAGCTGAACATGAGCTTCCAGTGCGATGCTGTGGCTAGGGGCTAATGCAGTCCTGGGGAATCTCGGAGCAGAGAGGTGATTTTTACCTCCGCTTGGCACTGGTGCGACCGCTGCTGGACTTCTGTGTCAGCACTCCAGAAGGCTGTTGATAAATTGCAGCAGGTTCAGAGAAGAGGCCCTGAGGACGGTGATAGTGACAGACTCACGGAGCTCAGTCTGTTTCGCTTAAGGAAGAGAAAGCATAGGGCCACTTCATCACAGTGGGCAAGTACCGACGTGAGGACCCGAAAGGGCTGTTCAGTCTGTCAGACAGAGCTGGGCCCTGCATGCTGGCAGAATGACTAGACATCTAGTTCTGAGGCCGGGAGGTCTAGGTTGACCTCCTGTGCAGCCCATAGGACTCCCCAGGATAATTCCTGTTGGAACTAGAGCTTTGCTTTACAAGGCATCCAGTCTTGCCAGTGACGGAGAAACCACCACCATCCTTGGTTAGCTGTGGAGAGCTGCGTGCTGTGACTCACATGTGAACACCAACCTCAAGGCAGGCTGGCAAGGAGCAATGCACAAACCCACCTTGGCCGTGAGTTCTGTACTTTGCGAGTGTGAACTCCTCAGGGACTACAGCAGCCTGACCATGGAGTCACCGACTGTCACCTTGGTATCTGGTCTGCCTCACTGCCCAGGAGAGCCTGCCTGTGATAGATGGAAGGGTCACAGCAATAGTCAGGTTTCAGAGGGGTAGCTGTGTTAGTCTGTCAGTAAAAACAATGAGGAGTCCGTTGGGCACTTTAGAGACTAGCATCTGATGAAGTGGGTTATATCCCATGAAAGCTTATGCTCAGTAGTGAGGCGGTGTGGTGCCCCGCCGCCCCAGAGAGGGACAAGCCCATCTGGGTGCCAGAGTGGGCGGAGCCAGCGAGCTCTGAGCCCACCCCGTAGCGGGCCAGGTGGCGACCCGGAAGTATAAAAGCTCGCACTTGGAGCTCACTGAGGGCCCGGGCACCGGGGAGGCCAGACGCCTCCAGCCTGTCCTGCGACCGGGAAGCCCCCGCGGCCCAAGGTGCGTGCCAGGAGTCGGCGGCCTGTCCTGCGCCCGCTACCCAGAGGAGTCGCCGGGCCTGCCGCTCGCCTGCTACCCCGAGGAACCCAGGGTGCTGGACGCCCCGGCGGGCACCACCTTCACCCAGGTCCCCCAAGAGGGGGAATGAGGAAGTAGCCCAGGGGCAGCCGACCCGAGTCTGGCTGCAGCACTGCCAGAGCCCATGTCAGTGTGTTGGGCCAGGATCCCCACTGACCCAGCAGCGGGTCGTTTGCCGCTGCTAGGGCCCCGGGCTGGGACGCAATGGAGTGGGAGGGCCTGCGTCCCCCCCCCAACTCGCAGGTGGCCGTCTGCCCCTCCGCCAGGTCCTTTAGGGCCTGGGCCCGTGAACGCTGAACTGTTTGCTCAGCCCCTGCCGGAGGGCCGGAGCTGCTGACTTGCTTGCCCCACCCTGACCCAGGGCCTGGGCCTATTTCTACATACTGTTTGCTGCTGCTCAGCCCCTGCCGGAGGGCCGGAGCACCTGACCTGTTGTTGCCCCGCCCTGACCTAGGGCCCGGGCTTACGGTGCTTATTTCAGTTGCCACAGGGGCTGCCGAGGGAGACTCCCGCGGCTGGACTAATTTCCCCAAACATTATCTGTGTGTCGTGAGCCAGTGTGGCTCCCCGCCGCCCCGGAGAGGGTCGAGCCCCGGCTAGCCGCATTACATGCCTAAATAAATTTGTTAGTCTCTAAGGTGCCACAGGACTTCTCATTGTTTTTAGCAATATTCAGGTCACTCCCAGGCCGAAAGGGCCATGTCAGTTGTATCTTAGCTCTTACATCAAAAAGACAAGGCAAACCTGTAATAAACTAGCTACAGACGTGTTAACTAGGAAAAGGAAACTAGTTATTTATGAGGTTAAAGCAGGTGAATGAACACACAAACACATGTTTCAATCTTAAGTTTCAAAAAGTAATAGAAGCTTCTAGATCAGCAAGCTATGTGTGACCTTTAGGGCTAACCCAGGCTGAGCACTGGGGATCCCTTGTTTATGCCTGGAACCCCTCCTCCCCCCATAGTCTATACACCACAGAGATCCAGGGGTTTTTATTCCTCTCCTCCCATGTGCTCTGAGCTGCAAACTCAGCTGACCGGAGGGATCCCCTTGCACTACTCGTCCTTGTGGGAATGTGGGGAGGACGTAATGCCTCTGCTGGAGAGCACTTCTGCGCAGTAGGTTAATGTCTCCTGTCTGGTGATGTACACTGTCACGGAGGCTCATGGTACAGCCGCTCAGATATCACCTCACGACATGAGGTACGGCCATTATAAGGGAGATTAATGCCGGCAGCAGTTTACAAGCATTCCATACAGTCTGACAGCTAGCCCCGTTCTGTGATTCTGTTCTAACAATGGTAACACCCAGGTGAGCCAGCCTGAGCCCAGCTAGGTATCTGTCAGTGTTCAGTGAGATACAGGGTCCTTGGCAGGAGCTGACACCTGGTCTGCCAGCGGCACAAGTTGTTCCAGTGGTTAATTATCCACACTGTCCAAAGATGTACACTTTCTTTCCAGTCTGAATTCGGCTAGCTTCAGCTTCCAGCCACTGGATCGGGTTAGACCTTACTCTGCTAGACTGAAGAGCCAATTGCCAGACATTGGTTCCGCATGTAGGTAGCTGTAAACTGCGATCAGATCACCCATAACTTTTGCTTTGTTCAGCTAGAGAGAGTGAGCTCTTTGAGCCTATCGTAAGGCAGGTTTTCCAATCCTTTAATCATTCTCTTGGCTGTTCTCTAAACCCTCTGCAATTTATCCACATCCTTCTTGCACTGCGGACAGCAGAAATGGACACCATATTCCAGCAGCGTCGCACCAGTGTCAGGTACAAAGGTAAAATAACCTCTCTGCTCCTCCTTGAGATTCTGTTCTTACCTCGTAGGATGGCATTAGCCCTTTTGGCCACCGTGTAGCATGGGGGGTACTCTTGTTTAGCTGATTATCTACCATGACCCCCAAGTCCTTTCCAGGGCCCCTGATTCCCAGCCTAGAGTCCCCCATCATGTAAGCATGGCCAATATTCTTTGTTCCTGGTTGGATTACTCTACATCTGGCCAGATTGAGATGCATATTGTTCAGTTGCTCCCGGTTTACCAAGTGATTGAGATCACTCTTTGGTCTGTAACCTGTCCTCTTCGTCATTTCCCGCTCCTCCAATCTTTGCCTACAGACTTGGGTCAGTGATGACAAACATGTTAAACAGGGCCAAGAACTGCTCCCTGTGGAACCCCACTCGAAATACTGCCACTCGATGATGATTCCCTGTTCACCATTACATTTTGAGACCTGGTGGGGGAGGTGATATCTTTTATTGGACCAACTTCTGCTGGTGAGAGAGACGAGCTTTCAAGATTACCCAGAGCTCTTCTTCAGGTCCGTGTGGGCTCGAAAGCTTGTCTCTCTCCCCAACAGAAGTTGGTCTAATAAAAGACATCCCCTCCCCCGCCTGGTTGCTCCAATGTCCTGGGACCAACTCAGCTAAAACAACCTTACCTGTGACATTTTGAGACTTGTCAGTCAGTCATCTTTTAATCCATTGGATGGGTACCAGGTTAATTCTTAATTTGTTCTAGTCAAATGCCTTCTAGAAGTCCAAGTCTATTACATCAATGCTATTCTCTTTATCGGTCAAACTGGTAATCTCATTAAAAGAAAATAACTGGTTAGTTTGACAGGCTCCATTTTTCATAAACTGGTGTTGATTGACATTAATTTCATTACCCTTCTTTAGTCCTTTATTGATTGAGTTCCAGATTAGCCACTCCATTATTTTACCCAGGATCAGTGCAGACCGATAGAACTGTAATTACCAGGGTCATCCCATTTTTGTTTTTCCCATAAATATTGGCACATCAGTAGCTTTCTTGTAATCCTCGGGAACTTCCCTAATGTTCCAAGACTTAATGAAAATCAACAGTAACGGTCCAGCGAGCCCCTGAGACAGCTCTTTTAAAACTCTTGGGTGCAAGTTATCTGGACCTATTGATTTAAAAATGATAACTTTAGTAGCTGCTGTTTAACATCCTCCTGTAGTATTGTCATCGTCGTCATCACTGTGATATGATTACATCCTCTGTTTTGTCCCAAATACAAAACAGAAATATGTATTGAACACTTCTGCCTTTTCTGCATTATTGATGATTCTACCATTTCCATCTAGTAATGGACCATTGTTAGCGTTCTTTTTGTTCGTAATATACTGAAAAAACACCTTCTGCTGGCCAGAGATTCCTCCTTGTGGCCTTTTGCTTTCCTTATCACTTTCTACAAGTCTGATCTTCTGATTTATATTCATTAATATACGCTTCCCCTTGCTTCCATTTGTTATCTGTTGTTTTTTTATTTTTTGTTGCTGTGACGCAGCAGGGAGTGGTGTGGATTTGACCTGGGAATGTTGCAGGGGAGTTTCACTGGGGATGGGAGACTTCCCTTGAGGGACGATACCTGAGCCAGGAGGGGGGTTGGGGCGAGGTGACACCTTCTGCCTGGGAAACTGGACAAAGGCTGGAGGAGGAGCTGGCAGGGGGCTGGGTGAGATGGCTGGAGGGGTTTCCAGTTTTGGGGAGTTGACTGGGGAAGAGGAGGGAGCCCCAAGGCTGGGGTCTAATCTCCTTGCCCCCAGAAGGGCCTGACTAAGGGGTCCCGTTTATGCCTGCAAGCTCTGGTCTGGACTGTGTTCCTGTTGTCTCTAATAAAACTTCTGTTCTACTGGCTGGCTGAGAGTCACGGTGAATCGCAGGAAGTGGGGGTGCAGGGCCCTGACTCCCCCTCACGCCGTGACAATTGCCTTTTGCTTCCCTTCTGAACTGGGTTGTTGTTTTAGCTAATGCAGCTTTCCTTTCCGATTATGGACTTGTGGCTTTTGGGGCATCTAGCAAAATGTTCTTAAATAAATAATTCCAAATGGTCATTTTTATTTTCAGTTTGAATTCTTCCTCATGGAAGATGCCATGGTTGATCGTTGTTTTTAGCTTTGTGAAACTGGCCTTCTGAAAGCCCCAAGTATATAGATCTGCAATTACCTGGGTTGTCCCATGTATATTACTGGTCTGGACTTTAGTTTGTTTGCACATAACAAACGTGATTAATAACCATTCACTTTTAGTTCTGTGACCGATTCCTTGCTATGTGTCAGGATAGGTGCAATATAGAACCCCCATGATGGATCTCACCCTTTTTGAGTTCGGACCTTCAGGAAGCTTGGCTGAGTGAAATGGAAGGATTTGCTGGGGCTAGAGTGCTTTCCACAGCTAAGGGGAAGTGGCTGGGAGAAGAGGAAGATTTTTCACCTTGCGTACAGTGAAATCATGAAACACTCCCATGCACCATCTCTTACACGTCGCACTGCCCTGCCAAGGGAAACGTTAACATTAACTGAAGAGCATCGAGTAGGAGAAGGGAGGTGTGGTGCCTTTCACATACAGCATTAGGAGAAACCATTACGATGTCTGGTGCTGTGTCCACACTTCAAAAGAGATGCGGACAAATTGGAGAGGGGTCAGAGAAAAGCGACAAGAATGATCTGAGGTCTGGGAAACCTGCCTTCGAGTGAGAACCTGAAGGAGCTCAATCAACCTGGTTTTATGAGAGAAGGTTAAAGGTGACTGGGCCATGGTGTATAAAGCCTGCCTAGGGAGGAGATGGCTGAGAGCAGATGTCTCGCTAGCTGGGCAGACAAAGGCAGCACAAGAGCCGGTGGCACGACAGTTTCAGGCTCCGAGTTTTGGTAGTGAGGGTAACTCACCATTGGAGCAGATTGAAGTGGGGATTTACGTGATGTTTCCAGGAAGGACGTGCATGGCAGAGACCCACCTGGCCAGGGATTGCTGGTTACAAATCCACTCTTGAGGCAGCGCAGAAGACAGGAGGTGTGCACGTCAGCTACTGGTGCTGTCTGGCTGGTGTGGCAGGGTCCTTAAAGAACGTGCTGACACTGACCCATATCAACAAATGCCAGAGTTGAAGAGCAGGGTGTGTTCTGGAGACACACTGCTGAGGTGCCTGGCTTTGCAGCATGCCTGACTCGCTGGACTGCTCTGTGATCCTGGCTCCAAGGTGGGAATTCTCCTCCTTTCTGGTTCACCTGGCAGCGCCCAGTTGCCACTTTTGTGGGTGACCCTTGGAGTGGTGAGGGGAGCTTGATGCAGCTTCCAGGAGGAGGGTGTAGTTGTCCCAGGCATCTGTGACTGCTCAGCCACAGAAACCCCTGGGAAGCAAGTCCCCAGCCCCATGCAGCAACACGGTGAAACATCTGCTGCATCCCCTGGTGTGTTGCTGCTCCCAGCCCTTACGTGGAAGCAGAGTCCTGCCTGAGGAGTGGTGTCCTGCTGCCCCTCCCCGTGGCACCTGGCTCCCCTGACGCTCTGGTGTTCGGCCCCTCCCCGTGGTGCCCGGCTCCCCGATGCTCTGGTGTCCAGCCTCTCTCCGTGGTGCTGGGGAGCCGGGCTCCCTCGGCACTTAGCTCCTGTGGAGCTGGGCTCCATTGGCGCTCTGTGGACATAGCAGGTTTGGTCAGCCTTTGGCCTAGTTTAAGGGATGGGATTTCAGTGCCCGGCGGTTCAATGTGCTGATTAGTCCCTCAGTGACTCCAGAGTTAGGTAATTATTAAGTGCCCTCCTTTGGCAGGGCTGTCAGTCCGGGTCTGCGTGGGGAGGAGAGGTCTGCACACAGCAATTGGCCGTCTGAGCAGCACCTGCTGTCACTGCGAGCTTCAGGAAGGTTGCCAGTCAGGGGAGCAGTCTGGGCCCTGTGGCCTGCGTCCTCTTCTTCCCGACCCCCACTCCCGCGTGGTGAGTAGCTGCACAGAGCTTCTAGAGAGAGCTCGGGGGGCCTGTTGTACATTGTAGTGGCAGAAGGGACCGTCTGGTGTCTTACACACATGGGCCGGAGCCTTCTGTTGGGTTCGTTTCAGTGGAATACCGGGGCCCAAAGTCTCATGTTACCGTGCCCCTGACTCCATCCAGCACTGACCAGTGAAATGGTTCAGGGCTTGGAGTGCAGAGACCGTGGCATGCTTGGCCCCATGGCACCAACCTCCCTTTAAAAATCTGTGTAACCGGCTAGTGAAGACACAGAAAAGGCAGGAAAAAGCTGCAGCAGTTGAACTCTAGAACACTGAGTGAGGCATGTATGGAACCACGTCCCGTGTTCTCTTTCCCTGGGAGCTGCGAAGGAGCTCTCCCTCCCTGTCTGATGGTCCTTAAGATGATGTTAAAGATGGCGGTAACTACCCCTTTGGGGAAGAAAAGCTGGGCTGGGCGGCTGGTGGTAAAGCCCAGTCCTGCTGCCTTTAAGCCAAACACTCACAGAAGGGGGCAGGAAGGAACAGCAAAGAGAAAATGCAGCATTCGTCTCCGGTGCCGACTGTCGCTTGCAGTCTTGCTGCTGGAGCAGACCCAGCTCGGCCGGATCTGCCACTCTGACACCTGGGAGCCTGTGTCCGCATCGGCCCATTTCGAGCATGGCTTTCAGCTCCCTCTGGTCACAGGGTCAGCAGTGCGGCAGATGAGACGACATTGGCTAGCGAAGCCAGATTATTACACAGAAGGCAAAACGAGAGGGCCAGGAAGGAGAAGAAATACAGGGGGAGGGAACGGACATGGGGTGGGAATCCACGTCTCACATGTTTGGGATTTAGCCACAGCCGGTGGAGGTGACACTGTCACCTGGGTCCCTCTCTCTGGCCTGGTCTGGTCAGGATGTCTCCTAGGATCTGGACAGGGAAGGCCTGGGTCCCGGGAGACAGTGGGGGTGGCAGTCTTGGGCGAAACTGGCTCCTTTCACTCCGTCTCAGCCATTTGGACTCCCCTTCCTGCCCTGCCCAACAGAATCTCCATCTGAATGTGCCACCAGGGGATGATGGTGGAACAGCCCAGCCCTCATTAGTTCGTTCTCTTGTTAGGTCTGACTTCCAACCCACCCACTGTGCTCCGTTAACTTTGGGTTCCATTCTCCTGGGTTTAACAGCTCTGATCTTAACACAGCCCTTGGGTGGGAGCAAGCGCTCGTCATGTCTGATTTTCCGACTTTTCTCAGCACCGTTCTGTGACGGTGGAGTTGGACTTTTGTTCCGGAGTGCAGACCTCTGCCCAGAGCCTCCACTGTAGGAGGAGGCAATTCCTTTTCCTTCCTCGGACACCATGCCCACCAGCCAGCTATCCTGCGGCTGAGCTAGAGTGGCTCTTTGGAAAGAGACATCTGGTTCTGATTTACAGGCACCAAGGGATGGCGATTCCATCAGGGCTCAGGTCAGTTACCCAGGGGTTAGTTAGCCTCACCGTTACACATTGGCACCTTGTTTCAAGTTTGAACTTTGCTACCTGCAAATTCCAGCTGTTGGATTTTGTTCCATCTTTGCCTGCTGGAGAAAAGAGCCCTCCACCATCAGAGAGCTGCTCTGAACCGTCGCTGTGAGAAGCGAGATTCCCAGCTTGTGCGACCTACAGGCTTGGTTTCTAGACCTTGCATTTGGCTGTAATAAAATGCACGTGGTTCAAGGGAGGCCATATTGCCGGGCTGCAAGGATCAGAGAGGATAAGGGCAGGTTTCATGGGCAGGTCATAAGTCTCTTTCCTTCTAGGTTCTCGAGATCCTGGACGCTTGGGGAAGAAACAGTCAAACCCCCGCCCCCCCTTCCAGTTTTCTATACTGTTTTGTATAAATAATGGAAAAGTGAAGGGAAACGGAAAAACAAAGAAAAATCCCATTAATAATAAACACCAAATTCATCCAGTTCGTCCAGTTGTGAGGTGAATCAAGCAAATTACTATCCCGAATGATTCCTACCCTGACGCTGGTGACCGTCCATTGAGGTGTCAGCCCCAAAACTGGGCTTTGTGCCAGGGAAGTTTAAAGGGGTCCAGAGGGGGAGCAAACTAAACCCCAAGTGCATGTATTGTGTTGCAGTTTCCATGCCAGTCATGAGCTGCTTGCCCACAGCTCAGTGGCTAGGAGACGCGTGTTCTGCTCTCAGAATAGCCCAATGCGTGGCTAACAGAACTGGTTACGTTTAACTGATTCTAGATGGAGGTAGCTGCATCCTCGGGCGTACACAGATGGACAGCCCCAGCCCCTCGAGAGACGTATGGGCTGTCTTGAGGTGGTGGTTTGACCTAGGGCTGTTCTGGGTGTCTTGAGGTGCTGTGCTGATACCTGCTGTGGGCTCTCTGCGAGCACGCTTGCCCCCTCATTGCCAGTGAGCACCAATGGCATTAACAAAAACAAGCTCAAGGCCGCTGAGCTAGCAGGGGCCCCCTCTACCGAGAAAAATCAAACTAAAACCAAAAAGCTGAGCTTTCTGCAAGATGGTCGTAGTGACTTCCGGACAGATTAGCCGGTGAACTGCCTGGCTCAGCTGATCCACAGCGATGGACTGAGTGACTGACTGGGCTTGATAATGGCCAGTCTTCAAATCCTGCTGATCTCTGCAAAGAGCTGCAGGTGTTGCTGGCCCGGTTGTGGGGGAGGGAACACAGACCTCAGTGGTACCAGAGTTCAGGCTTCTAGGCATGGGCTTGGTTTGTCCTGCCTCGTGTAGCACCTCCTGTGGCCAATGGAAGCAAGGCCCTGACAGCCTAGTCAGGTTAGATTAGATGGTTTGTGCAGACAAAGATCTGGCAAATCCCACAAATAGTGGGAGGTGCAGACACGCTGAGTCAGGTGATTTTGCAAAGTCAGGTGATTTTGCCAGCGTCTCTTGGTCACAAGGACTCCAGCTTGTGCCGTTTGGAGCCACCAAAATGATCAAACCATGTCAAGCTAGTGTGAAGCTGGAACTAAAGTCATAAACACCAGTTACCTGGCCATGCAGACAAAAAAGTGGTACTTCCCTTTTCCCTGTCTCCCCGGAAGCTCAACTGTGAATGGGATATTTTTTTATGGCACTTTTTTTTTTAAACACCCAAAATGTGGGTGAAAGGTTAGAGTCTAACTCTGTTTGAGCAAAAGGGCTTTTCCCTGGAAGAAAGGTGGTGTGTGTGATATATATGAATAAAAACAGGGTAAATGGGATAGGCTTGCCACCCTTCAATCCTGGGAAAAATAATGGAGCAGCTGATACAGGACTTCATTAATGAAAAACGAACAAAGGGTAATGTCATTAATGCCAATCAGCATCTTGTCAAACAAAATAATCTCCCTTTCTGAGTAGTTTCTGTTTAACACAGCACAATACTGTACTTGCTTTTTGTGTGTCTCTCTGCTGCTGCCTGATTGTGTACTTCTGGTTCCAAATGTGATGTGTGGTTGACCGGTCAGTTCGTAACTCTGAGGTTCTAGTGCAGTTCTTGGCCCTATGCATTTTTTGTCAGTGACTTGGGAGAAAACATCAAATCGTCACTGATAAAGTTTGCGGATGATCCACAAATTGGGGGAGTGGTAAATAGTGAAGAGGACAGAGCAGAGCACTGACCCAGGGTGATCTGGATCACTTAGTAAGTTGGGTACAAACAATGTGCATCTTGACACCGCTAAATGTAAATGTACACATCCAGGAGCAAAGAATGCAGACCACCCTTACAGGCTCGGGGGTTCTATCCTGGAAAGCAGCGACCCAGGAAAAGAGTTGCAGGTGGTGATGGATAATCAGCTGAACATGAGATCCCAGTGTGTTGCTGTGGCCAAAAGGGCTAATGCGATCCTTGCGTGCATAACCAGGAGAATCTCGAGTAGGAGCAGAGAGGTTCTTTTACCTCTTTCTTTGGCACTGTGTGACCATTGCTAGAATCCTGTGTCCAGTTCTGGTGCCAACCATTCAAAAAGGATGTTGATAAATTGGAGAGGGCTCAGAGAAGAGCCACAAAAATGGTTAAAGGATTACAAAACCTGCCTTACGGTGATTGATCTCCTAGAGTCTATCTGTTTACCTTAACACAGAGAAAGTTAGGGGTGATTTGATCACAGTTTATAACTGCCTAACATGGCAAACAAGTCTTTGATAATGGGCTCTTCGATCTAGCAGACAAATATATAACACGATCCAATGGCTGGAAGTTGAAGCTAGACAAACAGACTGGAAATAACCTGAACCTTTTTTTTGTACCGTGAGGGTAATTAACCATTTGGGACAATTTCCCAAGGGTTGTTGTGGATTTTCCATCACTGGCAGGTTTTCAATTGTGCTGAGCTGTTTCTCTGCAAGGTCCACTGATTCAAACAGGAAGGAATTCAGGGAAGTCCTATGGCCTGTGTTACCCAGGAAGTCAGACAAGATGTTCACAGAATCACATTTGGTTTTAGAATATCTGAACCTATGTAAAACCACATTTGGAATTCAGTGTTAGTAAGGCGCTCACTACGGGCGGTGCATAATGGAGGCTAGGTGAGGCTAAGCCTCCCAAACCTTGCACTGCCCTGGGGAAGTGGGGGGGGGGGGGAGTGGCAGATTACCCTACAGGGCTTGTGCCCCAATTTGGGGCCCCTGGAAAAATTTCTCCCCACCTCAGACCTGGGGCTGGAGGAGCTGTTGCTCCCAGCCCCGGAGCTTTTCCAGTCTCGGGGTGCTGGAGGGGGAGGGAAGGGGTAGGAAGTGGGGGCAGAACAGGAGCGGGGCTGCAGGAGAAGGGGTGGAACAGGGGAGGGGTTCCAGGCTTGGAGCTCTGGCTAGGGAGAAGGAGAAAGACCTGAGTGGATCAGGCAATCACAGGATGCTTGTGAGCCACTGATGAGATGCAGCAGTGGGTTTTTTTAAGCAGTTTTTTGATTCTTGGATGCATCAGGCAAGGTATGTCCAGTCGAGACGGGGAAGTAGGAATGCCGTTGCATAAGGCGCTGGTAAGACCTCCGCTGGAATGTTTTGTGCAGTTCTAGTCACTTGTGTTCAAGAAAAAGGGATCCAAAGTGGAACAGGTACAGTGAAGGGCAGCTAGGCTAATCTCTCTGATTGGAGGGGTGGTCTCTGGAGAGGAGACTAACTTGTTTAGCCCAGCACAACGAAGGCTCATGGGATCTGATTGCCCTAGAAATACATCAGGGTAAATGCCAGGGCGAGAGAAGAGCTAGTGAAGCTAAAAGACAGTGTTGGCACAAGAACAAATGGGGACGAACTGGCTGGCAGTAAACTGAGGCAGGAAATGAGAAGCAGGTTTCTAACCTCGGAGGAGGGAGGTCCTGGACCAGCCTCCCAAGAGGAGCAGTGGGTGCAAATGTGCTCACTAGCTTAAAGACGGAGCAGGGTGAATTTTGTGATGGGAATGATGCGATTGAGTGACGGCTGGCAGGAGGGGACTGGAATTAAAGACCCAGGGGGTCCATTCTGGCCCTTGTGTGATGGGACCCAGAGTGACTTAAAGGAACGTGATTTGGGATGTAAGCCTGGGATGTCAGACGGGTCCTTCATCCCCCCACAATGGGCTGGCTCAGGCTGGTCACTGGGAGAGTTGGCCCCGACGTAGCTCCGGTTTCATCCTCCCATGCCTGTGGGCTTTGCTTGGACCCGTGGAGAGATTTGTGAGCTGAAAAGTAGCCCAGCTTGCACATGCACTAATGGGCTCAGGCACACCGGTGAGCACTCATGCATGCTAGCAAGCAAGGGTGCAGTGGTGCAGGCTCACAAATGAGTGCTTATGTACCCTAGACTGGGCAGGTGCAGTGGCATGGGTGCACCAGTGAGTGCTCATGTTCAGTAGTGGGCATGGCGCACTGGTGCGGGTGCACTGGTGAGTGCTCGTGCACGCTAATGGGTATGGGTGCAGTGGTGCATGTGCAGCAGTGAGCCCTTATGCATGCAGTGGCACGGGTGCACTGGTTAGCGCTTGTGCATGCTAGTGAGCACAGGTGAGCGTGCACATGCTAAAAACAGGATAGTACAAGACTCCCTTTACAAATACTCCCTTCCCATCAGGGTTTAGGGCACCCCATTCCCCCCAGTACCTTTGTTTCCTGCAGCCCTTAGCACCGGGGCTGCTGCATTAGATGTTTAAGGAGCGGCTCTGCAGCCAAGGTCAGGTCATGCCTCAGCCTTAGTCCATCTGTTCAGCTCAGGGGAAGGGAATGGGTAAAGGAAGGTGCTGAGGCAAAAGGTCCATGCTGGGCCAGGCAGAAGGGGCAGGGCAGCTTCTACCTCCTGTGACAGGAGCTCCCCTTCTCAGGGACCCTAAATCCCGTCCCCTCCCCACCCCCCAAACGCTAAGGGCCCCAGCTGAGCTCAGTCAGCCTTAGCAGCAAGATTAGGCCATGATGGGGGTGCAGACAGCTGTGTCATGGTACCATGACAGCTGTTGGCTCAAAGCACTGGCCAGCAGCCAAAACTGGCCTGGACGGTGCAGCCTGCCTGCCCCAGGAGTGGCGTTGGGGGCAGAGGCTACTGCGGCTGCCCACCCAGGTTGTTGCATTTAATTTCCATTGTTTGAAAGGGATAGAAAAATGGCTCCCGTGCTGGGTCCTGCTGAGCTTCCCAGCTAGCCGGGCCCCTGCCCTACGGCTCTCGTCAGAACAGCTCCGTGCTCCTGACGGGGCTGGTGGGAGGCAGCTGTGTGAGGCATGGCCTAGGGCACAGGAGACCTGGGTTCTCTTCCCAGTTCTGCCCTGGCAGCGGGACCTCGGGCAAGACCCTTCGCCTCGCGGTGACTCAGTTTCCCCATCTGTAAGACGTGTGAATGACACTGACCTCCTTTGTGAAACGCTTTGAGCTCTCCTGCTGCACTAGGTAAGGACTGGCTGTCACTGTTCATTGGTGGAAACTGGCCTGGCTGGGCAGCTGAGGTGCAGCTTGAGACCCCAGGGGTGGGTTTCCTGTGTTCCCAGACCAGGCCCCGTTGCTGTTCTTGCACCATTGCCATGGGGTGCGTGCCTGCCATGCTGCCCCCCTGCATGTACAGGAGACCGAGGCTTGCCCGGGGGCTGGGCCAGAAACCCTTCTGTTGCTGGCATGTCCTGGGTTAGGCCTGCTGGCGCTTTCTCTCTCTGCTTGGGCTCGGCGTCCCGTGTGCACCCCGTGTGTGGGGTGGCTGAGGAATGAAGCATCTGCCCGGGGCCTGGACCCACAGCTGCTTGACTTGCACAACTGGTTTGGGTGGCACTGTTGTGAACTTGTGGGTGTTTTTTTTTCCTTTTTTTATGGAACGCTTCGCGAATTTGCTTGTCATCCTTGTTGGGTGGCTCTTAGGCCAGGGAGGAGCCCCAGGTGCCAGAGAAATGGGCTGGTGGGGGCCATTGGATCCTGCTTCTGCAGGGCTGGAGGTGTGGGTGCTGTTCTCTGCATGGGGAGAAGGCAGCAGGCGCAGGGAGGCTGTCTAGCCTGGCGTAGAGGGGCTAGGGTAGGCGGAGGGGGGTGCAGTAAAGGCAGCAGTGCCATGGGGAAGAATGGGAGGATGGCCTGGGCTGAGTGCTGTGGGCCTGGCCAGCAGTGCTTCCTGGGGTGCTGCACAGGCAGTACCAGCCCCTCCCCTCCAGAGCTGGCACAGGCTGGGGCAAGGGACAGGACAAGGCAGCCTCTGGGCCGGCTCTGATGTTGGGTGGGGTTTAACGAGGGGGGGTAGCCGAACAGGGGGCAGGGCGGCTGGACAGAGCCTGAAGCGAGCAGGCTGGAGGGAATGGCCAGTCAGCGAGCGGGAGAAAGTCCTGCTGAGGCAGCTCTGGCTGCATCTTCCCTCCTGGGGCCACCTCCCCACCTACCCCCCACCTGCCTCTTCCCCTGGGCCAATCCCCCCCACCTGCCTTTTCCCCCACTGTTGCATCCCTTCACCTCTGCCATCACGGCTCCGGGTGTGTTCCCCCGCCACCCGCGGTCACCAGCTGTCCCGATTTTTATGGGACAGTCCCAGTATTCAGGGCTTTGTCTCATATCAGCTTCTGTTGCCCCCGTCCCAGTAGCTCACACCTGCCATCTGGTCACCCTGCCCACAGCTCCCGCTGATTTTCCTGCCCAGCGCTACAGCCCCTGCTGTGGCTGTTCTCTGCCTGTTTCTGCCACCTTCACTTTTGCCCCCAGGGGCTGGCTCCTCCCTGGAATTTCCTTCTCCTTCCAGCCCATAAGGCTGGGGAAAGGGGGTGCCGCATGGTCCTAGTGCCTCTGGAGGTCATCCCAGCTCAGTTCTGGTCTATGGGGTGCTCCCAGCAGAGCTCCCAGTGCAGACTCGGGACCTACGGAGGCTGCCTTGGTGGCTGCTGGTCTCAGTCACTGCCCTGTGCTGCTCCCTCCGTCAGCGAGCAGCCTCTCTGAGCCTGGGCGTTGCCGTTTCTTCCCCTCCATGTGTGGGGTGGGACCCCACCGCATCCCTGCGGGCAGGGCAGGGTAGGGACTCTGGGGGCTGAGGACTCATCTCCCCAGCCAGGGGCTGACGGCCTCTTGTCTCTGTTCTGCAGATTCGTTTGTGAACAGCCAGGAATGGACCCTGAGCCGCTCGGTGCCTGAGCTCAAAGTGGTGAGTGCTTGGCCCAGCATGCTCTGCCTGCAGAGCCCTTTGGAGGGCCTGTGGCTGGATGTGTGCATGCTTGTGAGCAGTGGGAGGGAGACCCCCGTGCTCTGGGGGAGGTGGGGCAGGGCTGCCGTGTACATGACCCCTTGGATGGTGTCACGGGGGCAGGGGCTGGTCGCTCTGGAACCCTGGGAATGAAGTCAGAGGGGGCCTCTGGCAGTGTGACTCCCCTCGGGGCCTGCTCTCACCAGGGCAAGCCCCCTCCTCCTGGATCTGACCTCGGAGCATTCAGCCCCCTGTTCACACCATGAGTGCCCTGCAGCGAGTAGGGGACACCTGGGGAGCCTCACATGCCCCCAAAGGGCCCTGCCCCCCACTCCACTGCCAGCCGTGACTCCCAGCCAGTGTGTGACACAGATGGGTTCGATGAAGTGAGCTGTAGCTCACGAAAGCTTATGCTCTAATAAATTTGTTAGTCTCTAAGGTGCCACAAGTCCTCCTTTTCTTTTTACAGATGGGTTATTAGTTGTGGGGAACGCAGCCTAGAACAGAGTTTGTCAGCACAGGGAGCAGGAACGTTCAGCCCAGTCCATCTTGGGGGGGATCCAGAGCCCGGGGCTCTCCCCGAGTCCCAAACCAGGAGACTGACTCGCTTCCATCTGCCTGGCCTCAGGCCCACCCAGCTGCCTCTACTCCAGCCTTTGTGTCTTTCCCAGGCAAACTGGTCACCTGGTCTCCACCTCTCTTTGTTCTCCAACTGGTGGCAGGGGGCCCGGCCATCAGTTGCCAGGATACAGAGTGTTGGCCCTGGGGTTTTCTGGCAGTCCCACCTGCCCTCTAGGGGGTCTCTGCAGCGATCACACACCCTTATCCCACCGCCTAGAGACTTGTGTAACACACAAGGGAAACTGAGGCATGCACAGTATCCATACAGAACATTAAGAAAACTCCTGTTTTGTCACAGACAGGAAAGGCTGCTGGGCTGGGGTTGGGTCCTTAGACGTGAAAGCCCCAGGGACCATTCTGCCCATCCCATCCAGCCTCCTGCAGAGCCCAGGATCTCCTTCATTCCTGCCCAGCCCATCTGCGGGAGCTAAAGTGGGTGTGTTAGAGAGATTCCCGGTCTGGATTCACCCTGCGTGATGGAGTCTGTCCCCCTTCGCCCCAGTCAGCTGTTCCATTGTTTGTCTCCATTCAGCCCCCATCTGTTCCTGGTGCCCTGTGATGTGGTGATGGGTGCTGCCCCCGCAGTGCCTGGGGGAAACCAAGCTCCTCTCCCCTCCCCTCTGCCTTACTGTTGGCTGCTCCATCCCCCACCCCCGTGTGCAGCCTCGCACTGTTCAAGGCCCTCACGTGTGTGGCCCTGGGCATGGCAGCAGTGTCGAAGTACCTGGATTTCCCTCCTGCTGACGGTGTATCTCACACCTGGCCTTAGGATTCGGGACCTGGCCTGGGAGTTGGGGGGGACAGATTCAATTCCGGGCTCTGCCACAGACTCTCTCTGTGACCTTGGGCAGGTCTCTTTGTTCCTGTGAGCCTGAGCCCCATCCGTGCGAGCCTTTTCCGTACAGTTCGCTGGGTGTGCAGCATGGCCAGGCTGTGCTCAGAACGGGAGCCAGCTCTCCCTGCGCATCGCACCGGCAAAGAGCTTCTGGCATGGCTAGGTCCTGCCCAGTCTCCCAGGGGCCCTCAATGGATGCCCTCTCACCAGCACCCCACCTGGCTGGCGCTGGAGCTGCGTCTGACAGCGACACCTCAGCATGCCTGGGAAGTGTTCTCTGTCTGCATAGAACTTCAGGGATTTTAAGTCTGAAAAACCTGCCCTGTAGTGAGAGACTGGAGAAACTCATTCTGCTTAGCTTAGCAAAGAAACGGTTCACAGCCCAGAAGGGCCTAAGTGGGGAGGAGATTTGATCTCCCAGACGAAGGCAGAACACGAGCCAGTGGCTGGAAGTTGATGTTGGCAAAGTTCAAATGGGAAATAAGCAATTTTTTTCCCAGCAAGGATAACTCCCCATTGGAACAGTTGGCTGTCACGGAGTCCTCGGGCAATGCTCTGGAACTGCTCCCTATGAAGCCAGGCAGGACTCTGGGGGAGTCTCCTCTCTGGGAGCAGCCTGTCTGCAGGACACACAGCTCACCCGGCTCCCCCCTTCCTGGGGCTGACCTCGGAGCATCCAGCATCCTCTGCCCCTCCGTGCGCTTCCTGCAGCAAGTCTGCCCAGGCGGGGTCCTGGGGGAGGCCAGAAGGTCCTGCACCCAAACTCCACAGTCAGACGTGACTCTCAGCCACCCAGGAAAACAGGTTTATTAGACGACAGGAACATGGTCTAACGCAGAGCTTGTAGGTACAGAGAACAGGACCCCTCAGCCGGGTCCATTTTGGGGGGCAGTGAGCCAGACAACCACGCCTGCACTTCACTCCTTGTCCCCAGCCAGCCCCAAACTGAAACCCTCTCCAGCCCCTCCTCCTCTGTGCTCTGTCCCTTTCCCGGTCCAGGAGGTCACCTGATTCCTTTGTTCTCCAACCCTTTAGCTCTCCCCTTGCAGGGGGGAAGGGCCAGGCCGTCAGTGGCCAGGAAACGGTGTTGGCCATTCTCTTTGTCCAGACCCCTGCACACACCTGCCCTCTAGGGCTCTGCAACGATCATACACCCTTATCCCACCACCTAGTTACTTAAGAACTGCATAGGGGAAACTGAGGCACCCCCACAATATTCAGAGGAAACATTAAGAACAGTCCTGCTTCGTCACACTGGCCTGGATATGGGATGGGTGTGACGAGTTCTCCCCAGGGCGCCACCTGGAACTGGGGTGCCGCTGAGCCCCCTGACCCACCAGCCTGGGCTCTCTCTCACACCGTACTGCTGTGACAAGCTACAGAGCCCTCCAGTCTGCATGTTCACCAGCACACGTACAGGTAGGGACACACCCAGCTGCAGTTATATGCAGTCTCTCTGACCAACCCCTGCATAGGAAGGCTACAGTTAAGGCAACTCCTAGCTCCCCAGGCACTCACCCCCCCGGAGTATAAACCCAGAATTATACTGTCTTGTGCCGCACAGGGAACTGTACAGCGTAAGCTCATAAAATTTGCCCCCTCTCTCAATGTGGAGAGGAATGTGCAGCAGCCGTCTGCCCCTGTTTAATGATTCCCACACACTGGTTTAGATAAAGCAAAAACAAGTTTATTAACTACAAAAGATAGATTTTAAGTGAATATAAGGGGTAGCAAACAGATCAAAGCAGATTACCAAGTGTGATGAAGTGGGAATGTTCTTATTGTTTTCTCTGAATACTGTGAGTGCCTCAGTTTCCCCTATGCAGTTCTGAAGTATCTTGGTGGGATCAGGGGGTGTGATTGTGGCAGAGTCCTAGGGGGCCAGTGTGATGGTGTCTGCACAAAGAATGGCCGACACCCTGTCTCCTGGCAACTGATGGCCTGGGCCCCTCTTCTGCAAAGGTGCCAACTGAAGGTGTTGGAGAACAGAGAGATCAGGTGGCCTCCTGGCCCGGGAAAGAGACAAAGGAGAGGAGGGGTGGGAGAGTTTCAGTTTTGGAGCTGGCTGGGGAAATGGAGGGAGGCTCAGATGGGGCTCTGACCTCCCTGACCCCCAAGACTGACCTGACTGAGGGGTCCTGTTCTCTGTACCTACAAGCTCTGTGTTAGACCATGTTCCTGACATCTAATAAACCTTCTGTGTTACTGGCTGGCTGAGAGTCCCGTCTGACTGCGGAGTTGGGGTGCAGGACCCACTGGCTTCCCCAGGAGCCCGCCTGTGCGGACTCGCGGTGGGAAGCGCATGGTGTGGATGGGGATGCTGAATGCTCCGAGGTCAACCCCAGGAAGGTGGAAGTTGTGTAAGCTTCTTGCCCTGGGGAGAGGAGGCGTCTCCAGAGTCCTGACTGGCTTCGTAGGGAACAGTTCCAGAGCATCGCCCAGGGACTTGGTGACAACTGGTGGCACAGGTGGCGATGTACTGCATCCCGTGAATGGTGCTTCTTGCAGTAAGTGACTGGGGAGCAGTAAAACAAAGGGGGAATAACAAGGACCAGGCGTGCTGAAGGCTCAGAGAGGGGCGGTTTCAGGGGGCGAAGGAGCTACGCTTAACCCCTGGGAGCGTGTGACCAGCAAAAAGGACTATTGCAGTGATGGGTTCCCCCTGGAGACTGCGCTGAGCGGTTCCAGGGGCGAAGAAGTCTGCGGCTAGACCCTGGGAGAAAGGTGGTGACCTTGAGAAGGGCTGGCACCCTAGGAGTTCTTCCTGGAAACCGTGGGGAGCTGAGAGCACACAGGCCTGCGAGTCCACAACAACTTGGGAAGAGCGGGAGTGATGGCCTGTCACCATCTCCTTAAGAAGGACATTGTAACCCTGTGCAAAAAGAGAGGGTTGCGCATTGGAAAGTTCACCAAAGCACAGTTAATCGTGCAGCTGGAGGACGATGACCACTCTAAGGAGCAGATTCCTGACCCAAATGGGGCTACAAGAGGATCTGGGAGCAGCTGAAGTGGTAGCCAGACATCCCCAAGAGTCCTGTCCCCAGCCAGATGGAGGTCTTCACGCTCGGGTTCCCCATCAGGGGATCAGAAATCGATGGGATTGGAGCTGAGTCCGAGAGAGCAAGAGGACTGTGAGAGACAGCGAGAGCCCGAGAAAGAGCTGCAGAAGCATCAGCAGCATGAACTGGCGATGGTGGAGCAGAGAGACATAGGGGACTTCCCAGGGTGAGTGGGGATAGACCCCAGGGTGCCAGTTCCGCAGGGAACCTCGATACTAAATTGTTTTCCCGGTTAAGGAGGGGAAAGATGTGGATGCCCACCTCACTGCCTTTGAGCAGGGTGGCAATTTGAACCAGGGGGGCCCTGCGGAAAAGCCCCGGTATCTAGCTCCCTTGCTGCGTCCCAAGGCCATAGATGCCATCAGCCAGATGGGTGGGGTGGTGGACAGGCTTCCACTCCTGGCCCTGGCCTATATGTCTGTGTGGAGTCTTCTGGGCTCAGGCCCCTCGGATCCCCAGTGGGAGCGGAAGATGGTGATCAATGGGGAGACGTTCCCAGGGTGGCGAGACCCTGGGACCGAGAGAACTTGTGAAGAAGTGGGACTGTTCTTAATGTTTCCTCTGAATATTGTGGGGTTGCCTCAGTTTCCCCTATGCAGTTCTTAAGTCTCTAGGGGGTGGGATAAGGGTGTGTGATTGTTGCAGAGCCCTAGAGGGCAGGTGTGTGCAGGGATCTGCACAGAGAATGGCCGACACCCTGTCTCCTGGCAACTGATGGCCTGGGCCCCTCCTCTGCAAAGGTGCCAACTGAAGGTGTTGGAGAAAAAGAGATCAGGTGGCCTCCTTGCCGGGGAACAAGACAAAGGCTGGAGGAGACTGCTGGAGAGAGTTTTCAGTTTGGAGCTGGCTGGGGAAATGGATGGAGGGCCAGATGGGGCTCTGGCCTTCCTGCCTCCTGAAGATGGACCTGAGGGGTCGTGTTCTCTGCACCTACAAGCTCTGTTTTAGACCATGTTCCTGTCATCTAGTAAACCTTCTGTTTTACTGGTTGGCTGAGTGTTGCGTCTGACTGTGGAACTGAAGTGCAGGACCCTCTGGCTTCCCCAGGAGCCTGCCTGAGGGGACTCGCTGTGGGAAGTGTAGGGTGAGGAAGGGGATGCTGAATGCTCTGAGGTCAGACCCAGGAAGGTGGAAGCTGTGTGAGCTTCTTGCCCTGGAGACAGTCTGGTCCCAGAAAGAGACTTCCCCCGATTCCTGACTGGCTTCATAGGGAGCAGTTCCAGAGCATCCCTCGGTGACTCCGTGACAACTGGTGGCACAGGTGGGATGTATTGCACCCCATGAATGTCGCTTCTTGCAGTAAGTGACTGGGGAGCAGTAAAACAAAGGGGGAATTAACAAGGACCAGACATGCTGAAGGCTCAGAGAGGAGCGATTTCGGGGGGCGGAAGAAATACGCTTAATCCCTGGGAGTGTTTGGCCAGCGAGAAGGACTGTTGCAGTAACGGGTTCCCCCTGGGGACTGCGGCGAGTGGTCCCGGGGTGGAGGAGTCTGCAGCTCGACCCTGGCAAAGAGGGGGTGACCTCAAGAAGGGCTGGCACTCTAGGGGTTCTTCCTGGAAACCGTGGGGACCTGAGAGCACACAGGCCTGCGAGTCCACAACTTGGGGCCTCACTCTGCTGTTCCCATCACCATCTCCTTAAGAAGGACCCAGCCGCAGAAGGATCCCTCCTTGGAGGAGCTGAGGGAACGTGCTGGCTGCAGCGCTGCAAACCCCTGTGGGGAAGGCTGCAGGGACAGATTTCCCTGGGAGAAGGGATTCCTGTACCGGGAAGGGGCTCTCCCAGGGGAAGTAGAACTGTGGGGGATCAGGAGGCAGCTGGGGGGGGGGCCCAGAAGTATCGCCATCGGCTCTCTCGGGACACCAGGGGATCCAGGCCCCAGGCAGCAGCTGCTGCAGAACTGTGACCGGCCCGGAGTCTGGGACCCAGCCCAGTGGCACTGCAGGTCTTGCGACTCCCGCCGGGAGGAGGAGGGGGAAGGCCGGGATAAGGGTGAAGCCCCCTTGAGACCCCTGCCCATCACAGAGGAACCTTTCCAGAAGGGGGCCATGGACATAGTGGGGCCCCTCAGCAAGGCGACCGGGTCAGGGAAGAAATACGTCCTTAGGGTGATGGATTTTGCCACCTGCTACCCAGGGGCGGGGGCTCTGTCCTCCACCGAGGCAGACACCAGGGCAGACACGCTGCTGACCATCTTCAGCAGAGGGGGGTCTCTGGTCCTGCCTTTCGACCTTAAGGGGGCGTCAGCCACCTCCCAGCGCCAGGTGGATCAGCTACTGAGGGGGATGGAGAACTTGGCCTTGGCGTACGTTGAGGATACCTTAGCCAGGCCTGGGAGGAACACGTGTCCCCGGTGAAGAGGGGGCTGGGTTGTCCCAAGGAGGCAGGACTGATGGTAAAAGCTGGAAGGTGTAAGGTGGGGATGGCAGAGGTATCGTACCTGGGCCACAAGGTGGGGAGCAGCTGCCTAAGCCCAGAGCTGGCCCAGGTCAAGATGGGGGCTCTTAAGCAAAAGAGCCCGAATTGCAGCCCTCCAGACTGGAGCGCTGGGAGAAGACCCGATCCCAGTTTGACCCCCGGGGGTTTTGGGGTGGCAAAAGGGCACGGGCCGCAAAAACCTTCCCACATGCGGCCTGCGAGTGCCATCAAGCACACCTGACCTAAGGGAGGGTGTGAAACTGGAAGGGCCTGGTGTAACTCCCACCAAGGAACGGGAGAGATGCTGGGGCATCCATGGGAACGTTGGTGGCTTTGAACTTCCCTAGGTCACCGGCTACAGTGACCCCGCTCAGTTCGGTCTCGAAGGGGGGAGAGATGTGACGAAGTGGGACTGTTCTTAATGTTTCCTCTGAATAGTGTGTGGGTGCCTCAATTTCCCCTATGCAGTTCTTAAATCTCTAGGTGGGGGGATCAGGGGGTGTGATTGTTGCAGAGCCCTAGGGGGCTAGTGTGATTCTGCACAGAGAATGGCCGACACCCTGTCTCCTGGCAACTGATGTCCTGGGCCCCTCCTCTGCAAAGGTGCCAACTGAAGGTGTTGGAGAACAAAGAGATCAGGTGCCTCCTGGCCGGAGAAAGAGACAAAGGCTGGAGGAGGGGTGGGAGAGTTTCAGTTTGGAGCTGGCTGGGGAAATGGAGGGAGGCCCAGACCTGGGCTCTGGCCTTCCTGCTCCTAAGACGGACCTGACTGAGGGGTCCTGTTCTCTGTACCTACAAGCTCTGTTTTAGACCAGGTTCCTGTCTTCTAATAAACCTTCTGTTTTACTGGCTGAGAGTCATGTCTGGCTGCAGACTTTGGGTGCAGGGTTCTCTGGCTTCCCCTGGAGCCCCGCCGGTGCGGACTCACGGTGGGAAGCACACGGTGTGGACGGGGATGCTGAATGCTCCGAGGTCAGCCCCAGGAAGGTGGAAGTTGTGTAAGCTTCTTGCCTGGGGAGAGGAGGCTCCCCTAGAATCCTGACTGGCTTCATAGGGAGCAGTTCCAGAGCATCGCCTGGGGACTCTGTGACATCTAGCAAAGCAGATAACCTAGCATAATAAACAAAAAACACAAACTAAGCTTAATATGCTTAACGTCATACCCTGTCTTGCAGAGTTACCCTGAGCCAGTTTTATCAGGTTGTCCGTTCTTCCAAGTATGAGGCCTGTTTGGGCTCACAGTGGGTGGGGAGGGACGATGTGGAGCAGCACCTTGATGCTGTATTTATCCATCCACACACAAACCTGTCAGGAAAGAATGTGACCAAATTTACCAAGTTGAGCACTTGGGAGTTTGGAAATGCCAGAAATGAGCCTTCCCACGTCCCTGGGGTGTCTACTCTGGCACAGAGTTTGTTTGGGTGATCATATGCTATGTTTCCCTCAGGACCATGCCTTGTTCTGTGCACGGCTTTCCTAGCTATGGAGATGGAATTTCCTAGCATTTATTTTGAAAAAAGAAAAATTGAGGGAAAAATTCATTCATATACAACTGTAAGCATCTTTGCCTCAGTCACCAGCAGGGTTTGAACTCAGAATTTCTGGGTGCAGTGCAAACCTCTACCACTTGAGCTAACAGAGGAACTACATTAGCTAACAGCAGTGGTAGGTTATATCTTCTGTGAAGAAGCCACTAGAGGAGGATGCAAAACACACTGGGTTATTTATACATGAGTAGCCTCACTTTACAGACAGCATGGCTAAGGCCAAAGATGTGCAGGTTCTTTCTGCGAGGCAGCATGGCTAAGGATCCGATTCTGTCAGAGGTCACAGATTCTTTGACTTTAATGGACCTTAATGACTTCTTCAGTTTCAGCCAGCCGCAGCGGTGGGGCTGGAGCAACTGTCAGCCCCTGCCCAGGAGTAGCAGACTAGGGCAGGAGCTGTGGCCCGGCTGGGTCAGCCCCCGCTGCAGGTGCAGCACCCAGGGCCAAAGCAGCAACTGGGCTGGGTCAGCCTTCATCACAGGAGCAGTGGCTGGGGCAGGAGCAGCAGCCAGCAATCAGCCCCTGGCAGGGCTCTGACTTTTAGTATACCCCCCCTCCCCCAGGTACTTTTAGCAAAAGCCAAGGACACATCACAGGCTTCCGTGACTTTTTGTTTGTTACCCACAACCTGTCCGTGACTTTTACTAAAAGTACTCATGACAAAATCTTAACCTCAGGCGGGGCTAAGCAGCTGTGTTACGCACCCAGCTCTGCAAAGGAGCAGGCTGATACTGGCCTGCTTCCCAGTGTGGGGCAACGAGGCCTTGGTCAGCAGAAAGGGAGGTGCACAGAGTGAACAGCACTCAGGAGAAGTGGTGAGGTAAGAACTCTCCTTCTCCTGACTCCTTGCCAAGTGCTGCTTTCCGTAGGCCAGGGGATTTCGATGAGGGAGTACAGCAGGTGAAGGGTCCATTTTGTCTTTATGCGGGGCGCTGTTCTGTGGGCCATGCGGAGGGTTCAGCGGGGTGGGAGGAGCGTGCTTAGTGCACATGGACAGCCCAGAAAAGGAAAGCGCAAGCCAACACCCAGCTGCCGTGAACGTGCTGTTGGGGACTGTCTGCTCTGCAGGTTAGAACTTGGCCACCTCTGACCGGGTTTTCCCAGAGACAGCGGAAGGTGCCTCCCTGATCCCCGGACTATCCTCTTGCCAACTTTCTAGTATCTGCTGCAGCCCCCGGAGGCAGGAGAGCTCTGTAGAGAAATGGTTTTTACCTGTTGGCAGCTGAGCTTGCTCTCCAAAAGAACCGCATTATGGAGACGCCCTGAATGAGCTAGCTAGAAGCAGGCACCGACTTGGCAAATCTCAGCCCATACTGCTCAAGTCCGGCAAAATCATTAGCAACGGGAAACTGGGGCTTATGACGGGTTGTGTCAGGCAACCGTAACTCTAGGCAGCACGGCCAGCCCCACTTGTAAATGTGTGCTCTGCTGCTGGCGGAGAAAGGGCAGATCTTACACCTCATTGCTGGGATCCCAGGTAGCAACTATGGCCAAACCCAAAGCCTGACGCTTTCTCTCTTTCTCTGCATCAGGAGCTGTGTGACTGGTTGTGTGGCCCTTGGGAGGTTGGTGTGTGGGCTGGGAGAAGGATCTCCTTCCCTGTGGGTCAGGCGGTGACTTGACAGCAGAAGTGTCCATCAAAGCACTGGGAGATCTGGGGGCCGGTAGAGGGGCGGCTGGTGCTGGGCCTGCCATGGTTGTAGTTGTAGCTGTTCTGCAGTACAAAGGGAAGCCCACTTGCATTCAGCCACCCTCTCTTGAGCCAGCAGGGCTCCAGCATCTGCTCTTCGCTCCCATCCAGTTCAAGGATGTTCAGTGATCCGCCTGGCGAACCCATGAATGCCACTGGATGGCAAGCTGGGGTGTGCAGTGCCTGGGCCCTCTGAGGTGGGCCTTGCTGCCCCAGCAGTAAGTGTGTGTGTCACCCGCACTGGCCTGGCTGATGTGCTGGCCCCATGTCGATGGGCCAGGCCCTCTAGTGATATTAGCACGGAGGGGGCAGGGCGCTTTCATACACATTTGTGTTGCAGGGCATCGTGGGGAACCTGTCCAGCGGCAAGTCGGCCTTGGTGCATCGCTACCTAACTGGCACATACGTGCAGGAGGAGTCCCCAGAAGGTAAGGGCCTCTTGCCCTCCTGAGGACTATCCCCATGCTGAGCTCTGGGCAGGGGAAGATGGGCTCTGACTCCTAGTCCCTGGCTTAAGAAGTGACCCCACAGCTAGACTTCTCTCTGGTCAATGCCAGCCTTACAGCTGCTCCCAGGCGCCTGCCTACCTGGCTGCCTTTCATCAGGTGTGTCCCTGGAGGCGTGCGCCCTCCATTCCCTCCCCCCCCCCCCCCGGCTCAGTGCACTGCTTTGCCTTGTCCCCAGGTGGCCGATTTAAGAAGGAGATCGTAGTGGATGGTCAGAGTTACCTGTTGCTGATTCGAGATGAAGGGGGCCCCCCTGAGCTCCAGGTAAGATCCCCCCCTCTCCCCCGCACTAATCCTGCCCCTTGAGAGCCCTGTGCAAGGAGTAGAGAGCTTCTGGGGAAGGAGAGGAGGCTGCTGGCCTCCAGTTCGGGAAGAGGCGTCAGGGGTTTGTGTCTCACAACAGGGTTGATGGGAGACCAGGAAACGCTTAAAAACTTCAGGGAGTGAATGGTGGGATCAGCACGGGGTGCTGACCCCAGTGCAGTGTGAGGGGCGCTGGGCTGCAGGGAGCGTGGCTGCAGGGCGTGGGGCAGGGGCTCAGTGGGGCAGGCGCTGGGCTGATGACGGGTGTCTCCTCCAGTTTGCCGCCTGGGTGGACGCCGTGGTATTTGTCTTCAGCCTGGAGGACGAGATCAGCTTCCAGACAGTGTATAATTACTACCTGCGGCTCTGCAGCTACCGCAGCACGGCCGAGGTGCCCATGGTCCTGGTGGGGACGCAAGGTGAGAGGGACCCAGGGCGAGCGCTGCCGGGACACCCCGGCATGCCAGGGCTAGCTGTGCCTGTAAGGGGCTCACAGGGACTCCGTATGGGGCCTGGGCTTTCACTTCTGGGAGGGCCAGTTGCTCCCCCCAACAAGCCTGTCCTACGCTGGGGTGGCAAAGCCCCTCCGGGAACATCAAACACCATGGCACACGGTGCCAGCTGCTGCCTCTCCCTCCCGCCACACCCCGGGCACCCTGAGGCATCCTGGCCACCCCTACCCCTGCTCTGGGCCACCCTGAGGTGTCCTGGCACGTCCACCACCCCCACTCTGGGCCATGCTGAGGCATCCCGGCACATCCCCTCACCCCCATCCCGACTCTGGGCCCCCCTGAGGTGTCTTGGCACCTCCCCCCCACACCCACCCCAAACCGTGGCCCCCCTGACTCAGTACCCCTCGCAGGAGGTTGGAGTCAGGCAGAGGGTGGAGAGGGGGTCTCAGGGCTGCACCCAGGGGCTTGCCTAGGATCTCAGCCCAAGCAGGCCCACATGGCCCAGCAAAGGCCGGTGTGATAGGCGAATGAATCTCTCGGGGCCCTGGGCAGAGACTGAAGGCGGTGGGGACGGGGAAACTTCTCCAGGTCCTGCCAGTGCTAGGTGCAGAGGAGGAGATGAGTCCTGACAGACCTGTCCAGGCTGGCACAGTGGGTTCGGGGGAAGGTGACTGGGTGCATGGGGGCTCCCGTGGGCCAGGCTGGCCAGGGGATTGGAGCTGGGAGGAGCTTTCCCTTCGGTCAGAATCGGGGGCACAAGGCAGAAGCTGGCTGTTTTGCAGCAGAAGGGGGCGAACGAGGAGCCTGTGGTACGTCCATGTTAGCCTGCAGCTGGCAGCCAGCATCCCAGCCTGGCAGCTGGCCTGGTGCTCGCGGGCTCCAGGTATCCTGTGGGCATGGCGGCTCAGGCTGTGGCTTGGGCTTTCAAGCCTTGGTGGTAGCAACACCTCTCAGACTGCAGTGGCCTAGAGCTAGTGTTAGCGTTACTGCCACTGCCTCACGCAGGATGCTTCATGCAGCCATGAGGCAGAGTCCTGCCTTGCAGGGTCCTGCATACATTAGCCAGCACACATGCAGGGCAGGGGGATGGAGGCGGGAGGGGTGGAGGACTTCGGCATGGACAGCCCTTTGATATGTGCCTTTGATTGTAGAGAGAAGGGCAGGGGCGGGTGGGGAGTGGGATTGCCAGAGGCCGGGGGGCGTTGTTCCGGGCATGGGAGTGGCAGTGGGGGCTGGAGGATGTGGCAGTGGGGTGCTGTAGCAGAGCTCCAGTGCTTGAGGAGGGTGTACTAAGCCAGCAAGATCAAGTTCCCCATGAAGGAGGGGAGTACAGAAATTCCTAGGGTCAGGCTACAAGGAATTAAAGCTAGAGGAGAATCGTCAGTGGTGTCTGCAGAGTGGGCAGCACAGCGAAGACAGTAACTTCCTGACCCAAGTCCTCGGGCCCCCGGGGTGGGCTGTGGAACCAGGGGATCTGGAGGCAGGCGTGGTGGGGAGGACGAGGGCTGCCAGGTTTCCAGTAACGTGCTATGGAACCCGGCTATCTCAGCC
Organism: Dermochelys coriacea; assembly: GCF_009764565.3. Taxonomy (NCBI): domain Eukaryota; kingdom Metazoa; phylum Chordata; order Testudines; family Dermochelyidae; genus Dermochelys; species Dermochelys coriacea. Next base: position 272,095,268 of record NC_050069.1, read on the forward strand.
CGGGACAGAAGGGGCCTGGGCTTTGGAGCTGGTTCTCCCAGCCCTAGATGGGGCTGGAGGGTACCCTAGGAATGTGCTGTGGGACCCTGGTATTTTGGGGGGCTCCAGGGTGGGATGGGGGCATGGAAACCCGTTTTCTAATTCTTCCTCTCTCTGGTTTCTAGATGCTATCAGTGCCACAAATCCACGAGTCATCGATGACTCTCGGGCCCGCAAACTCTCCAACGATTTGAAGCGTTGCACGTACTACGAGACCTGTGCCACCTATGGCCTGAACGTCGAGAGAGTCTTCCAGGATGGTAACTGCAGCCCTGGGGCGGAGCAGAGCAGCGCAGCGCCTGTCCCTGCCCCCTCACTCTCCGGCAGATACGGGGCTCTGGCACTTGCAGCCCCGGATGCCTGTGACTGGCTCGCTGGAGTGCTTGTCTCTCCCAGAGGGCCTGTGTGAGGCAAAGGGATTGCGAGGCTGGAGAAATGGGTGGGAGGCAGGGAGAAAATCCACTTGAATCCTTTATATCTAGACATGCTGTGGGGAGGGGAGCAGCCAAACTGCTGGCCAGAGAAGCTGCTCCGACTAAGGCAACAGAGCACGGAAACAGCTGGGGTAAAATGCTGCTGCTGTCACTTGCACGGAGCAGAGGGCTCCAGGGGCTTGCTTGGGAGCCTTCCTTGGGAGAGACGCTGCAAAGGCTGCTCTCCCTTCCCACCCCGTCTCTCCAGGGTGAGCTTGGCAGGGAGCCCAGCGGGACAGCCTGCACAGAGCTGTGTGGCTGGATGGATTGGAGCTGCGTGCAGGGGAATGGGAGGAGGAGAATTGTGCCCCCAAAGGAAGGGGCTGCAGGCCTAGAGGGTGGCATGGAAGGAGGTCTGGAAAGGACAGTGCACTGCTGACATGGGAGAGGCTTGTTGGAGCAAGGGGCAGCTGAAGTGGAGCTGCAAGGAACACAATGGTGCAATGCAATCCACTGCAGCCAGGCTTGATTTCTTTCTCGCTTGGTCCTAGAAGAGGGAAGCGTGGTCTAGTGGGCAGGGCCCCGGCTGACTGTCACTAACTGGGTGAGTCCTTCCCCTTTTGTAAGATAGGTAATGATCCTGCTCCCCCTCTGCAAAGCCTCTTGTGCTCCAGGGAAAGGGCTATCCAAGAGCTGAGGGTTAGGGTTTGGGGATTCACCTTCTCGGTGACAGGACCCATTGAAGTAAGAAAAGGAAGTGTAGCAGTGATAACCCTGGTATTGAATCGTGCGCCTTTGGGAGGCTGGCAGGGAATACTTGGTCTTGACAGGCCGTGTGTGCAGGGTGGGGAGGAGCCAGATTTTCTTTGCTTTAGATTGTAATCAAGCGTTCAGTGCTTTAGGACTCCTAGGGAGTGCTGACATCCCCCCCCCCCCCCCAAGAAACACTGCTCTGACCATACTGCTTCACTGCCATTAGGCTAAATGACTTCCTACCGAGGGGTCATCCAGATATGTGGGATGGACTGACCTAGAGAGAGCATGCTATGGCCAAGAGGGGGTGGCAGAAGTGATGGCTCTAAAATGGCTGGGATCCAGAGCCTGCTATCAAGAGGAGGTCTGGACAGTTAGGTTGTAGTGGAGACCTGGATGAAACATGGATAAGGGATCATCTGACGACACAGGCCAGTGGGCCTGGGCAAGGTGTGTTCTGGGAGATTATGGGAACTGGCTAACTGAATTTACCAGACACTGCCAATTCGTGCACTTGGGACACGCCAGTCTGCACCCCAGTTTCAGCTCCAGGTGAAGTGTCCGTGACAGCTGGCACCTGCCTGCATGTCTCACCCTCTCTCTAGAACAGTGGGAGAGAGTAGGTGTGAGCCCCTGGAGTGTGAGCAGTGTGGAGGGGCTCGCAGGGGGAGATCTGGCCTGACAAACTAAGTTGTTTCTGGACAGGATCCAAAGGGAAGCAGGTTCATGGGAAGTGTCTGGTACCTGGTGTCACTAAATCTGACTTGGAAATTCATTGAAATCAGCTGGGGCACGGCCCTCTGCCTTGGGCCGGGGCTGGCTGCAGGGCAGTTCAGCAGATACGGATCCGCAACAAAGGGGTGAGTTGAAGAAGGTGTCTAATGTGGGCCACAGGGCTGCCAGCCCAGCCCAGCACAGACACTGACTACCTTTGGGCAAGTTGCTTCACCTCTCAGCCTGTGAAGTGGGGCTCGTGACCCTAAGCTCCCTCCTGGGGCTGGGAGGACTTGGGGGCAGTGTTGGCAAAGTGTTGGGGCTGGGTTTTCAGTCGTGATCTGGAAGGACGCTGCAAGGTGTTGGTCTGCCGGGAGGAGCAGCAAACGCAGTCAAGCCCGGGAAGTGATCCAGAGGGGGTGAGATGCCTTGGAAGGAAATAGCAGAATGGGGCATGGAGAGTGCTGGGTTGTAGCAAGGGCTCCTGGTGTTTCAGCCCCAATGCAGGCTAACCCTGCTGAGTGCGGCCATCTGTGACTCCCTGGCTACCGCACCCACGGATGCCTGGGCATCACCTGCACGAGGGCTTCCAGCCGTGGAGCTGAGCTGGTGACTGCAATGCTAGGGGAGCTGAGCCAGAACATGCAGTAATGCCCCGGGACACGGGGCTGTGGGCCGGGAGTGAGTGGGGCAGACAGCAGAGCAGCAGACCTGGTGAAGCATTACCGACACTAGAGAGGTGACACTAACCACTGTGTGCTTGCACTACCCGGAGCACACTTGTCTGCACGTTGCACAGTGAGATCACACTCCCTGGGAGTTAGATTTGCTTCCCCTTCCACTAGTGCAGGGCCTGGATGGAAGGGGATCACTGGTCTCATAGCCCCGGCGTGCAAACTGTCCTCCCACTACCATCCCATGGTGCACTGGCCAGGCCTGCCTAGCTCTGTTAGTAGCCAATATCTGCTAGGGATAAACAAGTTCAGATCAGCAGGCCCAGATAACAGGCATCCAGCAGTCCTACCAGGGCTGGCTGAGGAGATCTCTGACCCACAGTTGATAGTTTTTAATAAATCTTAGAATGCTGGGGACATTCCAGGAGACTGGAGGAGTATCACTGTTGTGCCAATATTCAGAAAGGCAAGAGGGATGATGTGGGCCCATTAGCCTGGCACCCGTCCTGGAGAAAGTGAGACAGGATTCGTTGGATAAATCGAAGGAATATCATTAATGCCAGTCGAGATGGGTTTATGGAAAATAGGTCTCCTCAAACACACCTGGTGTCATTCTAGGATGAGATTCCAAGAGTGCTTGATAAAGGTGATTGTGTATGTACAAGACTTGGCATTTGCAAGGCATCAGACGTAAAGCTTTGTCTCCACTTACAGAACTGTCCTGGTGCAGCTCCGCCCCGTCACACTTAATGAAGATGCTCCTACGTCGATGGGTGAGGTGTTGGCGAAGGTGTCCCACCTCCCCGAGAGGCAGTAGCTAGATTGGCAGGAGAAGCGCTCCCATCGAGATAGTGATAAGCGCCTTGTAATGTAGCTATACCGACATAAGTAGGTAGCATAGAGCAGGGCTTAGGGCGTGTCCATATGGAGGCTGTAGTGTAGATGTAGCCTGGGTTGGCATAACTGATGTCACTTGGGTGTGACTAAACCGCCCCCTGAACGACATGAGTTACACCACCAGAAGTGCCGGTGTGCACAGTGCTGTCAGCAAGAGAGCTTCTCCCGCCAACACAGCTCCTGCCGCTCATGGAGGTGGTTTTATTATAGCGACGGAAGAGCTCTCTCCTGTCGGCATCGCGTGTTTTTGCCAGATGCGCCATATTGGTGCCGCTGCAGCGCTGTACGTGTAGACATGCCTTCAGTGCGCAGCAAGCTGGGTGTAAATCTAGAGAAACCTAGCCTGCTGCACAGCGCCCTATCGGTCCCCGAGGGCTGACACGGCAGTAGGTCAGAGCGCACTCCAGCGCCAGTACTGCACGGCAGCAGGGCCTGCTTGGCCAGTTAGTGTGCGTCAGGCTAGTCTGCTTTAGATTGACACTCCAGCCTGCTGCATGCCGTCTCCCTGTGGAGCAGCCCCTCATACTTCTTGTATGGATTTAGATGGACTATGTGGGCCAAATGTAAGAATGGCCCTACTGGGTCAGACCAAAGGTCCATCTAGTCCAGGATCCTGTCTTCCGACATCAGCGAGTGCCAGGTGCCCCAGAGGGAATGAACAGAACAGGGAATCATCCAGTGATCTGTCCTCTGTCGCCCACTCCCAGCTTCTGGCAAACCGAGGCTTGGGACACAGTGTAAGGTGTAAGCACGACCCAGTCGCTGTCCAACATAAAACAGCTTTAAACAAGGTTTGAGGTTTGGTATCCAGAGACCGCAGCCTGCTTAGCACCATGGCAAACACTCCATTAAAAACTCCTGTTAACCTTGTATTAAAGCCACAGAAAAGAAGGAATAATAGTTACAGCACCCGAAATGTTAAGTATTAAATCAGGCTCTCATTTTAACAACATTCCTTGTCCCTTTCCCTTTAGCTGGGGGGAGATTTTAGAAGGAATCCTTGTTTGACCGTCACTGAGATGGTATCACAGATGGTAATAATGGAACACAGACATAGTTAGATAGATGAGCTAAAGCGGTGGTTGTTGCTATTGTTGCTAAAGTCTGATCCCATTTCCTAAAAGATAAAACAAGGCAAACACACGTGAAAGGGGAGAGAAAAGCAAAGGGAGAGAAAATGCAGCTTCTGTGTTAGCTGTCAATTTTCACTTGCACCCTCCTCCTGCTGGAGAAACGGGCCAGTGCGTAGTCTGATCAGCCACTCTGAGGCCTTGCAAACTTGTACCAGGAACAGGCTGTCAGGCCATCGCTTTTAGCTGCCTCTTTCAGGTCTCAGGCTGTGGCCGTGTTGCAAAATACCCCGTTTTGGCCAGCCAAGCCGGTCTCCTGTTAGACAGAAGGGAAAAGGAGAGGGCTATGAAAAAGGAGGAGTGAGGTTGGGAAGGGGAAGGACACGTGGAGGATGGGGGGGAAAGAGCCCAAGTCTCACATCGCAGGTGGCATTCGGGAATATCTGGCGCTGGTGTCATCTGGCTCCCTCTCTGTGGCCCAGTCTGGCCAGCACATCTCTCAGGATTAGATGGTCTGGGGTCCCAGCAGACGGTGGGGGAGGCAGTCATGTGGATGAAGCATGCTCCAGTCACCAATTTCCCCCCCAAAGTCTCTTTCATTAAGGGCCTGAAAAGGAGGTGGTGGGTGGAATAGCCCATCCTCTCATTGTTTTGCCCATCAGCTGGGCCTAATTGCTGACATGCCAATTTTGGTTCACTGATTTTCGATCTCACACAGTCTTGTTTACCAGACATGTTTTTAACATAGTCCTTGAGTTATGTCAGCAGGCTTTTTGTTTGAACTAATTCAGTTTTTCTGTCTCCCTTTTGTACCTTTTCCCACCAAAATTATTTGTTTTAGCTTATTGTGACATTTTGTGAACTTTCAATCACTTCTTACAATGAGAATTAATTTGTAGGCCCAATTATTACAGCCCACATGCGACATTCTGATTAAAATGTCAGCACTATCCAGTATCAGTGAAGTGCACATCAGATGGATCAAGAGCTGGCTGATATCTAAAATGTAAAAAGAAAAGGAGTACTTGTGGCACCTTAGAGACTAACAAATTTATTAGAGCATAAGCTTTCGTGAGCTACAGCTCACTTCATCGGATGCATTTGGTGGAAAAAGTTTTTTCCACCAAATGCATCCGATGAAGTGAGCTGTAGCTCACGAAAGCTTATGCTCTAATAAATTTGTTAGTCTCTAAGGTGCCACAAGTACTCCTTTTCTTTTTGCGAATACAGACTAACACGGCTGCTACTCTGAAATCTAAAATGTAGTTATCAATAGAGAGTTACCATTGAATGGTGGGGTCCACAGGGATTGGTACTTGGCCCAACGCTAGTCAACATTTTCATCAGCGACCTGGAAGTCCATATAAAATTAATGCTGATAAAATGTGTGGACAACTTGAAGATTGGTGTCGGAGGAGATCAGACTAGATGATGATGAGGTCTCTTCTGGACTTAGTCTATGAGTTTCCAGTGTGATGCTAGGCAAGAGCATTAGTGCGATCTTTGCATGTATAAACAGGAACAGGAGTAGGGAAGCGATGTTACCTCTGTACAGAGTTGGTGAGACTGATACGGGAACACTGCAACCAGTTCTGGTGTCCACATTTTTAAAAGCTGCAGAGGGTTCAGAAAAGAGAGAGAAATGATTCACGGGCTGGAGAAAATGCCTGGCAGTGAGAGGCCCCAGGAGCTCAATTTGTGTAGCTTCTCACAAAGATGACTGAGAAGTGACTTGATTACAGTGTAGAAGTACCTGGGCACTAGAGGGCTCTATACTCTAGTGGAGACAGGCAGAACACTGGCTGGAAGCTGAAACCTGACACATTCAAACTAGAAATGAGGTACACATTTTTAACAGTTTCAGAGTAGCAGCCATGTTAGTCTGTATTCGCAAAAAGAAAAGGAGTACTTGTGGCACCTTAGAGACTAACAAATTTATTAGAGCATAAGCTTTCGTGAGCTACAGCATCCGATGAAGTGAGCTGTAGCTCACGAAAGCTTATGCTCTAATAAATTTGTTAGTCTCTAAGGTGCCACAAGTACTCCTTTTATTTTTAACATGCGATTAACCACGGCAACAAACTCCCCAGGGAAGTGGTGAGTTCTCATTTCTGGATGTCTCTAGATCCAGACTAGGGGCCTTTCTGGAAGATGCTTTATCTAAGTGCCAGTGACTGGGTTCAATGCAGGGGTCTCAGGGTGAAACAGAATGATCCGTCAGACATAGGAGGTCAGATGATCTGTGGTCCTTTCTAAGATTAAACGTTATGAGTCTGTGACCCGTCTGGTCTGCTTCCTTCACTCTGCTGCACAGGGATCAAGTTTTCTACGGTCTCCTCCATGTGCAATAGCACTGCAGGTGCCATGGAACTCAATTTTTGTCACCATTTTGCCAACAACATCCTGAATGATGATGATTCCCTTCTACTCCGGTTGCTGACATGTCTTGGAGGCCTTCCTTTGAGTGTGCGGCTAACGGTAACCGATGTGCAGGCAACGGGGAGACAGGCTATGCTGAATTCACTCTGCTCTGCTCTGTTCTGCTCTGGGCTCTGGAGAGCTGTGGAGAAGGGTAGGGTCATCGGTTCTGGTGTGTTAGGGTCAGGGTAGCAGGGGTGAAGCAGCGGGACTTTTGACTTTAGCAAAGCTTTTGACACGGTCTCCCACAGCATTCTTGTCAGCAAGTTAAGGAAGTATGGGCTGGATGAATGCACTATAAGGTGGGTAGAAAGCTGGCTAGATTGTCGGGCTCAACGGGTAGTGATCAATGGCTCCATGTCTAGTTGGCAGCCGGTGTCAAGTGGAGTGCCCCAGGGGTCGGTCCTGGGGCCCGTTTTGTTCAATATCTTCATAAATGATCTGGAGGATGGTGTGGATTGCACTCTCAGCAAATTTGCGGATGATACTAAACTGGGAGGAGTGGTAGATACGCTGGAGGGGAGGGATAGGATACAGAAGGACCTAGACAAATTGGAAGATTGGGCCAAAAGAAATCTAATGAGGTTCAATAAGGATAAGTGCAGGGTCCTGCACTTAGGATGGAAGAATCCAATGCACCGCTACAGACTAGGGACCGAATGGCTCGGCAGCAGTTCTGCGGAAAAGGACCTAGGGGTGACAGTGGACGAGAAGCTGGATATGAGTCAGCAGTGTGCCCTTGTTGCCAAGAAGGCCAATGGCATTTTGGGATGTATAAGTAGGGGCATAGCGAGCAGATCGAGGGACGTGATTGTTCCCCTCTATTCGACACTGGTGAGGCCTCATCTGGAGTACTGTGTCCAGTTTTGGGCCCCACACTACAAGAAGGATGTGGATAAATTGGAAAGAGTACAGCGAAGGGCAACAAAAATGATTAGGGGTCTAGAGCACATGACTTATGAGGAGAGGCTGAGGGAGCTGGGATTGTTTAGTCTGCAGAAGAGAAGAATGAGGGGGGATTTGATAGCTGCTTTCAACTACCTGAAAGGGGGTTTCAAAGAGGATGGCTCTAGACTGTTCTCAATGGTAGCAGATGACAGAACGAGGAGTAATGGTCTCAAGTTGCAATGGGGGAGGTTTAGATTGGATATTAGGAAAAACTTTTTCACTAAGAGGGTGGTGAAACACTGGAATGCGTTACCTAGGGAGGTGGTAGAATCTCCTTCCTTAGAGGTTTTTAAGGTCAGGCTTGACAAAGCCCTGGCTGGGATGATTTAACTGGGACTTGGTCCTGCTTTGAGCAGGGGGTTGGACTAGATGACCTTCTGGGGTCCCTTCCAACCCTGATATTCTATGATTCTATGATTCTATGACCCCTCAGCTCTCTGGAATGAATTCTAAATGTTCGTTTTCTGCCAGCCTGAGATGCAGCGGGACAGCACAAAGCCTTCCTGCACTGCTGCGGCCATAGACCGCAGGATCCTGAGGAGAGAGTGCTGGGTCTGTGAAATGGGGAGCACAGAGACAAGGGGTGTGGTTGAGATATTGCTGGGATGCCAGGATCTGTTCATTGAGTCTCTGGAACTGGACACAGTAGCAGAAACAGTGACCAAGCCAGTTTGGCAGGAGGAGGAGCCCGCTAGAGCAGGTAAGCAGCGTGTGCTCTGGGGCCCGATGCTGCCGGCTCGGGGAGAGCTGCCCTTAGCGTTGGATGAAGGAGCAGTTACGATCTTGTCTGAGTGCGCAGCAATGTGTCTCTCCCCATGTCCTGCTAGTCCCTGCTCCCCATCCATCACTGCTCAGCCCCTCCCCACCTGACCCCCTTCAGTGCTCCTGGTTATCTCTCCGCTATTATAAGAACATAAGTACATAAGACCACCTGATCAGGATTTTGGGTAGTGACTATGAAATGTTCAGGTTGATTAGAGAGGCTATTAAAATAAAAAACTCAATAATAATGGGGGATTTCAGCTATCCCCATATTGACTGGGTACATATCACCTCAGGATGGGATGCAGAGTTAAAGTTTCTTGACACCTTAAATGACTGCTCCTTGGAGCAGCTGGTCCTGGAACCCACCAGAGGAGAGGCAATTCTTGATTTAGTCCTAAGTGAGCACAGGATCAGGTCCAAGAGGTGAATAGAACTTGACCGCTTGGTAACAGTGACCATAATATAATTAAATTTAACATCCTTGTGGCAGGGAAAACACCACAGCAGCCCACCACTGTAGCTTTTAATTTCAGAAAGGGGAACTACACAAAAATGAGGAGGTTAGTGAAACAGAAATTAAAAGGTACAGCACCAAAAGTGAAATCTCTGCAAGCTGCATGGAAACTTTTTAAAGACGCCATAATAGAGGCTCAACCTCAATGTGTATCCCAAATTAAAAAACATAGAGAACCAAAAAGCACCACTGTGGCTAAACAACAAAGTAAAAGAAGCAGTGAGAGGCAAAAAGGCATCCTTTAAAAAGTGGAAGTTAAATCCCAGTGAGGAAAATAGAAAGAAGCATAAACACTGGCAAATGAAGTGTAAAAATATAATTAGGAAGGCCAAAAAAGAATTTGAAGAACTGTTAGCCAAAGACTTAAATAATAGCAAAAATTTTTTTAAGTAGATCAGAAGCAGGAAGCCTGCTAAACAACCAGTGGGGCCACTGGATGATCGAGATGCTAAAGGAGCACTCAAGGACAATAAGGCCATTGCAGAGTAACTAAATGAATTCTTTGCATCGGTCTTCATGGCTGAGGATGTGAGGGAGATTCCCACACCTGAGCCTTTCTTTTTAGGTGACAAATCTGAGGAATTGTCCCAAATTGAGGTGTCATTAGAGCAGGTTTTGGAACAAATTGATAAACTAAACAGTAATAAGCCACCAGGACCAGACGATATGCACCCAAGAGTTTTGAAGGAACTCAAGTGTGAAATTATTTAGTCTGCATAAGAGAAGAATGAGGGGGGATTTGATAGTAGCCTTCAACTACCTGAAGGGGGGTTCCAAAGAGGATGGAGCTCAGCTGTTCTTGGTGGCAGGTAACAGAATAAGGAGCAATGGTCTCAAGTTGCAGTGGGGGAGGTCTAGGTTGGATATTAGGAAACACTATTTCACTAGGAGGGTGGTGAAGCACTGGAATGGGTTCCCTAGGGAGGGGGGTGGAATCTCCTTCCTTTGAGATTTTTAAGGTCAGGCTTGACAAAGCCCTGGCTGGGATGATTTAGTTGGGGATTGGTCCTGCTCTGAGCAGGGGGTTGGACTGGATGACCTCCTGAGGTCTCTTCCAACCCTGGAAGAGTTCTATGATTCTGATGCACATGATCCTCTTAGCTGCTGGCACTCAGCATGCACCTGTTGTTGTCTTGGTGGTGAAGCGTCTCCAGCAAAGCTTTGTTCCCTTAGAGTGGGCGGGTACAGGTGCAGGTGCTTCTCAGTGTCAGGATCTTCCCTGGCTCGGAGGAAATCAGTGCCATGACCAAGGCCACCAGCACTGGGGGCTCTCTGCTCCAGCAGACCCTTGTTTTGAGAGCGCTTCTGCACTGTGCTGAGCTGACCTCTACACAAGGGCCCTTTTGTGCTGGACTTGTTGGTGCTGCTCTGGCAGAGGCGAGTTGTTAGCCTGAGTCCAGGGAGCATGTGGAAAAATTCCTGCAAGACATGCTGAGAGCGGCTGCAGCTTTGCCCATCTCGCCAGTCCCAAGGGCTTGGACTCTTCCTTCTGCCTGTGGCCAGCGCCAGAGCATACGATCAGGCTCCTGTATGTGCACCGTTGAGTCCGACACCACCAGAGACGGAGTCTTCGTCCTTCCAGTGTTGGAGAGGTTCCTCAGAAATGTGTGAGGCAGAGCTGATGCATCATCTGCACCACGTGTCACCTTCAGCATCAAGGCTGCAAATCTGGCGTGTTGCTTGAAAACCACTGAGATTTCTGACTTCTGCTTCCCTGCCTGCCTGCTGGGGCCTAGCAGCTTGCGGTGGAATCCCATCCAGTTGCTAGATCTCGTTCAGCTTGGATGCGTGAACCAGTTTCACCCCATTGCGTGGCAGGGATCCCTCCTGAGGAGCTCCTCAGACAGGTTTTCTCATCCAGCATGAGAAACTGCCTCTTCCCATTGTGGCCCTCCAGAGACTGACTTTATTGGCCAAACGGGACAGTCTCTATGCAAAAGAATAAATGGACACAAATCAGACATCAAGAATTGTAACATTCAAAAACCAGTAGGAGAACACTTCAATCTCCCTGGACACTCAATAACAGACTTAAAAGTGGCAATTCTTCAACAAAAAAAACTTCAAAAACAGACTTCAACGAGAAACTGCAGAACTAGAATTAATTTGCAAACTGGAAACCTTCAAATTCGGCCTGAATAAAGACTGGGAGTGGTTGGATCACTACAAAAAGTAATTTTCCCTCTGCTGATACTCACACCTTCTTGTCAGTTGTTGGGAATGAGCAACGTCCACCCTGATTGCATTGGCCTCGTTAACACTACAAAGGTAATTTTCCCTCTGTTGATATTCGCCCCTTCTTGTCAACTGTTGAGGATAGGCCACTTCCACCTTAATTGAACTGGCCTCATTAGCACTGATCTCCTACTTGGTAAGGCAAATCCCATCTTTTCATGTGCTGTAATATATATACTGCTTACTGTATTTTTCACTCCATGCATCTGATGAAGTGGGTTATATCCCACGAAAGCTTATGCCCAAATAAATTTGTTAGCCTCTAAGGTGCCACAAGGACTCCTCCATTGTTTTTGCTGATACAGACTAACACGACAACCACTCTGAAGCCTAGCTTCCTTGGGAAGTTCCATGTGTTGCCCTGTCCCCTCAAAACTGGCTTGGAGCTTTCAGCGTAAGGATGCCTGTGTCTGTGTGGCTGTCAGAATGACAGCTCTCTCTGTGGAGGGACAGCATCTGTTCTCAGTGCAAGGGGCTGCATCAAGGGGAGTCACCAAATGCCTGGGAGGGCTCATGTCCATCTCAGGTGTCAAGACGTTCCCATCGCTAGACAAGTGGCTAGTTTGTCCCCGTTCTCCCCAGGCATTTTAGGAATCATTCAAGGTGTTCCAGGCCCTCAGTCTCTGGATTCGAGACAAGTCCACTCTCGTGCCTGCCCAAAGAATCTCCTTCTTGGGGCCATCGAGGGCTCAGGCTAGGCCAAGGCAATTCTTCCAGGGATGTTTGGCAGTTACCCTTCTCCTGAGAGAGGATCCTTGGAGATCAGTGTGAGTCTGCCGGGGACTAAGGGACACTTGGTTTCTTCACACATTCGTTGGTGTGGTTGCAAATGAGGCTGCGACAGCCCTGGCTGGCAGCAGGATTCACGCTCAGTGCAGATGATGAGGCAGTGCTCCCTGGGCCACCTCTTGGTGGGAGCTCCTGGATGCCAGGCTGAAGGGAGTGCAGCTGAGTTCTCTGAGCCCCTACATTGGGATCATCACCGAGGCTGTGGCTGGTTCCCCAGAGTGGACAGCTCGTGGCAGTGAGATGTTTGGGTAGCAGCGTCTGGAACTGAGTGCTGGGAGATAGGCTGTAAAATCGTCTGTGCAGCTGCTCAGGGGATGTGACCAGGCTTTGAGCAGGGGGTTGGACTAGATGACCTTCTGGGGTCCCTTCCAACCCTGATATTCTATGATTCTATGATTCTATGTTGTGTTGCCCAGTCACACTAGAACACTTCCTATTCCATCACCAAACAAGTGCGTATTGCAGAACAGTGAGGAGGGAATGGTTCTGTGGGACTGGTGGTTGGCCCGTCATCCTGTCGGCAAAGAGAGTGCTAGAGGTTGCCATGGGCACTGGGAGGAAGGTTGGATCTGGTGATTGGAGCACTGGTCTGGGCTGTGGGAGACTTGGGTTCAGTTCCTGCTCCACAGCAAACATCCTTTGTGATCTGGACATATCACATCGGGTTTGTCTGCATGGGATGTTACTGTGCAAAAAGTCAGAGCATGAATCTACAGCACCCAAGCTTTCTACACAGAGACGTCCCATGTAGACAAGCCCTTGGTGTCTCTCTCTTTGCCTCAGTTTCCAACTGCAAAATGGGGTAATAGCCCTGCCCCCCTCACAGGGGCACTGTGATGATAAATACACTAAAGATTGTGAGGAGCCCAGATGCAGTATCAATGACAGGGACAGGAATCCTGCTTGAAACAGGCCCCGGTGGATCTGCTGTTAAAGAAGTGGAGGACCCCACTCCAGCAAACATCAACATGAAGTGCCCTACCGTCTGCTCCAGAGACTCCATCCCATGGCCATGCTGGACTGAGCATCTCCCCACTGGCAATCAAACGGACACATGACAGGCCAGAGCTCGAGTCATGCTGGTTGCTCCATCCTGGGCTAGGCAATTGCCCTCCCAAATCTCTTATGGGAGCCTTCATTTTTCCTACTGGTACCCGGAGCCCTGCTGTCTCAAGGAGATGGTCTGACCCTGCCTCCTGCTCGGGAATCGCACCGCCTCGTGGCCTGAATCTCAGGGCAGTATTTCAGACCTGCTGAGCCCAGCGGGAGTGCAGAAGGGATGCAGAAAGCCCTCTGCCCTGGGGAGTGAAAAGGTTCTCTGTGGCAGCAGATAATGTTTGCCTGTTCCCTGCCTGTCTAATCTGTTTGGGACTGTTGGCTGGACCTGAAGTCTCTGGGCCGCTCCTTGTCTTCTCCCCGTGAAACCCCCAGTGGAGAGTCCCGCTGATTTTAGTCACCCTGCTGTTGCAGGATTCCTCAAGCCCTGGTGTCAGAGTAGCAGCCGTGTTAGTCTGTATTCGCAAAAAGAAAAGGAGTACTTGTGGCACCTTAGAGACTAACAAATTTATTAGTGCATAAGCTTATAATGCATCCGATGAAGTGAGCTGTAGCTCATGAAAGCTTATGCTCTAATAAATTTGTTAGTCTCTAAGGTGCCACAAGTACTCCTTTTCTTCAAGCCCTGGTGAATACTTCCAGAGAGCCTGCTGCATCGTGGGACCTTTGCCTGGAGCCCTTGGGCACGTGCACACTCTCCTTCCTGCCTTTGAAGACCCTGGGCCACATCCGGAGGATCTGGCCGGATGGTTTCATCACCGTTCCGTTAGCAAGTGGAGTCAGGCTAGGTCCGTGCTATGAGCGAGGGGTGCAATCCCCAGGTCGCATAGACGCACTTGAGAGCTAGCTCCCATTGAGCTAGTGCACCGAGACGTGTAATGTCGCCGAGATAGCCTGGGCAGCTCCAAGCCCTGTTAGGGGCTTATTCCTTCACCTGCTCACTTCCCTGGTCCTTCTCCCATGACCAGAGAGCAGCAATCCCCGAAGTCCAAAGGTGCAAACAATTCGATGTTTATTGGGGTGAACTTCCAGCAAGCATGATTCCAGTTTCCTTCCTTAGTGTCCCCCTTCCCAGCTCTGACACCACAGAGCCTGGCCTGTGTCCCTGTTCCCATCCCCCCCTTTAGCAAAACATGATTCCAATTCCCCTACCCCCATTCCCTGTTCCCATTTCCCCCCCCCCCACTTCCTGATTGACTGCAGACTATATACTAAAACTTGAGTTCTGCTTAGCTATACCTTAACCAATCATTTTCCTGAAATTTAACTAACCAACCCTAACCTATTGTAACCCGATTATTTAACCAATTAGATCCCACCACCTTAATTAGCTCACACCCAGGAAAATTAATTATACAGCAGACAGGAAAAATCACAGAACCAGACAGATTATACAAACAATGGGGAAATGGGGACGACAAACACAGAAGTGAGGATTTCACATCCCAGCTATTGAGAAGTGCGTTCTTGCCAGACAGGATGCTACCAAACTAAGTTTCCTTTTACATCTTCTAGGCACTTCCCTTTCTCTGGAGGGGACGGGCGTTATCAGGTCAGGATTGTATCCTAATGGCCCCATAGCACCTGCTTTCAATGGGACTGGTTTGGGATGTGAGGAGGTGACCGGTCGCTTCCCAGTTTATGGCTGCCTCTGCTGCTTAGCCCAAGGCCTGAGCCTAAGCACAAGGCCTCAGCCTGTCACAGGAAGAGAAGGATCTTACACCGGCAGACAGTGATTTTGATTCTTTCTTTTATACCTCTACAACTCGCCAAGTGATAAGGATACACCTACATTCTTAGAGTCTAGCCCTTTACAGACAGGCCTGAATATCTGTATCCTAACAAGCAGCAACACGGGCTGGCTGCCCCGAGTACGTACCCGAGGGCTCAGGTGGGTTTGTACTTGGCACAGCCAGCCCCTGCCTGTGCTACTGCAGCTCCACTCCTGGTTTTAGCATGTAGCATGTATGGGACTTTGATTCATGCCCTGGCTCGTAACACACATCTGCTAAGGGAGGGCTAGGGTTTAATAATGGATCCTCCCTTTGCTGTATTCTACAGGGGCTAATGTGTCCTGAGTCCTCATCCCAAACGTATGCCAGAGACGCTGTCTGAAATCCACCTGCATCAGACCTCTCTAATCTCCCTGTTCTCAGCCGAGGACTTTGCCCCGGGGAAGTTAGACTCCGCGTTGTAGATGTCAGCAGGGCCGGGGCTTTTTGTCTGGCCAGGACTCTGCCATTTAGGAAACTTCCTAAACTTGTTGCAGCCTTCAGGGATGAAAGCACAAGCGGTGCGTCTCCACTCAGCACCCGGCTAGTGGTGTTAGACTGCGGTGCCTTGTCTAGGGTGTCAGGACCTGAGGGCTTATCCTGCCAGGGAGGAGGGGGCAGTAGTGGCCTACCTCTGCCAGGTTTCCATGCTAGAACTATAGGGCGTGTCTACACTACAGTTGGAGTGGGCTCACACTACCTGCTGCAAACAGTATGGATGTTGCAGTACTGGTGGAGGTTTGGGTGCTTATGGGTCTGGGCTTGGGTGGCTGGCCCAAGCCTCCACCTGGCTGAGCTGGGAGGCTGGCTCCCACCTGGAGCGAGAGGTCCCCTTATCTGCAGGGCTGCTCCCGGATTTCTGTGCAGATGCTGACTCAGCACCACTCTCAGCTGGGCGTTGAGGCGAATTCACTTCGGGAACCACTTCTGCATCCTTCCCCCACTGGGGTCATAGAATCATAGAATATCAGGGTTGGAAGGGACCCCAGAAGGTCATCTAGTCCAACCCCCTGCTCAAAGCAGGACCAAGTCCCAGTTAAATCATCCTAGCCAGGGCTTTGTACAGGGTCTGTACAGCCAGCTAGGACCCCACTGCCCAGCTGGGACGATGCAGAGGCTCTGGGTGGGGGTGTTCGTGGGTTGGCTCTCCTTCCACTTGCAGGCATCTGGGTTGTAGCAGAAGGAACTGAGGCCCCCAGGCTCCTTGGGTCCAGTGCATGAATGGCCCCAGCAGGCTCTGCTCTCCAGCAGCTTCCCCAGGCTCAGCGGCACTCCACGAGTGTGAACGTGCAAAGGCAGTGCTCTAGGAACCCTGGCTGCTGAGGTAATCCCCTAGTTCCTTAGCCCTTCTGTCCCCCAGCACTTAGGAGCAGGGCCTCCTGGTTTATAAAGCCGCTGCTCTCACTGGCAGGCACATCGGGGAGCAATGCGTTTCCCTGCACCCGCAGAAACACGCACAGCGTTGGCTTTCTGATATGCTCTGGATGAAGAACTCCAGTGGCCGTGCTTTCCACTCGCTGGTAAATTGCTCCCCTTCCGTCTGCTGGGACCCGCAACAGAAAGCTGTTTCGAAGCGTGCTCTTTCCCTGCAATCCGTAACCTTTGTGAACCGCAGCCCCCATACGCGTCCACACCTGCCCCTTCCATTGCTCCTGCCCCTCCCCGACCTCACCACCAAATTTGTGAATTGCAGCTGTAGCATGCCGGGGAGGCGCTGGGCTTGGCGTTCCTTGGTAGTCCAAGGGTGGAAGAGCCATTGTTATGGCGATTAACCCTGTCACTTATTATTCCTTGTAGTGACCAGTACAACCCTCCGCATCTCCCAGAGCAGGTGGAGGGTCAGGCCTGCAGGATCTGAGTGCCAGAGCAACTACACACACCAGGGACCAGGAGAAAATCTGTTAGTCAGAGGGATTCAGAGTTGACACTCCATCTTGAGCAGGAGAGAGCCAGGACAAGAGCTGATGCCAGAATAGGCGAATGAGCTCTGGACGCCATTGTTCCAGAGAGAGGATGGCAGACACAGCAGTTGGTTTCTGCACCACCTGCCCAGTGCAACCTAGTTATTCAGGGCAGCTCCTTCACCTGCCAGGCATCCTTCCTTCATGAGATAGTGGCAAAGAAAACGAGATTCCCCAAGACACATACATCCTATGTTGCCCTTGGTTCAGGGCTGCGTGTTCCCTGCGTTGGATCTCGCAGCTGTCTTGCATGTATTCGTTCATTTAATGAAGGAATTTCTGCCGAAGGTCTCCGGATAGGCGGCACGTCAGTTGTACTGTGCTCCCTCACCACAACCAACATAATCCAAACCAACCAGGAGGGAAATGGACGTATGACCAAAGTGCAAACTCACCACCCAAAGTCTCTCGTGGTGCCTGTAGCTGCAATCGCTAATAATTCCTGCCCCATCAGCGCATGCAGGGTTCTCTGCTCCAGGGAAAAATCCCTCACAAAGCAAACAAAAGCAGTGGAATAATTAATACAGATGTAGAAGCCCCCCACCAGCGGAGCAAGAAATGACAGGAGAGAGCAGTGCCAGCGTTAGCTCAATGAGCCATCCTCCTCCTTACCCCCCTCCTCCCCGGGAACCTGTTTTCACGGAGCATTTCTGATGCAGGCTGCACTTAGTGGCAGCTTGTCTGTCCAGCTGTGAATAGTGACTGTCCATCTTGCTGCTGCCTCATGCCATGGTGCGGCTCTACCCCAGAGCTGTGGGCCATCGGGGACTGCCACAGCCTCTGTTTCTCCCAGTGAAAACCCAGCCCACTCTGCCCTTACTCAGCATCTAGCAGAATCACCACCGCTCTGCGTAGCTTGGGAGTGGACTTGGGAGCCCGGGCACAAGCGCATGTGCCTGGTGCCCCAGTGGGTCAGTGTTGGCTGGGCTCAGTGATGTGTGATGCGAAGTGTCCTCCTCTGCTGGCTCTTGAGGGCCTGCAGGGACCTGCCACCAAGGCCGGCCTGGGGCCTCCTGGGCTTGCTGGGGGTGAGGTCGGGGAGCAGACTTGGGCTCCAGCTGTTTCTGTCCTTCAGTACTCTCCAGTACATTGACCCCCTTCACTGCATGCCCGTGGAGCATTCTGTGCATTGCATGGAAACAGGCATGACAACGCACCCACGGTGGAGTCCTGGGTGGGGGTGGAGCACCCACGGTGGAGTCCTGACCACAGGCCAGTGCCCAGTTGTCCAGGAACATTGGGTGGGCCATGGGCAGGGCAATGGCCTCTCACCCACGTGGCCTGAGGCTGCATTGTTGAGGCCTGTTCCCCACAGAGGGATGAAAAAGTTCTGCACCCTCTGCTGCTAGCCGGACAACAGCCCTGTCCTACCAGTCTGCGGTCACACCCGGCCAGCACTAGCCTCCAGGGCTGGGTGGGCCTGCAGCTCCTGAGCGGGGGGGTTGCATGACCATGGCTGCACGGGGAGGGGGTGCTGGGTCCATCTTGCCCCCCTTCCTCTTATGCCGGCAGACAGGCTGGGGTGAGGGGGTTGTGGTGCCTTCAGTATTGTGATTACACATAACTCTGCGTCTCCACATCACCTGACCCAGCCAGCGTGGTCAGTGGCCTGGTCCAGCACTGGACGGAGCGCAAAGCATGGGTGTGAGCCTGCTTGCTGAGGCCCATACCAGAGAAGAGGGAGGTGCTGTTGATTTGTGGGGGGACAGCCGGAAGAGATGCAGAGGTAACATGGGCCACTCCGATTGAGGGCGTTTTGGCTGGACTCCCAGCTCTGGCCGAGAAGGCAGGTCAGCCTTTCACATTTATGTGCAGCCATGGTGTTGGGGTGCAGGGACCCACGGGGCTACCTGGGGGTTAGACACCTCCCAGTTCAATGCTGTATGTGGTGCGGCATCTTAAGGCTCTCTGGGAACCGCAGCCAGCTCAGAGTTCAGCAGGAGGCTTGTGACAGGGTACATTGTGCCAGCAGCATATGGCACTGACCAGTTTGGCTTTATCCCGTGAAGCTCTTAGTGGCTTTGCACTGCCTGTCTGAGGGACACCTTTTCCATTTCTGTACTGTTGCCGTTGTGATCAGCGTAGGAGAGAGGAGCGTTTCTGGTTGGGCGTTCTCTGCATGGCCCCTCACCGGGGTGCCTGCTCCCCTGCTCCCATGTGCATCCGCCTTCAAGGCATTCTGTAGAGTTGTTCGCTGTCCCCGGGGCGGGCAGGGCTCCAGCAGGAGACTGTGAAGGCCTGGGCTTTGGGTTCTGAGCTGGTGCTTACTGTGTGGGTCACCGGAGAGGGGTGTGTTTATTTTTGTTTAAACATGGGTAGAGGAGTGTCTAGAGCGGAGGGTTCCCAGTTTGGAGGATGGAGGTGCCTAGTGCCCAGGTTGGAGGACAGGGATGTGGAGGTTGGGATGGGGGCACCTGTGGCATTTGAGGCAGAGCACAGGAGAGCAACTGGGATGAAGGCCTGGTGTGTTCAGGGCATGCCCAGTTCAGTGGCTGGTTCTGTGAGCTGCTGCACCCTCTGCCACTCCTGCAGGAGCCTCTCCTGCGGGAGCCCCTCCGCTGCCCAAGGTACCTTGCAACTGCTTTCCAAAGCTCCAGCAGCCGAAGGTTCAGCCTGGACCCGTTCTGAGACCAGGGCTTGGATACGGAGCCAGTGCCCAGAGACTAATGGGTGTGTCCCAAGAAATTATGGGAATTTGACCTTTTCTCCTGCAATTCACTTGGGTTCCTAGAAGATCTTTCAGAATCCCCTTGAAGCCACTGCTTTATGGAGCAGTGCCAGGAACTGTGGGACACGTATCCAGGGGGCAGGGCAAACTGCAGTGGTACGCCACTCCTCTGGGGCAGCCACTAGCGGCTCCATGCTCTAGTGTACTGCAGCCCAAGGTTAGATGTACTGCCGGAGTCCCTGGTGCCACAGCAAGGGGCAGTTTGAAGCCCCAGGTACTGGCTGCAGGCAGAGGCAGGAGCCGGCACGGGGTCTCTCTGAACTGCTCTGGAGATGCAGTGGGTAGGGAAAGCCGTCTGATCCTAGCCCCTATCTTCTCTCTTTCAGTGGCTCAGAAGGTGGTGGCCCTGCGGAAGAAACAGCAGCTCTCCATAGGGCCCTGCAAGTCCCTGCCCAATTCACCTAGCCATTCATCCGTCTCTGCTGCCTCTATTCCTTCTGTGCACATCAACCAGGTGAGAAATGGGACCCCACTCACACCCCTAGCACTCCCCGCTGACTGAAAGGTAAAGGCTGGGTCTGCCTAGCCACCGTCTCTGAACACAAGCCCTGGAGTAGCCAGTGCAGTTGAAGAGCAGCAGGTGGGGGGCTGCTGGCCTAGAGCCCAGAACAGCTCACTGTCTGCCTGCCTGGGGGCCAGGGGCCTGCAGGGCAAGCAGCGTGGAGCTCCCAGAGCCCCAGGGCAGGGCGTAGTGTCTAGCCTGGCTACCCCAGGCGCTGTAGATGGGGGAGCGGACACACTGTGTGGCTGTCCCTGCTATCGGCTGGATGTAGGGGCGGCCGATGGTCCCTCCCACAGCAAGGGCCAAGGGGCCAGCGGGGGTTGCAGCCAGATTGTGCTATAGGGAGGCCTGAGCTGGGACTGTGGAGACTGTAAGAGCCATGCAGGAACCTGCCCCCGCTGGGAGGCACCTGGAGAGGCTCCTACAGGGCACTGGGGGGAGCCCAGGGGGTAGGGGTGGGGTGTGTTCCTGGGAACTGCAGTTCTAGGGCTAGGAACAGGCTCTATGCCAAGGCCCGGGGCTGTCACCTGCCATGCACCAGGGGCAGGGCCAGCCCTGCAGGGAACCCCAGGGACCCAGTGCAGGGTCCCAAAGGTGGTGGAGGAGGAGGGATTGTGTTGATGGGGAGCTGGGAAAAGCAGAGTCTGTGCAGAAGGGACAGGCTCCACCATCAGCAAAGGGAACCAGGCTACCAGCAGAGAGCAGGCTAGGTTAGGGGGTAACAGCCTAGGAGCTGGGGATGCCAGCAGGGCCTGAGGAGCCCTGGTCAGGCAGGCACAGACCTCCACTGTGGAAGTCACTGAGCCAAAGGGGCTGCTGTAGCCAGGGCAGAAATTCCAGCTGACCTGGGGCAGGGACAGGCTGAGCTTGGGGTGAGACATTGCAGGGAAGGAGGAGACTTTGGGGCAGACCACTCCAGGAGCAGGATGGGGCGTTGCACCAAGGAATGAAACAAACCCTAGAAATGTGTCTGCTCTGCGGAGAGATACTGATGAGTGAAAGGCCGTGACTCAAGGCCTGGCCTCAGGAGGGGAGTACGAAGGACAGGCATTTCTGCCAGGTGGGACACGGAGGTGGTGGCTGTACCCCACGCAGGCAGGGCAGGCCGGAGTGGGGAGAGTGGCACTCTGCCCAACAGATCCCTTGAGAACACGCCTAGCGGAGACATGCACACAGCAGATCCATTTGGTGGAGAGGGAGCTGATCGGTTTCTGAACAGGTTGAAATGACAGGGTGGCCTGTGATAGCAGGGGCTGGACTCAGTGACCCAGAAGGTCCCTCCCAGCCCTGTGCACATGCAGCCCAAGGGTAAGATTGTACCATGGGCATCCAGCTCAGGGACAGGAGACTTTTCACGCAGTGCTGAGGGAGATCGGAGAGACAGCGAGGTCTAATCAAACAGTTGTAATGGGGGACTTCAGCTCCCTGCATTTAAATCCGTTAGTTCTCACAAGGGGTTTCTCCACGCTGGAAACAACTGTGTTTTGGAGCACAGGGAATGCTCCCAGGGCACAGCCATGGGCTCAAGGGGTAACTTGGGTGAGCCACCAAGTCCCAGTGAACATGGGATAGGTCAGTTCACTGTCCTGATGAGAGGAAAGATACCAAACACCGGCCAAGTGACACTCGGCTCTGGGAAGGGTGATTCCAAACCCTGAAGATCCTGGAGTCCAAAGTGAGGATGGTACAATCTTTCGATTCAGCGTGGGAGCCTGGAGGCACCAATAACAGAGCCCTAGGAGGCAGGGAAGCTATAGACCGCAAAGGCGGCAGGGCAGCAAGAGCTTAGCCAGTCTGGCTATGTGACCAGGTTCCAGGGCCGCTGAGGCAAACAGTCCCTTTCCTGGGCCAGGACATGCAGCCAAGGGTGGCCTGAAGAAGGAACAAACTCTGGCAGGTAAGGCGTGTGCGGAAAGGGGGAGCCCAAGAGGGAATTTAAAGAGCAAATATCAAAAGACATTGAAACAAATAAATATTGTCAGAGTGTTTGAGAAGCAGGAAGGCTGTGAGAAAATGGGTGGGTTCTTGGGAGCCCTAGGGGGAAGGGCACAGGTGAGGAGGAGGAGGAGGACATTGCCGAGCCATCAGTCTTCAATCCAGAGAGGATGCTGGGAGATGGCTGCCCTGGCCCTGCAGGTAAAGATGAGGTGCTGTCCGAGACAGAGGTGTACGAGAGGAGGTGCTGGACACACTGCTCAGTAGGGAGCAGCAAGTCTCCAGAACAGGATGTTTGTCTGCCCAAGAGTCCAAGCAGCTGAGCTGCTAGCAAGAGTACACGTCTTTTATTCAAGTCAACAACCACAGCAGAGACCTGGAAGGTGCAAACACTGTCCCTCACTCATAGACCTGGGAGCCTGACTCCTGGAGCACTTAAAGTGGTTGAAACAAGGATTAAACACACCGAGATGCTGAGGAGATAACGGACAAAACTGCCAGAATGAGCTGCTAGCATCTTTCATTGGGTGAGTTTCTATTCAAGTTCATGGTCTTGGTCCCTACCTTAAAGTCAGAGTTTAACAGCCAGAAGGTGCCGCCAGATCATCTGTCTGACCTCCTGTCTAGCCCAGCACCTGCCCACTCAGCCCACTCAGCGCAAAAACCCAACTGAGACACATGGGAGGCGACTGATTTGCCACAGGCAGAGACTGGGGGGGCTGAGGTGCACAATGCTCGAGCAATGAGATAGACCCAGATAATCCCAGCGAGTGATCTGCACCCACACGCTACAGAGGGAGGCGAGAAGGTCATAGCCAATATGACCTGGGGGAAGATTCCTTCCTGGCTGCACATTTAGCAGTTCATTAGACCCTGGGCATTGGAGCGAGAACCAGCCAACCCAGCACTGAGAGAGCGTTTCTTCCTGCAGCCCTGGCCCTCCCTGCCCACTGATCTCTGCACACCCTCAAGGGCTCTGAAGCCAGTCTGTGTTCCCTGGGCCTCTCGCTCCCAGCTACTGAGAGGAGCCATTCCGTGATTGGGGCTGGACCAGCCAGTGGACTCCTCAGAGCTGATACCAGGTTCTCGCTCCCAGCCCCCTGAGAGAGCTCCTGTGGCTGGGGGTCTCGTCCAGCTCTGCCCATTCCACACCCAGGACAACAGGCAGCTCGGGAGCCTCATTCTTCTGCTCCTGCCAGAGCTTTGGCCCCCACTGCCCCCCTGCTTGGTCTTGTTCTGCCAGCAGGCTGCACACACCTGGCACTCATGGGCTCTCCAGGTAGCCACTGGAGTTACCCGCTAGTTCCAGTCTCTTCTGCCCACCTTCAGGGATGCTTTTCATGAACCATTGCTGAGAAGAGGATGCCTCCGTGCTCCGTCGGGGGCAATCAAGGAGGGGCCTCGCCTTTTGGAGGCCAGGGTTTCTCCTCCCATTGTTCCCCCACCCCTTTCCTTTTGGGTAGTGCACTTGAGCCTGGACTTACCATGTCCCAGCAAATTCACCCAGCACCTTGGGGCGGATGGTAACCCTGACCTCCATCAAGCCCAGCCTAGATCGTCGGGATAAGTTCCCAGCTCTCAACGTGCCGGGCACTTACATACCCGGTGCCATGCATCTGCCTTACAGGGGTATCTCTGAGTCCCAGTGCAGGTCACTGCCATTCATAGAATTATAGAATATCAGGGTTGGAAGGGACCTCAGGAGGTCACCTAGTCCAACCCCCTGCTTAAAGCAGGACCAACCCCAACTAAATCATCCCAGCCAGGGCTTTGTCAAGCCGGGCCTTAAAAACCTAAAAGGAAGGAGATTCCACCACCTCCCTAGGGAACCCATTCCAGTGCTTCACCACCCTCCTACTGAAAAAGTTTTTCCTAATATCCAACCTAAACCTCCCGCACTGCAACTCGAGACCATTACTCCTCATTCTGTCATCTGCTACCACTGAGAACAGCCAAGATCCATCCTCTTTGGAACCCCCCTTCAGGTAGTTGAAAGCGGCTATCAAATCCCCCCTCACTCTTCTCTTCTGCAGACTAAACAATCCCAGTTCCCGCAGCCTCTCCTCATAAGTCATGTGTTCCAGTCCCCTCATCATTTTTGTTACCCTCCGCTGGAATTTTTCCAATCTTTCCACATCCTTCTTTTAGTGTGGGGCCCAAAACTGGACACAATGCTCTAGATAGGACCTCACTACTGCTGAATAGAGGGGAACAATCATGTCCCTCGATCTGCTGGCAATGCTCCTACTTATACAGCCCAAAATGCTGTTTGCCTTCTTGGCAACAAGGGCACACTGTTGACTCATATCCAGCTTCTTGTCCACTGTAACCCCTAGGTCCTTTTTCCTGAACAGTTTTTATATCCATCCATGACAGTGCTCCAGTCATGTGAGTTATTCCATCAAGTCTGTTATTCCAGTCACATCATAATTCCTTGACAGTGCCAGGACTTCCAGTTCTCCCTGCTTGTTTCCCGGGCTTTCCATCAAGTCTGTTATTCCAGTCACATCATAATTCCTTGACAGTGCCAGGACTTCCAGTTCTCCCTGCTTGTTTCCCGGTCTTCTTGCATCTGTGTATAGGCACTGGACATAACTCGCTGATTGTCCCACTTTCTCAGTATGAGGCACGCGCCCTCCCCTCTTGCGCTCTCCTGCTCTTGCTTCCCCCTGGGAATCTCACTTCCCCACTTACCTAAGGGCTTTGGTCTCCTTCCCCCTGTGAACCTAGTGTCACGGAGTCCCCGGGCGATGCTCTGGAACTGCTCCCTATGAAGCCAGCCTGGACTCTGGGGGAGCCTCCTCTCTGTGAGCAGCCTGTCTCCAGGCAAAAAGCTCACACAACTTCCACCTTCCTGGGTCTGACCTCGGAGCATTCAGCATCCTCTGCCCCTCTGTGCGCTTCCCACAGCAAGTCCACGCAGGTGGGGTCCTGTGGAAGCCAGAGGGTCCTGCCCCACAACTCCACAGTCAGATGTGATTCTTAGCCAGCCAGTAAAACAGAAGGTTTATTAGACCACAGGAACATGGTCTAAAACAGAGCTTGTAGGTGCAGAGAACAGAACCGCTCAGCCGGGTCCATTTTGGGGGGCAGTGAGCCAGTCAACCACGTCTGCACTTCACTCCTTGTCCCCAGCCAGCCCAAACTGACTCACCCTCCAGCCCCTCCTTCTTTGGGCTTTGTCCCTTCCCGGGCCAGGAGGGCACCTGATTCCTTTGTTCTCCAATCCTTTAGCTCTCACCTTGTGGGGGGGAAGAGCCCAGGTCATCAGTCTCCAGGAGACAGAGTGTCAGCCATTTATGTACATTGGCCCTTTGCTCTGCAACAATTACACCCCCTTATCCCACCACCTAAAGACTTAAGAAATGCCTGGAGAAACTGAGGCACCCCTACAATATTCAGAGGAAACATTAAGAACAGTCCCACTTCATCACACCTAGTTTAAAACCTTCCTCACTAGGTTCGCCAGCTTGCTTGTGAAGATGCTCTTCCCTCTCTTCGTTAGATGGAGCCCGTCTCTGCCTAGCCCTTCTCCTTCTTGGAACACCATCCCATGGTCAAAAAATCCAAAGCCTTCTCTCCGAAACCACCTGCATAGCCATTCGTTGACTTCCACAATTCTACAGTCTCTACGCGGGCCTTTTCCTTCCCCAGGAAGGGTGGACGAGAACACCACTTGCGCCGCAAACTCCTTTATCCTTCTTCCCAGAGCCACGTAGTCTGCAGTGATCGCTCAAGGTCATTCTTGGCAGTGTCATTGGTGCCCACGTGGCGAAGCAGGAAGGGGTAGCGATCCGAGGGCTTGATAAGTCTCGGCAGTCTCTCCGTCACATCGTGAATCCTAGCTCCTGGCAAGCAGCAGACTTCTCGGTTTTCCCGGTCAGGGAGACAGATAGCTGACTCAGTCCACCTGAGGAGGGTGTCCCTGACCACCACCACCTGCCTCCTTGTCTTGGGAATGGGGGTCATGGAACCCCAACCCTAGGACAGGGCATCTCATGCCTTCCAATTGCGGAGTCGTCTTCTGCTCCCTTCCCTCAGATGTATCATCTAGTCCACTCTCCGCATTAGTACCTGTGGAGAGAACATGAAAACGGTTGCTTACCTGTATCTGCGTTGCTGGTACATGGATGCTCCCCTTTTTCTTCTGGAGGTCGCATGCTGCCAAATTTCTTCACCGTCCTTCTGTCCCCGCTGCGCAGTCTCCTCTGAATCTTCAGAATGTTTTGCCCACAGAAGCGTATCCTGACTTCTGTCCAGGAAATCTTCAGTTTCTCTTATGCAACTTAGGGTCGATACTTGTTTCTCCAGACTTTGAACCTTCTCCTCCAATATGGAGACCAGCTTGCAGTTTGTACAGACAAAGTTGCTTCTGTCTTGTGGGAGAAAGACAAACATGGCACATCCTGTGCAGTCACAACAGCTGATTGCTCACCATCCATATTACCTTCCTTCTATGAGCTTCCTCGGATGTTGCAGTGACTTCTCAGAGAAGCCTGCAAGATGGAAGCCTCAGTGGGCTCTCCCCAGGCAAACTCCCTCTGTTAGCCTCTCCACTGTTCGCCGCTCAGCTGGTTCATAGCTGGCTGCCTCTTTATAACAGTCAGGCCCACTCAAGGCCCACCTGGAACAAAGCACTCCCAATTCAAACTTTTCAAGCACAAGGTCAAACTGACAAACTGTCCCTGCAACAGACACTCAGATACTCACCAACGCAGCCCCCCAATGCAGCCCTTAGCGTACTCCTCTTGGACAGATCCCAGGCAAACTCCCTCTGTTAGCTTTTCCACTCTTTGCCTCTCGTGGCCCCAACAGGCTTTACCAAGCACCCGGCGGGAGGGACAGCCGTCCTCTGATGTTGGGGCACATGCTGGAGAGAATGCAGGAGGTTTTGGTAATATTTCTATAAACACTATGTGTGACTCAATGTACCCTCTCCATTTATGTTGCTACCCGCTGGGTGCGAAGGGGTTAACTTCTTCTCTGGGACCAGGAGACTAAGAGCTTGGTGTGGGAGGCGCAGAGGAGGTACAAGGCACTGTTGAGGCCTGGCCACATCTGGGCCTCTGCGGAGATGCTGGAAACCTCCGTGATGGCAGATTAGTTTAAATGATTGGAAGCAAAGGAAGCTGAAGCGTGAACCCAGCGTGCGGAGACAGAGAAACTGAGGCAGGAGCAGCTGGGTGTTAGATGTGCAGCTGCAGACACCCAGACCTGCAGCTGGAGGGGGAGAGAGGGTGGCAGGGAGTCAGAACATCTGCTTCTGCCAGTGTGGGCTCTGCCTGAAACTTGGCTTCCCCGTGCTGACCTGAGGACTCAGAGTCCAGGTGACAGATAAGTGCTGCCTTGTGAGTGGGCCGTGCTGCAGACTGGGAGCGTCGCTCCCTGACAGAGACACATCTCTGCAGGAGTCTGGGGAGCCACACTGCAAGTCAGATGGGGCTGGAGCCCGCAGGCCTGGTCTGGGAGCGTGGGTCTGTGGGGTTCACTGTGGGGAAAGCTAAGCCTAGAGCTCGGCAAACCATGGGGGTCCTCCCTGAAAGTATATCGAGGCCATGGCAGAGCTCGCCCCTGGAGAGCCTAGAAATCTAATGAGGTTCAATAAGGATAAGTGCAGGGTCCTGCACTTAGGATGGAAGAATCCAATGCACCGCTACAGACTAGGGACCGAATGGCTCGGCAGCAGTTCTGCGGAAAAGGACCTAGGGGTGACAGTGGACGAGAAGCTGGATATGAGTCAGCAGTGTGCCCTTGTTGCCAAGAAGGCCAATGGCATTTTGGGTTGTATAAGTAGGGGCATAGCGAGCAGATCGAGGGACGTGATCGTTCCCCTCTATTCGACACTGGTGAGGCCTCATCTGGAGTACTGTGTCCAGTTTTGGGCCCCACACTACAGGAAGGATGTGGATAAATTGGAAAGAGTACAACGAAGGGCAACGAAAATGATTAGGGGTCTAGAGCACATGACTTATGAGGAGAGGCTGAGGGAGCTGGGATTGTTTAGTCTGCAGAAGAGAAGAATGAGGGGGGATTTGATAGCTGCTTTCAACTACCTGAAAGGGGGTTTCAAAGAGGATGGCTCTAGACTGTTCTCAATGGTGGCAGATGACAGAACGAGGAGTAATGGTCTCAAGTTGCAATGGGGGAGGTTTAGATTGGATATTAGGAAAAACTTTTTCACTAAGAGGGTGGTGAAACACTGGAATGCGTTACCTAGGGAGGTGGTAGAATCTCCTTCCTTAGAGGTTTTTAAGGTCAGGCTTGACAAAGCCCTGGCTGGGATGATTTAACTGGGACTTGGTCCTGCTTTGAGCAGGGGGTTGGACTAGATGACCTTCTGGGGTCCCTTCCAACCCTGATATTCTATGATTCTATGATTCTTTTGGCCCAATCTTCCAATTTGTCTAGGTCCTTCTGTATCCTATCCCTCCCCTCCAGCGTATCTACCACTCCTCCCAGTTTAGTATCATCCGCAAATTTGCTGAGAGTGCAATCCACACCATCCTCCAGATCATTTATGAAGATATTGAACAAAACGGGCCCCAGGACCGACCCCTGGGGCACTCCACTTGACACCGGCTGCCAACTAGACATGGAGCCATTGATCACTACCCGTTGAGCCCGACAATCTAGCCAGCTTTCTACCCACCTTATAGTGCATTCATCCAGCCCATACTTCCTTAACTTGCTGACAAGAATGCTGTGGGAGACCGTGTCAAAAGCTTTGCTAAAGTCAAGAAACAATACATCCACTGCTTTCCCTTCATCCACAGAACCAGTAATCTCATCATAAAAGGCGATTAGATTAGTCAGGCATGACCTTCCCTTGGTGAATCCATGCTGACTGTTCCTGATCACTTTCCTCTCCTCTAAGTGCTTCAGGATTGATTCTTTGAGGACCTGCTCCATGATTTTTCCAGGGACTGAGGTGAGGCTGACCGGCCTGTAGTTCCCAGGATCCTCCTTCTTCCCTTTTTTAAAGATGGGCACTACATTAGCCTTTTTCCAGTCATCCGGGACTTACCCCGTTCGCCACGAGTTTTCAAAGATAATGGCCAAGGGCTCTGCAATCACAGCCGCCAATTCCCTCAGCACTCTCGGATGCAATTCGTCCGGCCCCATGGACTTGTGCACGTCCAGCTTTTCTAAATAGTCCCTAACCACCTCTATCTCTACAGAGGGCTGGCCATCTCTTCCCCATTTTGTGATGCCCAGCACAGCAGTCTGGGAGCTGACCTTGTTAGTGAAAACAGAGGCAAAAAAGCATTGAGTACATTAGCTTTTTCCACATCCTCTGTCACTAGCTTGCCTCCCTCATTCAGTAAGGGGCCCACACTTTCCTTGGCTTTCTTCTTGTTGCCAACATACCTGAAGAAACCCTTCTTGTTACTCTTGACATCTCTTGCTAGCTGCAGCTCCAGGTGCGATTTGGCCCTCCTGATATCTTTCCTACATGCCCGAGCAATATTTTTATACTCTTCCCTGGTCATATGTCCAACCTTCCACTTCTTGTAAGCTTCTTTTTTATGTTTAAGATCCGCTAAGATTTCACCATTAAGCCAAGCTGGTCGCCTGCCATATTTACTATTCTTTCGACTCATCGGGATGGTTTGTCCCTGTAACCTCAACAGGGATTCCTTGAAATACAGCCAGCTCTCCTGGACTCCCTTCCCTTTCATGTTAGTCCCCCAGGGGATCCTGGCCATCTGTTCCCTGAGGGAGTCAAAGTCTGCTTTCCTGAAGTCCAGGGTCCGTATCCTGCTGCTTACCTTTCTTCCCTGCGTCAGGATCCTGAACTCAACCAACTCATGGTCACTGCCTCCCAGATTCCCATCCACTTTTGCTTCCCCCACTAATTCTACCCGGTTTGTGAGAAGCAGGTCAAGAAGAGCTCTGCCCCTAGTTGGCTCCCCTAGCACTTGCACCAGGAAATTGTCCCCTACCCTTTCCAAAAACTTCCTGGATTGTCTGTGCACCACTGTATTGCTCTCCCAGCAGATATCAGGGTGATTGAAGTCTTCCCATAAGAACCAGGGCCTGCGATCTAGTAACTTCTGTTAGTTGCCGGAAGAAAGCCTCGTCCACCTCATCCCCCTGGTCCGGTGGTCTATAGCAGACTCCCACCATGACATCACTCTTGTTGCACACACTTCTAAACTTAATCCAGAGACACTCAGGTTTTTCCACAGTTTCGTACCGGAGCTCTGAGCAGTCATACTGCTCCCTTACATACAGTGCTACTCCCCCACCTTTTCTGCCCTGCCTGTCCTTCCTGAACAGTTTATAACCATCCATGACTGTACTCCAGTCATGTGAGTTATCCCACCAAGTCTCTGTTATTCCAATCACGTCATAATTCCTTGACATCACCAGGACCTCCAGTTCTCCCTGCTTGTTTCCAAGGCTTTGTGCATTTGTATATAAGCACTTGAGATAACCTGTTGATCGCCCCTCATTCCCAGTATGAGGCAGGAGCCCTCCCCTCACAGACATTCCTGCCTGTGCTTCCTCCCGGTATCCCGCTTTCCCCACTTACCTCAGGGCTTTGGTCTCCTTCCCCCGGTGAACCTAGTTTAAAGCCCTCCTCACTAGGTTAGCCAGCCTGCTGGCAAAGATGTTCTTCCCTCTCTTCGTAAGATGGAGCCCGTCTCTGCCCAGCACTCCTCCTTCATGGAACACCATCCCATGGTCAAAGAATCCAAAGCCTTCTCTCCGACACCACCTGCGTAGCCATTCGTTGACCTCCACGATTCGACGGTCCCTACCCAGGCCTTTTCCTTCCACGGGGAGGATGGACGAGAACACCACTTGCGCCTCCAACTCCTTTATCCTTCTTCCCAGAGCCACGTAGTCCGCAGTGATCCGCTCAAGGTCATTCTTGGCAGTATCATTGGTGCCCACGTGGAGAAGCAGGAAGGGGTAGCGATCCGAGGGCTTGATGAGTCTCGGCAGTCTCTCCGTCACATCACGAATCTTAGCCCCTGGCAAGCAGCAGACTTCTCGGTTTTCCCGGTCAGGGCGGCAGATAGATGACTCAGTCCCCCGGAGGAGAGAGTCCCCGACCACCACCACCCGCCTTCTCCTCTTGGGAGTGGTGGTCGTGGAACCCCCAACCTCAGGACATCGCATCTCATGCCTCCCAACCAGCGGAGTCTCCTTCTGCTTTCTCCCCCCAGACATATCATCTGGTCCACTCTCCGCATTGGTACCTGTGGAGAGAACATGAAAGCGGTTAGTTACCTGTGTCTGTGTTACTGGAACCCGGACATTCCGCTTACCTCTTCTGGAGGTCACATGTTGCCAAGCTTCTTCACTGGCCTCTTGGCTCCTCTGTGCAACCTGCTCTATATCTTTAGAGCTTTGTGCCCCTAGAAGGCTATCCTGAGTTTGGTCCAGAAAATCCTCAGTCTCTCGTATACAACGCAGGGTCGTTACCTGTTGCTCCAGACCTTCAATCTTCTCTTCCATATGGAGACCAGCTTGCACTTTGTACAGACAAAGTCGCTTCTGTCCTGTGGAAGAAAGACAAACATGGCACATCCAGTGCAGGTCACAACAGCTGAACCCCCCCCTTCCATATCACCTACCTACTATGAGCTTCCTCAGAGACGTTGGCAAGATGTAAGCCTCACTGGGCTCACTCCAGGCGAACTCCCAGGCAAACTCCTGCTGTGAGCTGCTCTGCTGTCCCCGCTGCTCCGCTGGTTCGCTGCCGCTCAGCTGGTTCGCGAGGCTCTGGCTATTTTCAAACAGCCAGGCTTCCCTGACGCCTGTTCATGGACAGGAAGTCTTCCCTGTTCATGGACAGGAAGTCTCCTGCATGCTTTCTCCAGGGCCTCTCATCTTCAGGGTCATTGGGGAGAATAGATGAGACGCAGCTACAATGAATTGTGCAGCTCCTTTCGAGGCGAGACAGACCTGCTACGTGTGTCCATATGACCTGCTCGCACTTCCAAACATCCTGGATCTTCTGTCTTAGAAGCAGGGGCAGATCCTTCAGGTCCCTGCCGCTGGCCACATGGATGTTAATTCACTGAGCATCACCAAAAGATCCCGTGCCACAGATGTCCATGGCATCCTCATCCACAGCAAGGAACTATCCACCAGCTCCCTCTGCAGGGTTTTCTGTCTGGGGTACTCGGACACACCTGGTTCCTGTACACATTCCTGCCCCGAGTGAATTGTCTCCTTCACTTGTAGCAAACCGGTTCTGCCATCACTTAAGTCAGAGCCCCCTTGGCTGCAGCCTCTGCCTGCCATCCGCCTGAGCCTACCTGGTGCTCACCCTCTGTGGTCCCCCAGACTCCTCCAGGCTGTTAATCCATCAGTTAGAAGGCCCAGCTAGCAGCAGCTCAGCCTAGTCCGCCTGGTCTTTGGGAACCCAGGAAGGACTGTTCCCTTTATCACCAGTCTCTCTCAATGGCTTTCTCGGTGGCTGTCATCACAGCCAGAGATAGTGGGCTGCGAGCCCTGATGCCTCACTTTCCAACATGGTGCTCATAGGGATGGGGGAAGCTCAGTCCCTGCCCAAGTCTTCTCCAAGGTATGTTCTTGCTCCCAGCTGAAGCAGGCAGGTGACCGATCTGATTCCTCACCCTGGGGAGGCGAGGCTGCATGCCTTGGGTGCTCAGAGAGCCCTTTCTGTTTATCCAGATAGAACAAAATCACTCAGGAGTTGCCTTGTGGTTTGCAGCCCGCAGTGATAGTTCTGGGGGCAATCTTTTCCCCAGAGGTTATCCCAGTGGACCAGCCCAGTTTGTTGTGAGCTGCAGACCTCTCCCCTCCTTTGGGTATTGGCACTGCAGTTCTTTTAGCAAGACTTAGGAACCTTGCTTCCAGAGAGCTTGGCAGGGTTGCATCATGGAGTTCAATCCTCACCTTGACGTTGTGGTATTGTCTAGATCTGGCTCCCTCCTCAGACCTCACCTGCCTTGTTTGGGAGCTGCTCGCTCGTCGTCGGATTGTCAGCAGTGCGTGTTGATCCACAGTGGCAGGAGGAGGAGATGGTTTTGCAGATCCTGCAACCTGCACTCCTCTCACACTCCTTCGAGGCCATCTTGCCCTCTGGATCAGTGAGGGAAGGACACGGTGGGGGAGGCTGCATCCCCTGGGGTGACTCTGGGAGGGGTGCCGGTGGAGACACAGTATCCAGGCGCAATCCCAATGGATGCTGCTGGCCAGGAGACCCCGCATGTGCCCTGGCAGTGGGATTCACCCAGACAAATGTCACCAGCAGCAGGTTACTGTACAGTCAGGAGCCATTCTTTATACAGTGTGCACTTGGACGAGGAACTCATGGCCACTAAACCGCATGGAGTCCAAGGGCTGAGCTGAAGTGTGACAAGGGTCAGGTGTTTGTCTGGATACAGTTGCATCTGGAGCTGCTACAGTGGGGTGACAAGAAACTGAAATGAACCCAAGAGTCTGGCAGGGCTCCCTGGCCTCCTGCTTTGGGGTGTTTGCAGCCTCCACTGGAAGGAGCAGGAGAAGAACACAGGACTTCTTGGCCTTCCTCATGCAGCCGGCATTGTGCCAGCTGTGCCTTGCCTGAGCTACTCTGGCTGGTCCAGGGCTGCTGGGACAGTCTGTGTGGCGGGGGTGCCGAAAGCCATTGAACTGAACTAACCCTGCATACAATGGAAACCCCACTGCACCCCTAGGTCCAGCACTGAGAGGCTAGTCCTACAGCCCTCAGAGAAGCCAGCCCCGCTGCAGCGTCACGAGCCGCATCCCAGCTCGGGGAGAACACGGAGTCAGGGTTGTTGTGAGCTGTGTGGTCCCCCGCAAGCTCGTGCCCTCCGTTCCAAGCCCTTGTCTGAGCCGGCTTCCCTGGAGCGCCAGGGGCAGTCTGAGGTGGCCCTGCCGTGCGAGGTCACTCAGGGGGATGGTTGTAGCACCCAGGGGCAGCCTGCTGGCGGGTCCCAGGCTCACCCAGCGCTCTCACTCTCTCTCTCTCTCTCGCAGGCCACCAATGGTAGCGGCGCCTTTAGCGACTACTCTTCGTCCGTGCCCTCCACCCCCAGCATCAGCCAGCGGGAGCTGCGCATCGAGACCATCGCTGCCTCCAATACGCCCACCCCCATCCGCAAGCAGTCCAAGCGGCGCTCCAACATCTTCACGGTAAGTGTGGCCAGTGGCGGGACGCACCAGGCAGGCGTGGCCCCATCAGCACAGGGCGGCCGTGCTCACGGCCATTCGTGTGCTAGGGCCACGGCACAGAGCGTGACTTCTGTGGGCTCGTGAGGGCGGAGAGGCTGTGGGGAGCGCAATGCAGTGCGTGTTCGTGTGTGTGTTTGTGCATGCATGTGTGTGCATCCTCTGTGTGCGTGTGTGAATCCTCCCCGAGTGTGTGTGTGTGTGTGTGTGTGTGTGTGTGTGTGTGCGCACGCATGTGTGCATACTCTGTGTGCGTGAATCCTCCCCGAGTATGTGTGTGTGCATCCTCAGTGTGTGTGTGTGTGTGTGTGTGTAGGAATCCTCTCCGTATGTGTATGTGCGTTCTCCGTGTGTGTGAATCCTCCCCTTGTGCATGTGCATCCTCTGTGTGCATATATATCCTATGCGTACGTGGGTCTCCTCTGCGTGCATGACCATGTGCACTCTGTGTGTGTGTGTGTGTGTGTATCCTCCATGCACGTGTGCATCCTCCTTGTGTGGGGAGTGAGGAGTGGCTCTGCCTGTGTGGCCGTACAGCACTGGTGCTCCTTTCCCATCGCTCTCCCTGGGGCCATGTCCCCCGAACAGGGGCTGACGTCCCCAGAGGCTGGGACTCTGTTTCTGCACTGGCTGAATAAGCCAGGCAGGGTCTCGTGGGCGGTGGTGCTCAGAGCCAGCAATGGCGCATGGAGTCCCTCTTGCATCCATGTGTGACGCTAGCCGGACACCGAGGAGCATTGTGGGGCCCCTGCTGATATGTAGGGGGAGGGCTGGGCATGTTTGAACCAGGGGATTGAGGGACCCCAAGCCCCACGACATCATGAGGAGTCAATTGGGACATTTATAGCTGTTGTTTCTGCTGGTTGTGTTTGCACTCCATCTCTCAGCACACTCTACACCCATGTGCAAACACAGCCACCCCACTGTCCCCAAGGCACCTAGGCCTCCCCCCACACACACCATCCCAGCATACACCACGTGAACCTCCATCCCCCTCTCTGAACACACACAGCAATTGGGAACTCCACTGTTCTCCAACACCAATACACCGGTGAGCACACCCGCCCACTGTTCCCCAACACCTATACACCCACCCACTGCTCCCCAACACCCGTACACTAGCGCACACACACACCCACTGCTCCCCAAAACCTGTATACCAGTGCATGCACACACTCATTGTTCCCCAGCACCCATACACCAGTGCGCACACCTGCCCACTGTTCCCCAACACCCACACATACCCACCTTCCCAACGTACATACCCATATGCCCAATGCATACACCTCTTACCCACCTGCACCTCCCCAATGCACACAGTTCCCACCGTGGACCCTGCTGCTCCCCAGCACCCTTCAGCATACGCACCCCCCACATTCTCTCAACAAGGGCCTGTAGCGTCTCCTACGTGGTCATGCTCACTGTTGTGCTCCTGTTCTAATGGATGTCCTGCTTCCTCCCCCGTCGTTACTCTCGCTCATGCTCACACTTGCTGTTGTGCACCAGTGCACACCGGTTCTCTCATGTGCTCTCATGCTTGTCCACACACCCACTGATTCTGGACTCGCCGTCGGTTCATGTTCACGCTCTCCCTTTCGCTCCTGCTGGAGCGCATCAGGCTTGTGGTGACATGCTCATTCTCAGCTTCTTCATTCTGGGGCTCATGCTTCATCACTATGAAAGTCATCAATTGGGGCTCACGCTTGCTTGCCGTCTCTAGGGATTCCTGCTTGCTTGCCCTCTCTTGCTCAGTCTGGGGCTCAGGCTTGCTTGCCGTCTCTAGGGGGTCCCTGCTCGCTTACCTTCTATGTGGGGCTCACGCTCACTCAGTCTGGGGTTCACACTCGCTCTTTGGGGGGCACATGCTCAGTCTGGGGCTCACGCTTGCCATCTCTAGGGGGTTCCTGCTCGCTTGTCTTCTCTGTGGGGCTCACGCTCGCTCAGTTTGCGGCTCACACTCGCTCTCTGTGGGGTTCATGCTCGCTCAGTCTGGGGTTCTTGCTCACTTGACTTTGTGCTGGGGCTCACACTCGCTCACTCATTCTGGGGCTCACGCTCACTGGCTGCACGCACATGACTCACATAGGGTGGTGGTGGCAGCAGCAGGATTTGAAGGTGTGGATTTCCTCCCTCCCCCCACAGCTGGGCTGGGCAGAGCAGTTTGTCCGGCTGCTAGCACGGCCAAGCACCCCGCCCCATCCCTGCGTACATGGGGTGGGGAAAGCGGCAAGGCCTGCTCTCGCTGGGTCGGCTGGCCCCTCTGGGTGGGCGTGCAGGGCCTTGCCTAGGCTTCTAGCATTGGGGAGAGACACTAAGTACCCTGCTCTGGGAGCAGCTGCTTCCCAGAAGCAGCTCACCCAGCTCCGAGCTGCAGTTTGTTCCCTGGAGTTTCATCTGCGGGCCTCCCCCCCTCCGGCTGTAAGTGCCCTGCTGCCTCTCCTGTGTCCCGTCCCCGGGAGTGAGGTGCAGACAGAAGGGTGTGTGTGTCAGTGGCCACCAGGTGGAGACTGACTCCCAAGCTAGCTCTGGAATGTAACTCCGGAGCCGGAGCCCGGCCTGCTGCTGCCTCTGGCTGCCCGCTCCATGGCTGGCCGGCCTGCCTGCCTGCCTGCCTGTCTGTCCCCACCGCTGACAGACTCATGTCCGTGTTCTGAGTATAACCTGCCAAACTCTTTATTCTTTCGATATTTGCAGATATGTGCCACTGTTTCCAACTTTTCATCTACAAAAAGGCCTTTCCAACTCCTTCCAAATTAGAAGATCCAGGTGGTTACACACGGCACCTCTGTACAAATTCTCTCACTTTTCATTGCCTCTCCAGGGCCGGATAAGGGATGGGCACTGGGATTGATCTAAGATTAGAGGCTCGCCCGCCCGCCCTCCAGCCAGCATGGGTTCCCCTCCCGGAGACACGCAGGAGCCTTTTAACCCCCCCCCAATGTAAAGTCTAGGAAGCGCTGAGACGGCCTGCACGTGCACTCTAAGCTGGGACATTTCTGGGCCTGCCGGACGCTGTCTAGGCCCTTTCCATGTTCCGGGGATGCCAGGCAGACGACCCTCCTGGGATGGAAAGACCTACAGACCCAGCGGGACCAGGGCAACAGCAGCAAATGGAGATGGATGGGCCAAGGGACGCTTTGCTGCCACTAGCACCTGCTGCTAGCACTCCGGCCCCTTCCTTCTTCCTGCATTTTCCTGCAGCCTGCATGGACTCCTGCTCCTCCTTCTCTTCCTCCTTGTGGCAGAGCAGTCATCTGTGTCTCTTTCTTTTCTTCTCTTTCAATCTCCTGGCTTTATTCTGGGCCCAAAAGCGAGCAGATTGGTGTCCCAGGCGCACGGGGCAGACGTTTCTTTCTGATCCAAAGCACATGGGGAGCTCCCCACCTGAGGGAGCTCATAGGACACAAGGGAGAGACGTTGTTGCTGCCCTTCTGCTGCCATTGTTGTGATTCTGAATGTATTGATTGTGCTCCATGCCGTGTATGACTTGATATTTTCCTGTCTTAAGTCCCTTGAATGAGTTCTGCTCAACAGACTGTATATTTCATATTGTATTTATTGGAGTTTGCTCTCACCACAGCCATCCTCAAGGAGTATCCGATACTGCTCTAGACTCTCTAGATGTATACTAGATAGTTATTGTCCATGCTCTTTTGTAAGGGGCTGGTCTTTCTGCCCAGTGACCTGTGCTACTTTGTATAGTGCAAGTGTGTTCACAGAATAAATCTGTTGGATTAGTAGGAGTGTGAGTTCCTTTCACTGCCTTGGCCTCTCCTGCTTCCATCCATGCTCCACCAACATCCCATGCTCTTCCTGTTTGTGTCACTGTGTGCTGTATGCCCCCGAGGAAGTGAGGAATCAGGGGCAGCCCTTTGCTGTGAGGAGAACGGCTTTGGGGCAGGGTGTTAGATGGCTTGGGGGGCTGGGCGGGAAGCTTGGGAGCAGGTGGGCTCTGGGGAGGCTAGGATGGGAGTTGAGTCTGGTCACAGCGTCCTTAGAGGGGATGGGGAAGAGGCTGCCCTGGAGAGCTTGTGCTGGCCCAGTGGGGAGAAAAGGGGGCTGTGTGTTACTTCTTCCCCTGCCCCTGTGTCTAATGCGCCTGTGTCTCTTCTCTTCCAGTCTCGAAAGGGTGCAGACCCGGAGCGGGAGAAGAAGGTGCCGGAGTGCAAGGCGGACAGTATCGGCAGCGGGCGGGCCATTCCCATTAAGCAGGTTCGGATTCCCCGGCCCTCCAAACCATGCCAGAGCACTGCCCGCTGGGGCAGGGGTCCTCAGGCCTCCTGAAGGGAAGCAGGGCATCTCGGCCTGGGCCGGAGCGTGGCAAGGGGAGCATATGCCATGGGTGCATGCTGGGCTAGGCCACATGGGTGTCCAAGTGATAGTGGGGGAGTGTCTGTCTCAGGCTCATTGTGTTTCCATGCATGTGTCGCTGTCACCGGCTCTGCATTCAGCGTGTGCGTGTGCGTGTGCGCAGCCCCCACCTGTGCCCCCTTGTGTGTGTGCACCTGTTGCGTGGGTGTTTGCCATACTCACGCTGGTACTAGTGCTCCCCAGCAGAGGGCAGCAGAGCGCCGCTATGGCTCGACCGCTGGCTCCGGCTCCTGGCGGCCGCTGGCTCCGGCTCCTGGCCCTGGCTGGGGTTTGCCCTCTGAGGACACGCAGGCGCCGGCCTCCTGTTGGGGAGCAGCGCACTGTGACAGGGCGGGGCCCAGCTGCGAGCCTGCAGGGCCAGAGTGAGCCAGTTCACACTGGGCAGCTCAGGTTCTGCTCCTTCCTGGGGGGTCGCGGGGAGAACTGACTCCAGCCTGCAGCCCCCTCTGTGTCCTGCAGCCCGGCTGTGGTGCTGGGGACAGGGTCCAGGGGTGGCGGATGGTGGGAGCGGGGCCAGGGGCAGCTCTGGTGCAGTCCGGAGGAGGGGGCCCCAGGGCATCAAGGTAAGGGGGAGGAAGGGGCCAGGTGTCGTGTGTTTCCATGGCAGCTCTGGTGTTGAGACTGGGCCAGGGCTGGGTCGCTCGTGGGAAGGGGCAGCCAGGGAAGTTCTGGCTCCGGGGTGATGGGGAGGGGTCTATGGTTGGTGAGGGGGCAAGGGGGAGGGGTCTGTGGCTAGCTCTGGGGTGATGGGGAAAGGGTCTGTGGTTGGCTCTGGGGCGAGGGGGAAGGGGTCTCTGGCTGGCGCTGGCTCTGGGGCAAGGGGGAGGGGTCTATGGCTAGCTGTGGTACAGCAGGTTGAAGGCAGGGAGGCCATGGAGGCCAGCGTGGCTTGGGCTCTGGGTAGGAAGGGGGACAGATAAGATGCACACCCAGATCATGCCCCCCGTCTCTCCTTGGGGTGGGTCGGGCTCATTGAGTCCTTTCCTCCTCACCAAATTGGAGCTTGACCGGAGGTCCCTGTGGGCTGTTTAATCCTCTGTTTCTGTTAGCTGGGGGCATCTGGCTGTCCCTTCCCCTTGCTCCCCTTTCTCCAACTCTTGTGGGGCTGGCTGCATCCCCGGGCCCTAATGCAGGGGTTGTGTGCTGGCCCTGGCTCTCCTAGCCCCTCTCCAGGAGTGTCTGCTGCAGGATGAACATTGACCCAGCCTCACAGCCGCCCCTGGCACCGTCACTTTCCACAGGTTCATAGATGCTAAGGCCAGCCGGGACCTTTGTGCTTGCGAGAGGGGAAGTTTTGTCTCTTTGAGGTGCCCAGGGGAGGTGCGTAATTGTCCCAGCTTACTGGGTTGGGGCTGGAGACGGTTTTGTGTTGTATTGTTGAAGAGGAACCCCTAGATATGGAACCTGGCCCTTGTTGCTGCCAACTCTGATGAGAAGAAGGGTCACAGAGCATCTTGTCTGACCCCTGGTGTAATGCAGGCCAGAGACCCACCCCTCAGTTATTCCTAGAGCCTATCTACTCCCTCATCCCCAACTTTTAGAAGCAGTGTCCAGTCATGGTGGGTACTTAGTGGCTGGGTTCATGTGCTGTGCCTCTGGGCCTGCACAGGCTGCCAGGCGGGAGCGGCAGGGGGAAGTGCTGGGCAGAACCCCTGTGCTGAAGCACAGTGCAGGGACAGAGACAGCAGGTAGGGACAAGGCTGTACCCTCACTCTATTCATGACTCAGCCCCCAAGACTGGCCTTGGAAAGTTGCAATTCTCCATGTTCACTGGACTCCAGGAACTGGGGCTTTCGGAGAAGCGCCAAGTACTGCAGAAACCCCAATAAAATCATGAGAACTGGTGCGACATAGAGGCTGGGGCCCTGTACAAACGTATCCCAGACAGTCCCTGGCCCAAGGAGCATTGTGGGACTTGTTCCCATTGCCAAAGGGCAGTGCAGAATGTGGTCAGTCAGGGAGGCTCAGGTACGATGGGAAGTGGGAGTTTGAACTGCTGGCTGGACAGATCCTGCGCAGTGGCACCAGGATGTGCTTGGGTTTCTGGGGTGCCACGGTACCAACTGCCCTGACAGCTGAGCCACTTGGCCTGCACCACTTTCGCCCCAAGAGCAAGGAGCAAGCGGTGCCTCCGTGGTCTTGCTGCGCTGCTGAAAGGCCCAGCAGGGTGCACAAGCTCTGTTCTATCCTTGTCCGAGGAGTGCACAGAGCTGTCTCTGCTCAGGTGCCCACAGACCCTTCAGCGGGGGATGGCGACACCCATAGCTTGGATCAGGGCCTCCCTTCACTTCCAGCAGGTCCCGTTCCTTCCAGGAGGTTCTCCCAGGGCTCCAGCTCTCGGAGCCATGATGGGTCCCTAGGTCATGTCTCTGACCATGAACTCTTGTGCGGTGACTCAGATCCCTGCAGCTGCTTGGCTGCACTGCCCCGGCATGCCAGGTACAGCTCCTCCTGAGCTTTCACAGCTAGGCCAGGCTGGCTCTGCTCACATGGCAGGCTGCCTCTGATGGGGCTGGCTCCGGTCTCTTCAGAGTGGTGTCAGCAGAGCCCTGGGAGGCTTTGATAGGCCCTGGGCAGCAGCCAGGCTCAGGGGATCCCAGCCTACCTGAGGGATGGCAACAGGTACTTTTTACTTGTTTCTCTGGCCCCGCCACCGCAGAGTGGAGTGCCTCACACTCTGACAGGCTTGCTGCATTCGCCCTCACTGTAGGCAGGCCAGAGCGGTCATCAGGGAACTGTCCCACAAACACAGAGGGACTGGCCTGGGAGTAACTGGCCAAACATGGATCTGAACCCAGGTCTTCGGGTCCTTGAGTAGAGCCCCAACCACTGGACCATCCTTTCTCCAGGTGCCACCCCTAGACAGGAGCTCACTTGAGACAGCTCTCCCACGGCAAACACTGGCAGCTGCCAGAGGCTTGCTAGGCAGAGGACACGACCCCCTGGAAAGCAGCATTTCTGAGGTCTCTGCAGAGAGGTGGGGACCAGCGGATGCTGATACAGGTCCCCTTCCCTGAGGCTCTGAGGACCACAGTTCCATTTTATTTCTGCATGGTGTTGCATCCCAATGAACTGGTGGGCCCTGGAGATGGTAGAATATGGCTTTACCCCAACCACACCCCCTTTCCAGGGACCTGTCCCAGGAGAAACGACCGCACTGTGAACTCACCACCCTGCTGCTGCTAGCAAGGAGAATGTGGCCAGAGCCATACAAAGGCAAATGAGTTTAGTCCCAAAAGAAGAGAGGCTAAGATCCATTCCTCGGTGTCTGGTGAGGAGCCGGCCGTAACCCTGCCGTGAGAGGGGTGCTAGAGCCTCACAGCCTCAGCAGGGGCGTGGGAAGGATAAAGTCTTGCCCCGCACTCTGGTTCAGGGCTCCCTGCAGAGAGCAGTCGTGAGGGCCCAATATTCCAGATGCAGAACAGCAGCCAGGGCTTCAGAAGCTGTCACCGAGAAGTGCAAACCTTGTAACCGCTGCCCGGCTCTCCTGGGGTTGTTCCTTCCTAGGGGAGTGGGGATCTCAGTGACTATCCCCTCGGCAGATCCCCACCTCTCCAGAGTGTCACAGCTTGTGTGACCGGCTGGCTGTGTAACTGCGGGGGTGCTAATGCCCCTCCACTGAGGCAGAGGGACTGAGGATGGATATGGGCTAAGTGAGGTGGCTGGAAAGTGGGACCTTCTGTCTGGGCATCTGTGGCCTCCCATAGAACGCTGTCCAGCGTGCACGGCCAGTACACGGGGGGAAGTCCTGCTACTCGTAGGTGACCTCCCTTATTCTCCGTTGAATCTGCCTAGTGACCTTTCTGGGTCCCGTGGGGAGAGGATGGCAGCGCTGGTGGCTGATTCATCCCCAGCTTTGGTGGCAGAGCCGCAGGGCCCTGTGTGAGCGGGCTGTGTGCTCAGACAGGAGGCTGGTTAAGAGAATCTCGGAAGGAGTGAGTTTGGGGGATGCTTTTGCACCAGTGGGGAAGGCTGCTGTACCGGGGAGCAGAACTGCCCTGCAGGAAGCTGGTGGCAGCCGCAGAGCCTTGCCCATCACAGCACGCCCAGAGCGTGCTGCTAGTGAGCCAATGTTTCTCTCTCCCAAACTCCAGTCATAGACACTAGAGCTGGAGGCGCCCAACTCCCATGGCCCCCGTGTGAGACAAAAGAGCCCAGCCCCCTCTCTCTAGCCCTTCTCCTCAGATCTGGCAGACGCGGTGGCAGACGCGGCCTCCTGCTGGTGCGGGGGGTGCTGCACGTGAGGCTCTGGCTCCCCACCTGGTGCCCATGCTATGATCTCGGCAGGCCCAGGCCCGCACTGGGTGGGGAGAGGATCTTTGTGGCTGGACGCTTGACACTGAGAACTGGGCTAGCTGGGCTGGGAGGCTGCTGTTCCTAGCTGGTGGTTACTGGGGACAAACACATGTCCCCTTCCTCATGCAGATGCTGCTGAGTGTGCAGCCACATAGTCAGCCCTGAAGGCCTGGGGTCCCTGGGCCAGCTCTGGTTGGGCTGGCTTCTTCAGCGGGGCCCAGAGCTGGGGACGACTCCTCCTTGGGATCTGGGACCACGCTGGGAGCTGAGATTACATTTAAATTGCCATTTGCATTTTCCAATCAATACACGACTTTACAATTAAGTTTGGTGTTAAAATTCTTAGCAAAAAGTGAGTGGAAGGGAGATTTGTGGAGTGAACGAGTCCTTTGGGGACCATCGCGGCTCCCTGCCTCATTACACTGCATATTGCGGCTGCTGCCACTGCTTTTACTATGCACCACCCAATCCGAGCACAACACGCCAAGACAGTCACACAGGCCAGCCTCGCAGGGCAGAGGAGGCATGTTGGAGATGGTGGGCTGGCTTGTTGTTCATCCCTCTCAGCTTCTTCCCTTTCGTGACATTCACACTGGGGAAAAGGAGCTAGCAAAGGATTCAGAACGTACAGAACCCCAGGAGAGGCCCGGGGTAGATAGGGATGTGGCTGTGTGTGGCCATTGG
Source organism: Dermochelys coriacea (assembly GCF_009764565.3). NCBI lineage: Eukaryota > Metazoa > Chordata > Testudines > Dermochelyidae > Dermochelys > Dermochelys coriacea. The sequence goes on from NC_050069.1 coordinate 272,138,958, forward strand.
GAACATGCAGGATTTGTGGAGACTGTGTGTGTGTGTGTGTGAGTATGTGGGGTTGGGGATTCTCTGGGGAGAGCTGGGGCATTGTGTGCACAGAGCATGTGCATGAGTGGGATGTGCTAGCTCAGAAGTCTCCAGCCCTTTGGGGGTGGACTCCCCATTTGTGATGGTTCTGCCCGTGGGTTCACATGTGGCTGCTGTATCTCACCTGGGCTTTGTCCTTCTCCTCCCTCCTTTCTTGCCTCATCTTCTTATCTCTTTTTCTGTGTAGTATTGGGATTTTGCTCCATTTCCCAGGAAATGGGAAAGCTAGATCTCCCTAGCTGCTTCTCGGTTCAGCTCCGACCCTGTATCGTCAAAACAGAGAACTAATCCAGCCACAGAACAGGGAGCCCTGATGCAAGCCACGCTGCGGTGTCACAAAAACCTGGATCCAGCACTTGCTCCCTACCACTTCTTTCTCCTACCCTCACAATTTCTAGTGCCTCAATACAGAACAAGTCTGTCTGCTTCCACTGCCCCAAAAATGTCTGGACCCCCATGTGTCCCAACCCAGCCGTGCTAGATGGAGCTTGCAAAGTTTTGGCCCTGAACCCTCAATTTGTACAATCTAAACAAAGAGCAAGTCCAGCTAATGCAAACTCCACTGGATATATCTGGAATCTGGGGCACCCTAGCTCAAATAGTCCTGGGAAAACACAACTCCGATAACTGCCTTCTCGTGTGCCAGGATTTGTCACGTCCTGATTTGCATAGTGAGTTAGGAGCAGCGGCATTTGTTGTCTCTCTAAACTGTACAGTTTTGGGGTTTGAGGCCAGAATTGGCAGAGGTAGCAGGATACCGGTACTCAATGAATTTGTTTGCAATGCTGTTGCATCCAGACACATCAGGATCCAGACTTTTCAAGAATAGGGGCAGTTACACTTGGCCTCTGTTTACATGGAAGAATTTTTGGTTTATAGTAAATATTAGCAGGATCTGGCTGGAGGAGTCAGATTTTAAAAAGCCAGCAGGGGCCATTATGACCTCCTACATAGGTGAGATAGGGAATCTTGCCCAGTGGTTCCTGTGTCAAGCCCATAACATCTGGCTGAGCTGTTAGAAAGAGATCCGGCTTTGATTTACAGACTCCAAGTGAAGGAGAATTCACTATGTCCCTAGGTCAGTTGTTCCCATGGTAAAAGCCCTCCCTGTAGACGTTTGGTGCCTAGTCTGAATGTGTCTCGCTTCAGGTTCCAGCCATCGGATCTCATTCTGCCTTTTTCTGACAGAGCAAAGAACTCTCGGCTATTGGAAATCTCTTCTCCAGGTAGTTACTTGTAGACCCCATGATCAAGTCACTCCTTTATCACTTAGATAAACTAGATTGATCTCCTTTAGTCTCTCATGATAAGGCAGGTTTTCCAGGCCTTAAATGATTCTTGCGGCTCTTTCAAATTTGTCAACATCCTTTTGAAGTGTGGACACCAGAATTGGACACAGTATCCAGTCATGGTGACACTAATGCCTTGTGCGGAGTCAGTATCATCTTCATGCTCCGACTTGATATTCCCTTGCGTCTATATCCCTGCATTGCATTCACCTTAGCTACAGGATCGCACTGAGCGCGGATGTTCTCTCCATTTCCACCATGACCCATATGTTCTTTTCAGTGTCACTGCATTCCAGGAGACAGACTCCTGCGCCCTGTACGTTTGGCCTGTCTTTTTTGTTCCTAGATGTATGACCTTGCATTGAGTGATACAGATAGGTTTGTATAACTGACCTGTCCCAACCATCATTTACCACTCCACCAATTTTGTGTCCTCTTCAGATTTTACCAGCATCATTTTATATTTTTTTCCAGATCATTGTGAAAGATATTGAATGGATTTGGGCCAAAAGCTGCTCTGTGTGGGACACCTCTAGAAAGACCATCGTTGGACGATGATTCACTGTTTACAGTTACTTTTTGTGATCTATCATGTAACTGGTTTTTACTCCATTTTTTATCAGCTATGTTGATTTTAGATAGTAGTAATTTTTTAATCAGAATGTCATACGGTAACAAGTTCCTTGCAGAGGTCTAAGCATGGTATCAACACAATTTACTTTGTCAACGAAACTCATGATCTCATCAAAAATAGTATCAGGCTTGTGTGACGAGACTTGTTTTCCATAAAACACTGTTGATTGGCATTAATTATGCTACAGTCCTTTAATTCTTAACTGATTTCTTTCCAAACTGGCCTTTTCATGATTTTGCCTGGTATCAGGGTCAGGCTGTCCGACTCATAGCCACCGGGCCCTTCCCTTTCACCCTTTTTAGATACTGTCATAACATTCACATTTTTCCAGTCCTCTGGGACTTATCCAGTGTCCCAGGATTTGTTAAAAATCCACATTAATGGCTCAGAAACCACCTCCGCAAATGCACTGAGCACTCCTGGGCGTGAGTTCTCTGAGCCTGAAGATCTGAAGATGTTTAGCTTCAGCAGTTTCTGTTTAACATCCTCCCCGGTCCCGGTAAAATAAGACGTGTTTCCTGATCATTGTGAGCAGCGAGTAAATCATCCAACTTCTTCCCAAACACTGAACAGAACTATTTACTGAGCACTTCTGTCAGTCCTGTGTAATGTTGGCTGCTTTACAATGATAGTTTCACAGCTGCCCCAGGAGGTGTCAGATGTTGGGTCTTTCTGACGGAGTTTAGGCAGTGGGACTGGGTCCCAAAATTGGCTTGATCTAGCAATCCAGAGGTGTTGGATCCAGGTTTTTTCAGTGCTGTTGGGGGTCCAGATTTTTTGGCATGCTAGGTGCAGTTAGGCAATGGCATTTGGGCCAACAATGGGCTAGATCCAGCTTTGTCCCCAGACTCCATTTTCAAGTCTTGTTTCTGTTTCCCAGTGCTCTCCCGGCCTCCCATGCTGTGAGGTGCTGAGCGCTCTTCTTGATTTCGCTCCAGCACCATCTAGGAGGCCCTTCTTGCTATCCGTGTCTGCTGAGCAGTCTCTGGCTCCCAACTTCCTCCTCTTGCTGAGGGTTGTTTGCCTAAATAGGTTAGCAACTAGTGTAGATGGTTTTCACTCCTTTAGCTGGTTGCACTTGACCTCAGGGGCCCTACAGGCTCAAGTCTGGGCTGCACTTAAAACTTAGGTTGACACATCTCCGGCACTCAGGGAATGTGAAAAATTCACAGTTGTGCTGCCCTAAAGAGACATGGCTCGATCGCTGGAAGAACATTGCCATTGCCTGGGGAGGTGGTGTTACTCTAGCAACAGTCGCTGTAGTGTGCGTCTACACTCCTGGGGCTACAGCAGCATAGCTAAGCACTGTGGTGCCCATAGTGCAGACATGGCCCCTCCTCCTGGCCATTCTGGGGATTAGCTTTGCCAGGCATTGTGCCCTCCTCTGGCGGTCTCTTCACCCTGCAGCCCTGCAGTCCCCTCACTGCGGGACTGCAGCCTCCTCTTCGTCCCTCAACCCTTTGGCCAGGTTGCTACCTGGTGTCCCCTTCGGGACGGGGAGGGGAGGATGTAACTATCCTGGGCAGGCCACTGTCCTCTGCCTGGCCCATGCTACATCCCCAGTGGCTGGTAGGGGAACCCAGGCACGCCCTCTACTTCAGGTTCCAGCTCAAGGTCCCTCCGAACAGAAGCCACGGCCTGCACTGTCCTACCGTGCTGCTTTCCCCTGAGCCTTCTCCTACCTTCCTGGCTTCCCCTCTCTCTGGGTTCACCAGCCTCCCAACTCCTTCCTCTCAAGGAGTAACTGTGGACACCTCTGCTAACCCCTAATGCACCTCCATGCTCCTAGGGAGTGACTGCAGCCGTCTTCTGCTGCCAGCATCCTGGCTTTGTAAACCCGGCTCAGCTTCTCTCCCCATTGGGCTTCAGCAGCAAGTTAGGCCTGATTGCGCGCTGGCTTTCCTCTGGGGGCAGCCCATCCATTAATGGGACCCCGCAGGCCTGGCGTGGGGTGGACATCCCTTCAGGCAGCCAGGGGAAAGGTGTCAGCCTGGGGTGAGCGCCCAGGGCCTCGCTGCCTGATCCAGACAGAGCCGGGCTGAGCAGCTGCTCAGTGGGGATGGAAATGAAGCCAGACAGCTCCAGAGGTGCCATAGTCTGTGCCCTGCTATCTGGCTTCTACCCTAGGGACAGGAGTCCTTGCTGTCCCTTGCTCCAGTGTCTGCCCCAGGCCCTCTGCCAGCCTCCTGGGCCCAGCCAATCGCAGGGGAGAGGCAGCCCTGGGAGCTCATTGTGTGTTTTCGCTGTGTGCTGCAAACTGCTTGGCACTGCTGGTTGCATGCAGCTGGACCCCCCACTCTTTCCCTCCCCCGCCCCGACCTGGCACCCCGGGGCTTGCCTCCCGTCTCAGGAGCTGCTGGGTAGCATGGCTGGGGGTGGGGAGTGGGTGTGAGGGGGGTGCAGAGAGCTGCAGGAGTGTGTTGTGTTGTGTTCCTGGGGGTGGAGGTTGTGCTTCTGTGGGGGTGGAGTTGTGAACAGCATTGTCCAGGGGAGGCATTTGGGAGTGGGGGCTGTGGGCAGAGTCGGGTGGGGGAGGTGTTTGGGGGAGTGGGGGAGGTATTTGAGGGGCCTGGGGGTGGCGCCAGCCAGTGGAGGTGTTGGGGAGGGTCCGTGAGCAGCGCCGGGGGAGACGTTTCAGGGTGGCCGTGGGTGGGGGAAGGGATTTGGGGGAGGCTGTGGGCGGCACCAGGCAAAGGAGGCGTTTGGGTGTCACCGTGGGCAGGGGAGGCATTTGGGGGGGCTGTGGGCAGCACCGGGGAGGCATTGGGGGCCAGGGCTGTGGGTGGCGCCGGCCAGTGGAGTGTTGGGGAGGGCTGTGAGCAGCGCCAGGGAAGGTGTTTGGGGGATTGCCATGGGCGGGCAAGGAGTTAAAGGGGGCCATGGGTGGTGCCGGGTAGGGGAGGTGTTTGGGGTGTTGCCATAGGTGGGGAAAGGGTTTAGGGGAGGCTGTGGGTGGCCCTGGGCGGCGTTTGGGGTATCGCTGTGGGTGGGGGGAGGCGTTAAGGGGGGGCCAGTTGGAGGAGGCATTTGTGGGGGCTGTGGGCGGTGCCAGCCAGGCTAGGTGTTGGGGGAGGCATGGGCGAGTGGCATATGGACGCTGGAAGGCCTCTCTCTCCGACCAGACCGTTTAGTTGAGCGTCTGCGTCTGGCTCCAGCGCAGGTTGCGGTGGGCCCAGGGCGGGGGGCCCTGGGCATGAGGGCGAATCCTGCCAGGGAGCAGCAGCCACCCTCTGAGCAGGCCCAGCGGCTCCTCGCTTCCGGCACCTCTGTCACTTTGGGAGCCCTAATTTGCTAACTAACTATAACTAACGGGGGGATGTCCTGCCTCTGCTGAGCTGGGCCCGGACCTTCCCAGAGTTCACTGCCTCTTACCCTCCCCTCTAACAAGTCAGTGGGGACGGGCAGGGAGCACTGGCTGAGCCAGTCGCTGCTGCTGGCTTGTGCCCCCCTGTCCCCACTTGCTACAGTGCCAACAGAGCCAGACCTCTGCGGCAGTAAGAGCAGCTGATTTCTGGGCCCTAAGGGCGCAGATCTAGGAGTCCTACTCCAGCCCATGATCCTGAAAGGGTTATCCGCTGTGCTTCACCCCCACCCTGCAGCCTGTGACTCTGGGGAGCTGGAGGAGGGACACTGAGGGGGACACCCCGCTCCCTGTGGCAGGTTGGGGGAGGGGCATCGGGGGGGACACCCCACTCCCTGTGGCAGGTTGGGGGAGGGGCATCGGGGGGGACACCCCACTCCCCGTGGCAGGTTGGGGGAGGGGCATCGGGGGGGACACCCCACTCCCCATGGCAGGTTGACGGAGGTGCATCAGGGGGACACCCCGCTCCCTGTGGCAGGTTGGGGGGGACACACCTCTTCTCGTGTCGGATTGGGGGTGCCTCTCTTGCAAATGGCACAGGGAAACTTGGGAAGCCCGTTCCAGACTTCTCTCTGTGGAATCCAGGTCTCCCTACCTCACTCAGGGCCGGCATCCCATGAGGGGCACTCCCGGGGCAGTAAGGGTGGGGCGGTGCCAGGGACGGGTCCCACGAGGGGCACTCCCGGGGCGGTAGGGGTGGGGGGGCGGTGCCAGGCCAGGGTTTGAGGTTCTCGACTCCTCTCCTGCAGGGCATTCTCCTGAAGCGCAGCGGCAAGTCCCTCAACAAGGAGTGGAAGAAGAAGTATGTGACGCTGTGCGATAACGGAGTCCTCACCTACCACCCCAGCCTGCATGTGAGTGACCCCCAGGCAGGCCCTGCAGGGCCGGGGGGAGGCACAGAGGAGGTCTCTGCTCTGCTGCTCCAGCAGGTCCCTTGGGAGGTGTCATGACCCCCCTCCCCCCCAAAGCACCAGGCTAGTAGCAGGGAGGGGTGGGGAGTGCTGCAGCCTCCAGCCTCTCCAAGTAATGTCAACCCAGGCAGGCACTCTGGTCCCACCCTGGCCTGGGCAGCACCTCTCACCCCACTCCGTAGCTCGGCAGTGCATGGGGCATCTGGCTGAGGGGAGGGGTCAGCAGGGACAAGCATGCTAAGTAGATGTTCCCCTTTCTTTTCCTGCTTCCCTGGCCAGTCCCCAGTCAGGCAGAGCCCCTGGCGGGAGGGAGAGGGTGAAAGCTCCTTGCGGCCAGGGCTGATGGCCCCATCTGGGTGTGGAACATGTTCCTGGCTGTTAGGTATTGGGTAACACAGAGGAGGTGCCGTGCAGAGCCTGCCGAGCTGAGCTGTCACTCGATGCATCTACAATCCTCTTTGCGGCTGGCTCACAGCTGCCTCTTCCATCCATCTCTGTCGCCTCCCCACTGCGGGGCTAATGGCTTCTCTCCCATTCCCTCTTGAGCACAGTTTGCTGCTAAGACAGTGAACCGTGGCCACAGACACACCTGTGGCCCTGCAGACCGCGGTGCCCTCTGGACAGCAGGGATAACTTCATGGGGGGCACAGGGCAGCCAGTGAGCAGCGGGGCCCTGAGGTAGCCCAAAGGGGTGCCATCGTGCCCCGAGGCTTGAGGGGTGAGCTGCTCCATGCTCAGAGCCCTGAATCCCTCGGACCCCAAGTATTCTAATGCCCAGAGCTTCATCACTCTGCTCCTCAGCTCCTGGAACCCCGTGTGCCCCCGTCCGGCTATCTGTGCCCTCTCCTTCAGTCAGTTCACCTCGGAGTGCCACCTCTTATCCCATTGCCTTAAGCCATGGGACTGTAAAACCGTTCTCCTCCTCCTAGCTCTGCTGTGCCATCTGACGACTCCTCCAGCCCCCGGGTTCTCTGCCCCAGTCTCCACTCCTCCGACTCCCTCCTGCATTCTCTCTCTTCCATAGCCTTGGACCCTGAAGACTGGGAGGGAGCTGCCATTGGCTAGAGAGAGGGTGTATGTGTGTGTGTGCCCCTCTGTATCCACGTGTGCATGTGCCCCGTGTGTGCGTGTGCACCACCTTTTCACTGGGGTCAGATCCAGCCCTTGTTACCTCGGTTGGCTCCCACTGCTGAGGCTGGAGGAGCTCGTTGGGATGTCCCTCCCTTTCCCCATTGCCTCTTACCCTCAGCATCATCATGTGACATTACGGTACTGCCCAGCGCCGGCACCCTGCGCCCTTCACCCAGTGCTGCTGGACACCTAGGAAAGTACATGCCGAAGGCATCGTCTCCTCTATGTGACTTTCCACGGACACACTGAGCAGGGAAGTAAAATGAGGAATAATAAGGCCTGCCTGGCATGCACCATGCTGGCAGCTCCCCCCCCCCCCGCACCCCACTAACTCGCCTGCAGGTGCAAAGGGTGTCTGTCGTCCTCCCCCATCCAGGTATCATCTCCCGGGGGGCTAAGAGCCCCACTGGGCACCTCCACAATTGCCTTCCTAGAAGGCTGGCAGCACGTCAAGTGTTTGGTGTGCTGTGAGCAGGCCCCTGGATGGCCTGAGGGTGCCCCACTTGTGGATGGCCTGCCCGACTGCTACCGGAAATTCTCTGCTCAGGGGCCAGCTTGTGAGCCACACGACACAGGGAGGGGAACGGGAGCCTTTGGGGTGCTCACCGGCTTGTCCTCGCCACTTGTTGCACTGCCCTCCAGAGCCTAGCAGGAGCCACTGCCGTGCAGGAGCACGTAGCCACAGTCCAAGGCACGTGCCGCCAGCAGGCGTTCCCGTGGTGTCCTCGAAGGGTAGTCTCCTGGAGGCGAGCATGCGACACTGAAAAGCCTGGCTGACTAGCGAGGGCCGTATCCCAAAGGAAGGACGCCAGCGCAGTGCAGCATGGGTCCAGCAGGCACCCGAAGAAAGGAGAGCAGCAAAATACGGACCCTGGACTTCAGAAAAGCAGACTTGGACTCCCTCAGGGAGCTGATGGGCAGGATCCCTGGGAGGCTAATATGAGGGGGAAAGAGTCCAGGAGAGCTGGCTGTATATTTAAAGAAGCCTTATTGAAGGTGCAGAACAAACAAAATCTGATGTGCAGAATAAAATAGCAAATTGGACAGGTGACCAGCATGGCTTAACAGTGAAATCCTTGCTGATCTAAACAGCAAAAACAGAAGCTACAAGAATGTGGAAACTTGGTCAGAGTGATTGGGAGGAGATAGCAATATTGCTCAGCAGCAGGGGTGTAATCAGGAAGCCAAAACACAACTGGATTGCCAGGCTAGCAAGGATGTGAAGTGTAACACGAAGGGTTTCTACAGGTATGTTAGCAACAAGAAAAAGGTCAGGGCAATTGTGGGCCCCTTACTGAATGGGGGAGGCCACCTAGTGACAGATGATGTGGAAGAAGCTGAAGTACTCAATGTTTTTTTTGCCTCGGTCTTCACAGACAAGGTCAGCTCCCAGACTGCTGCACTGGGCAACACAGTATGGCTGGGATGATTTAGTTGGGGTTGGTCCTGCTTTGAGCAGGGGGTTGGACTAGATGACCTCCTGAGGTCCCTTCCAACCCTGATATTCTGTGATTCGGTTTCATTGGGATTCATTGATCAGCAAGTTCAGCTCTTGGCACCTCCAGCTCCAGCAATGGAAACAGGCCTCCTCCTTCCCCAGACTCCTCACTGTCTCCAGGGATTAGACTTGTAGTTCTTGCAATGACGCTCCCATAAGACTTTGTTCAACCCTGGAGTAAAGTGTCCCTCTTGGTTGTACTGGTCAGGTAACCCTTGGTAGCCTGGACCTGCTGCTGTCTCCCTGGAGCTCAAGCAAAGCCTTGTCTTGCTGCCCACAGCTGGTGTCTCCTCTTGTTGCTTTCCCTGGAATCTGTGTTCATCGACTCTGAATTTTCAACAGCTTTGGGCATTGTGCAGATGGGGCGTCCTGAGCTGGAGTGGAGAGCAGCAGCTGATCCTGCAGACAGGAGGGCTCTGCAGGCCAGGTCCCAGGGCTGCAAGTCTCCGGCAAAGCTTTCCATGTTCCTTTGGCCTCTTTTCCCTTCTTTGGTGACTGAGTTTGTTCCATGTGAGGAAAAGAGCAAATTTCATGGAAAGGCCAAGGCAGTTTCAAGTCACTTTCCCAAAACCTTAGAGGGCAAGTGTCTCTGCTCCTGGGGAAAGCACGCGGCTCAGCCCGGCCAGGCTGCGCGGAAGCTGCGCCAGAGAGAAAGCATCTCCCATTTTGCAGCCAGTGGAGCCATTCACACAATCACCTTCTGTTAATTCTATCTGCAACATCAATTAAATTGTTTGTAGAAACTAATTGAATGTGGCTTAATCACACATCTTAATAGCTTTCCACGCTTTGAACTCGTTGTTAATTCCAGTAATAAAATGAAATGAGAGAACTGGCTGGGTAATTAGTAAGGAGGCTTGGGGAAGAAATTGCTCTTTTATAGCATGTAATAAAAGCAGCGTGCTGGTGACCGCTCTCTCCGGCAGGCAGCCGGCTAGCACAGCGATTGTGCTGAGCTAGGGAAAATCCTCCAGCCCCTCTGAGATTCCCTGCCCAGGGGCTTCTCCTGTCTCCCACTCAGCCCCAGCGCTGCTTGGAGGAGCTGGTAATGAGGCTGTACAGCTTGGAAACGCTTGGGACCCAGGGGTGTCAGTTGGCTTGGCCGCGCTGCTCAGGTCGAGTCAAGGCCCCCTAGGAGTCCAGTGCCTGGGAAGGGTGCGTGGGGTGAAGCACTGTGGCCATTCTCTGCTGGGGCTGGGAGCTAGACCCCTGGGTGAGGCACTAGCAGAGCGAGGGAGGTCCATACAGGCTGGCTGGGTCAGCCCAGCTGCGGTAGTCCTTGCACATCATGACCTAGAGGCTATGGAAGTATGACCCATGCAACCCTCCACCACCTGCCACTTTAAGCTGGGGGCAGTCAGAGAAGCCATGGCTCCTAAGTTGGGCCCATTCGCTGCTCTACCTGCCTGAGTTTAGAAGCAGACGATTTATACAGGGCCCAACTCTGCCTTAATCTTTTTGGTGACCTCCTTGTGAACTGGAGCAAACCCAAGCTTTCCTGCAGAACAGAGAACTGCAGCTGCAGCTTCATCCTGGCCAGCTGCTGTCCCTCATCTGCCACATACAGAGCAAACCCTCAGGGAGGGGATGCTGTGCAGGGCTGCCTTGGGTCCCAGAGCAGGGTGGGGCTAGCCCCTCACTGTAGCCATCTTTCTCTTCTCCCCCCCCCCCCCAACTCGCCGTACTCCTGGGACCTTGCTCTCAGCCGGAGGCCTGTGACCTGGAGCAGGACAGACGGTCCCTTTCAGTGAGGGGATCACACGTGGACTCGTGCATGTATTTCTGGGTACATCAGTCCCAGATTGGAGGGACTTGCTTGGGGGACTGAGTTATGGGGAGAGGCAAAAAGAGCCAAGTGAGTCTGTCAGGGTGGCTCATACTTGCAGTCTGTGGGTGAGATGTGCCAGTTGCTGTAATGGTTTCCCAAGAGAAGAGGTGGAAGCCCAGAGTCTAGAGTCATTGAAAGTGATGCTGGCGAACGTACCACAAGGAACTCCCTGTGGTTGGATCCCAGGAGCTGGGAGAGATTTTCCGGCTCTGTGTTCCACAGACGGAAGGAAGGAAGGAATGGGACTGCCTGCAGCTCAACATCACTACCTGTGCTCTGACGAAGGGGCCTGGGCTGTGGGCACTGAGTTCTAATCCTTCCCCAGGTTCGGAGGGGGCTGGCTGGCTCAGGAATGGCATTATTCACATCAGGCAATGGCTGGCCCTGGGAACAGGATAGGGAGCCTCTCACCTCGAGGCCAGCTGCACTGTTAGCTCAGAGAAGCACAAGAGGAGCCTGGGGGTGTTTGAGCTTTAATAGGGGAAGAGAATCCGGAGCTCTGAAACACCTCCATGTTGCTTGCTGGGCACTTTGCGACTGTCTAGGACAATGCCACCTGGCAGAACGTGTGAGCAGAGGGAGGCAGAGAGACTTGCGCTGAACCTGAACCTACTGTCTCTCTCCTGTAGGATTACATGCAGAACGTCCATGGCAAGGAAATAGATCTGCTGAGAACAACAGTGAAGGTGCCGGGCAAGCGGCTCCCCAGGGCAACGACGGCAACAGCCCCCAGCGCCAGCCCCAAAACCAATGGGCTTGCCAAGGAGCGGAGCAGCATGCAGTTCTCAGGAGGCCCAGGTAAGGAGAGGAGGAGGAACTCACCCAGGCTCAGCGGCTACAGGACTCTTAGCTAAGTCACAAGCAGACAGTGCACGAGTGGTTCTGGTGTCTCCTGCTCCTCACACTCTCTTTTCACCAGTCATAGAATCATAGAATATCAGGGTTGGAAGGGACCTCAGGATGTCATCTAGTCCAATCCCCAACTAAATCATCCCAGCCAGGGCTTTGTCAAGCCTGACCTTGAAAACTTCTAAGGAAGGAGATTCCACCACCTCCCTAGGTAACGCATTCCAGTGCTTCACCACCCTCCTAGTGAAAAAGTTTTTCCTAATATCCAACCTAAACCTCCCCCACCGCAACTTGAGACCATTGCTCCTCGTTCTGTCATCTGCTACCACTGAGAACAGTCTAGATCCATCCTCTTTGGAACTCCCTTTCAGGTAGTTGAAAGCAGCTATCAAATCCCCCCTCATTCTTCTCTTCCGCAGACTAAACAATCCCAGTTCCCTCAGCCTCTCCTCATAAGTCATGTGTTCCAGTCCCCTCATCATTTTTGTTGCCCTCCACTGGACGCTTTCCAATTTTTCCACATCCTTCTTGTAGTGTGGGGCCCAAAACTGGACACAGTACTCCAGATGAGGCCTCACCAATGTCGAATAGAGGTGAATGATCACATCCCTCGATCTGCTGGCAATGCCCCTACATATACATCCCAAAATGCCATTGGCCTTCTTGGCAACAAGGGCACACTGTTGACTCATATCCAGCTTCTCATCCACAGTAACCCCTAGGTCCTTTTCTGCAGAACTGCTGCCTAGCCATTCGGTCCCTAGTCTGTAGCGGTGCATGGGATTCTTCCATCCTAACTACAGGACTCTGCACTTGTCCTTGTTGAACCTCATCAGATTTCTTTTGGTCCAATCCTCTAATTTGTCTAGGTCCCTCTGTATCCTATCCCTAGCTTCCAGCGTATCTAACTCTCCTCCCAGTTTAGTGTCATCTGCAAACTTGATGAGGGTGCAATCCACACCATCCTCCAGATCATTTATGAAAATATTGAACAAAACCGGCCTGAGCACTGACCCTTGGGGCACTCCACTAGATACCGGCTGCCAACTAGACATGGAGCCATCAACTACCCGTTGAGCCCGACAATCTAGCCAGCTTTCTCTCCACCTTCTAGTCCATTCATCCAGCCCATACTATTTTAACTTGCTGGCAAGAATACTTTGGGAGACGGTGTCAAAAGCTTTGCTAAAGTCAAGGAACAACACGTCCACTGCTTTCCCCTCATCCACAGAGCCAGTTATCTTGTCATAGAAGGCAATTAGATTACTCAGGCATGACTTGCCCTTGGTGAATCCATGCTGACTGTCCCTGATCACTTACCTGTCCTCTAAGTGCTTCAGAATTGATTCCTTGAGAACCTGCTTCTTGATTTTTTCCAGGGACTGAGGTGAGGCTGATTGGCCTGTAGTTCCCCAGATCCTCCTCCTTCCCTTTTTTAAAGATGGGCACTACATTAGCCTTTTTCCAGTCATCCGGAACCTCCCCCGATCGCCATGAGTTTTCAAAGATAATGGCCAATGGCTCCACAATCACATCCGTCAACTCCTTTAGCACTCTTGGAATCAGCACATCCAGCCCCATGGACTTGTGTTCGTCCAGCTTTTCTAAATACTCCCGAACCACTTCTTTCTTCACAGAGGGCTGGTCACCTCCTCCCCATGCTGTGCTGCCCAGTGCAGTAGTCTGGGAGCTGACCTCGTTCGTGAAGACAGAGGCAAAAAAGCATTGAGTACATTAGCTTTTTCCACATCCTCTGTTACTAGGTTGCCTCCCTCATTCAGTAAGGGGCCCACACTTTCCTTGACTTTCTTCTTGTTGCTAACGTACCTGAAGAAACCCTTCTTGTTACTTTTAACATCTCTTGCAAGCTGCAGCTCCAGGTGTGGCCTTCCTGATTTTACTCCTGCATGCCCGAGCAATATTTTTATACTCCTCCCTGGTCATTTGTCCAATCTTCCACTTCTTGTAAGCTTCTTTTTTGTGTTTAAGATCAGCAAGGATTTCACTGTTAAGCCAAGCTGGTCACCTGCCATATTTACTATTCTTTCTACACATCGGGATGATTTGTCCCTGTAACCTCAATAAGGATTCTTTAAAATACAGCCAGCTCTCCTGGACTCCTTTCCCCCTCATGTTATTCTCCCAGGGGATCCTGCCCATCAGTTCCCTGAGGGAGTCAAGTCTGCTTTTCTGAAGTCCAGGGTTCGTATTCTGCTGCTCTCCTTTCTTCCCTGTGTCACAATCCTGAACTCGACCATCTCATGGTCACTGCCTCCCAGGTTCCCATCCACTTTTGCTTCCCCTACTAATTCTTCCTGGTTTGTGAGAAGCAGGTCAAGAAGAGCTCTGCCCCTAGTTGGTTCCTCCAGCACTTGCACCAGGAAATTGTCCCCTACCCTTTCCAAAAACTTCCTGGATTGTCTGTGCACCGCTGTATTGCTCTCCCAGCAGATATCAGGGTGATTGAAGTCTTCCCATAAGAACCAGGGCCTGCGATCTAGTAACTTCTGTTAGTTGCCGGAAGAAAGCCTCGTCCACCTCCTCCCCCTGGTCCAGTGGTCTATAGCAGACTCCCACCACGACATCACCCTTGTTGCTCACACTTCTAAACTTAATCCAGAGACACTCCGGTTTTTCTGCAGTTTCATACTGGAGCTCTGAGCAGTCATACTGCTCTCTTACATACAATGCAACTCCCCCACAAACTTGCTGTTTGTCCTGCTTTCTTAGTATGAGGCAGGAACCCTCCCCTTTTGCATTCTCCTATTCGTGATTCCTCCCGGTATCCCACGTCCCCACTTACCTCAGGACTTTGGTCTCCTTCCCCAGTGAACCTAGTTTAAAGCCCTCCTCACTAGGTTTGCCAGCCTGCTTGCGAAGATGCTCTTCCCTCTCTTCGTTAGGTGGAGTCTGTCTCAGTCTTTTACACAGCAATCCTGTGTCTGCACGGAGCCGAAATGAGTGCCCTGTTTGGGCAGGGCCATCTTGCTTCCCTTCTGGAGACGGGATGGGGCTGAAACACTTGCCCCCCAGGCCCCTGACATTTTTGTGGCTTTACAGTTATATTTTCCTGTTTTAGAAAATGTTTTCCCTCTGTTGCCATAGGAGCCCTGGTGACTGACCGATTCTGCCAGGCAGATAGTTCCATCTGACTGCACAAAGTGCTGGCAAATGCATAAAGGAAAGAGACTGTAAAGCGTGTGAAAGCTTTTCCATATTCAGTCTCAGTGGCAGTGACTGGAGAGTTAAGGGACAAGAGCAAGTCCCAGATTTTCAGACAAGTGGATTTTCATTGATTGGTGTTCCTTTAAGAGACATTCGGGGTGGGAGGAATGAAAAGTTTCCAAGGGTCATGCTGAACTTCATGACTCCAGCGGGTACTCTCAGTAAGAACTGGAGGGAAGTTCTCAAACTGATTAAGGCTGATTGACTCCGACATGCTGAACCCTCTGTCCAGACTTGCAAGGAGCCTGGGAGACGGAGCCACAAGAATTTGGGTGTCGCTGAGAGAGATTCTGACCTAGGGCATTGCTGGGGCCTGATGGGCTGAGCATGGAAACTGGGGACGTTGTTGTTTGTACTCTTAGTGCCTTCAGTTCCCACATGCCATTCACATTAAGAGGAGACACAGCCCCTGCCCAGGAGCTAAGAAGAGAAGCAGAAAATCTCCCTCCCACCCTACATCTGGGTACTCGGGTACTCTGGCAATGGCTCCAGGGAAAATCCCCAAGGGACAATAGGGACAGCGTTTATATCTAGTAATATCCCCATGGCTCCTGAGCCCAGCAAGCTTCATGGGCTGGTTTCTCGGGGATGTTCTGACAGGTGAAGGAGGAGATGGTGGTGGTCTTGCCCATTAGGCAGGGTGTGGGGGAGTCTGGGCGCTGGGGGCAGAGTGGCAGGAAGTGGTTGTGGGAGAAACCATTGGGAAGGGCTAAGGGTAATGGAGAAATATCGGACATATCTGCTCCAGGCCACCTCCACTCCTCAGACGGAATGGGGAGAAAACAATAAATCCTTAGAAACTGCAGGACACTGACTCATGGGTGACTTTACCTCAATATCTTTTGGGGGGAAAAAACTGAACATAGACCATCAAAATGTATAGTCAGAACTGGTAGAGATGCCTCTAGTTAAGGTGGAATAACATTTTCCACTATAAGCTCCTATTTTCAGCTGCATATAACATTGCCAAACTTTAACCCTTTGGACTGAAATATTCCATGCTGGGCCTCTGCCTGAGGTTGAATTTTTAAACATTTAAGCAAAAATGATTCACCATTAGCTTTGCCAACATTGAAGAATTTTTTCCAGCTGAAGAGCTTCAGCACCTTGAGGGTGTAGAACAGGAACTTGAAATTTAGCCAGGGAATAGTCCTGGGGTTAGAGAGATGTCTTTTGTAATTCCCATGAAAATCTGTTCAGATTAGGGTGACTAGACAGCATATGTGAAAAATCGGGACAGGGGGTGGAGGGTAATAGGAGCCTATATAAGAAAAAGACCCCAAAATCGGGAGGGTCCCTATAAAATCGGGACATCTAGTCACCCTAGTTCTGTTCTGGCAGCATCATAAGCCCCTGCGAACTGCATGTGCACATGCTCAGTAGAGCTTGTTAGACACTTGCTGATAAAATCTCTTGAACATTCCTTCCACTCTGAGCAGGCTGGTTGGCCCCCAAAACTGGAGCTTGTGACAGGACAGCCTGTGCATTCCTAGCCTCTGAGTGCTCGGCTTTGCAACCCTAATGTTCTTTTAATGCTGTTTTGTTTGGGGGTTTTGTATGGAGTGCTACAGAGAGTAGAGAATCCAACCAGGGACAAGCCCATTGTTGAGGCCAAGTGTAAGGTCTATGAACAATTTTTAGTATCTAATTAAATGCAGATAACTAGCATTAATGAAGCATTAAGGGTAAGCAATCGAGTCAGGAATTTCCCAAAGTGAGAGTTGCTGTCCCATGTTAACTCACCCAGTTTGCATTTCCTGTCTGTGCATTCATCACAGACAGTGATACTTTACAGGGTTACAACGAACAAGGCAAAGCCCCACCCCTGAAATTGGAGCAGGTTAGAAAAGGGGTTTCTTTTCTTTCACTTTTGGTTTGAAACTGAAAACAGGCTGACCTGTTTTGCTCAAACATACCCCAGACAATGCCCTCAAGGGAAGCCTGGGAGCTGTCAGACCAGGGGGAATTTGAGAAAGTTCTGAGCTCTCCACCATCCACAGCTACCTCTCAGATCTGCCCCAGGTGTGTCCTTGTTGCCTCGTTCCCCCTTCACTGCCAGCCAGGGGAGCCTTAAATCATCTCAGCCTCCGAAATGACAGTGCCATGAGCAACCGTCCAGCCAGCCTGGTGGTGCTGCTCAGCGCTGGGGCTGGGCTCTGCAGGGGCTCCCACGGCCAGGACGTCTCCAGAAAGGGAGTCACTGCCCTGCAGAGCTCAGCTCAGCACACGACCAGGGTGGTCGGCTGCTGCTCGCGGAACTATCAGGCCAGAGGTGAGGGGAGTTGAGGCCCCCCCTTCGTGTCTGGTAACACAACCACTTTAAAGGTGCCTGCCTGCAGGCGGAGGAAGGAGAGGTTCCTCTGGGGATGGGCAGAGCTGCACCCTGTGAGGAGGGTCAGCTGCCTGGCTGGAAGGGGACGTAATGGTGGGTGCGTAGGACTGGCTGGAAAACAAGAATTCGGTGTTGCAAAAAATGGTGAGGTTTTGAAATTCCTGGTGATTCTGCATTGGAATGAACTGGAGACCTTTCAGAAATTTGGGAGGGTGGGGGGGTCAGGGAGGGGACAGAGGTGCACCTCAGACTGCCCAGCAGCAAGGTCACGCACCGGGGATGTGGGAGACAAGTCCCAGCTTTGGAACATTTCCCATCTCTGAATCAGGATGAGTAGGGCCATGAACCGCGGTCTCCCATCTCCCAGGTGAGTGTCAGGACTCTGGGTGAGGAACTAGCTTGTTCTGGGGCTTGTCAGCACTTGGCAATCCCTGGCAATGAGCACAGGGCTATAGAGTGAGTGTCTGTCTCTTCTTCTCAAAGCCTCCTGCTGGAGCTGTTCCATTTTATATAAACAATTACCTATTCATTGGGCCAGAGAGAGAGAACAATTCTCCACCCTACTGGCTATCTGGGGTCTCTCTCTCTTTCTCATTTCGATCACAAAGTCCATCCTGGACCAAACAACCTTCCTGACAAAAGTTTATTTGAAACCAATACATTTCCGGAAAAACATTTGGTTTTTATACTTTGTTACTTTTCAGTGAAAAACCATTTTGTCAAAAAATGCCCAATTGGCTCTAGCTGCCTGGCGTTCCCTGGATGTGCAGCCTCTGGTAGGTCATCACGTTCTTTACTGTCAAGTTCGCTGGGCAAAGGTATTATTAGTTAAGTGCTGACAATCCCCAGAATGAGCCAGTTCCTCACCCAGACATTTGGCAGTGCCAGTGGGACCCAAACAGACAGGAGGGTGCATGCAGGGGTGCCCAGGGGGAGGAAGTCGAGTTTAACCAGCTTTGACTACAACAAGCAAAACAATACAAGTGTTTAGGGTGGACTTGGATGCGGTGGGGCCAGATGAACTGGGAATGGGAGGGGGCTCGTGGCTAGGTGGCAGGGAAGCTGCTGAAGCAGGGGAGGGCCTTACAGCCAGATAGCTAGCACACCTTCGCTGTTTACATAGGGACTAAGGAGAGTGCAGGTCCATTAAATAAGATGTGAAGCCGGGGTGCATAAGTTACTGTGTTAACCCTGTGTGGATGGTCAGCGGGGTTCAGACCTTTAGATCCCCAACACAGTCCTCTGCTGCTCAAGGTAACAGAGTAACTGGTAATGGTAGAAGACTCGCACTTTGCCCGTGACTTCTCAGCTATTTTCTAGACCCCAAAGGAAAGCTAAGAGACAGAAGAAATAGGTGAAATGCCAGGTTCTGTAGGGCAGAGAACTTCAGTGTTTCTAAACAGTTAATTCTCTGTCCCCTTCTGCTCCTACACCCCTGACCCCACACAGCTTCCCTTGTCCCCAACGCTGCTCCTCTCCGTCCCCGTCCCCTGCTCCTGTCTACTTCCGCCCTTCTCCGTCCCCGTCCCCTACTCCTGCTCCTGCCTACGTCCGCCCTTCTCTGATCCTCTCCTGCTCCGTCCTCTGCTCCTGCCTACGTCCGCCCTTCTCTGATCCTCTCCTGCTCTGTCCTCTGCTCCTGCCTATGTCCGCCCTTCTCTACTCCTGTGGTGCCTCCCTGCTCCTACACCCTTCCTAACCCACCTCTGCTCCTGCCCTCCTACATCTCCATCGGCTCATCTCTGCACGCCCTGAGCTGCTGGCTCAGTGGGGACAGTGAGTGCACAGGGGACAGGGTCCTTTCTGCAGCTTGGAGAGCAATTGCAGGAGAAGTGGTACTCGGCCATGGCTGTCCTGAGCTGCAGTCTGCTCAGTCTCTCTGGAGGACAGTGCATGCGCAGGCTGGTCACATGTTGGAGGTGTCGGGGGCTGGAGCACACTGAGATCAGATGGAATATTCAGAGACTAACAAATTTATTTGAGCATAAGCTTTCGTGAGCTACAGCTCACTTCATCGGATGCATTCAGTGGAAAATACAGTGGGGAGATTTATATACACAGAGAACATGAAACAATGGCTGTTACCCTACACACTGTAACGAGAGTGATCAGGTAAGGTGAGATATTACCAGCAGGGGGGAGGCGGGGAGGAAACCTTTTTGTAATGATAATCAAGGTGGGCCATTTCCAGCAGTTGACAAGAACGTCTGAGGAACAGTGTGGGGGGGTGTAGTTTGTGTAATGACCCATCCACTCCCAGTCTTTATTCAAGCCTAAGTTACTTGTATCCAGTTTGCAAATTAATTCCAATTCAGCAGTCTCTCGCTGGAGTCTGTTTTTGAAGTTTTTTTGTTGAAGAATTGCCACTTTTAGGTCTGTAATCGAGTGACCAAAGAGATTGAAGTGTTCTCCAACTGGTTTTTGAATGTTATAATTCTTGACGTCTGATTTGTGTACATTTATTCTTTTACATAGAGACTGTCCAGTTTGACCAATGTACATGGCAGAGGGGCATTGCTGGCACATGATGGCATCTATCACATTGGTAGATGTGCAGGTGAACGAGCCTCTGATAGTGTGGCTGATGTGATTAGGCCCTATGATGGTGTCCCCTGAATAGATATGTGGACAGAGTTGGCAACGGGCTTTGTTGCAAGGATAGGTTCCTGGGTTATCCTTGCAACAACAACAACAAAGCCCGTTACCAACTGTGTCCACATATCTATTCCCCCCAGCCCCGCTCTCCTGCTGGTAATAGCTCACCATACCTGATCACTCTCATTACAGTGTGTATGGTAACACCCATTGTTTCATGTTCTCTGTGTATATAAAATCTCCCCACTGTATTTTCCACTGCATGCATCTGATGAAGTGAGCTATAGCTCATGAAAGCTTATGCTCTAATAAATTTGTTGGTCTCTAAGGTGCCACAAGTCCTCCTTTTCTTTTTGCGGATACAGACTAATACGGCTGCTACTCTGAAAGCTATTCAGAGACTGTAGCTGCCAAACTCCCAAGTCTCTACTGAGCATGTGCAAACTGAGACTTTTTTCAGAGTGATAACTTTCTCAAATTTGGGCAGATTTTCACAGATGTATCTAAAGGCATCTCCCTGTGACCCAGGCAGCTTTCTCACCTCCCTGTCACATTTCAAGTCACTGCTCCAAGCGGTTCAGCCATTTCCTACGAGATTGGGGGAAATAGATTGTGTTCTCGGAAATGGTGGATCCATTTTAGATGAAACATGCCAGTAAAATTCAACCTGAAGCAATCCCCTGGCACGGAAAATTTCAGCCCGAACCATGAAAGCCTGGCAAAGTTATAAACAACTGACAACACGCTCTTATAACGGAAGCTATTTGGCAGCCTGAACTCAGTTCCTGCACTGCCTCAAATGAATTTCTCAGGTCTCCAATAATTCTCTTTATTCATCTCTGTCCCCTCCCGAGTGCTGTAGTATCCTGTGAGAGCTGGGATCACCAGTGTGTCCCAGGGCCCAGAGGAGGGCGCACCATCGAATCATTGACTCCAAAGTCTTCTTTGGCACAATGCCAGCAAACAGCTTGGTTATGGTGAGGCCGCTGATGCCTCAGGCTGGCCAGTGTTATTTCTTTGTGCGCCTCTGTCTGGTGTCTCTTGTCTTATACTCAGATTGTCAGCTCCTTGGGGCAGAGCCCCTCTCTTTGTCTGTGTCTGTGCAGCACCCAGCATAGTGGGGTCCTGCTCCTTGACTGGGGCTCCGAGGCGCTGTGGGAACACAAATAGTAAGTAAAAATATATAACAGCATTAGGATATTTTGAGTGTTATTTATTTACCATCTTGCTGCGAGTTTTACTATTATCTCAAGAATGAGATAGCTGTAAGACAAGCCTATCTTAGCACAATAAGCACTGGTCATTTTTCAGAGGTTCCACTCACTATTCCATATTGATACCCAGGTCATTCTTCTGCTAATTTAAAACCCAGCAATGTGTATGATAAATGCAAAAGATTCCTTCCAATGTGCATTACCCTGCACTGATCACCTGGTAATGCCATCTCCTGGTGTGCTGCCCATTCCCCTACCTTGGCTAGTCCTTCTGAAATTCCCAAACATTTCTAGCCTTGACTAATCGAAAGAATTATTTTCTCTGGGATTTTGCCCCATCACTCTTCACCCCTTTTTCCAGATCTTTAATATATAACATTGGTCGTAGTATGGACCCTAGCGGATCCCCACTGTTAACCTTTTGCCATATTGGAAACTGACAGTTTATTCCTAATTAACTTTCTTAAACCATTGTCAGTAATTCTTTACAAGTCCTGAGATGGTGTGGGGGGGATTCCTGAAGGAATCAGAAAAAGCAAATGTGGTGTCAGTCTTTAGAGAAAGGAAAGACAAGTGTTCCTGGTAGTTACTGCCCACGTCTCTAAGAAAATAACAGAATAAATATTAATGGATCAAATCTTCACAAGTGGTTGCTAATTTTGGGTGCTCAACTTAAGGCACCCGGGCCCTGCTTTTTAGAGGCGCTGCCCACTGGCAGCTCCCTCTGGCTTCAGCTGGAAGTGCAGGTACTCAGCACGTGGGAAAATCAGGCCCCCAAAGCCTCCCGAGGGGCACACAACACGAGTTGCCCAAATGAAGTGAACACTCCCAAAATGAACAATCAGCAGCACTGAGCAGAGACAATGGTGCCAGACGGGCAGAGTTGTGTTTGGACAGGGGACTGCAGCAGTGGGGTGTGCAGTGGTGCCGGGCAGGCAGAGTTGTGTTTGGGCGGGCGACTGCAGCAGTGGGGTGTGCAATGGGGTGTGCAGTGGTGCCGGGCAGGCAGAGCTGTGTTTGGGCTGGCGACTGCAGTAGTGGGATATGCAGTGGAAGTCCTGGGTCTGAGATCGTATTTCAGATTTCACTGGTTACAGGAGGAGCTGCTGCCATGTGGCTTTGAACTAGCTGAGAGCATGTTGCTAGGCGCTGATGGAGGAAGCGTGTTTCCAGCTCCTCTCCCCAGCCCGAGCCTGTTTCTCTCCACACATGAGAGCCAATTGTGAGAGCACAGGTCCACCCCCAACCAGCAGGCCAACACCTTCTTGGTCCTGCCCCTGCACTTCTCAGAGCCTGGTTCCCCTCTCATCCCCCAGCCTGCCACTTCTGCTTGTTTCTGGCATGAGGGGCAGAGGTAGGTGCCAGGCTCCTGGGACAGGCAGCTTCTACTGGACATGCAGACTGGATAAAAAGGGAATTTTACCTGGGTAGGGCAGGACATGCCCCACCCTAGAATCCCAGCCCTACCTCCCAGTGACCCAGACCCCGCCCGCCCTACCCCAACACAGAACCCCATTTTCTCACTGATCACAGAATCCAGCAAATCCCAGCAAGATACTGAACATCTGCAAGGAGTTTAGAGCAGAAGGTTCTAGGTCTTGAGAGCCAAGAATGCAGGTCACGCTTAGAAGATGGGAGACTAGTTTGGAGACAAGCTACTCTGAGAAGGGCTTTAGGCTCATGTGGAAAGCAGCTGAAGATGAGCCCCCAGTGCAATGCTGTAGCTAAGGGCTAGGTGAGTCCATGGATATAAATGGAGAACCGTGAATAGGAGCAGGGAGGTGATAGTACCTTTAATTATTATGTATTTCTTTGTATTGTGGCAGCACCTTGTAGCTCCAATGGTGGGCCAAACCCTCATTATGTGAGGCTCTATACAAGCACAGAACAAATCCAGTCCCTGCCCAAAGGGATTTCAATCCAAGCATACGACAAGAGACAATAGCTGGCTACAGAGAGGCAGATGGGGACCACAAGGGAGCAGTGAGACCTACAGTAGAACCTCAGAGTTACAAACACCAGGGATACAAATTGACCAGTCAACCACACACCTCATTTGGAACCAGAAGTATGCAATCAGGCAGGAGCAGAGAGACACACACAAAAGCAAATACAGTACCGTACAGTGTTAAACATAAACTACTAAAAAAATAAGGGGAAAGTTTAAAAAAAATTGACAAGGTAAGGAAACTGTTTCTGTGCTTGTTTCATTGGCATTAAAATGGTTAAAAGCAGCATTTGTCTTCTGCATAGTAAAGTTTCAAAGCTCTATTAAGCTAACGTTCAGTTGTAAACTTTTGAAAGAACCATAACATGTTCAGAGTTACAAACAACCTCCATTCCCAAGGAGTTTGTAACTCTGAGGTTCTACTGTATATTGGGTGGAATGAATGGAATGGTCTCAGCAGCCCAGCTGTTAATTTTTTCATAGACATAAAGGAAAATTGTAAGAAGGGATTTGCATGAGGTGACTTCGTGGCTGTTTACAGGAGCTCCTCCCAAGCATGAGTGGCAGCATGAGAGAAAACAGAAAGGGGCTTGTTTGAAAATTGAACAAGTGAATGATGAGCTACGTAATATACCTCCGTATACGGCATTAATGAGATCATTACTGGATATTGTATCCATCCTTTAATAGGATGATGAGGAATTGGAAAGACTTCTGCAAAAAGAAAATACCCCAAGAATAACCTGAGGTCTGGAAAACCTACCTGACCGTGAGAAACTAAAGAACATAACGGCCATACTGGGTCAGACCAAAGGTCCATCTAGCCCAGTATCAAATGCCAGGTGCCCCAGAGGGAATGAACAGAACAGGCAATTACCAAGCGATCCATCCCCTGTCACCCATTCCCAGCTTCTGGCAAACAGAGGTTAGGGGCACCATCCCTGCCAATCCAGGCTAATAGCCATTGATGGACCCATCCTCCATGAACTTATCTGTTTCTTTTTTGAACCATACTGTAGTCTTGGCCTTCACAACATCCCCTGGCAAGGAGTTCCACAGGCTGACTGTGTGTTGTGTGAAGAAATACTTTCTTTAGTTTGTTTTAAACCAGCTGCCTATTAATTTCATTGGGTGACCCTTAAAAGAAGCCCAATTTAGTTTATTGAGAACATACGTACATAAGAACAGCCATACTGGTTCAAACCAATGGGCCATCTAGTGCAGGATCCTGTCGCAAACAGTGGTCAAGTGCCAGATGCTTCAGAGAGTATGAACAGAACAGAGCAACTTATTAAGCGATCTGTCCCTGTCATCCAGTCCCAGCTTCTGGCAGTCAGAGTTTCAACACAACCAGAGCATGGGGCTACAGCCCTGACCATCTTGGTTAATAGCCACTGAAGGACCTATTCCCCAGGAACTGATCTAGTTCTTTTTTGGAACTCAGTTATAACTTTCCCTTCATAACATCTCCTGGCAGCAAGTTCCACAGGTTGACCGTTCGTTGTGTGAAGAAGAACTTCCTTATGTTTGTTTTAAACCAGCTGCCTATTAATTTAATTGGGTGACCCCTGGTTCTTGTGTTATGTATAGGGGTAAATAACACTTTCTCCACACTTTTCATGATTTTATAGACTTCTGTCAATCTCCCCTTCATCACATCTTTTCCAAGATAAACAGTCCCAGTCTCTCCTCACATGGAAACCTTATGGATCACTCCTCACATGGAAACCGTTCCAGACCCCTCCTCATTTTCATTGCCCTTCTCTATACTTTTTCAATCCAATAGATCTTTTTAGAGATGGGGTGACCAGATCTGCACGCAGTACTCAAGGTGTGGTCATACCATGGATTTCTATAGTGGCGTTATGATATTTTCTGTCCTATTATCTCTCCCTTTCTTAATGATTCCCAAAATTCTGATTGCTTTTTTGACTGCCGCTGCACACTGAGTGGATGTTTTCAGAGAACTCTCCACAATGTCTCCAAGGTCTCTTTCTTGACTGGTAACGGCTAATTGAGATCCTATCATTTTGTATCGATAGTTGGGATTATGTTTTCCAATGTGCATTACTTTGCATTTATCAAACAGTGAATTTGTCTGCCATTTTGTTGCCCAGTCACCCAGTTTTGTGAGATCCCTTTGTAACTCTTCACAGTCTGCTTGGGACTTAACTATCTTGAGTAATTTTGGATCATCTGCAAATTTTGCTACCTCACTGTTTACCCCATTTTCCAGATCATTTATGAAATATGTGAATGCCCAGTACAGACCCCTGGGGGATACCACTATTTACCTCTCTTCATCTGAAAATTTACCATTTATTCCTACCCTTTGTTTCCTATCTTTTAAACCAGTTACCGATCCATGAGAGGACCTTCCCTCTTCTCCCATAACTGATTACTTTGCTTAAGAGCCTTTGGTGAGGACCTTGTCAAAGGCTTTCTGAAAATCTAAGTGCCCTAATCCATTTGGGATCCCCCTTGTTGACCCCCTCAAAGAATACGAGTAGATAGGTGAAGCAAGATTTCCCTTTACACAAGCCCTGTTGACTCTGCCCCAACATACTGTGTTCATCTATGGGTGTTTCTACACATAAGCAACTACAGCAGCAAAGCTGCACCTCTGTAGTGCTTCAGTGGTGACACTGCCTATGCCAGTGGGAGGGGTTGTCCTTTCAGCGTAGCTAGTCCACCTCCCCAAGAGGCGGAAGCGGGCTCAACGGGAGAATTCTCTTGTCAACCTTACACTACACCTGGGGTTAGGTCCTGCATCACTCTAGATGTGATTAGCTGCATCACTCAGGGGTGTGGATTTTTCACACCCCTGAGCAACATGGTTATACTGACCTTGTAATGATGCTGCCTTTGGTGGGACAATTCTGAGAGTACCACTTCAGGACAAATTGCTTAGAGCAGGACAGTTACAGCCCAAGGCTGGGTTCCTTTGCACACCAAGGCAAACTAAAGCAGCCAAACAGCGATGACTTCAGTTTTACCCCACTGGCTAACCAGAAGTCATACAAGCAATTCCCTTAGACACTCCGGTTTCCCAGTATCACCACCAGCACCACAAGTTATGGGGATGAATGGTTATGAAAACCAATACCCCAGTAAAAGAAAAAAGGTTCTCCTGATCCCAAAGGACCAAGCTCCAGACCCAGGTCAATATACATAAGAACAGCCATATTGGGTCAGACCAAAGGTCCATCAAGCCCAGTACTCTGCCCTCTGACAGTGGCCAATGGCAGGTGCCCCAAAGGGAATGAACAGACAGGTTATCATAAAGTGATCCATGCCCTGTCACCCAATCCCAGCTTCTGGCAAACAAAGGCTAGGGGACACCATTCCTGCCCCTCCTGGCTAATAGCCATTGATGGAATTATCTTCCATGAATCTATCTAGCTCCCTTTTGAACCCTGTTATAGTATTGGCCTTCACAACACCCTCTGGCAAGGAGTTCCACAGGTTGACAGTGCATTGTGTGAAAAAATACTTTCTTGTGTTTGTTTTTAAACCTGCTACCTCTTAATTTCATTTGATGACCCCTAGTTCTTGTGTTATGAGGAGTAAATACACTTCCTCATTTAATTTCTCCACACCAGTCATGATTTATAGACCTCTATCATATCCCCCCTTAGTCGTCTCTTTCTAAACGGAAACAGCCCCAGTCTTATTAATCTCCTCATACAGAAGTCATACGAGTCAGATTTTACCCACAAATCCCACTGTTGCCAATCTTTTAGAATCTAAAAATCTAAAGGTTTATCAATGACATACAGTAATGGCAAAGTTTGTGGTTCAGGCTTGCAGCAGTGATGGAATAAACTGCAGGTTCAAATCAAGTCTCTGGAGTCCATCCACAAGGGATGGGTCTTCAGTCCTTGGTTCAGAGCTTCAGTTTGTAGCAAGGTTCCTCCAGATGTAAGAAGCAAGATTTGAAGACAAGATGGAGGGGGTTTTCAGGGCCTTTTATATCCTCTCCATGCAGAAGGACACCCCGCCGTTCTTACTGTGGAAATCACAGTAGCAAGATGAGCCTTGGAGTCACATGATCAAGTCGCATGTCCATGCATGACAGTTCTTTAGAGGCCGACGCCATTGTTACATGTTAGTTTGAAAGTTCCCAGAAAAGCTCAGATGTGGATTGGTGTGTCCCAAAGTCCATTGTGCGTTAAGTGTTTCTTGATTGGGCACTTACTGAGAATAGCCCTTCTCAAGAAGCTGACCAAATGCGTCACTGATGCTACAATGGGGGACATAGGTGCCAACTCCGTGGGTGCTTTGGAGCTGGAGCACCCACTGGCAGCTCCCCGCCCCAGCTCCCCTCCCCCGAGCACACTGCGTCCCCGATTCTCCCCCTAGCTCCCAGTGCTTGCAGCCGTGAAACAGCTGTTTTCGCAGCAGCAACCGCTAGGAGGGAGAGGGGAAGAGGGGAACGTGGTGCACTTCGGGAAGAGGCGGGGCCAGGGCAGGGATTTGGGGAAGGAGTCCAATAGGAGCAGGGAGGGGCGGAGTTGGGGTGGGGACTTTGGGGAAGGGGTTGGAGGTGGGGTGGGGGTAGGGATGGAGTCGGGGTGGGGCCGAGGGGCGCGCACTCACCGGTGCTGGAAAGTTGGCGTCTATTGTGGAGGAGATTTAGATTGGATATTAAGAAAACTTTTCACAAGGAGGGTGGTGAAGCACTGGAATGGGCTACCAAGGGAGGTGGTGAATCTCCTTCTTAGAGGTTTTCAAGGTCAGGCTTGACAAAGCCCTGGCTGGAATGATTTAGTTGGGGACTGGCCCTGCTTTGAGCAGAGGGTTGGACTAGATGACCTCTTGAGGTCTCTTCCAACCCTGATATTCTATGATACTTGGAAT
Organism: Dermochelys coriacea; assembly: GCF_009764565.3. NCBI lineage: Eukaryota > Metazoa > Chordata > Testudines > Dermochelyidae > Dermochelys > Dermochelys coriacea. The sequence goes on from NC_050069.1 coordinate 272,166,714, forward strand.
CAAAGCACATTGAGGTACAAGTATATAGCCAATATTCATAACTTCAACTACAAAAATGATACACACAACAGACAGCATCATCATAACCAGCAAATCATAACCTTTCCATAGACATGTTACACAACAACCTTTGTACAATATTTGCTGCAAATATATAACAGTGATTGCAACAATGATCTGTACGGCTACAGGTTATGTCAGCAATGTCACAGACTTAACTTCCTAGTGTAGACCAGGCCTATGTGTCTCATAATTCTGTTCATTACTGTAGTTTCAGTCAATTTGCCCGGCACTGAAATTAGGCTTACTGGCCTATAACTGCCAGGATCTCCTCTGCAGCCTTTTGTAAACATTGGCATCCCACTAACTATCCTTCAGTCATAGCTGAGGGATAGCTCAGTGGTTTTAGCATTGGCCTGCTTAACCCAGCATTGTGAGTTCAATCCTTGAGGGGGCCATTTAGGGATCGGGGCAAAAATTGGGGATTGGTCCTGCTTTGAGCAAGGGGTTGGACTAGATGACCTCCTGAGATCCCTTCCAACCCTGATATTCTATGATCTGGTATAGGAGCTGATTTAAATAATAGGTTACATACCAGAGTTAGTATTTCTGCAATTCCACGTTTGAGCTCCTTGAAAACTCCCAGGTGATACCATCTGGTCCTGGTGACTTATTGCTGTTTAATTTATCAGTTTGTTCCAAAATCACCTCTAATAAAGAACATAAGAATGGCCATACTGGGTCAGATGAAAGGTCCATAGAACCCAGTATCTTGTCTACCGACGGTGGCCAATACCAGATGCCCACAGAGGAAGTGAACCTAACAGGTAATGATCAAGTGATCTCTCTGCTGCCATCCATCTCCCACCCTCAACAAACAGAGGCTAGGGACACCATTCCTTACCCATCCTGGCTAATAGCCATTAATGGACTTACCTCCACGAATTTATCAGTTCTCTTTTAACCCTGTTATAGTCCTAGCCTTCACAACCTCCTTAGGCAGGATTTCCACAGGTTGACTGTGCTCTGAGTGAAGAAGAACTTTTATTTGTTTTAATTTGTTTTATTTGGACAGTTCCTCAGATTTGTCACCTAAAAAGAATGGCTCAGGTTTGGGAATCTCCCTGACATCCTCAGCCGTGAAGGTTACTGCAAAGCTCATCCAGAAGTTATCACGGGGTGATAGTCTCTGTCCTTGTCATGCAGGATGGTCAGAAGGGTCCCTTCTGGCTTTAAAATCTACAAATCTATAACCAGAATAATGCAAATGCCCAGGGAGCCAGAGGGGTCGAGGTCAGGAAGAGTTGGATGAGTGAGATTTCTTCTCTGGCTTAGCTCAGCAATGACTCAGCCCCGCAGGATCTGCAAACTGCCTGAGGGCTGTAAGTCCAAATGGGGATTGTTAATGGTGGGACAAACAGGTGGCAACTTTTCCCAGTGCTGGTGGTGCTCGACCCGGCTCCACCCCGGCCCCTGCCCCATTCCAACCCCTTCCCCAAAGTCTCCTCCCCAACTCCGCCCCCTTCCTGCCCCTATTGGACTCCTTCCCCAAATCCCCACCCTGGCCCTGCCTCTTCCCTGAGTGCGCCGTGTTCCCCTCCTCACCCTCTCCCTCCAGTGCTTTGCCGCATAAACAGTTGTTTTGCGGCAGAAGCGGCTGGGAGAGGGGGAGAAGCGGGCGCAGCGCGCTTGGGGGAGGAGGTGGAGGCGGAGATGAGCTGGGATGGTGGGGCGGGCAGGACCACCAATTTTCCCCATGGGTGCTCCAGCCCCGGAGCACCCATGGAGTTGGTGCCTGTGGATGGGACGCTAGGCGGAGGGTGGTTATCAGCAGAGAGGAGACTGAGGCTGAATCTCAGGGCATGTGCCTGGTCAGGAGATGGCTCCTGTTGGGGAATCCTCTCCCAGGGGAGCGTAGGCACTGTGGTCACATAAACTGGAGAACAGATTCTAGGCTTGACGCTGCCCAGCCTCCAGGGGAAGAATTGGATGGTTTCCTGTAGTATGAGCTCTTCTTGCCTGCCCTCTGCAGTATTTCTTCTAGGTCACGGGGACCGTTGGGGAGCCCACTCACCTGTGTGCCTGCCTCCAGAAGCAGGGTTAGGCTGTGCCTTGGGGCCCTGTGCGCATAGCCCAGTGGAATGAGGAGGGCCTGTAGCTTGCTTTGCAGAAACAGGGAGCCACTCCCACCTGTGCAGGGGCTGCTCCCTGCAACACGAGGCTTGTGGCAGGTGACTAGCGACTGGCCTTTGGCTGGGGGTGCTGGGCAGGCCTTGCCTCTCCTCTGGGCCCTGGCAGTTGAATCTGGAGTTGGAGGTTTGTGGTGAGGGTATGTTTTCAGCCGGGCCTGGGGAAAGTCAGGGCTGGGCGTCTCAGTCAAGTAGGTGGGAGCAGTGCAGTGGGGGGCAACCCTGGCAGCCTGAGCAGGCTGAAGCAGTGCTGGGGGGCGGGGACGGGTGGCCCTGGGAGCAGTGGGGGGGGGCCTGGCATCCCGAGCACAGGCGGGAGCAGTGCTGGGGGTTGAGGGGTGGCCCTGGGAGTCTGAGCAGGCAGAAGCAATGCTGGGGGCGGCCCTGGGAGCAGTGGGGGGAGGCAGCCCGAGCAGGCAGGAACGGTGCTTGGGAGCAGCCCTAAAGGCACGTTTCATTGTCATCTCTGGAATGCACTGTCTGGGGCATGTGTGTACCAGTGCAAGTGGGGGGTAGCCAGCCTGCCCGTTCCACTGCCTGGCCTCTGGTCCCTAAAGAGACCACCTGGCCCTTCCCCCTCTGGGCAGGGCGATGGGGTGTGTGCACTGCCCCTGTGGCTCCGTCTCTGCCAAGTGAGGGATTGGCTCCCCCAGGCTGGGGTTGCTGAGCCTGCTGTGATCATGTCACGTCGGGCTCCCTCGATGTTAACATCTCATTATCTTTGTTACTGTAATTACATTATCCGCTGCTTTATGCAGAATTATTCTCCGAGGACTAATTGATGGATCCATGTTTAATTCATTAATCATTAGCATCAAATTCGACAATTACAGTGCACACTGATTGTGGAGTTTCAAATGTAATGAGGGGAGAATTAACAAAGAAAAGGGAAAACCTGTTTCCCTGGCACACTGCTGCTCGCTGTGGGGGACAAGGACATTGAGGGAAGAAGAGGTGGCAGAAAGTGCGCCATGGGGCCAGGTGGCACAGGACATTGCAGAGAAAAGACCCATTAGCTCTTGCCACACGCCTCCACTGATCCCAGCCAGGGCAGCCAGTTCTCCAGCCCCAGAGCGGGCCCATGTTAGCCCCTGCGAACAGAACCACATTTGGGCTCCATGCAAGGGCAGCTCAGTTTTCAGCAAGAGAACCAGTCTGACTAGCCTGTTCCCTGGGGAGCAGCTCTGAAGGGTGTAACAGACTGGCAGGGCTCGGAGCAAGGAGTGTGGCTTCCCTTCTGCACCAGAAAGAACCAGGGGAACCTAAAGAACCTAATTTCCCCCTTTCCCTCTCCCCCACTTTGAACTAGTAAAGCTAGTCAGTGGCATCGGGTGTACCAAAAAGTGCTCTTGCTGATTTCCCCACAAGCCTTGGGCAGCCTGTCCATGCAGAGTGGGGTGGGCATGGTGCACAGGAATCAATTTCCTGGGGCCTGCAAAACATAATTTCACAGGCCTGCCCTTACATGCTACGGCGGCTCTGCTCCTTCAAACGCTGGCCCTCTCCGAAGCTGGAAGGGACCGAAGGCTGCTCGGAGGGGCAGCTGCATGCACCACTGCCCGTGCTGCTGTCCCCCAGCCAGCCCCCGGAAAGGCAGCACCACCACTGGCAGCTCCAATGGTACATGGGGAGGCAGAACGAAGCTGCAGCTGCTGCACTGCGTGGAAATCCTGCGGCCCATCTCTCTCCCTGCTGGAGCCTGTCTGCTTGTTCGCAGACAGAATCCCAGAACCATGTTCCCCTCCTGTCCTGCCGCACCAGCAGTGGGAGATCGGCCTCCTCTCTTACCTGTCCCCAGCCTCACAAGTGAAATGGGGGAGCCTGCTTAAGAACCAGGGTTGAGCCATTCCCCCCCACCCAGCTGACTGTCAAAGAGGATCCCCTCCTCCCCAGCTGACCCAACACCATACAGGACCCTGTTCTGCCCCCGGCCTTTCACCAGCAGGGGCATGTATTGGTGACTGGCTGGACGTGTTTTGCGGAAGCCCCTGGTTGCTATTTTGGTGGCATGTGATGCGTTGCCCGGGAGGCTCCAGCACTGCATCAGTGCCGCTCCTCATCAGGTACGTCCTGAGAGCCTGCTGGCAGTTTCCTTTCTGCATTCCTGCATGTTTCTGCTGTCCTGGCTGCCAGCCCCTTCCTCCCCCCACCTCCGGTGTCGCTGAGCTGAGGCAGACCGGTCTTGCTCTTCCACTCTGTCCCCTGAATTTGACCCCGGCTGGCTCTGGTGATAGCTCTTCTTGCAACTCCTTCCTGTTCATCAACAACTCCCTGATAACAAGGTGCTCAGAGCTGAGCATGTCATCTTCCCTGAGCCCTGGAGACAGGGATTCTCCCATCTCAGTTCCAGAGTGGGAGGCTGCTCCTGCCTCCCAGAGATTTATAGGGTCTGATTGGGTTGTGGGATCATGGCTGCAGCTTGTGTTTAACTAGCGGTCAGTGGTGAGTGTGTGTGCAGTCAGGGAGGAGCAGGAACTATTATACACAATTCAGTGTAAAGACTTTCACTTGTTTGCTGGGCAAAGAGAGTTGGTTTCAGCCCAATTCAGTTGATTAGGACTTAGGTGAGTGACACAGCCCAGTGGGTTCTGTCTCTGTAACAGGGTCTAGTTGGACTGAGTGTTAGGTGCTGCTGCATTTGGAATAGTAACGACAGAGCATTTCCTACATGTAGCTTCCAAGGTTGCAAAGTCAAGCACAGAAAAATCAGGAAATGTGAGAATTGAAGCTGATCTTGCAACCTTAATTCAGCTCCTAGGACATCTGCGTATGAGGCAGTCTTTAAGGCTGTGATCATATTCTATTTTTTCGACTGGCCCTGGCCTCACTCAGGGCACTGGGTGGACAATGCTCGTGGAATGGATAGCTATTCAATATTTACTTTTATCCTCCGCATGCATTATTTCCTACACACCAACCCAACCCTGCACTGAATACAAAATTAGTGATATCCTTATGCAATTTTCTGTAGTACTCACAGCCACAGTATCTGGTGCTTCACTAACGTTAACGAGTTTATTTTCACAACCTCACTGGGAGGGAGGGAGCTGCTGTTAGCCAAGTTCTAGAGATTCAGAATGAGGCCGAGACCAGATCTACAGAGGGACTTAGGTGTTGTAACACTCAACATGGCAGCCTAGGAAATCCAAGGAATATCACCGGGATCCATGAAGCCTGAGTTCAGTGCTGATGCTCCCTGTACAGTGAATGGGGAGAAATGGGCCTCTATGAATGTGAGCCAGCATGCGGGGGGGGATGGCCCAAGCTAACTGAGGGGAGATGCCGCCAACCAAGTGGGGCACTAATCCCTGCCTTTCTCCCAGGGACAGGCATCTACGGCTCCACAATGCAGAGCCCTCCTGTGAGTGGGACATGTCTACACACGAACGGCGGGAGGAGAGGAGGAGTCCTCCGTATACCTTCTAGCCCAGTGGTGAGAGTACTCGCCTTGGGTGTGGGAGACCCAGACTCACTCCCTCTCTGCCTGACGGGGATAGAGGGTTTGAACACGAGAGTGCGTTGATGGCAGAGCGAGGGGCTAGGCTGGGGTAGGGCTTCCTCCAGCTCTCTTCCGTCTACTCCGCGGGGGATAAATAGAGGAGTGGCTGGGCTGGCACGTGAGTGAGAGAGGACGGTAGCCCCATGCTCTGGGCAGAGCCAGTCTCCAGTCCCCCTGCACCAGGGACAATTGGGACGGGTCTTGGTGCTTTCTTGGTAAGCTCCCATCTCTGCAGAAGGATGGTCTAATAGTTAGACCAGGGACCTTGGTTCTGTGTCCAGCTGTGCCACTGACACCCTGTGTCACTTGGAGGAAGTCCCTTCTCCTTTGAGTCAAGTAACCGTCCCCGTGGGTACTTCATGCCTGGCTGTCTGTGCCGTGCACTCTCTCCCTTCGGTCGAGTTATCATCCCCATGGGCACTGCATGCTCAGCTGTGTGTGCCCGGGTGCTCTCTCCCTCCGGTCGTGTTCCTGTCCCCATGGGTGCTGCGTGCCATGGTGTGTGTGCCAGTGTGCTCTCTCCCTCTGGTTGAGTTCCTGTCCCTGTGGGGCTGCGTGTCAGGCTGTGTATGCCAGTGTGCTCTCTCCCTCTGGTTGAGTTACCATCCCTGTGGCACTCCACACCAGGTTGTCTGTGCCCAGGTGCTCTTGATCCAAGATTTTGTCAGCTGTGTCCTCAGATCCGCACCTGCGCTGAGCATATTCTTGTGCTCTCCACTGCCCCAAGGGTCTTTACCAAAGTCCTCATGGCTGTCAGCCCATCTCCATCAGGTGGGAATAATCGTCTTTCCCGAGATGAATGATTGGTTCCTGAAGGGTTGTTCATTTCTTGAGGTGCAATCATCAACCATCAAAGCCCTATCCGTATCCCTATTCCATTCCTTGGGCCACCTCCTTGACACAGAAAAGGCTGCACTATGCTACTGATAGACTTAATTGGGGCTATTCAGGACTCGATCACTGCCAGAGCATACTTGCCCATGGGTAGGTTCGCTGCAGTATCCAATCTCATTCCCACAAAACAATAGACCCCACAAACCGCAGCGAGGGCTTGCCTTCAGCTCCAGGACCACATGGCAGCTTGTTTGCTCGTAACCCCCTTGGCAAGACTACACCCCCCCAATGTCTTTAGGCCTGGCTGACAACTGTCTACACCCTCAGCGAACACAGTCTGTCCAAGCGGGCGGCCATACCTCAGAGGGTCCTTGGCTCTCTCAATTGGTGGAAGGATTCCCAATAGCTCTGTGTGGGAGTTCTGTTCTCGCATCCTCCCCCATACAAAGATCTCCAAAGACCCCTCTCTGGCAGCTGGGGCCCACACTTCCAGGACTTCACAGCTTAGGGCAAATAGGCCCCCGGGAAGCAGCTCTCCATGTCAACATACTGGAACCCATTATGCCTGCCATTGCTTCCTACCCCATATTAAGGGCCACTCAGTAAGAATAATGCTGGACAACAGAGTAGCAGTGTATTATGTAAATGGGCAAGGAGGAACAGATCACAGTCCTTGTGTGCAGAATCCATGAAGCTGTGGCACAGGTGCATAGCGATCTCAGTGGTTTACCTACCCGGACTGCAGGACATGGTAGCAGACTCCTTGAGCTGGCATTTCTGTCTTGACCGAAAGTGGGAGCTGAATGATGCAGTGCTCTGATGCATATGGCTTACCTGGGGTCATCCACAGAGAGATCTCTTCATTCAACACGAAGTGCAGCCGATTCAATTTGCTGGTAGGTGCCCTCGTTATCCTTTGGCCTCATGCATTGCTATACTCTTATCCCCCAACACTGGACTCCTCAAGGCAGATATGGTTCCCATGTTCCTGCAGCTGCTTCTCTGCCTTCCTCTGACAATGGATCTTCTCACCCAGGAGTCAGACTCCATGGCCTACCCCAACTTCTCGTCATGTCACTGTAGGGCCTGGCTACTAGCTGGCTCTCTGGCCTTGAATGTGACTTCTCTCCAGAGGCCCAGAGTACTGATCTAGAGTAGAAAGCCGACTACAAGGACACTTGCCTACAGAAGTGGAAACATTTTCAGGTTTGGTGCAGCCACCGATCTGTGCCTCCTCTAGAGGCACGCCGTATGGACAGTCTCAATTTCCTGCTACACTGAAGAATCATGGAATTATTGCTGAACTCAATTAAAGTCTGCCTGGCTGCCATTACAGCTTTTCACACATCCCCACTGAGGAGTTGTCAATCTTTAATCACCCAGCCACTGCAAGGTTCATTAAGGGCCTGTTCAACCTTTTTTCTCCTGTCAGAGAGCTTACTTCAGCATGGAGCTTCAACTTAGTCCTCAGTGAGCTGGGAAACTCCTGTTTGAACTCTGGAGAATTGTTCCCTCCTCCATTTTTCCCTCAAGACCTCATTCCTCATAGCCATCACCACGACCCGGAGGGGAGCTGGGAGCCTATATGGTTGACTCACTGTGCAAGGCCAGATTGTCCCTAGGCCTGCTATCTCAGAAGGGGATGGAAGAGTTGGGGGCACAGCTCAGATCCTACAGCTGGATCCAGAAGTTCCTTCACCGGGAGGTTTGGCACTTAGACCATGTCTACACTACAGGTGCTACAGAGACAAAGCTATTGCAATATAGCTATGCCACTGAAACCCCATAGTGTACACACAGCGTACCATAATGGAAGGGTTTTTTCTGCCACTGTAGGAACTCCACCTCCCTGAGCAATGGTAGCTAGGTCAAGGGAAGCATGCATCTATACCGGGAGGTAGGTCAGCATATCTCTGGCACTCAGGAGTGCAGATTGTCACCCCCACCCCCTAAGAAACGTAGTTGGATTGACCTGAGTTTAAGTGTAGGCCAGGCCACAGTGAGCAAAGACTTAGGCTGAAGTCCCATAAGCTTGCTGTGCAGAAATTTGCACTCTAAAGTGGCAATAGTTCGGTTTGGCCTCGGAAAAGGAGAGCCACATCTCGTTGGTTTTCTTCTCCATCACTGGCAATTTTAAAATCAAGATTGGATGTTTTCCTGAATGATTTGCTCTAGTGCAAATGGGAATTAATTCAGGGACATCCTAAGGCGTACATTACACAAGAGGTCAGACTAGATGACCGTAGTGGTCCCTTCTGGTCTTAGAATTTATGAATCACTCTTAAGTGTCTCCCTGGATGTGTATGTTTGTGGCTTGCTACCCCCACATGGACAGTGCCTACCCTGTCTTTTTATCCAGCTACCTTTTAAAAGATCCCTAAAGGGTCTCTGTATAACCTTGAGCAGAGACCTATTAGCTCATGAGATTTAACATGATGCTCACTAGACTCATGGATTCATCACCCCTCGTCCTTTTTATAACTCATCTTTAAAGGCAATTTCTTGTGTCTACTAGATGCTGGTCTTTCAGCTTGTGCTTCTTCCAAAACCTCCTGGTTTGCTGGGCACGGCAAATGTAAAAAGGGCTGGACAGTTATTGTAACATTTAAGGACAAATCCAAGCAGGGCAACGCAGCCAAGAGACACACCGTTTGGATGAGGCTTTGCACCCAAGCCGTTTATGCCAGATGGACCCAAAGTCTCACTCTGCTGGGGTTGGAGCAGCACTGAGAGCTCCACCTTAGCACTGCTTTGGTACTGGAAAGCCCCAGAGACCTTGCCTATGTTAAGAACATAAGACCATAAGAACGGTCAGACTGGGTCAGACCAAAGGTCCATCCAGCCCCGTATCCTGTCTGCTGACAGTGGCCAACGCCAGGTGCCCCAGAGGGAGTGAACCTAATAGGTAATGGTCAAGTGATCTCTCTCCTGCCATCCATCTCCACCCTCTGACAAACAGAGGCCAGGGACACCATTCCTTACCCATCCTGGCTAATAGCCATTAACGGACTTAACCTCCATGAATTTATCCAGTTCTCTTTTAAACCCTGTTATAGTCCTAGCCTTCACAACCTCCTCAGGCAAGGAGTTCCACAGGTTGACTCTGTGCTGAGTGAAGAAGAACTTGTTTTATTTGTTTTAAACCTGCCGCCCATTAATTTCATTTGGTGGCCCCAAGTTCTTATATTATGGGAACAAGTAAATAACTTTTCCTTATTCACTTTCTCCACACCACTCATGATTTTATAGACCTCAATCATATCCCCCCTTAGTCTCCTCTTTTCCAAGCTGAAAAGTCCTAACCTCTTTAATCTCACCTCATATGGGACCCGTTCCAAACCCCTAATCATTTTAGTTGCCCATTTCTGAACCTTTTCTAATGCCAGTATATTTTTTTTGAGATGAGGGGACCACATCTGTACACAGTATCCAAGATGTGGGGGTACCATGGATTTATATAAGAGCAATAAGATATTCTCCGTCTTATTCTCTATCCCTTTTTTAATGATTCCTACCATCCTGTTTGTTTTTTTGACTCCCGCAGCACACTGCATGGATGTCTTAAGAGAACTACCCACAATGACTCCAAGATTTTTCTCCTGATTAGTTGTAGCTAAATTAGCCCCCATCATATTGTATGTATAGCTGGTGTTATTTTTTCCAATGTGCATTACTTTACATTTATCCACGTTAGGAAATGTTCTGCCTAAACATCCTTTTTGTCATTGGAATACTGGCACAGCGTGGACCTCATCTTGTCCTTGTTTACACCATAAGAACAGCCATATTGGGTCAGACCAATGCCCCATCTAAGCCCAGTATCCTGTCTTCTGGCCGTGGCCAATGCCAGGTGCTTCAGAGGGAATGAACAGAACAGGGCAGTTATCAAGTGATCCATCCCGTCATCCAGTCTGGCAGCGAGAGGTTTAGGGACACCCGGAGCATGGGGTTGCATCCTTGCCCATATTGTTTAATAGCCATTAATGGACCGATCCTCCAGGAACCGATCTAGTTCTTTTTTTAATCCTGTTAACAAAGTATGGCCTTCACAGCATCTCCTGGTTACAAGTGTCGCAGGCTGACTGTGCATTGTGTGAAGAAATACTTTCTTGTGTTTGTTTTAAACCAGCTGCCTGTTCATTTCACTGAGTGACCTCCTGGTTCTTGTGCTATGTGACAGGGTAAATAACTCTGTCACTTGCTCCACTCTGTTCGTGATTTTATAAACCTCTGTGGTCGTCTCTTTTCTAGACTGAACAGTCCCAGCCTTTTGAATCTCTCCTCATACGAACCAGACCCATGATGAATTGTGTTGCCTTTCTCTGTACAATTCTGTCTGTTTTGAGTTGGGGCAACTAGAACTGCATTCAGTACTTGAGATGTGCACAAATCAGGCATTTACCTGGTGGCATTATGATAATTTCTGTCTTATTATCTAACCTGTTCCTAATGGTTCCAAACATTCTGTTCGCTTTTTTCACTGCTGCTGCACATTGAGTGGATGTTTTCAGAGAACTATCCACACTGGCTCCACAATCTCTTTCTTGAGTGGTAACAGCTAATTCAGACCCCATCATTTTATATGTGTAGCTGGGCTTATGTTTTCCAACGTGCATTACTTTGCATTTATCAACATTGAATTTTATCTGCCATTTTGTTCCCCAGTAACCCAGTTTTGTGAGATCCCTTTGTAACTCTTCGCAGTCTGTTTGGAATTAACTACCTTGAATAATTTTGTATCATCTGCAAACTTTGCCACCTCGCTGTTTACCCCCTTTTCCAGATCATTTATGAATATGTTGAACAGCATAGGTCCCAGCATAGGCCCTTGGGGGACTCTGCTATTTACCTCTCTGCATTCTGAAAACTGACCATTTATTTCCTGTCTTTTAACCAGTTACTGACCCATGAGAGGACCTTCCCTCTTATCCCATGACTGCTTACTTTGCTTAAGGAAAGGAATCTTGTCAAAGGTTTTCGGAAAGTCCAAGTACACTGTATCCACTGGATCCCCCTTGTCCACATGCTCATTGACTCCCTCAAAGAATTCTAGTAGATAGGTGAGGCATGATTTCTCTTGACAAAAACCACGTTGACTGTGCCCCAACATGTCATGTCATCTTTGTGTCTGATCAGTCTGTTCTTTATGAGAGTTTCAGCCACTTTGCCTGGTACTGAAGTCAGGCTGACTGGCTTGTAATTGCCAGGGTCACCTCTGGAGTCTTTTTTTAAAAATCAGCTTCACTTTAGCTCTCTGCCAGTTGGGTACAGAGTCTGGTTTATGGGATAGGTTACCACTGTTAGTAGTTTTACAATTTCATATAGGTTCCTTCAGAACTCTAGGGTGAATGCCAGCTGGTCCTGGTGTCTTATTACTGTTTAGTTTATCAGTTTGTTCCAAATCCTCCTCTAATGACACCTCAATCTGGGACATTTCCTCAGATTTGTCATGTAAAAAGAAATGGCTCAGGTGTGGGATCTCGCTTACATCCTCTGCAGTGAAGACCAATACAAGAAATTCATTTTGCTTCTCCACAATGGCCTTGTCTTCCTTGAGTGCTCCTTGAACACCTGCAGAGTTTCATCATGTCAGATTAGGCCAGTGTTTAAAATCCTATTTAGACACAATGACATTTCCAATGTAGGCACAGCCAGAGCGGTTACTTGGAGCTCGGTTCACATGATGCTGGTGTAATACCCCCTGGTAGGGGGATTGCATGCAAGCCCCCTCCCTCCCCAGAGCAGAGTGCATGGGGCACAATAACTCTAGTCTGCAGCCAGGTGGTGCCTCATCCTCCCCTGTCTGTGATGCCTCAGGTGTGATCTCCAGACAGAGAGGTGAGGATCCTGACAGCCCCGGCTGCCCAGATGTTCTGGGCCAGTGGGCATTGCCCTGGGGAGGCAGAGAGAACCATGACTTACTGTGGTGAGAGTCTCATTCCATATTTTGAATTGGACGTGTTGGGCTGGAGATTCCGGGGACACGTGACCATCGGCCAGGGTGGCAGAGCTGGAGTCTGGATTTCCTGGAGGTTCAGCCCTGCCTCTCCAGCTGCCGCTTGGGCTCCACAGCCTGTGTGCTGTGCCCCTCCTCTCAGGTCTGTGCTGATTGACAAAGTGGTTCCCCACCTCCATCGCAGAACGCTCCCTCAGCTGCACAGCGTTGTGAAATAGCTTCCACGAGATTGCTCTGCTCAGGTACAACCCCCCACTACTGCTTTATAATTTATTTTCCAATTTTTCTGAGGACCCGTTGGGGGCCTGCTCTCACACAAGCTGTACACCCTCCCCACGCTGGGCGGTGCTGGGTAGCCAGGGGCCATATTCTTGCCCTGTCTGTGTCACACCCTTGCTCTGTGGCACAGGAAAGTCCCCACACTGAGCCCCTGCCCTGCACCTGCTGGCAAAGCCATTAACAATCTGTGCAGGGGCATGCTGACCGGGAGGAACCCAAGTGCTAGCATCTGCTCCCCTCCTCTCTCACCTCCCTCCCTGACGGAAACCCAGAGACTGATTTTCTCTGACCCAGCAGTGTAATCACTAACCCTAGTTAGAGATAATTACTGGGACTTGATTCACCTGCTAGTTGTTAGAACAGTACAGTAGCTGTGCACTGCAGGGCTAAGCAGGGAGCCAGGCCATGGAGACAGTCGGGAGGGAAGGAGGGATTGCGGGGTGAGAGGGAGCCCAGCAATGAGGGGTGCAAGTCGGGAAAGAGGAGCATAGTTCATTGTGGCACAGCCGCAGTGGGCCATACCTACTGACTGTGGTTGCAGTTGTGAGCAATAAGCTGTTCTGCAAATGTGGCCTCAGGTGTTGCATGTTGGACACCCAGAAAATGTGAAACACACCATGAGCGGTGCCTGGGCAAAGTTTGGTGTAGGTGACTTGCCAGCTTTACAAAGTAAGATTGTGCAGAGCCAGAGAGAATCTAATTCCCTGGAGTCCCAGTCCAGTATCTTCCCCCACAGCCTCTGTCCTGGTCAGACTCGGGCCCACCCCGCCCAGGAGCCTGGCTCCGGCCGCAGCTAGTGCCAGCAGCCTCAGAGGGACCTGCAAGAGCCCTACCATAGCAAAGGCAGCGTAATGTGCCCCCCCCCACCCTGCCCCAAAGGTCTCCGCCCAATCTCTGAGTCAGAGACAGTTGTAAGCCCCAAAGCAGGAAGTTCAGTCTCCCATTGGACATTTGTTTTGTTAGCAGTAGCTGTTACAACAGGTGCTGTTGTTAGCCGCATGGCCTGGGCAGCTCTTGTCTGAGACTGAAACCCACCTGCAGAGGTGAAGCCTGGTTCAGCTGCCCCAGATCGCTGTACATGGGTATTCGATGGAGCCAGTGAGAGTCCGGTGGTGCTGGGGGTCCTGCATGGTTTGAGCATGCCTTCCTGGTGTTTGTCCTGAGCATTCCTGTGATACATGGGGTCTGAGAGCAGGCTGCACCAGTTCCACGAGCTCTGCTGGCTCTGGGCTGGCGTCTGTGCAGGGATGGCTCGTGCGTGCCAATTTATGATCTCTTGGCCCCCGTAGCCATGGGAATATCCCAGTTCGAGGAGGAGATGCTGAGGGTCTGATCTGTGGGACTGGAGATGGGGATGTGACATGACGTCTTGTCATGGTCAGGTCTTCCCCTCCCATGGGAGGGAGTCAGGGTCTTCCCATCCTCCCCATGGTGGTGAAAGAGACTGAAGGTCTGTGAAGGGTTCCAGCTTTGTCTCAGGTGCTGCCTGGCAATGGCTGATGTTATAGAAACAACAGTTGATCCAGCAGCTTTTCTGTCTGGCACGGGGAGAAGCAGGGAGCCACCTCCTGTGCTTAGCACCTGTGTAGCCCAGGGCAGGGGGACAGGCTGGTACTTCCTGATGGCTACATGCAGTAACAGAGCCAAGGATTCTCCAGTCTATTCCACTGGGTCCGCACTGGCAGGAGCGCCTGGCAGCAGAACCAAGCAGGACACCCCAGGCACACTGTCACCTCCGGGCGCCTCTGACCCAGCTCTGCTCACTTACATAGGTCCTGGAGGTGCCAGAAGTCAGCAGTGGGGCTACTCCAGCTTCATCTGCTTTCAGATACCCGGGATATTGATCCCCTATGGGCCGCAAGTGGTGGGATGTCCGCTCAATATCAGCCTCTGGCCCCTTGCCCAGGGGAGATAATGAGTCACCTTGTTGTGGACCTAGGAGCCTTGGAACTGAACCAGCACTCCATCCTCATCCCCCATGACAAGCCAGCCATCAGACGCTTGCCCTTGGACTGCCCAGCATTCTCCTAGCTGTGGTAGAACATTTTCCTTTTTCTGGGGGTACTGTGTGGCCCTGCAGTTGTCAGGGCTGAGCAGAGATCCCCCGGGATGTAAGAACTGTCTGTCTTGTGAGGCAGGGATGCCGTTAAATGCAGGCTGCACAAACACTCCCATTTCCCAGGACAAGAGGCACATTGCTGACAGATGTCCCCTTTGTAAATCATGTTCAAAGAGGGCCTAGCAAGTGACAGAATCTTGCCTTAAAACACTGCTTCTAGAAAGATCCATGCACCCAGCCTCTGACGCTGATTTGCCCAGGGCAGAAACATCAGATGCCATCTGAGGGGAAGTGCACCTGCTGCACCAGACTGCTGTGGCCATCATGATACCTTCTGAGCCACAGAAATGTCCTTGCAACAGAAGAAGGAAGGAGCGTAAGGTACTCAGGGCAGAGAGAGAGCTCCTTCTCCAGGCCCATCTGCTAGAGCCCGTGAGAGCTCAAGACTGAGAGAAAGAGTTCCATGAGGGTGTATGCTGAGACCAGACTGACTGACCCAGGTCACCCGGTGCCGGTGACCTTGGGACAGACCATTCCTGTACTGATACGAGCGGTTCCGATTTCAGCAGTGTCAAAGGCTCCAGTGAGAGTCATCATGCAGTACCGCCCTTGGTTACCATCAGCCTCAGTACCAGCGCTGAGTTCCTTATTTGCCCAGTAGCAGAGTCTCCTTCACTGGCCTCCCCAAAAGAGTTTCCTCCAGTACTGACCCTGGTACCTTTATCATTGCCAGTACCATAAGGAGCTTGCTCTGCAGGTTCCAAGCTGTTCAGTGGGAATGGATTGGGGGACTCTATCCTGGGCAGAGTGACTCTGGAAAAGAATTGGGGGTCATGATGAACAATTAGCTGAACATGAGCTCCCAGTGCGACGCTGTGGCTGGGATACATAAACGGGAAACTCTTGAGTAGGGATAAAAGGTTTTACCTCTGTATTTGGCACTTGTGGCACCGTTCTTGGAATGCTGGGTCTAGTTCTGGTGTCCACAATTTAACGAAGTTGATAAATTGCAGATGGTTCAGAGAAGAGCCACAAGAATGAGTAAAGTATTGGAAAACCTGCCTTATGGTGAAAGACTCACAGAGCTCAATCTATTTAACTTAAAGAGAAAGCTAAGGGGTTACTTGACCATAGTCTATAAATCATAGAATATCAGGGTTGGAAGGGACCTCTGGAGGTCATCTAGTCCAACCCCTTGCTCAAAGCAGGACCAATCCCCAATTTTTGCCGCCGATCCCTAAATGGTCCCCTCAAGGATTGAGCTCACAACCCTGGATTTAGCAGGCCAATGCTCAAACCTCTGTGCTATCCCTGGGGAGCACATATCGGATAACAGGTTCTTCAGTCCAGCAGAGAAATTTATAACATGATCCAATGGTTGGAAGTTGAAGCTAGACAAAATCAGACTGGAAATAATGCATCCATTTTTGCCAGTCAGGGTAATTAACCATGGAACAATCTACCAAGGTTTGAGGTGGATTCTCCATAACTGACAATTTTTAAATCAGGATTGAAGGTTTTTATAAAAGATTTGTTCTAGGAATTATTCTGGGGAAGGTTTGTGGCCTGTGTTATACAGGAGGTCAAGCTACATGATCACAATGGCCCCTTCTGGCCTTGTGAGCTATGAATGAAAAGCAGCTCCACCTCTTCATGAGGAAAACTCCTTTTTCTCTTCAGGATTAAAAGAGAACACGGAGAGTTCATTTGCCGTTGCTCTGGCCCTCGTACCCAGATCCCAAAATCCAGGACTGGCTCTTAATTACCACCAGAGAGAAAAGGGCTCTTATGGAAACTGTGAACCATGGTCGCTTCCTCCTTGGTTACTGGAATATTACAGCAATAGCCCTGGAACTACTGGGGCCTATGGGGCAGTCCCATTGGTATCAACTCCTTAATCTAGGCCAAGATCTTACTCTCCTGAACCAGTACGGAAGGATATTCCTCCCTCACTGTAGGTGGAACCTCTTGTTAATGTCTCACCATCTGATGAGGAAATGCAGGCTGCAGAACACCCTATTCCTGTACAGGTTTCTTCCTCTTCTTCCAGCAAGATGGTGATCCGTGAGTTGTTGGCACCTGATCCTGATGACTACAAGGCCTTCCAAGACCTATTGAGGAGAGTGGCCTTGACTCTAGAAATAGTGGTGAAGATGGTCCAGGAGAGCCACATGTCCAGCACAAGCCCTTAGACATTTCACACATCTCTGTGCCAGGTGGTTTGGCCTTCCTCGGAGGGAGGACGAGGGATTTACAGTAGAAAACACATGGCGAGCTTCATGGTCCGTAGAGAAAATGGCAAATGATTACCTTGTCTCTGACCCCAGTCAACATCAACGTCTGAGTTACCACAAAGGCAATGGAGCCTTCTGAACTGGTTTTGTACCAGACATGGCATTTGTGCTGCAGCGGAATTTTGGTGGCATTTTAGAGACAGTCCACTATGCCAGTGTGGGCAGCCACAAACCATGACGCACATTGTTGAGAACTGCAAAATGATTCAGCTTCCTGGAGGTCTTTGTGCCTTGAATATTGTTGATAGGAACACTGTTGCTTGGCTTGACTGGATTGCATATGCCAAATAAATGGCCTTCCTCTAAAGAAGGGCTTGTTAGGCCCAGCCAAATTACTATGGCAAACCCTAGTTTCCTTGGCCACTATACCAAAGAGTGTTGATTGATTGACTGGTACTATCAAGTACCAGTCAGTGGTTTTGAACAATTCTTTGCCCACCTTGTACCGGGTTCTTTGATTGTAGCAACAGCCAATGAAAGATCTCGCCAGGGACAACAGAGATCTACATGAAAGGATAAAGAGCCCATGAAGCGCCCAACCTCTCCAGCAGAAAGATTACTCCAAATCCAGCTTACAATTGAGGATCTCAAACTATCAAGCTGTACTGACTAAATATGAGAATTAATTGGGACTGTATGTTGAAATTTATTGGAAAATGTGTCACAGAGTTTGAGGGATGAGCTCAGGGCTGTGATAGCTGAGGGTCACCTGGTAGCAAGACCATCGCTTCTGGTGGCCCTTGATACAGCAGACAAAGCATCTAGATCTAGGACAATGTCCATACAATGCAGAGGTCTTTATGGCTCAATTGCTCCAGGACATGCAAGTAAGTATAAATAACCACTGAGGAGTATCATCTGTTTAGCAAGTAGACAGACAAGGCATTGCACTCATTCAAAGATTCTAGGGAACCTTCAGGTCTCTGGCTGCTCCCACATGTAAACAGTACAAGCCACAGCCTGACCAGAGGCAAGTTGCTTATACAAGCAAACAAATCCACCAAGAAGCAGCAGGTGTTTCTTAGGAGTAAATCCTCTGCACCTTCTGCCAGTTCATCTCACCTGCCTCCTGGATTTTGGAGGCAGCAGGTTTGACTGCTCTCATAGGAACAGTTCACCAACGGTTCTGGAACTACCTATTCCACCTCCTCCATTGGGGAAAATCTGTCCCTTTCTGCCATTTCTGGAGCACTCTCACCATCGACTGAATTGTAGAGGTGAGATATGCTATTATGTTTCAGTCCTCAACCACCCTCACCAGGGACCCCTCTCATGAGAGCCGTAGCTCAAGAAGTCCAATTACTTCTAGCTCTCAGAACAATAGAAGAGGCCCTTTCTTCTCTTAAGGGGAAGTTGTTTTATTTTAGGTACTTCCTCATCTGCAAAAAGGAGGGAGGACTTTGGCCTATCCTGGATCTATACCAGTTGAGCTCTTACTTCAGAAGGATCAAGTTCAGGGTGGCGTCTCTAGCCACTATCATCCCATCCCTAGATCCAAATGATTGGTACACTGCTCTTCAAGATACATATTTCCATATTGTGATCTATCTGGCCCACAGAAGATAGCTGAGGTTTATGGTTGAGGAGGGCACTATCAATAGAGGTGTGTTTACAATGTGCCTTGCTGTAGTAGCATCTTACTGCAGAAGGATGGGAATCCAGGTGTTCCCTTATCTGGACAACTGGCTGGTTTGCAGAAGCTTGTGGCAACAGGCACAAAAAACAGCATTTATCAAATTCTTCTTCTGTTCTCACACTTGGGACTGTTAATAAACAAAGAAAAACCAGCATTGACCCCAGCCTGGACAAGAGAGTCTATTGGGACCATGCTAGACTCCACCACAGAAAGATTTCAAACGCTCTTCAATCTCTGTGCCCACTTATGTGCCAATTCCAGGACGTTGATAAGATCTTGGCCTTCTGGAGCTTTGTGCATCAGCCTATCAGCCCTCACCTGCGCTGCTCACAAAGTGCACTAACCTGTCAAACATCACATGTACATGCAGGTGCATGTTCAACCAAAGGTCCTACAGTCGTTGAAGTGGACCCAGTGAAAATTTGCAAAGGGGTTTCCTGCTCTCCTCGCCCTCTGTCGGGGACCAATGAGAGACACACATCTTCCTTGGGATGGGGACCACCTCGAGACAACCTGCAGACTCAGGCTGTGTGGTCCCTCAAGAAATGTCTCTGTCCATAAACCTACTTGAGTTGGGAGCGTTTCACCAAGCTTGCAAAGTCTTTCAGGCAGAGCTCAGAGGCCTCTCTGTTCAGGTGGTGACAGACTGTGTGGCAGCCATGTTTTACCTAAACCCGTAAGATAAAGCAGGGCCTTGCTCCCACTGTGGAATGTTGTGTACTTCACGACAGCTCCCTTACCCCTGTTCACCTTGCAGAGACTGCAGTTCCCTGGCAGGCAGCCTCAGCAACCACAAGTGGTCAGGAAAGGAAGAAGGGGTTCAGTCCATCTTCTTAAAGTGGCGTTTCCCCCTGTACCAGCAGGAGGAACAGGAAATGTCATTGATTCTGCCCAAGAAGGTGACAGAGCCCAGGATCCACCTCCGACCTATTCTAATCTCATGGTCCTCGGGGCTACTTAGTGTGCCTGTCCCCCAACTCCACTCACAGCACAAACACTCAGGAAGCTCAAACAGGAAGCAGCCGAATTAATTATGATAACCCCGGCCTGGCCCAGGCAATTTTGGTCTTCAGATCTGTGGTGTTTAGATCAGCCACCTATAACCTTACCACTGCTGCTGAACGTCCTCACTCAGACGCAGGGACAGATCCTGGGTCCGTATCCCACAACTCACCCCCAGACAGCATGATGCTGACCAGCTGGCTGTGTCAGAGCGAGCTTGTTCCTCAGAAGGGCAGACTGCTCAGACATGGGAGGTAGGACTCCCAAGATCCACTTAGCTAGCAAAATGGGAGAGATTCTCAATATGGGCTTATCGACATCAATTGTCTCCCTTAGCCCCTGGGACCCAGTCATGCTACACTCCCTCCTGAAGTCTGAGAGCCCAGACCTGTCACTTCAGCTCCCTGGGAGTCTATGTGGTGGCTGTCTCTGTGATTCCGTAGCCCAGAGAAGTGGTGGGGGGGACGTCCATTTTTTCTCACCCTGTGCTAACCAGTAAGGAAACCTGTAGCTCTCTGGGATGGAAATGGAGTTCTGCAAGGTCTCGTGGGTTCACCCTTTGCTACCTGCTCTTTGTTCTGCCTCTCCATCAAAATGTCCTTTCGTGGCAATACCCTCGGGCAGAAGAGTGGGAGAATTACAGGCTGTAATGGCACAACCACCGTCCGTAAAGATAACCTTAGAATCATAGAATATCAGGGTTGGAAGGGACCTCAGGAGGTCATCTAGTCCAACCCCCTGCTCAAAGCAGGACCAATCCCTTGAACCCATACCCCCAATTCGTACCTCATGTGGCTTCTGAATTGCATTTGAACCAAATCGTACGCCTGCCAGTACTTTTCCACAAACCTCACTCAACTAAAGATGGAGAAAAATTACATTTTGGGATGTATGTGGAGCACTTCCATTGTATTTGGACAGGCCTAAACACTTCAGGAAATCTCTACAACTTTGTACAGCGTAGAGGGAGAAAGGTTAAAGATGAAGATGTTTCACCCCAAGGAATTTCTGTTGGGATCTCATCTTGTAGCAGGTTTCAGAGTAGCAGCCGTGTTAGTCTGTATTCGCAAAAAGAAAAGGAGTACTTGTGGCACCTTAGAGACTAACAAATTTATTAGAGCATAAGCTTTCGTGAGCTACAGCTCACTTCATCGGATGCATCTTGTAGCAGGCTCTGCTGTGAGTTGGCCAGTAAATATCCCCATTAGGGAGGCACTGCACATTCGACAAGAGTTCATCCACTTTAGTGGCGGCTCTCAGAAATCTCCTACTCATGAACATTTGTAAAGTGGCAGCTGGTCTTCCATCTGCACAACACTGCCACAGTCAAGGCATCTAAAGAGGCCAAGAGCCTGGCGGGACTGTTCTACGTTAGCTGTTTAGCTAGACTCCCAGTATTCCTCTTGAGCAAGGGTCGTTGTGTGGGAACCGCCAGCGATGGAATGTCTGTGTCACTCAGAGGAGAAGAAATAGTTACGGTGTACAGGGACTGTGTTCTTTGAGCTGTATTGTCCGTGCGTGGGTGTGGGTGTGTATTTTCCACACCTTGCCCCCATTGCTGATCAAAAGTCTCCGTCTCAAGTGTACTGGGTGCCTACCCATCAAGAGGGGACTAGATATATGGCCACAGGGTATGGGTGATTAACTGGCAATGTGGGCTGGGTGCAGACTCTGGAATAAAGACAGGACAATTAATAATGAAAGGAAATAAATGGTGATCGATTTACAGCAAATCTCTTCCCCTGAAGCTTTGTGTTGTGGGGAGGGAGCATTTCTGGCTTCCTGTCTTTGTAGGGGGCTGGCAATCACAGACATGCTGACCTGGACTGGGGTGGCAGGGGCTCTCAGCTCAGGCTCTGGAGACCTGCTGCTGGGGACTGCATGATGGGGAGCTAATCTCCAGTCCCCAGGCCCACTGGTGGGGGCTGTGTCTGGGGAGGTTCCTCTCAGGCACCTTGCTGGGGTCCGTCTCTGTCTGGGGAAAGGAGGGTCTTGGAGCTGTGTGTGAGGAACTGCTCTGTGCCGTGGGGACGGCAGGCTCCCCTCTGAGCATGTCCCCAGCCTACAGGGAGATAGAATCATCCCTGCTCCAACCACCAGCAGGCCCCCTCCCCCAAGGAAGGAGTGGAGATGGATGCTGCCGTCAGGAGCGGAGTGCCAGCTAATTACCCTTCCAAGTGTGTCTTGTAAATTAAGGGCTAATTAGAGGCAAAGTCAGTGTCATGGTTTTACACGTGTTTCTGTGGCGCTGAACAAGGGGAGGGGAGGGGGAGTGCGCAGCAGCCAGGCCGATCACTCGCTGTGCGCGCATCGCAGGGGGCAGGGCTCCAGGAACAGCAGCACTGGCACAACGAGGCTATGGAGTGGGTCAGATGGGAGCACTGGCCCTAGGGGCACCACAGCTGCAGCTGGAGTGGGCAGGCAGCCGTTGCAGGCAAGGTTTGTGGGTAGTTCCCTGACCTGTGCGCTCAGAGTGGCAGACAGGGAGTTCTGCGGCCACATCATCTAAACGCTATGGTTTTTGAATGAAGTAAACATGCTGCAATCCTCGGACGCTGGATTTGCTAAATCTCCTGCTGTCCCGGCATCCCTGCGTGTCGAGCTGGGGCAGGCCAGGCCCCTCCGAGCTGCAGTTTCAGGCTGTCTGCAGACACTTGGGCCATGTTTCTAAGGTTTCCTTTGGATCCACGAAGGATTGGAAATGGGATTTGAAGAATGGCTGCTTGGGCTCTGTAGCCAGTCCTGTGGCCGTGGGATTGCAGATGGCGTGGGACTCTGGCCAGAGCACAGGGCCTTGAGTGAGGGACACAGAATAGTTAGTAGGGCTCAAGCAGAGGATGTGTGTATTGAGCCTTGGCCTCGGGAGCAGATGGGGCTTCCAGGTCAGGGTTTGGTTCCCAGGTCTTGGGGGGCTCAGGGCTCATTGAGAAGAGAAGCATAAGAACAGGGGGCAGCCTCTCAGGGTACGTCTACATTGCAGTGAAACACCCACCGCTGGTCCATGTCAGCTGGCACGGCAGGACTATAAAATGGCAGTGTAGATGTTTGGGCTCGGGCTGGAGCCCAAGTTCTGAGACTCTCCCACCTCGCAGGGTCCCTGAGCCCGAATGCCTAAACTGCGGTTTCATAGCCCCGCAAGCCCGTCAGCCGACCCGGGACAGCCGCGGGTGTTCTGTTGCAGCGTAGACGTACCGAGTCTCTGCCCCCCGGTCCTGGAGGCGGGGTACCACTTGACACTCTCCTGGCAGCGGATGTCTCTCGAGGACCAGAGACTCAGCATGTGCTCTCCTGGATTATAAAGCCAGAAGGAGCCACTCTGATCAGGTAGTCTGCTCTGCTCCACAACACCAGCAGGACTTCCCTGTGTGAATTCCTGTTTGGACGAGAGGACGTCGTGTAGAAACACATCCCAGCTTGATGTGAATATTGCCAGAGATGGAGAATCCACCACAGCCCTTGGGAAGATGGTTCAGTAGTTAATGATTCACAGTTAAAACTTGCCCCTTATTTCCACTCTGAATTTGTCTAGCTTCAGCTTCCAGCCACTGGATCATGTTAGACCTTTGTCTGCTAGACTGAACAAATATTTGTTCCCCATGTAGGTACTTATAGACTGTGATTAGCTCATCCCTAGCCTTCTCTTTCATGGAGTCAGAGAATCACAGGATTAGAAGGGACCGCAAAAATCATCTAATCCAGTGTTTCTCAATGACTGGTCCATGGACCAATGCCGGTCCCTGAGTTCTCCCTGACACGTAGGAAGGCAGCAAGCCAGTGCCTGGTATCAGAAAGGCTGAGAAACACTGGTCTAGTCTGACTCCCTGCCAAGATGCAGAATTTGTTGTCTTTGTTAAACTAGATTGAGTTTAATTTAGGGCAGTTCTAGGGCCTGTGCTCTTGAGAAGTTTAGACTAGATGATCACAATGTTTCCTTCTGGCCCTAGAGTCTATGAATCTGTGAGCACCTGGAGTCTCTTACTATGAGGCAGGTTTTCCAGTCCTTTAATCCAGCGGTTCTCAAACTGTGGCTTGGGACCCCATTTTAATGGGGTCACGAGAGCTGGGATTAGTCTTGCTGGGGCCCAGGGACAAAGCCAAAGCCCGAGGCCCACAGCCCAGGGCTAAAGCCCAAGCCCCATGGCCCAGGGCTGTGGGGTTCAGGTTACAGGTCTCCCTGACTAGTGTTGAAGCCATTGGGCTTCGGCTTTGGCCCCCCACTCCCAGGCAGCGGGGCTTGGGTAGGCTCAGGCTTTGGTCCCTCATCCTGGGGTCCTGTAGTAATTTTTGTTGTCAGAAGGGGGTCGCAGTGCACTGAAGTTTGAGAACTCCTGCTTTAATAATTCTCGTGGCTCTTCTCTGAGCACTCTGAAGTTTATCAACATTCTTCTTAAATTATGGGCCCCAGAGGTGTGTTCGTGCCACCCCGTCTGGCTTTCCTGGCCCAAGAACTGTCTGCTGCTACTTACTGACCCTTCTGAAAATTAGAGATGAGGTGGGGTAGGGGATATCTTTTATTGGACCAAATTCTAGTGGTGACAGAGAGATGCTTTCAAGGGACACCTCTGAAAATGGGAAAATGACAGGCAGCAACTGGGAGATGCCTCGTCTCCCAGGAGCTCTGGTCTTTTGGAGCCCAGTGACTGCTGAACCCAGGACCACCCGCAAGGCTCAGCTGTTCTCAGCCCCTCCGAGAGCTCGACCTGGGATAAGACAGGCTCCGGCTCCAGGGCCTGACTGGGACGCGTTGGCTGGGGGGGAGGGATGTCTTGTGGGGCCCGGCTGGGACGTGTTGGCTGGGGGGGACGTGTCGTGGGGCCCGGCTGGGACGTGTTGGCTGGGGGGGACGTGTCGTGGGGCCCGGCTGGGACGTGTTGGCTGGGGGGGACGTGTCGTGGGGCCCGGCTGGGACGGGTTGGCTGGGGGGGACGTGTCGTGGGACCCGGCTGGGACGTGTTGGCTGGGGGGGGGATGTGTCATGGGGCCCGGCTGGGACGCGTTGGCTGGGGGGGGGGATGTGTCATGGGGCCCGGCTGGGACGCATTGGCTGCGGGGGGGGACGTGTCGTGAGACGCGTTGGCTGCGGGGGAGGGGGACGCGTCGTGGGGCCTGGCTGGGACGCGCTGGAGGGGACGGGACATGTGTCTGGGAGCTCTGCTGGGACGCGTTCGGGGGAACGGGACGTGTCTGGGAGCCCTGCTGGGACGCATTGGCTGGGTGGAGGGATGTGTTGGCTGCGGGGAGAACATGTTGTGGGGCCTAGCTGGGATGTGTTGGCTGCGGGAGAAGGACGTGTCATGGGGCCCGGCTGGGACGTGTTGGCTGGGGTGAGGATGTGTCATGGCCCGGCTGGGACATATTGTGGGGGGCAAACGTGTTGTGGGGCCCAGCTGGCGAATGGGGGTCTGACCCGCTTTTTTGTGCTGTTGGGGGCAGCCTGGTGTGAGCTTGTGCCTGTCTTGCAGGAGCCCCCCACTCGACCAGCAGCACCTCCCTGCACTCCGAACGCTCCATCAACTTGGTGGGCTTCTGCTCGAAGCCAGACGGCATGCACCAGCGCTCCTACTCCGTCTCCAGCGCAGACCAGTGGAGCGAAGCTGTGGTGATCCCCAGCAGCTGCCCCAACCCCCGTGAGTACCCTTCACTCCCTCTCCGTCCCCCACGTCGCTCAGCTGCTGCGGACGGGAGGGGCGTGCGGGCCACTTGCAGGAGCTGTGCCCTGTCGGCAGCGTGGCACCGAGCGCCCTGCCAGCGCTCTCAGGAGCCCCGCGCAGACCCTGTGGGGAGCTGGGCGCTGCATTGGGCCCGGTCACCTGTCTGCGCTGGGGAGACAAGGGCACGGAGACTGCCGCTGTGCTGAGCCGAGCCGTCGCTCACCCAGGACTTGCTGTCTCTGCCGCGGATGCCCCCTCCCCCCTCTGCCCACCCCACGCAAAGCCAGTGGTGGAGTGAAGGTCGCTCCATTCTCCCTGCGTTTAGTCTCTCCCCCTTGTCGTCTCTCCTCCCTGCCCCCCTCTCCTTACTGCCCCCCAAGCCCCTGCCTCCCCCAGGTTTGGGGAGAGTGAAGTGAGCCGGAGGAAGCCCTGTTTCTCATACATACTGGCTGTGTACTGCCCTCCCCCCACCTCCCGCCCCGATGGTTCAGGACAGTTGAGTGAATTAAAATAATTCATACATTTCCCAACGTAGCCACTTTGCCGAATTGGAAAATAAATGCCTTTGTGCTGCATCCATCACTCCTTCGTTCCTGGCGCTGCCGCCGCACTAAAAAAGCAGTTAAATGCACATCAGGAGTGGAGGAGCCATTTCCATGCCTGTTCGCCCCCTTGTCGTTCTCATTAGCGCGGCAGCCGCCCCCCCGCTCAGTCCCAGGGGCTTTCGCAGTTTAAAGAGAGCCTCTTTATGATCATTACCGGAGCCCGACTGTGCGGGCGCCATTTGCAGCTGAGGAGGCTCCTCATTTGTAACTGTGAAAAACTATCAATTTCAGCGCGCCCGATGCAGCGGCTCCATCACTGGCCCCATCAGCTCCCTGCTGGAAGCGAATTAATCAGACTGTTACTGCTGATGGGGCAGTGCAGGCGACGGGAGCGGAAGGGCGCAGCTCTGAGCATTAATGTGCTCGCGCTCCCCCGTCGGACACTGAGCAGGATAGGGCTGGCTCCCACGCTCCTCTCCCTCCAGAGCAGCCAGCCAGCAAGAGCCAGGCTGGCCACCAAACCGCAGCCGCACAGGGCCCCGTTCCACCGTGGAGCCCCTCCGTGCCCTGCCCTGTAAGGGGGAGCTGCCCCCGATACCGCAGGTTCCCCTGCACATGGGGGAGCCACCCACCCCGACATCACAGGTGTCTCCCCTGGCATGAGGGAGCTGCCCACCTCAATACCACAGATGTCTCCCTGGGCATGGGGGAGCAGCCCCCGATACCGCAGGGTCCTCCTGGACATGGGGGAGCCGCTCACCCTGACACCACAGGTGTCTCCCGAGGCATGGGGGAATTGCCCCCTGAGACCGCAGGGTCCCTCCTGTACATGGAGATGCTGCTCACTCCAATACCACAGGTGTCTCCCTGGGCATGGGGAAGCTGCCCCCTGATACTGCAGGGTCCCTTCTGTACATGGAGGTGCTGCTCACCCCAATACCTCAGGGTCCCCCCGGATGCGAGGGAGCTACCCACCCCAATACCGCAGGTGTCACCCTGGACATAGGGAAGCTGCCCCCCAATACCGCAGGGTCCCCCCGGACATGGGGGAGCTGCCCCTCAATACCACAGAGTCCCCCCTGTACATGGGGAAACCACTCACCCCAATACTACAGGGTCCCCCCGGACATGGGGGAGCAGCCCACCCTGATACTACAGGTGTCTCCCTGGGTACAGGGAGCTGCCCACCCCAATACCGCAGGGTCCCCCCTGTACCTGGGGGAGCTGCTCCCCCCAATATCACAGGGTTCCCGCGGGCATAGGGGAGCTGAGCCCTTGATACTGTAGGTGTCTCCCCAACATGGGGTAGCTGCCCACCCCGATACTTCAGGGTGCCCCCTATACCTGGGGGAGCTGCCCACCCCAATACCACAGGGTCCCCCTTGTACATGGGGGAGCTGCCCACCCTGACACCACATGGTTCCCTGGACATGGGGGAGCCAACCCCTCGATACTGCAGGTGTCTCCTCATGCTTGCCCCAATACTTCAGGGTTTCCCTGGACATGGGGAGCCACCCACCCTATTACCGTAGGTTCTCCCTGAATGCGGGGGAGCTGTCTCCCAATACTGCAGGGTCTCTCCAGGCACGGGGGAGTCGCCCATCCCGATACCACAGGGTCCCCCAAGACATGGGGGAGCCGTCCACCCCAGTACCGCATGGTCCCCCTTGTACATGGGGGAGCTGCCCACCCTGACACCACAGGGTTCCCTGAACATGGGGGAGCTGGCCCCTCGGTACTGCAGGTGTCTCCCGATGCTTGCCCTGATACTGCAGGGTCCCCCTGCACATGGGGGAGCCGCCCACCCCAATAATGCAGGGTCCCCCCCGGACATGGGGGCGCCACCCTCCCTGATACCGTAGGTGTCCCCCCATACATGGGGGCGCCACCGACCCCAAACTGTAGGGTCCCCCTGTACATGGGGGATCTGCTCATCCTGATACCGCAGGGTCCCCCCCGGACATGAGGGAGCCACTCACCCCAGTACCACAGGTGTCTCCCCGAACATGAGGGAGCAGCCCACCCCGATACTTCAGGTAACTCCCTGGGCACAGGGAGCTGCTCCCCCCAATACCACAGGGTCCCCCTGGATATAGGGGACCTGACCCCTCGATACAACAGGTGTCTCCCCAATATGGGGAAGCTGCCCATCCTAATACTGCCGGGGTCTCCCCGTGCTTGCCCCGGTAAGAACATAAGAATGGGCCATCTGAGTCAGACCAAAGGTCCATCTAGCCCAGTATTCTGTCTTCCAGTGCCCAGAGCGAATGAACAGAACAGGTAATCACCAACTGATCCATCCCCTGTCACTCATTCCCAGCTTCTGGCAAACAGAGGCCAGGGACACCCTCCCTGCCCGTCCTGGCTAATAGCCATTGATGGACCTGTCCTCCATGAACTTATCTAGTTCTTTTTTAGCGGCAATATAATATTTTCTGTCTTATTATGTATCCCCTTCCTAACGATTCCCAACATTGTTCGCTTTTTTGACTGCCGCTGCACATTGAGTGGATGTTTTCAGAGAACTATCCACAATGACTCCAAGATCTCTTTCTTGAGGGGTAACAGCTAATTTAGACCCCATCATTTTAGACTGATGGATTATGTTTTCCAATATGCATTACTTTGCATTTATCAACATTGAATTTCATCTGCCATTTTGTTGCCCAGTCACCCAGTTTTGTGAGATCCCTTTGTAACTCTTCGCAGTCTGCCTGGGACTTAACTATCTTGAGTAGTTTTGTATCTTCTGAAAAATTTGCCACCTCACTGTTCACCCCATTTTCCAGATCATTTATGAATATGTTGAATAGGACTGGTCCCAGTACAGACCCCTGGGGAACACCACTATTTACCTCTCTCCAGTCTGAAAACTGACCATTTATTCCTAGCCTTTGTTTCCTACCTTTTAATCAAAAAGAAAAGGAGTACTTGTGGCACCTTAGAGACTAACAAATTTATTAGAGCATAAGCTTTCGTGAGCTACAGCTCACTTCATCGGATGCATTCATCGGATGAAGTGAGCTGTAGCTCACGAAAGCTTAT
Organism: Dermochelys coriacea; assembly: GCF_009764565.3. Lineage (NCBI taxonomy): Eukaryota > Metazoa > Chordata > Testudines > Dermochelyidae > Dermochelys > Dermochelys coriacea. The sequence goes on from NC_050069.1 coordinate 272,195,703, forward strand.
GCTCTAATAAATTTGTTAGTCTCTAAGGTGCCACAAGTACTCCTTTTCTTTTTGCGAATACAGACTAACACGGCTGCTACTCTGAAACCTACCTTTTAACCAGTTACCGATCCATGAGAGAACCTTCCCTCTTATCCCATGACTGCTTACTTTGCTTAAGAGTCTTTGGTGAGGGACCTTGTCAAAGGCTTTCTGAAAATCTAAGTACACTATATCCACTGGATCCCCCTTGTCCACATGCTTGTTGACTTCCTCAAAGAATTCTAGTAGATTGGTGAGGCATGATTTTCCTTTACAAAAACCATGTTGACTGTTCCTCAACAAACTACGTTCATCTACGTGTCTGACAATTTTGTTCTTTACTATAGTTTCAACCAGTTTGCCCAGAACTGAAGTCAGGCTTACCAGCCTGTAATTGCCGGGATTACCTCTGGAGCCCTTTTTAAAAATTGGTGTCACGTTAGCTATCTTCTAGTCACTTGGTACAGAGCCTGATTTAAATGACAGGTTACTGACTACAGTTAGTAGTCCTGCAATTTCACATTTGAGTTCCGTCAGAACCCCTGGGTGAATACCATCTGGTCCTCCTGACTTATTACTGTTTAGTGTATCAATTTGTTCCAAAACCTCCTCTAAAGATACCTCAATCTGGGACAGTCCCTCAGATCTGTCACCTAAAAAGAATGGCTCAGGTTTGGGAATCTCCCTCACATCTTTAGCTGTGAAGACCGATGCAAAGAATTCATTTAGTTTCTCTGCAATGGTGTTATCGTCCTTGAGTGCTCCTTTAGCATCTCAATTGTCCAGTGGCCCCACTGGTTGTTTAGCAGGCTTCCTGCTTCTGATGTACTTAAAAAAAATTGTTGCTTCTACTTTTTGAGTCTTTGGCTAACTTTTCTTCAAATTCTCTTTTGGCCTGACTAATTATATTTTTACACTTCATTTGCCAGAGGGTCCCCCTGGACATTTGCCTGCAGGATCCCCCCAGGCATGGAGGAGCCACCCAACCTGATACCTCAGGGTCCCCCTGACCTTGGGGGAACCACCCACCCTGATACCACAGTTGTCTCCCTGGGCATGGGGGAGGCACCACCCTGATCCCTCAGGGTTTCCCAAGAAATGAGGGAGCCGCCCACCCCAATACTGCAGGTGACTCCCCAGGCATGGGGGAACCGCCCACCCTGTTACCTCTGGGTCCCCCTGACCATGGGGGAACCACCCACCCCGATACAATAGGGTCCCCCCAGACATGAGTGTGCTGCCCACCCCAACCCCTCAGGGTCTCCCAAGACATGGGGGAGCCACCCATCCCAACACTGCAGGGCTCTTACCGCGTGTGTGCATGAGCCGCTCACCTTTGTAACATCTCTTTGCATGTCCTTGCACACACGTGCTCTCTTTAGTGGGCTGGTGATCAGGCAGTGCTGGAATTCACACACATGCAGAGGTGGGTGGTGGGCTGAGGTGGAATCTATCCCATCCCCCAGCCAGGTGCCTTTGTGATGATGTATGTGCCCCTGTGAAGCCAGGTCTCAGGTGGGCTCATGGGCCCCGGCACAGGCTAGAACTGCTATTTGCCTGCCTGTCCTCAGGCTTGCTGGCCGTTGGCTCGTGCCCGGGTTTTCAGCCCACTTGCAGAGGCTGGCAGGGACTGTGCTTGGTGCATGCTGCTGCTCAGGGCCGGGGCCAGGTCGCGTCGCATCGTGTCCCACGCTGGTCCAGGAGCTCCCAGAGGGGCGTGGCGGCCTCTCTGCTCACGTTCCACATGGCGGAGCCGCCTCTGCCTGCCGCCACCCCGAGCAATCCACTCATTTCATGCAAAGTAACCCTGAGATTGATACAAATAGGGAACGAGTCGCTGCCAATTTACGGCGACACGGAGGGGGTGGAGATCTCGGCTCCAGAGCTAATTGTGTGTCTGAAGGAGCTGCTGAGTGCATGTCTGCTCGGCAGGGAGCTCCCCACCGCTCACACCGGGGTGCACGGGCCATCCAGTGGGTTCTGGTGGGACAGACAGAACCTCACTCCTGCTCTGTAACCCAGCCAAAGAAGAGACCAGAACAGGCAAGGTGGACTGGGGAGGGGGCACGCTCCTCGGCCTACCAAGTCAGTTCCACTTTCCTGGTAATTTTCTCGGCCGGCACTAGAGTCTCTGACCCTTGCCCAGAGCCAGAGAGCCGTGGGGTATTGTCACTGTTACGACGGGAGAGCAGCCTTCCATTTCCTGCATCCCACCATCTGTGCACCAGCCTCCCAACTGGGCACAGCTGTGCAAAGGGGTGGGGGGGGAAGGGGAGCTATGGGGAAGGGTCCTGTCAGAGATCAAATCCACAGTCCAACCCCAGGGTTCCAGGTGAGCTGAGGAGCGGAGCTGGCGCACAGTCCTGTCCCCTTCCCTGCATGCGCCGCAGGAATTCCACTGCAAAGGGATGTCCGGGGCTCTTGGTCTCTGGGAGAATCAGAAGGAAGGTGCCTGCAAGAGAACCAGCACGGTCACTGCAGGGAGCACAGAGTTATGGAGGCTAAGGACATTGCAAAGCAGCTAAATGACTCCTTTGCATCTACCTCCACCATGGCGGATGTTGGGAGATGCCTACCCTGGACCTGCTAGCTATGGGGAGGCGCTGTCCGAGACCACGGGACAAGAGGGTCGATACTGGAACACACTGAGCAGCAGGTCACCAGGAGCGGAGCTACCTGCCAGAGTCCTGCAGGGAGGGAAGTGACTGAGCTGTTTGTCTCCACTTCGATACCAGGGCAGGCTGCCCTAACAGGTCCCGTCCCCCCTGCACACAGCAGTGCTGCGTTAGCTAACTCGGTTAAAATAGCACCATTAGTTACACTGGTGCAGCATTCTGGGTAGACCAGGCCCAGTGACTCTTGAACCAGCTTGTGTGTGTCTCGGGCCTGCACCAAGTACAGCAGCTCTTCCATGTGCCTGGGAAGAAGCCATTTCCAGTGCCAAGAAATGGCATCCCTGCCCTGGCGTGAGTGGTTGGTATGGGGAATTGATTCTGTATATTAGACTCAGCTGCCTTAATTGTCAACTCTGTGAACTCTTTCCCTGTGGATAATTGGTGGCAGAAACCCCCAGCTACTGTGCGTCTCCACTGGGGGTGAGTGTAAGACACTAGAGAGAGAGACGCTTTTATACCGGGGTTTGAGCAACCCGTAAAAGTTAGGTTGGCATAGCTCCGCTGGGCAGGGAATGTGAAAGCCAGACCCCTGACTGGCAGCTATCCCGACGGACGAGGGCGTCTGTCAGTGTTGCTGACTTTGTTCAGGGAAGTGGTGTTACTGCTGTGCTGATGGAAACGCTTCTGTGGGTGTACGCTGTGTCCAGACTAGGGGTCCTGCTGGCATAGGCTCTGCAGTGCAGACAGAGCCTGGGGCCCTCTCAGTCCCTTGGCCGGGGCAGACCAGGAGTGTTCTGCAGGGCTGTATCCTAGCTAGTGTTAAAGGGCCCTGGGCGCTACCTCATGAGGCTGTCCCAGCCTTCTCCATCCCGCTAGTGCTGCTCTGTTTGGCTCGGGGCCGTCCCGCAGAGCACTGGGCACACAGCGAGAGATGGGCTGTGCTGGGCCGAGCTCACAAACTAACAGATGGGGGGAAAGGCCCAGAGAAGGGAAGTGACTTGGCCAAGGACCCCGTGGGGGTCAGTAGCAGGGTTGGGAGTGGAACTGGAATCCCCTGAGTTCCAGCCCAGTGCCCTGCCCATTTGCCCATGCTGCCTCTTATTCCAGTGTCTCCCTGCTCCTGCTGCACCAGAGGTCATAGAATCGTAGAATATCAGGGTTGGAAGGGACCTCAGGAGGGTCAAAGCAAGACCAGTCCCCAACTAAATCGTCCCAGCCAGGGCTTTGTCAAGCCTGACCTTAAAAACTTATAAGGAAGGAGATTCCACCACCTCCCTAGGTAACGTATTCCAGTGCTTCACCACCCTCCTAGTGAAAAAACTTTTCCTAATATCCAATCTAAACCTCCCGCACTGCAACTCGAGACTATTACTCCTTGTTCTGTCATCTGCTACCACTGAGAACAGTCTAGATCCATCCTCTTTGGAACCCCCTTTCAGGTAGTTGAAAGCAGCTATCATATCAGATGGTATGATGGGATAATGTGATTTTGGTAATTAATTGATCTTTAAATATTTAGGGTAAATAGGCCTAATCCCCTGAGATGGAATATTAGATGGATGGGATCTGAGTTATCCAGAAAAGAATTTTCTGTAGTATCTGGCTGGTGAATCTTGCCCATATGCTCAGGGTTTAGCTGATCGCCATATTTTTAATTTATTTTTAAAGAATTTTTAATGAATCTGTAAACTCAGGAATAGTACCGAATGATTGGAGAATTGCTAATATAGTTCCTATTTTTAAGAAAGGAAAAAAAAGTGATCCGGGTAACTACAGGCCAGTTAGTTTGACATCTGTAGTATGCAAGGTCCTAGAAAAAATTTTGAAGGAGAAATTAGTTAAGGATATTGAAGTCAATGGTAAATGGGACAAAATACAACATGGTTTTACAAAAGGTAGATCGTGCCAAACCAACCTAATCTCCTTTTTTGAAAAAGTAACAGATTTTTTAGATAAAGGAAATGCAGTCGATCTAATTTACCTAGATTTCAGTAAGGCATTTGATACCGTGCCACATGGGGAAATATTAGTTAAATTGGAGAAGATGGGGATCAATATGAACATCAAAAGGTGGATAAGGAATTGGTTAAAGGGGAGACTGCAACGGGTCCTACTGAAAGGAGAACTGTCAGGTTGGAGAGAGGTTACCAGTGGAGTTCCTCAGGGATCGGTTTTGGGACCAATTTTATTTAATCTTTTTATTACTGACCTTGGCACAAAAAGTGGGAGTGTGCTAATAAAGTTTGCAGATGATACAAAGCTGGGAGGTATTGCCAATTCAGAGAAGGATCGGGACATTATACAGGAGGATCTGGATGACCTTGTAAACTGGAGTAATAGTAATAGGATGAAATTGAATAGTGAGAAGTGTAAGGTTATGCATTTAGGGATTAATAACAAGAATTTTAGTTATAAGTTGGGGACGCATCAATTAGAAGTAACGGAAGAGGAGAAGGACCTTGGAGTATTGGTTGATCATAGGATGACTATGAGCTGCCAATGTGATATGGCTGTGAAAAAAGCTAATGCGGTTTTGGGATGCATCAGGAGAGGCATTTCCAGTAGGGATAAGGAGGTTTTAGTACCATTATACGCGGCACTGGTGAGACCTCACCTAGAATACTGTGTGCAGTTCTGGTCTCCCATGTTTAAAAAGGTTGAATTCAAACTGGAGCAGGTACAGAGAAGGGCTACTAGGATGATCCGAGGAATGGAAAACTTGTCTTATGAAAGGAGACTTAAGGAGCTTGGCTTGTTTAGCCTAACTAAAGAAGGTTGAGGGGAGATATGATTGCTCTCTATAAATATATCAGAGGGATAAATATAGGAGAGGGAGAGGAATTATTTCAGCTCAGCACCAATGTGGACACAAGAACAAATGGGTATAAACTGGCACCAGGAAGTTTAGACTTGAAATCAGACGAAGGTTTTTAACCATCAGAGGAGTGAAGTTTTGGAATAGCCTTCCAAGGGAAGCAGTGGGGCAAAAGATCTATCTGGTTTTAAGATTCTACTTGCTAAGTTTATGGAGGAGATGGTATGATGGATAATGGGATTTTGGTAAGTAATTGATCTTAAATATTCAGGGTAAATAGGCCAAATCCCCTGAGATGGGATATTAGATGGATGGGATCTGAGTTACTATAGAAAATTCTTTCCTGGGTATCTGGCTGGTGAATCTTGCCCATATGCTCAGGGTTCAGCTGATCGCCATATTTGGGGTTGGGAAGGAATTTTCCTCCAGGGCAGATTGGAGAGGCCCTGGAGGTTTTTTGCCTTCCTCTGTAGCATGGGGCATGGTTGACTTGAGGGAGGCTTCTCTGCTCCTTGAAGTCTTTGAACCATGATTTAAGGACTTCAATAGCTCAGACATGGGTGAGGTTTTTCATAGGAGTGGGTGGGTGAGATTCTGTGGCCTGCGCTGTGCAGGAGGTCGGACTAGATGATCAGAATGGTCCCTTCTGACCTTAGTATCTATGAATCTATGAATCTATATTTGGGGTTGGGAAGGAATTTTCCCCCAGGGCAGATTGGAAGAGGCCCTGGAGGTTTTTCGCCTTCCTCTGTAGCATGGGGCACGGGTCACTTGAGGGAGGATTCTCTGCTCCTTCAAGTCTTTAAACCACGATTTGAGGACTTCAATAGCTCAGACATAGGTGAGGTTTTTCGTAGGAGTGGGTGGGTGAGATTCTGTGGCCTGCGTTGTGTAGGAGGTCGTACTAGATGATCAGAATGGTCCCTTCTGACGTTAGTATCTATGAAATCCCCCCTCACTCTTTTCTCTTCTGCCGACTAAACAATCTCAGTTCCCTCAGCCTCTCCTCAGAAGTCATGTGTTCCAGTCCCCTCATCATTTTTGTTGCCCTCCGCTGGACATTTTCCAATTTTTCCACATCCTTCTTGTAGTGTGGGGCCCAAAACTGGACACAGTACTCCAGATGAGGCCTCACCAATGTCGAATAGAGGGGAACGATCACGTCCCTCGATCTGCTGGCAATGCCCCTACTTATACATCCCAAAATGCCATTGGCCTTCTTGGCAACAAGGGCACATTGTTGACTCATATCCAGCTTCTCGTCCACTGTAACCCCAGGTCCTTTTCTGCAGAACTGCTGCCGAGCCATTCGGTCCTTAGTCTGTAGCGGTGCATGAGATTCTTCCGTCCTAAGTGCAGGACTCTGCACTTGTCCTTGTTGAACCTCATCAGATTTCTTTTGGCCCAATCCTCTAATTTCTCTAGGGCCCTCTGTATCCTATCCCTACCCTCCAGCATATCTACCTCTCCTCCCAGTTTAGTGTCACCTCCACATTTGCTGAGGGTGCAATCCACACCATCCTCCAGATCATCTATGAAGATATTGAACAAAACTGGCCCGAGGACCGACCCTTGGGGCACTCCACTTGATACCGGCTGCCAACTAGACATGGAGCCATTGATCACTACCCATTGAGCCCAACCATCTAGCCAGCTTTCTATCCACCTTCTAGTCCATTCATCCAGCCCATACTTCTTTAACTTGCTGGCAAGAATACTTTGGGAGACGGTGTCAAAAGCTTTGCAAAGTCAAGGAACAACATGTCCACTGCTTTCCCCTCATCCACAGAGCCAGTTATCTCCTCATAGAAGGCAATTAGATTACTCAGGCATGACTTGCCCTTGGTGAATCCATTCTGACTGTTCCTGATCACTTTCCTCTCCTCTAAGTGCTTTAGAATTGATTCCTTGATGACCTGCTCCATGATTTTTCCAGGGACTGAGGTGATGAGGCTGACTGGCCTGTAGTTCCCTGGATCCTTCTCCTTCCCTTTTTTAAAGATGGGCACTACATTAGCCTTTTTCCAGTCATCCGGAACCTCCCCCGATCGCCATGAGTTTTCAAAGATAATGGCCAATGGCTCTGCAATCACATCCGCCAACTCCTTTAGCACTCTCGGATGCAGCACATCCAGCCCCATGGACTTGTGCTCGTCCAGCTTTTCTAAATAGTCCCAAACCACTTCTTTCTCCACAGAGGGCTGGTCACCTCCTCCCCATGCTGTGCTGCCCAGTGCAGTAGTCTGGGAGCTGACCTTGTTCGTGAAGACAGAGGAAAAAAAGCATAGAGTACATTAGCTTTTTTTACATCCTCCATCACTAGGTTGCCTCCCACATTCAGTAAGGGGCCCCCATTTCCTTGACTTTCTTCTTGTTGCTAACATACCTTCTTGTTACTCTTAACATCTCTTGCTAGCTGCAACTCCAGGTGTGATGTGGCCTTTCTGATTTCACTCCTGCATGCCTGAGCAATATTTTTATACTCTTCCCTGCTCATTTGTCCAGTCTTCCACTTCTTGTAAGCTTCTTTTTTGTGTTTAAGATCAGCAAGGATTTCACTGTTAAGCCAAGCTGGTCGCCTGCCATATTTACTATTCTTTCTACACATTGGGATGGTTTGTCCCTGTAACCTCAATAAGGATTCTTTACAATACAGCCAGCTCTCCTGGACTCCTTTCCCCCTCATGTTGTTCTCCCAGGGGATCCTGCCCTGAGGGAGTCAAGTCTGCTTTTCTGAAGTCCAGGGTCCATATTCAGGTCAAGGTGGGGGTCAGAGCCAGCAGAGAGGGAGGATATCGGGGGGCATTGGGCCAGGGCTCTGAGCAGAGGCCCAGCCTTTGGCCTCAGGGGAGGCAGGAGCGTATTTCGAGAGGGTTAACAGCAGAGCGAGGCGCCCGCACCTCGCTGCCTTCCCCGGAGTCTGCATTTTTATGCTGATTGGATGCCTGTGCTGTGTGCGCTGCTGAAATTGAATGTCAGGCTTTTGATTTTGTTGCTGGTCTCTAATGAAATTTGACATTTAATGGTGAGTGCAGCGGCAGCGTGTGTGTGTGTGAGCGGAGCTTGATTAGCGCGCTCTAATTGACAGTAATTAGGCAGCTCCCTGATTGTTTCTAATTCTGCTATTAATTGTAAGGAACAGTATGATTGAGGATAAATTTGGTGCGTTGCTACCGGGGATACGGCTTCTTCAGCTCCGAGTCGGCAGCCTCTGAAGCCTATCCTGCTCTGGCTCCTGCGAGGGGCAGCCCAGTCATCTCCTCTGGAGGAGGAGTCCTGTGCTGGGCCTCGTGATGGCTGCCAGCCGCAGCAGAGCACCTGAGTAGGGCCTAGGTGGGGACTCCCAGCAGGTGTGCGCTCCCACAGCCACCACGCCTCCCTCCGGGGACAGGGCCCGACTTGTGGAGCAGGGTGGGGCATCCCACGGCCTGCCTGGGGAGTGGGAGGCAGCTGGGAGCTGGGACATCTCTGATGGGTGAGGGCAGACGTGGGAGTTCGGGGCATCTCTGTGGGGCAGGGTGGGGTGTCGGGCTGTCTCCATGGAAGGGAGTCAGGCAGGGATGGTCCAGGCATCTCTCAGGGGCAGAGTAGGGTATCTGGGGCTGTCCCTGGTGGATGGGAGCAGATGGGAGCAGATATTTGAGGTGTCTCTGTGGGACAGGGTGGGGTGTCTGGGGCATCTCTGTGAGACAAGAGCGGGCGGGGATGTTTGGGATGTCTCTGTGGGACAGGGTGAGTTGTCTGCGGCTGTCTCTGTGGGGCAGAGTGGGGCGACTGGGGCATCTCTGTGGGACAGGAGCAGGCAGAGATATTCTAGGCATCTCTGTGTGGCAATGCGGGGTGACCAAGGCTGTCTCAGGGACAGGAATGGGCAGGGATGTTCAGGGCATCTCTGTGGGATAGGAGCAGGTGGGGATGTTTGGGGCTTCTCTGTGGGACAGGGTGGAGTGTCTTTGGCTGTCTCTGTGGGAGGGAGTCAGGCGGATCTGAGCATGGTGGTGCTGGGGTCTCTAAATGTCGCCGTTTCTCTCTCTCTCCATAGCTAACGGCACCGCAGATGCTCTCAGTTCCAGCCCAAATATGTCCAACGCTGCGAGCCCGAAGCTGGAGCCACCTCCATCCCCTCATGCAAACAGGAAGAAACACCGCAGGAAAAAGAGCACAGGGACAGCCCGCCCTGATGGCCCCAGCACAGCAGCAGAAGGTAGGAAGTGTCTGTCATCCTGCCAGGGCAGCCACAACCAGCCAGTTGTACCTGGGGGAGCCCCAGTCCCCTATGGTACATTGGTGGCACAAATCCTGAGCTCTCCACCCTTTGATGGAAATTAACTTCCAGCCCAGCTTGTCTGCTCTCACTTTCTCCCCTGCAGCAGGGAGCAGGGACCATGCTCCCGTGCCAGCTGCTGCTCTGGGTATGTATTTGTTTGTTTCTGACACCAGCGGTGGACTTGGGAGGGCCCATAGGAGAGGCTGCCAGACACCTGCCAGCGTAAGATCCTATTTTCATTTGCTTATAAATGTGCCCAACTGTAGCGATTGGAATTTCCCATCCTGAGTGTGAACTCCCTCCTTACCCTGCCATTGCTGGTGCCCTGGTCTCTCCCATGCTCGGCGGTGGCATGCAGGAGGTTAGTCTCTTGGGGGGTGCCGTTCTTTGACCTGTTGTTGTTGCTGGCGTGGTGGGCGGGTGCTGGGTCATGCTTGGTGGCCTGCAATGTACAGGAGATGGTCTGGTAGAGCCTTCTGGCCTTAACTCTGGGACTGTGTCTGGCTGCCTCAGGCCAAGCTTTCTGAGAAAGGTTCAGGAACATATGAGTTAAAAAGCTCTGACATCCATTGCGTTGAGAAACTCCAGCATCTCCAGGCTTTGGAGTCGGCCTTGACATTTGCCAGGGCAAATTCTGGCCCAAGGGGCCAGAAAGGAGCCTTTTGCTGTCGTGGTGAACATCTGCCCCGACTGCTAAGTTCTCTGCCGTCTCCACCTGTAGCAACCAGGCCTGAGCAGGGCTGAGGAATGTAGGGAGGCCAGATTAGATCAGACCCGAGGTCCAGCTAGCCCGGAGCCTGGTGGCAGGCAGCATCAGGTGCTGCAGAGGAAGGTATAAGTATCCCACAGTAGTAAATGGAGATAAGTTTTCCCCCAGGCGAGCTCTCAGCCTGATCTCTCGTAGTTACAGGAATCGCTGAGCCTTGAAGCATGAGCTGTAATATCCCTTTCAAAATTGTTAGCGTTAGTTATGACAACTCTGGAAATTCTGGATATCCATATAAACATCCAGCACCTCTTTGAATCTGGCTAGATTCTTGGCCTCAACAGCTTCCTGGGACAGGGAGTTCCACAGTCTAAGGAGCATTGTGTGGAAAAGTATTTCCCCAGTTTTGAACTTCTCACGTAATTTCATGGAGTGTCCCCTTGTTCCTGTGCTAGGAGACAGGGCGAAGAGAAGTTCCCGATCTCCCTTGTCTAGACCAGTTTTTATTTTATAGACCTTTATCATGTCCCCTCTTTCTCATCTCCTCTGTACCGTAACAATCCCAGTTATTTCAATCTCTCTTCATAGTTGATTGAGGGCCTGGAAAAACTCTATCTCCTCTCCCTCTCTGAGCCCCCGATAGTTCTGCAAACCCTTTCTGAGATGGGGTGAGTGCTGGTGTGGCACACGGGATCCGGATGCTGCTGCACCATTGATTTATGTCAATCTATCCATCTAATCTAACCCTAACCCCTCTTGTTATGCATCCGAACTTCTTGGTAACTTGTCTGATCACAGCAGAGGCCTCCACTCCACTGAGCTGTCTACAATGAGGCCAGGTCCCATTCCTGGGTTGAGAGTTAATTCAGAACTCGTCAGGTGTACGCGTAGTTACGATGTTCCCCTCCAATGTGCATTTCTCTGCATTTATCAACATTAAAGTTCACTTGCCAGTGAAATGTCAGGTACCAAACTTCATTTGTCACTGCCCCTCCCGGCTGCCAGAGGCCACTGTGGTGCCAGGCGCCGGCCCTGTCCTGTGCGCTCAGTCCTCATCCTGCTGGTGCCCAGGCTGCAGGCGCCTGGAGGGGGGGAGCAGCTGCCTGCTGCTGCAGTGCAGGGGCTGGGACCCTGAGGGCAGGGTAAGGCTGTGGGAGCAGGAGCATAGGGGGTTGCGCTGGCCAGGGAGGGACATGCTGGGCGAGACAGGACAGAACGGTCTGTAACCACTAGCCACACTCCCATCACCAGCGGGGAGTTGAACCCAGGATTTCTGAGTCCCAGCATTCCTTTGTTGTCAACAATAGCTGCAAAATTCGCTGGCATGCATCTAATCCTCCTGCGGTGCCTTTCCCATAGAGGATAACAGCTTTCTACTGCTGCCAGTTACCCAGTTTAGTGTAGTGGCAGAGATCTGTGCTGTGGATCTAAAGGTCTCAACCCTATCGTGACCCATGAGGGGTCAGTATAGTTCCACGTGGTGGAATTTTTGTTTTCTCTGTATGCTTTTTTTAAAACTTACTTTACTAATGTAATTTCCTATGTTAAAAAGAAGATAAAGATGTGAAGCCAAGCACTGAAAAGTTGGGTTAATTCTATTAGTCTCTCTGGATCTCACCCCTTGGCTGGGGAAGACAGGGCCATTAATTAGGGCTCAGGGAGGGCCCTGAGCTGCAGTGTTCTCTGTGTAGGACAAAGCCTTTTCCTACCGCAGGCTGTTTGTGCGGTTGGGGCTGCTCCTAAGGAGAAGTACTGTTTGCTCCCAGGGCTGCAATGCAGTCCAGCCGTAGCCAGCCAGGAGGCCTGTAGCTGAGGGTTGTAGGCCCTGTTCTGCTCGGTCTGAGGCAGCTTCTGTAGCATGGCTGGGAAATGTCTGAGTCACACCTATACTCAACAGAAGCCTCCTGAGCCAAGTCGTGTGCTCCTTCTGGGAGAGCCCAGCTCAGTCCTCCTCTAGGCTGGGACTGGCAGGAGCCTCCTCCCATGCTCAGAGGTCCTCAGGAGAATGGAATGAGATAAACTGATGCATCCCCTGCACCCCGCCAGGCCTCCTTCTACACTACTGAGCGCTGGACACGGCACTGCGTGCGTTGACCCCAGCCAGTGAGCTCACAGCCGGACAGTCACACGCTGGGAATCCTGGCAGTGGGGGTAATTTGGAATTTGATGTTTCGGAGGCATTGCATAGGCACTGTGTAGTCCAGTGGCCAGCACATGGTGCTGCAGCAATAGGTGGAAGAACCCCCAGTTGCCCCCACGTTAGGTCCCTCCTCCTCTCTCGTAATCAGAGGTCAGTGTAAGCCCTGTTGCAGGCGCTGTCATAGCCTCCCAGAATCGCTGCTGTTAGCCATCGCGCTGGCTCTCCACCTCAATGGCCAGGCCCACCTTGAGCCGTGACCATGGGGAAGTTTTTCCACTGGGGAAGAAGAATGCTTCAGCTCAACACGGGGGAAGTGAGAGAGCCCCTGGGTGCGGGGGCTGGGCCTTCAGGGACAGAGATGCCTTGCTCAGCAAGGAGCCAGTGGCCTGTCCTGGAGCCATGCTGCCTGAGGGACTGAGGCTGGCTCTCGCCCGCGCTCAGGAGCAGGGAGGGCTTGCCAGGAGTTGAGAGGGGAGCATCCCCCCAAAGCTGTGTTTTGCCAGCTCTGTGGGGTTGCACATTCCAGCTCTGTGTTCTCCGAGACAGCCTGGATCAGCAGCAGCCCAGATCGCACTAGTGCCTGCCCGCACGGGTGCTGCTTGTTGTCAGACAGGCCCAGGCATGAGGCTTCCGAGAGGTCTGCCCAGCTGCCACCGTGGTTTGCAGGGCAAAGCAGGGCGCTCAGTGTGCCCATGGCTTTGTCTGCAGCAAGTCACTTACATCAGGGGAAATAATATTCCCATGTAGATGGCTGGAGTCCACTTCCCAGAACTGAGACAACCCTTCCCCTGCTAGTCAGTGGCAGACATCCATGACTGCTGTCCTAATGTCAGGGCTGCTATCCCATCCTGCCCCTGTCCCTGCCCGGCAGTGTGTGCACGTGCTCTGTAGCCCGCTCTCCCTGGCGCGGCCCCATGTGCTGATGCCAGTTTCTCAGGTTAGCATCCTGGGAAAGTTGGGGAGGTCTGGGATAAATTGCCATCAGTTTATCTCATTTAGGAGGTAATCAGAGCTGGGGACGTGCGGAGCAATTGAATCTTAGTTGTTCTGAAGTATCATAAATCAAACTAGCTGTTGCTTTTTTACATGGTCGCATGTTAAAGAGAGCAGCGTGTCAAGCTGCTAGGGAGCATCAACAAACTATGGCAAGGGTGCCATCAGGCTTCTAGGGTACATCACCAAACGAGCGAGTACAGCAGGAGCATCGGGAAGCCGGGGCGCTCCAAGCTTGCCGCACACCTGCCATGCTGGCCAGGGAGAGAGCATCCCCAAACTGGGGAGAGCAGGGTCGGGCTGCGAGGGGCCAACACGGAACTCTGTGAGATGAAGCAGGCCAGGAACTGCCAGCTCAGAGCCCTGCCCAGCAGCCCCAGCCTGTCGCCTTAGGCTCCCCTAGCTGTTCCAGGCCTTTGACTTGGCTCTCGGCAGCCAGGAGGAGCCCTGACGAGCATGCGAGGGATGTGCTGTCAGCAGGCGCCTTTGCGACACTCCCTAGCCCAGCATCCCCATGGCTGCCAGAACTCCAGGGATAATGAACTTCTCATGTGCTTAAAGAGTGATGCAGGGTGCATGGCGAGAAGCTGACAGCCCCTTAATGTGCTTCTCAGCGGCGGCAAAACGACGCGCTTTTGTCTTTGTTTTGTAGTTTGAAAACCCGGGGGAAATTGATGGCCAGTAAAGAGCTGTGTTGGGCGCCGGGCGTGATTAATGCGGACTGTCAGAGGATGTCGGGAGTGCCCATCTCGCTGACTGGAAACACTTCTCTGAGCTGCATTTACCAGCTTGCTGGGGATTACAGCTGCTAGCGCTCAGCTCCTGCCTGCCCCACGCAGACACCGTCACCCGCACGCTCCCTTTCCCCGAAGCCTCTTCGTTCGGCCCTAACGCGGCCCTCCCGTGCACTCCCTCCTCCCATAGCAGGCGGCCGGCCCCAGCCCCTGGGTGGCACTCCTGTGGCCACCCCCTCCGTCTGCCCCCTCAACTTCGTACGCACGCCTCGCCCTCCCCCCCATGTGCGCCCCTTGGTACAACCCCCCATGCTCTGTGTGTACACCCCCACACTGCTGTGTGCCCCTTGGTACAACTCCCCATGCTCTGTGTGTACCCCCCCACACTACTGTGTGCCCCTTGGTACAACCCCCCATGCTCTGTGTGTACACCCCCACACTGCTGTGTGCCCCTTGGTACAACTCCCCATGCTCTGTGTGTACCCCCCCACACTACTGTGTGCCCCTTGGTACAACCCCCCCTGCTCTGTGTGTACCCCCCCCCCACACCGCTGTGTGCCTCTTAGTACAACCCCCCCTGCTCTGTGTGTGCCCCACCTCCCACCGCTGTGTGCCCCTTGGTACAACCCCTACTGCTCTGTACGTACCCCACCCCCACACTGCTATGTGCCCCTCAATACATCCCCCCCGCCTGCTCTGTACGTACCCCACCCCCCACTGCTGTGTGCCCCTTGATACAACCCCCCTGCTCTATACATTCCCCACCCCATACCACTGTGTGTGCCCCTTGGTACGACCCCCTTTGTTCTGTGTGTGCCCCACTCCTATGCTCCCCTTGGTACAACCCTCACTGCTCTGTATGTACCCCACCGCTGTGTGGCCCTTGGTACGACCCTCTCATGCTCTGTATGTACCCCACCCCATGCGCCCCTTGGTACATCCCCCTGTGCTCTGTATGTACCCCACCCCTCACCGCTGTGTGGCCCTTGGTATCCCCTTGCTCCATATGTGCCAAACCCCCACCCCGTGTGTGTGCCCCCAGAACAGCTCCCCACACCCCTGCATGCACCTCTGCACTGTATGTCCCTATATATGCCCCTCACTGTCTGCTTCCCCTTATGACCCCCTCATCCCTGTACATGTCCCCCACTCCCACACTGTGTGACCCTCTGTACAACCCCCGCCCCCTCTCTGGGTGCCCCTCCGTCTGACCCCACCATCCCTGTGCACACCCCATCGCCCCCTGCTGTGTGCCCCTTAGTATGACCCCCCCGCACACCCACCCTCATCGGGTACCTCCCTAGAGGCAGGAGCTGACTGGGTCCTTGGGGGTCTGGCTGGTGGGGATATGCTAGTTGGCAGGTGAGGGCGCTGTTGGTCCTGCGGGAAACGCAGGGGGAGTCTCCGTGGCCATGCCTGCTGCTGTGGTTCTCCCAGAGGCTTGTCTCCGCGGAGGGGCCTGTTCCCGTTGCACTAATACAGGTTAGAATATTGGGTTTAATGAGCTGCAAAATGAGGAGGCAGCGAGCTGACATTTACGAATGGTGCCTGCATCCTTCTCTTCCCCGACGCCTGCTAATTTGTTGATATCCCAAACACCTCATCATGATACAGTGATACACTGGCAGCTTGCAAACAGGCACCCCGCGGCCGCCTGCCAACACCAGCCACCGGGCCTGCCGTCTGGCCCTGCCGCTGGGCCTGGGGCAAGAAGAGGGCTGCAGCTCGGCCTCAGCTGGGCAAGAGTGAAACTGTCTGAGCAGGGGCTGCTCCTCCTGCGGCCAGCCATGACCACGGCAGCAGAGCCCTAGCATCACGCTTCCTCTCCTTCCCACTGCACCATTAGGACCTTGCCCCTTCCCCCATGGCAAGGCAGCTTGCGTGACAGGGTGAATTCGGGGAAGGTCCTGAAGGAGGAGGGGAGGAGTGAGGCACTGGGGGTTTCGGCCGGGAGCGGGCGAGGGCAGGGGCATCTCAGGAGCGGATTCTGGTCCAAGAGGCAACACTTGATTCTGGATAAAGAAAAGGAGTACTTGTGGCACCTTAGAGACTAACAAATTTATTAGAGCATAAGCTTTCGTGAGCTACAGCTAAGTGAGCTGTAGCTCACGAAAGCTTATGCTCTAATAAATTTGTTAGTCTCTAAGGTGCCACAAGTACTCCTTTTCTTTTTGCGAATACAGACTAACACGGCTGCTACTCTGAAACCTTTGATTCTGGATGTGAAGCTCCAGTTCCTTATTCTGCTGGAGGCTCTGCTCCCTTGCTAGGTTTGTTGCTTTGGGTGATGCCACCCGTGCCCCCAGGGGCCCTATGCCCAGAGAGCTGTGGGGGATGCTGTCACGGAGTCCCCAGCCGATGCTCTGGAACTATTCCATACGAAGCCGGTCAGAATTCTGGGGGAGCCTCCTCTCTCTGAGCAGACTGTCTCCAGGGCAAGAAGCTTCCACAGCTTCAACCTTCCTGGGTCTGACCTTGGAGCATTCAGCATCCTCTGCCCCTCCGTGTGCTTCCCACAGCGAGTCCGCACAGGCAGGGCTCCTGGGGGGGCCGGAGGGTCCTGTCCCCCAACTTCGCAGCCAGATGGGACTCTCAGCCAGCCAGTAAAACAGAAGGTTTTAGACGGCAGGAACACGGTCTAAAACAGAGCTTGTAGGTACAGAGAACAGAACCCCCTCAGTCAGGTCTGCCTTGGGGGCAGGAAGGCCAGAGCCCGGGTCTGGGCCTCCCTCCATTTTCCCAGCCAGCTCCAAACTGAAACTCTCCCACCCCTCCTCCCCTCTCTTTGTTCTCCAACATCTTCAGTTGGCACCTTTGCAGAGGAGGGGCCCAGGCCATCAGTGGCCAGGAGACAGGGTGTCGGCCATTCTCTGTGCAGACACCATCACACTGGCCCCCTAGGGCTCTGCAACAATCAGACCCCCTGATCCCCCCCACCTAGATACTTAAGAACTGCACAGGGAAAACTGAAGCACCCACACAGTTTTCAGAGAGAACATTAAGAACAGTCCCACTTCGTCACAGATGCCACCCCACACCCCCAGGGGCCCTATGCCCAGCATGCTGTGGGGAGTGCCAGCATGCTCTGTGGGTTACCATCCTGCATGCTGAGGGGTGGTTGTGTCCTGCATGCTGGGAGTGCTGCCCCCGAAGTCCAGAAGAGAGGGTGCTCAGCACTCCCTTGCGCCTGTGTGCACTGGCCCCTGCGCAGTGCCCGCTGCTCTGGGCCGGGGGCACTGTGTTCTCACGCCCACAGCTGCTGCAGCATAGCTTTCCCTGCAAGTGCCAGGGAGCCCCCCGCTTTACTCTGTGTCTGGGCATGCCCAGGTGGAGGGAGAGCTCTCCGGGGTGGTGCTCTCGCACCTCGGAGGGCAAGGCCTTGGGCTCTGGGATCAGTGCAGTCAGGCAGGCCCAGGCAGGCTGGAGGCATGGCAGCTCCCCATTGGGAACCAGCCCAATCCCGTTCCTTCTGTCACCCCCAGCCCAGAGCTGGCCCTTCCTTCCTGTGTCCCCTTGGAGGGCCGGGAGTCGCAGGAGCTTCGTCAAGCACCAGCAGCTCCTGCTGCTACCAGATGAGCAAGATCCGTTCTCCCGCTGCCTCCTCTCCCCAGCCCCAGGGTGCTCTGGGAGCTGGGCTCTCCCAGCAAGGGTAGGGAACTTTGCGCTGCCTGACTGCCCCCCTCCCTGGCAGAAGGCTGCTGACTTTCCGGTCCCCTTGCAGGCTCTCTCAGGGGCAGTTGGGTCTCTCTACCCCCGTGCTGACTACTTGGTGTTGTGGGGCACTTCCCTTCCCCAGTGCCGACTCCAGGGGGGCTGTGGGGCTTACCCCAGGGAGCTGTGCTTGACTCGATGGCATGCGTGTTAATTGCAGGTGCCGTGCGCGCCCATCCCATGCCCTGGCTAATTTCACTCTCAGCTGGAGGACTTGTTGCTGGGCAGCACTGGAGATGGGGTCAGGGGGTTAACGCACATTAACAACGGCAGGTCTCGCCACGCTCTGCTCGGCAGCTCTGCACAGCGCTCAGGCTTCAAAACCTCATCAAAACCTCATCAAGAGGCAGAGAATTGCCTTGTTCATTTCCACTGCCCACTAATTCTAATGGAGCTGGCGTAATACACTCCCACTAGTCCTGCTCTCAGGCTGTCCCAGCCTGTGTGAGGGGCCAGTCCCTGGGATAGCCTCTGCCCCAGCCAGCTGGGGAGTCTTCCTGCCCCACCCCCATCCAGCTAGGAGAGCCCCTTCCCCTAGGGCTCGCTGTGCCACTCCTGATCCAGATGAGATATGGCGGGTCAGGATTGAGGGGCACCAGCAGAGCTAGGGTGGGAGCCCAGGGCAGGGAGAACAGGGGGCTGTGGGTCAGAATTGGGGGGCACCCTCAGTGCGGAGCCTAGGGTGGGAAGAACAGGGGGGCTGTGGGTCAGGATTGGGGGCACTGAGAGCATGCAGCCCAAGGCAGGGATAGCAGCAGGGCTGTGGGTCAGTCTTTGGGGCAATGGCAGCGTGCAGCCCAGGGTGGGGATAGCAGAGGGGCTGTGAGTCAGGCTTCAGGGCACTGGCAGCATGGAGCCCAGGGTGGGAAGAACAGACTGTGGGACACTGTCAGTAGGATGGCGAAGCAGTGGCAGAGCCGGGGAGACATAGGCACCTCACCCATACTCTGGCTCTTGCCAGTGCTCTTCCTCCCTCAGTTTTCTCCTCCCAGAATCAGCCCCTGGCTCAAAGGAGGGGCCTGCTGTTTAGCTCCTGACAAAGTAGCCGAAGGGCCATCAGATGTGGACCAGGCTCCTACATCCTGGCAGCCCCCATGTCAGGACTCTTATGCTACGGGTCAAGATTGCCTGGGCCCAGGGGTGTGGCCATGCCAGCGTGCCCTAGGGTGCCAGGCCTTGGTTAGTGTCCCTTAGTCACCGCCCACAGGAGTCCCAGGTGCCGAAGGATTCTCCTAGCCTAGGTCCGGGCTGTGCAATGCAGAGGCACTCCCTGCCCCAGCAGCGGAGGGTGTTGTTTGGGCTCAGGGGATCTTCTCCACCTCCGCCTGGCTGGGGGAGGCAGGGTCTTGCCGTGCCAGGCTGGCTCTTGCCTTGTTCTTTCCTTTGCTCCTTGATTGTGGGAGCTGTGTTCCTCACACTGATCTGGGCAGGCCCCTCAGTTCTGCCCGCTGCACTGTGAATCCCTCCCAAAGCTCATCCCTCGTGGCTGCTGGGAGCCGCTTCCTGTCCCAGGAGCCTCCCCAGCAAGGATGTCTCCTGCTTGGGAGCGGGGAGCGCGGCTTCGAGAGAAGCACCGTCACCATGGGGTCAGCACATGGCCTTCCCCTGGGAGGGGGCAGACTTGGAGAATGGGGCCCTGGCAGTGAGCTGGCACCAAGCAGGGAAGTAACTGTTCTCAGCTCCCTTCCCCCAGCTGAGCGGGGTGGGGGTGTTGCCAGCCCCAGGAGCCTGAGCGCTGGCCTGGAGCCCAACACCTACATTCTCCTCTTGGATTCGAGTCTCAGTGCCTGTCCTGCCAGGCTGCTGGGAGAGGTCAGGCAGGAACCCAGATCCGGAGGGAAATGCCCATGGCCATGCTCCGAGATGTAGCAATAGCCCCCGTGGGGGAACAGCATGCGAGGCGGGAGAGAGTTACTCGCAAGGAGCCCCGAACAGGAAGCCCTGGGCTAGGGCAGGCAGGCAGGCGGCACTGAGGCCTTGCCTACACACAAGTGCTAGCACTCTGACTTACACCCCTGTGTGGGTGTAGCTACCCCAGTGCGAAGGGCTTGGAGCAGGGGGAGCTGGGTCTTGTGAGGGACGGGGGTAAGCTCTCCGGCTGGGACACCCCTGTGTGGGTGTAGCTACCCCAGTGCAAAGGGCTCGGCCATGTGCGGGACGCGGGTAAGCTGTCCAGGTCTGAGGCCCCTCTATCCCAGTTTCACTGCAGCCACACTTGACCTTGGCCTGGTCTAACTCTACCAGTAGAAAGTCACATCCTAACTGACTTAAGAAATCTGTATGGAGCCAGACCCAGGCTGGCACGCTGGTCAGGCCTCATCTCTGCTATGGTTTTTGCAATGGTGCAGCTTACCAGATGGACAAGCTCCTCTACCCAGTGGGCCCCAGGGGAGGAGCAGCTGGGATGGTGACCCATCAGTACCCAGAAGCAGCCTTCCCGCCCTTGCCAAGACCAGCCCAGTCCTGTTGTCCTGCCCCTGGAGAGGCGGAGAGCCCTGGGTGTTGTTTACCCTCCCTCTCCCTGCGGTGGCTCAGCAATGCTGAACTGGTGCCGATTGGTCCAACAGGCAGTATCTGAACTAAGTGGGAGCCCCGTGGATGGAGAGAGCTGTGCTCCCCCAAGCCGTGGCTGAGGGCTACTTGGCAGACGTTGGCAGGCTGAAGCTGGTTGCTGCTTTGCGGGTCTCTGCCTTGGATGTGTGTAGAATTGCTGTGGTGGGGACCTGCTGTTGCTGCTGGTGTCCTGGCTGGACCCCTTCTCTCCCGGGGCTGCGAGGAGGGGTTGTGAGCCTCACCCAGGACCAAGATACCAGTCACCCAGCAATGCAGAAGTTGAGTGGGAGTGGCAGTCGGCCCCCCTCTTTCGCTAGGGAGTAATCTGCACAGCTGAAGTGTCTCAGGGTGTCCGTCCTGTTTGCCCCTTTGGGAGAGCCTGCTCTGGCCTGCAGCTCACAGGGCCAGGGGCAGAGGACAGAGAGCAGAGTGAAGGCCAGGGGCCCCCATCACTTCCAGATCCGGGGCTAGCAGAACCCTGGTGCACTCCAGGCCCAGCTCCTCAACCTCCCTGCTGGCTCTGGAGCTGCGCAGTTGGCTCCCTGCTTTTAATAGAGAACTGGGAAGGCACATTATGGAGATGAGGGTGTTATTTGCATAACGCTAATTAGGTAATTACAAATCATTTTGCTATGAGCTGAAGCATGTGCTGTGACATAATGTTTATTAGTCATTCCATTCAGGTCCTGCATAGTTCAGTCATTTGCTGTACTAACTGCTCAAGTTGGGCAATAAATGGTAAACGCTGGCGTCTGGGTGCAGAGATGGGACATGTACCCCGTGTGAACTCAGGGTGCGAGCATCCCCACTCCCGGGAACCCCTGTGCCTGGGGGCCCTGCGAAGAAACCCCCACCCTAGCACCAAGGAGTCACTCATCAGGGCCCCCCTTCTCCACCCCTCCACACACCCACCAAGGAGACCTTGAGCAGAGCCCTCTTTTCCCCACATCCACCCCTCCACCCACCCACCAAGGAGTCCCTGAGTACATAAGAACGGTCACACTGGGTCAGACCAAAGGTCCATCTAGCCCAGTCTCCTGTCTCCTGACTAAAAAAGAAAAGGAGAACTTGTGGCACTTTAGAGACTAACAAATTTATTTGAGCATAAGCTTTCGTGAACTACAGCTCACTTCATCGGATGCTGTAGCTCACGAAAGCTTATGCTCAAATACATTTGTTAGTCTTTAAGGTGCCACAAGTTCTCCTTTTCTTTTTTGTGAATACAGACTAACACGGCTGCTACTCTGAAACCTGTCTCCTGACTGTGGCCAATGCCAGGTGCCCCAGAGAGAATGAACAGAACAGGGAATCATCCAGTGACCCATCCGCTGTCGCCCATTCCCGGCTTCTAGCAGAATAGCCCCCCTTGCCCATGGCACGCTCTGGGGAGACCCTTACCGCTCCCTCTCCCCCCCTCCCCCGGCAGCCCCCTTGGGGCAGCACTGGGGTCCCTGGCTGAGTCGCAGGGATGGGCAGATCTGGATGCCGATCTCCTCAGAGAACATGGGCACTACCTCCCACCCACCCCTAGCCATGTCTCCCACGGGCCCAGCCCAGCTGCAAGCCCTCCTAGGGGCCAGGGTGGCCCCAGCTGGCCCCACCCCCAGCCCCCCTCCCCCAAGGTACTGGCACCTGAGCATGGGCTCCTGGGCAATCCTGCGGGGGTGAGGCTATGGCACCCAGCTCAGAGCATGGGCTGGGCTCCGGGGGTCCCCACAGGCGCCGTCCTGGGTCTCTGAGCCCCTCTGCTCATGCAGAGGGCTCCAGCCGTGGGCCTGTCCTGTGGGCTTTCCACGGCCTGATCCAGCCACAGAGATGGGGCTGGGAAGAGCTTCTACAAATATTAATGATGCAGTGATGGGCGTGGGAGTGACCCAGCACACTGGAGGGGGCGGACAAAGAGGAACGGCTTGGAGTGGTGGGGGTTGTGTTCTGGCCAGGCTGGGGGAGGCAGCACCTGCCCGAGGGCTCGCTCTCTAGGCTGGCTCAGAGTGAGCTTGGGCTGTGGCCTTGGAGAGGGGCTGGGCCACACACAGGGACAGCCTCAGCCACCTGTGGACCTGGCAGCCCCCATCTGCTGTGCCAACACAGTGACCCCATCACCCCCCCATGCCGGTGCAGTGACCCCATCACCCCACCCCCCCGGGCCGGCACAGTGACCCCTCCCTTCTATTCCAGAACAAGACGAGTCATTCGAGTTCATCATTGTGTCGCTGACGGGCCAGACCTGGCTTTTTGAGGCCTCAACATCAGAGGAGCGGGAGCTGTGGGTCCAGGCCATCGAGAGCCAGATCTTGGCCAGCCTCCAGGGCTGCGAGAGCAGCAAGAACAAGGTGAGGGACCCCCTCCCTGCCCAGGCTGGCAGTTGTCCCACTGTGCCCCTCCCTGCCCTGCTTGGGCAGACACCTGCCCCACCCCGGTCCCTCCTCGCCTAGCCTCCCCCACTCCCCGTCAGCTCCTGCTCCAATCGCCCCTACACAGGCCCGGCCCCCTCACACACTGGTGCCTGCCCCCGTGCACCCCAACCTCACCGTTCCTGGGTTGGCTCTTGCCCCACCTGGGTCAATGCTAGACCCATTGCATCCCCACCCCGGTAAGCGCATGCCCCATGGTGGTCCTGTCTAGGCCACTTCCTGTGTACCCTCCACACCATCCAGGCTGGTGCCTACCCCCCTTCCCCAACCCTGCCTGAGCTGGCATCACTCGCCCGGGCACTCTTCTGCCCCCCGTGCCCTGCCTTGGCTGGGGACAGCTTCCCAGACCCCAGTGCTGTCTGCCCCTCTGGTGCCCATCAAAGCGTGGCCCTGGCAGCTGCCCGGCGGGCTGGTCTTGAGGACAATGATGAGAGGAGACAGGCCCAGGGGGCCAGCCAGCCACTAATGAGTCAGGGGGGATTTTCTTTCCTGTTCCAGACTCGGCTGGGCAGCCAGAGCGACGCACTGGCCCTTCAGACGGTCCGCACTGCACGTGGGAACAGCTTCTGTGTGGACTGCGACGCACCCAGTGAGTGACGCTGCCTGAGGATTGGGCCCTCCCACCCTGCCCATGGAAAGGGGCGGGGGGTCTGTGCTCCACAGGACCCACTCACTCCACCCAAAGGAAAGGGGGTCTGAGCCCCACAGGGCCCTCCCGCTCTGCCCCAGTGGCCTCACTTTCCCATGTGATCTTACTGCCCAAGGGATGCAAAAAATGTGGGTCCCTGGATCCCTGTGGGGCTGGTGACTCTGCAGGACTGGGAGGGGACATGTGGGTCCTGGTAGGGCTGGTGCCCCTGTGAGTGGAGGATGGGCTTGTGGGTCCCTGGGGTCTACGCTAACCCCCCGCCCCTCCCCGCGCTCTCCTTCCACCCTCCAGACCCTGACTGGGCGAGTCTGAACTTGGGCTCCCTCATGTGCATCGAGTGCTCCGGGATCCACCGTAACCTGGGCACCCACCTGTCCCGGGTGCGCTCCCTGGACCTGGACGACTGGCCTGGCGAGCTCATCATGGTCATGACGGCCATTGGTAATGCACTGGCCAACGCAGTCTGGGAAGGGGCGGTGGAGGGCTACCAGAAGCCGGGCCCCGAGAACACCAGGTGAGGGGCTGCAGTGGGGAGCCCAGGGTCAGGGGTGGGCCATGAGCAGATGGGGGCTGTAGGAGGAAGCCCCGGGTCTGCAGCTGGGAAGCCCTGTTGGCCCCAGCGGGTGGGTGTCCCCCTTGGGGGCAGGTGAGTCCGGCTGACAGGTGCTGTGGCTGCCCCAGTGCCGGCTGACTGCGGAGTGGAAGGGGTTAATGGCGACAGCTTGCCGGCGCCTGCCTGTGGGTCTCAGGGGTGCGTCCCTTTCAGGCCTTGTCTGTCCCTATCGGAGCGTCTCTCCTGTCACTCATCCCGCCACCCAGACAAGAGCACATTCTGCGCCTTATCAGCGGCTGGCGCAGGTCAGGGGGCAGCGGCAGTGAGCATGCTCCGCGCGGGGTATTGATTGCCGCCTGCCAGATGCAGATGGATAGAATGGGAGCAGATAGCAGGGCGCACGGCGCGCATCGATCAGCCGGGCCCGGCAGCCCCAGGCGGGCCCAGCCGGCGGCTCAGCCTTTGTCTGCCCCAGGCGCGACGGCAGGCGCGATAACGCCCCCCCCCCCGTGGCACTGAGCAGCTCCGCAGAGCAGCTAACCTTTCCCTGCCGCTGGCCAAGGCCCAGCACGCCATGGAGACGCTCCGGGGGACTGCGCCAGCAGGCAGGGCATAAGAACAGCAGAGTGAATGTGCACAGACAGGGCATGAGTGCCGAGCAGGGGGGACACGGGGCACGAGAGCTGGGAGGGGGCGCATGGGGCACGAGAGCTGGGAGGGGGCACGTGGGGCACGAGAGCTGGGGGTGCACAGCGTACAAGAGCTGGGAGGATGCGCATGGGGGACGAGCTGGGAGGAGGTGCGTGGGGCACGAGAGCAGGGGCACGTGGGGCAGGAGAGCGGGGGCACGTGGGGCACGAGAGCTGGGGGGGCACATGGGGCACAAGAGCTAGGAAGAGGGTGCACAGGACAAGAGTGCCAGGGTGGGGATGTACATGGGGCACGAGAGCCAGGAAGGTTCACATGGGGCACGAGTTCTGGGGAGTGTATGTGAGGGGCACAAGAACTGGGGGTTGCACGTGGTGCACAAGCGTGGGGGTGAAGGGCATGAGGGACAGAGGTCTGCACATGGGGCATGAGGGGTGCTGAACAGTAAGGGGCACAAGTGCCATGGGATGGGTACGGGGCTTGAGTGCCAGGTGGGGTGCACTTGCATGCGGCACGAGTGCTGGAGGTGCATTCGGGCACGAGTGCCAGGGTGTTGTGGAGCACAAGGCGCCCCTGCCATGTGGTGCCCCGTGACATTGGTGCCCCCGGTGAGGGGTCCCTCCCTACAGGGAGGAGAAGGAGCGCTGGATCCGGGCCAAGTATGAGCAGAAGCTGTTCCTGGCTGCGCTGCCGCACTCGGATGTGCCCTTGGGGCAGCAGCTGCTGCGAGCCGTGGTGGAGGACGACGTGCGCCTGGTGGTGACGCTGTTGGCCCACGGCACCAAGGAGGAGGTGAATGAGACCTATGGGGACGGGGACGGGCGCACAGCGCTGCACCTCTCCAGCGCCATGGCCAACGTAGTCTTCACGCAGCTGCTCATATGGGTGAGGAGAAACCCTTCGCTGACCCCGGTCCCCCGGCTCCTGACCCCCACCCCTCGCTGAGCACCAGCCCCCCAGCTCCTGACCGCCACCCCTCGCTGATCCCGGTTCCTAGCTCCTGACCCCTGTCCCGCACTGAGCCCGGTTCCTGACTCCTGACCCCCTCCCTACTAATCCCCAGTTCCTCAGCTCCTGCCACCCGCCCCTCGCTGATCCCCCAGCTCCTGCCCCCCACCCCTCACTGACTCTGGTTCCCCAGCTCCTGTCCTCCCGCCCCTTGCTGACCCCGGTCCCCTGGCTCCTCACACCCAGCCCCTCACTGACCCTGGTCCCCCGGCTCCTGTCCCCCACCCCTCGCTGACCCCCAGCTCCTGCTCCTTGCTGACCCTGGTTCCTGGCTCCTGTCCCCCAGCCCCTCATTGACCCCTCAGCTCCCCCTTTCTGCCATCTCCCATTGTTGATCTCCTGCACCAGGCCCTTTCCAAGTCCCACAACTCCCACCATTTCCGGAAACCCCAGGTGGGGCCCCGTTCCTGGCCTGCCCCCACTAGCATTGCATGGCTGTCCCGCTGGCAGCTGCCCGGTGCTGCCTGGCACTGACCTGCCTGCCCCTGGTGTGTTCTCTCCCTGTGCAGTATGGGGTGGACGTGAAGAGCCGGGACGCCCGTGGCCTAACACCCCTGGCCTACGCCCAGCAAGCTGGCAGCCAGGAGTGCATCGACATCCTCCTGCAGCATGGATGCCCTAGCGACAGCTCTGTCAGCACACTGACCCCCAGCCTGCCCCGCCGCAACGCCAACAACTCCTGCTCGGCGTCCCCCGCTGAGCTGGGCCCCAGCCCCAGTGTCCTCTAGCCACCCTGCCAGGCCGGCCTCCCACTCGGAGCCCCAAGACAGTGCGGGGCTCCTGGTCCCACCAGACGCTGATGATGAGGGGACCCGCTCTCCCTGCCTTGCCGGGGATCTCACAGGAGCAAAACCGCACTGGGGCTGGCACGGTGCACCCTGTGGCCGATGACACCAGCTGACTAGCTCCACGTGCAAAGGTGCCCTCGCAGGAGAAGGGGCTCCCCTGCCTTGCACCCCCACCCTGTATGGGGAGGCAGTTCCTGTGCACCCTCCCCACCCCCCACCTGCTACAGAGACAATCCCTGTGTGCCCCCCCAACCTGGTACAGAGAGACAGTCCTTGTGTGCCCCCCCACTTGGTACAGAGAGACATTTCCTGTGTGCTCCCCCTCCACCTGGTACAGAGACACAGTCCCTATGTGCCCCCCACTCCACCTGGTACAGAGAGGCAATTCCTGTCTGCCCTCCACCCTGGTCATAGAGATAGTCTCTATGTGTCCCCCCACCCCTGGTACAGAGAGACATTTCCTGTGTGTCTCCTCTCCACCTGGTGCAGAGAGACAGTCCCTGTGTGCCCCCCCCAACGCGGTACAGAGAGAGTCCCTGTGCACACCCTCTACCACCTGGTACAGGTAATCAGTTTTTGTGCCCCCTCCCACACCCTGTTCAGAGAGAGAGTCCCTGTCTGGCTCCACTGCCCCCCCCCCCACCTGGTACAGAGACAGTCCCTGTGTGCTCCCCCATACAGGGAGGCAGTCCCTGTGCACCCCTGTCCTCCTCCCCCCATACAGGGAGGCAGTTCCTGTGCACCCCCTCCCCTGCCCCCCAGGGGTGCCAGGCTCGGGGGGGCTGTGTGCATGCTGCATCACTCTAGGATGGAGCCCAGCTCTGTGCTGCAGCCTTGCTGCTTCCTCTCCCTGCAGTTGCAAAGGGAATCGCCCACCTGGGCTCCGTGGCCTCTCGCTTGCAAGCCGGGGAGGAGAGGGACTGACCCGTTCTGGGAACCTCCTGGCTGTGTCCATTCACCTGGAGACTCTTTGGCCTGCCCCACGGCTCTGTGCCCAGCTCCTGCTGCCCTGCCAGGGGGCTGGCCTCTGGCTGAGCCTGGGGAGGGGAGACAGCTTCTTTGGACCGAGCCTGCACGATGTGCTGGGCCCCCAGGCTTGGGACACCGCTTCCGGGGCAACTGCGCCGCGCATGTATAAAATGTACATTGGAAATATTTATATGGACGCGCTGTAAATACTGTTTCTTTGCCCTGTGTGACCTGCAGCCAAGGAGATAACAGCCAATAAAGCTCCCTCTTCCTGCCAGCCCAGCCTCTCTGTGCCAGCCCTGGACTTTCAGCCCGACCTGCAGCCCAGGGAGCCCCTGCCCCTGCTGGCCCAATGGGCTCGGGGCATGGGGCATGGCCAGCAGCAGTACTGGGCCATCAAGTGCTGAGGCCTGGGCTAGTCCATCACGCTGGGCATGGAAGGGTGCAGCCAGCAGGCCTGGCACAGGGCGCGCCAGGTGAAGGTGCAGTGAGTAGGCGCAAAGGGGCCACGAGCCCCCCCATTGCACAGGCAGGGCTGTGGGCTTTCACCGCACTTCCCTGATTGCAGGGTGCAAAGCCCAGGAACAGGCAAACACCCAGCCGCCGGGCTGTAGTGCGGGTGCAAGGAGCTGTGGCTGGGCCAGCAGGATGCACCATCTCCAAGGGAGCCAGTGAGCCCAGGGGATTCAAACACCCTGAACTGGGCACGAAAGAGCAGAGCAAAGGGAATGACCCTTACGGGCCAGAGGCCGCCCAAGCATCCAGTTGTCACGGAGTCCCTGGGCGATGCTCTGGACCTGCTCCCTACGAAGCCAGGCAGGACTCTGGGGAGTCTCCTCTCTGGGAGCAGCCTGTCTGCAGGACACACAGCTCACCCGGCTGCCCCCTTCCTGGGGCTGACCTCGGAGCATCCAGCATCCTCTGCCCTCCGTGCGCCTCCCACAGCGAGTCTGCCCAGGCGGGCTCCTGGGGCAGCCAGAGGGTCCTGCCCCCCAACTCCGCAGTCAGACGGGACTCTCAGCCAGCCAGTAAAACAGAAGGTTTATTAGATGTCAGGAACATGGTCTAACACAGAGCTTGTAGGTGCAGAGAACAGGACCCCTCAGCCGGGTCCATTTTGGGGCCAGTGAGCCAGACAACCAGGTGTGCACTTCACTGTCTGTACTTCACTCCTCGTCCCCAGCCAGCCCCCCCCCCTCGCGCTTTGTCCCTTTCCCGGGCCAGGAGGTCACCTGTTTCCTTTAGCTCTCACCTTGCAGGGGGAAGGGCCAGGCTATCAGTTGCAAGGAAACAGGGTGTCGGCCATTCTCTGTGTGCAGACCCCTGCACACACCTGCCCTCTAGGGCTCTGCAACGATCATACATCCTTATCCCACCCCCTAGATACTTAAGAACTGCATGGGGAAACTGAGGCACCCCCACAATATTCAGAGGAAACATCAAGAACTGTCCCACTTCGTCACACCAGTAGACTCTGGAAGGGCTGGGTGCTGCCTTCAGCAGCCAGTGAGGGGACCCTGGGTAATGGGATGGGAGTTGCCCTGGAATTGGGGGAGCAAGGCACAACTGGGCAGGAGGGGAATAGGAGCTAAACCAGGAGCAAATGTGGGAGCTGCTAGTGAGCCTTAAGCCTGCCAAGGTCTCTAAGTGGCAGGCAGGGGGCCCACAGGGTCACTTCGGGATGTGGGGGTCGCACAGCTGGGCCTTAATTTGCCTAGGGAGGGTAGGAAACGCTGGCCCCAGAGCGACAAAGCAGATGTGTTGGGCTGAGCCGGGAGGAACTGCTCCATCACCCACTGCGCTGCTAGCCCGAATGTAACTTGTCGGCTACTGCAGCTGGGCAGTCAGTGCTGGAGATCGGAGCACGGGACCTCTCGCTGCCCAGCTGCTGGCTGAACCAGCCATGGGCCTGGCCATTGCAGAGCTCTCTGGCACGGCAGTGCCCAACCAGCACTGTTCCTGCAGTGCCCAGGTGCCCATGGCACCTCTCCAATCTGGGATCCCACGGTATGTATGATCCCCACAGATCTGGGGCACAGTGCCAGCGCCGCTCCAGGAGGGCCACACATGCCTAGCCTGTTGGTTCTCAGCACAATTCCCAGCTTGGGCCCCAGGGCCTGGCTCACGGCCCCCTGAAGCAGCCAGTGCCCTCACAGCCTCATGTCCAGGGCTTGGTCTGAGTGGCTGCCCCACATGCCAGCGGGTCACAGGCTGCCCTGCCGCAGGGCCTGGGGGCCGCACTTGGCTGTCAGGATGAGGCAGAAAACAACTGCGCCAGAGCATGCCCCCAGCCTGGGCTACCCTCCATGTGCCCCAGTGCTGGGGCAGAGCACAGGGCACGCCCTGGCATGCAGGGGCACGAGCCTGCCTCAGGCCTGGGCTCCCAGCTGCGGCTGCCTGGCCACACGGACAGGCTGGGCAATGGCCAGCAGGGACAAAGGAGGGGAGGCGGCCCCTGGGGAAGGGCAGGCACCCCCTGCCCATACCAAGTACCACGCCTTGGGGGCATTGGAACAGGGCAGCACCCACACCCAGGTCAGGACTCTCCTGCCTCCCGACGGCTAGCCCTCATCCTGCCCCATCTCTCCCCCCACTCTTACCCCTGCCCCAGTCCCTCCCCTCCTGCCTCCTCCCCTCTGCATCCCTCCATCTTATTCCTAGCCCTGCCTGTCCCTTCCTGTCCCACTTCGGCCCCACTCTATCCTAACCCTGCCCTTCCCTTCCTCTCCCCTCCTGCCCCACTCCATCTTAGTCCTACCCCTCCCTTCCTCCCGCTCCTGCCCTGTCCCTTCTTGCCCCACCCCTCCCTTCCCCTCCCCTCCTGCCCCACTCCATCCTAGCCCTGCCCCTCCCTCCCCCACTCCATCCTAGCCCTGCCCCTGCCCCACCTCTCCCTCCCCCACTCTTACTACTGCCCCCACCCATTCCTCCCCCAACTCCTGTCCCTGCTCCCCTCCCCTCCACTCCTCTCCTGCTGCCCCACTTCAAGCCGCCTCCTCAGCCCTTCGTGTCCCCCCACCCCAGCCTGGACCCCCACATGGCCCATGCTCTGCCCCAAGCCCCAGGCCGGCGCTGCACCAGGTTCGGCGAAGTTCTTGGCGGCTGCATTAGTGCGAATGGCAGCGGAGGGACGGCGTCTCCTCTGGGGACCCATTAATCATCCCCCTCCGACAAGCTGCCTTGATTACAAGTGGCAAGAAATTCATTAGGGCTGCGGCTCTGACAACTTTTATCTGCGCGGCTGGATCTGACTCATTAGGCAGCCAAATTAAAGCCATGATGGGCGCTGATGAAATTCCCTGCTTGTTTATCTTGTGCGATCTGATACATCTGCCCATACATCATCCCTGGCCCAGCCCCATGCTCGCCCGGCCCGGCCTGGCCCAGCCCTGGGCCCATACATCATCCCGGCCCAGCCCGAGGCCCATACATCGTCCCTGGCCTGGCCCCATACCTAGCTCTACCGGCCCCAACCCTATACTCTTCTGGCCATAGCCCCAGCCCACCAGCCACATACCCTCCCTTCCCATCTCACCTCAGCCCCCTCCCTGCCCCATACCCCTCGACCCCCTGCAGCCCAGCCCAGCACCCCCAGAGCCTCTGTGCCCATCCATACCAACCAGCCCTGAGACCTCCCTTCCCATCTGTCCTCAGCCCTCAGCGCCTGGCGGTAGGGCCCAGGAGAGCCCAGAGCCCATGTGGGACGATAAAACAAGCCATGGGTGGGACAGGCAAGCCTGGGGCATGACTGTGCCACAGGAGAGGCCTGGGGGTGCCCAGAGCCTGTGCTATGGGAGGGTGACTGTGACCCTTAGTTTGTGGGAATTTCCTGCGAGACAGAGACCATCCCTGCCCCACAGAGCAAACAAAGACAAACATCTGGGGTGAGGGGGGGTGTCCAGTGTCCTGCTGCAAGGCCTGGGGGACCTAAGAATGGGCATATTGAATGTGCTGGAGTGGGGGTTTGCCTGTAATGTTTTGTATGAATACTGTGATGTGCCTCAGTTTCCCCTGCATGGTTAACTCAGTGTGGGAGGAGGAGGGTGAGGTTGTTTGCTCTTTGCAGCGCCCCAGAGATCCAGGTGTGATGAACACCTGGCTGCCTGGAGTCTGGGCCCCAGGCTGATGGACCGTCCCCAAAAACAAGGGCCACTCCAGTTGCCCAGACGTTTGGCACCCATGGCCCAGCCCCTCCGCAGGAGGCCAGCCAGGTGTGACCAGTGGGAGGACAAAGGGCTGATGAGGAGACCAGGTGATCATGTTTGCTGGGAAAAAGGACAAAGGGCTGAGGAGGGACCGGGGGTGGGGGGTGTTGTTAAGTGCTGGAACCAGAAGTGCCTGGCCTGGGCTTAGGGAGGGGTCTGGGCGCGCTGGGCTCTCGACTGACCCAGCTGGACTTTGCTGTAACTTTCTGTTCTCTTTTCAGAGTAGCAGCCGTGTTAGTCTGTATTCGCAAAAAGAAAAGGAGTACTTGTGGCACCTTAGAGACTAACAAATTTGTTTGAGCATAAGCTTTCGTGAGCTACAACCTGATGAAGTGAGCTGTAGCTCACGAAAGCTTATGCTCAAATAAATTTGTTAGTCTCTAAGGTGCCACAAGTCCTCCTTTTCTTTTTTCTGTTCTCTGTGGTAACTACAGCCTGTCTGCGCTGTGTCCAGACCCCCACTGACCCCCGGCTCTCACACACTGGCCGAGTGTCACTGCAGTCATAGAATCATAGAATATTAGGGTTGGAAGGGATCTCAGGAGCTCATCTAGTCCAACCCCCTGCTCAAAGCAGGACCAATCCCCAACTAAATCATCTCAGCCGGGGCTTTGTCAAGCCTGACCTTAAAAACCTCAAAGGAAGGAGATTCCACCATCTCCCTAGGTAACCCATTCCTGTGCTTCACCACCCTCCTAGTGAAAAAGTTTTTCCTAACATCCAACCTAAACCTCCCACACTGCAACTTGAGACCATTACTCCTTGTTCTGTCATCTGAGAACAGTCTAGATCCATCCTCTTTGGAACCCCCCTTCAGGTAGTTGAAAGCAGCTATCAAATCCCCCCTCATTCTTCTCTTCCGCAGACTAAACAATCCCAGTTCCCTCAGCCTCTCCTCATAAGTCATGTGTTCCGGTCCGCTAATCATTTTTGTTGCCCTCCGCTGGACGTTTTCCAATTTTTCCACATCCTTCTTGTAGTGTGGGGCCCAAAACTGGACACAGTACTCCAGATGGGACCTCACTACTGCTGAACAGAGGGGAACAATCATGTCCCTCGATCTGCTGGCAATGCTCCTACTTATACAGCCCAAAATGCTGTTTGCCTTCTTGGCAACAAGGGCACACTGCTGACTCATATCCAGCTTCTCGTCCACTATAACCCCTAGGTCCTTTTCTGCAGAACTTCCAGTCAGGCCCTGGGGGTGCAGGACTCCCTCTGGGGGTACAGCCTCCCACAGGTGTCTTGCTCCAGGACTCCCTGAGGGGACTTCATGATGTGAAGCAGGCAGGCTGAAGGCTCTGAGGGTGGGTCCCAGGAGGTGTTGAGGCCGAGGGACTGACCCCAGTGAGAGTGTGACCCTAAGGGGGGGTGGGGCTGAAACACTGAAGGGGACCTCCCGGGGACTGCTCCAGAGCACTGGACCTGTGGCTCTGGGTCAGACCAATGGTCCATCTAGCCCAGGGCCCTGTATCTGGCAGTGGCTGGCACCAAATGTGTCAAAGGGACTGAACAGAACAGGACAATTAGTGACTCATCTGTCCCTGTCATCCAGTCCCAGCTTCTGGCAGTCAGAGGTTTAGGGACACCCAGCCCAGACCATGGGGGTCACATCCCTGCCCATCTTGGCTAATAACCATTGATGGACCTGTCCTCCAGGCACTGATCTAGTTCTACTTTGAACCAAGTTATACTTTGGCCTTCACAGCGTCCCCTTCCAACAAGTTCCACAAGTTGACTTTGCGTTGGGTGAAAAAACTTTTTTGTGGTTGTTTTAAATGTGCTGCCTATTAATTTCATTGGGTGACCCCTGATTCTTGTGCAGGGGTAAATAACACTTCATTAGTCACTTTCGCCACACCATGATTTTACAGGCCTCTCTCAGATCCCCCCTTCTTCGTCTCTTTTCTACTATGAAAAGTCCAAGTCTTATTCATCTCTCCCCGTACAGCAGCCATTCCAGACCCCTCATCACTTTTGTTGCCCTTTTCTGAACCTTTTTCCAATTCCAATAGATCTTATTTGAGATGGGGTGACCACATCCACACGCAGTATTCAAGGTGTGGGTGTACCAGGGATTTATCTAGAGGCAATATGATATTTTCAGTCTCATTATCTATCCCTGCCCTAATGATTCCTAAAAAGAAAAGGAGTACTTGTGGCACCTTAGAGACTAACAAATTTATTAGAGCATAAGCTTTTGTGAGCTACAGCTCACTTCATCGGATGCATTTCCATGAAGTTGACAGATTTCCACTCTATACGGCTAAATTCAGTGCCTTGCATAATCACAGGTTTCAGAGTAGCAGCCGTGTTAGTCTGTATTCGCAAAAAGAAAAGGAGTACTTGTGGCACCTTAGAGACTAACAAATTTATTAGAGCATAAGCTTTTGTGAGCTACAGCTCAATTCATCGGATGCATTGCAGAAATGCATCCGATGAAGTGAGCTGTAGCTCACGAAAGCTTATGCTCTAATAAATTTGTTAGTCTCTAAGGTGCCACAAGTACTCCTTTTCTTTTTGCAAATACAGACTAACACGGCTGCTACTCTGAAAACTAATGATTCCTGACGTTCTGTTCGCTGTTTTCACTGCTGCTGCACATTGAGCAGATGTTTTTAGAGAACTATCCACAATAGGCCCAGACTAGTGTCTCATTGTCAGTGACTGTGGGCGTGGCACACTCTGATGCCGGATGTCATGTCCCCCTCCAGTGTTGGTACACACCAGGGATAACAGCCTGCTACTGCTACCATCCCACAGAATTAGTCCTTGAGCTGGTGCCGAGGGCTGTTCCATTCGCACAGGTGTTCACTGCCATTCTGGGGGCTTAGGGGCTTTCCTTAACTAGCTCCTGTTGATCTGGCAGGGCTGATCCTCGGGCGCTCCTGGTATGTGTGCCCAGTGCTGATGGCATGGCATTCCCTTGGCAGGAGATCTGCTCCCTTGCAATGGAGACGGTCTGCCTGCTGGCCCTGTCGCAGGGTGAGGTATGCTTCTGTAGCCTCCCTAAGGGTGGCTGACTTTGGCTGGTTGACACAGCGGTTCTCCCAAGTTAGCAGAATCATAGAAGATTAGGGTTGGAAGAGACCTCAGGTGGTCATCTAGTCCAATCCCCTGCTCAAAGCAGGACCAACCCCAACTAAATCATCCCAGCCAGGGCTTTGTCAAGCTGGGCCTTAAAAACCTCCAGGGATGGAGAGTCCACCACTTCCCTAGTGAACACATTCCAGTGCTTCACCACCCTCCTAGTGAAATAGTGTTTCCTAATATCCAACCTAAACCTCCCTCACTGCAACTTGAGACCATTGCTCCTTGTTCTGTCATCCGCCACCACTGAGAACAGCCGAGCGCCATCCTCTTTGGAACTCCCCTTCAGGTAGTTGAAGGCTGCTATCAAATCGCCCCTCATTCTTCTCTTCTGCAGACTAAACAATCCCAGTTCCCTCAGCCTCTCCTCATACATCATGTGCCCCGGCCCCCTAATCATTTTCATTGCCCTTTGCGGGACTCTCCAATTTGTCCACATCCCTTCTGTAGTGGTGGGGGGGGGGCCAAAACTGGACACAGTACTCCAGATGTGGCTTCACCAGTGCCAAATAGAGGGGAATAATCATTTCCGTTGATCTGCTGGCAATGATCCTACTAATACAGCCCAATATGCCATTAGCCTTCTTGGCAAGAAGGGCACACTGTTGATTCATATCCAGTTTCTCATCCACAGTAATCCCCACGTCCTTTTCTGCAGAACTGCTGCTTAGCCAGTCGGTCCCTAGTCTGTAGCAGTACATGGGATTCTTCCTTCTTAAGTGCAGGAGTCTGCACTTGTCCTTGTTGAACCTCATCAGATTTCTTTTGGCCCAATCCTCCAATTTGTCTAGGTCAGTCTGGACCCTACCTTTAGGAAAGTGTTTGATACGGTCTCTGTAACGATGTTGCCTTTTGTGGGACATGACTGAGAGTATCAATTCAGGATAAATTGCTTAGAGCAGGGCAGTCACAGCCCCAGGCTGGGTGTTCTTTATTACTAAGGCACCAAACCAGCCAGAGAGGACTTCAGTTTTACCCCACTGCATTCTAAACTATGGGGTTAACCCCCCCAGCCCCAGCTCAGCCAGCTGGGTTGGGGGCGCTGGCTCTCTCTGGAGGCAGCCAGCGTGAGAACTGCTGGGAGGTCCAGGCAGAGGGGGCTGGACTCTGCGGGAGAGACCGTGCTGGGGAGACTCGGGGCTGGAAGGGCAGCCAGTGTCGCTCTGCCAGGAGTAACCAGGCTGGCAGATGCCAGGGTGAGGGCACTGTGCTGTGAGCAGGCTGCTGGTGCTAGGGCGCTGAGCCACAGCTGCACAGTGTGGACACACCCAGGGTACAGGGCAGGGGTGACAATCCTTCACTGGGCTGGGTGAGCCCCAGAGCGTCACTCGTCACTGGAGGAGCTTGAGAACATGAGCTCCAGCATGTCACTGTCGCTAAGAGAGCAATACGACTCTTGGACGTAGAAGCAGGGACTAGTAAGTAGGACCAGGGAGGCAATGTTACGTCTGTCTATGCCATTAGTGAAACTGGGCCTGGATACTGTGTCCCATTCTGGGAAGGCGCTTCAAACACAACATGGAAGCATTGGAAAG
The DNA here is from genome assembly GCF_009764565.3 of Dermochelys coriacea. Classification (NCBI taxonomy): domain Eukaryota; kingdom Metazoa; phylum Chordata; order Testudines; family Dermochelyidae; genus Dermochelys; species Dermochelys coriacea. The sequence goes on from NC_050069.1 coordinate 272,232,117, forward strand.
GTGGAGTGAGGCGGAGTTAGCCTCCCGCTAACCCACTACAAAAGGCTCAGGAAGGTACTACAAGGGGACTGGAAGGCTGGAAAACCTGTCTTAAGGTGAGAGGCTAAAGAAGTGCAAGCTCTTTAGTGTAGCCGAGAGAAGGGTAAGAAGTGACTTGGTCACAGGAAAGGTACCTGCGTGGGAAGGAGGTTTCGGGTAGTAGCTAGAGGAAAAGGCAGACTGTCATCCCGTGGGTGCAAGCTGAAGCTAGACAAATTCAGAGTGGAAAGAGGCACAGATCTGTAATAATGAGCCTTCAGGCCAACTGCACTAAGGCTGGAGTTGGTTCTGTGCCTCGGAATCTCTCCAGCAGAGCTGAGCCCCTCTGGCCTGCTCTCTCAGACCCGTTCCAGTGCAAGCAGAGGTGATGCGCTGAGTGCAGGAATCGCTGGTGAGGGGCCCTCACTTGGGCTGTGCAGGAGGTCGGATTGGACAGTCGTTATGGGTCCTTCTGGCGCTAAACGATATGAGTCTGTGACATCATCATGTTATCGTAGCCACAGCCATGCTTGGCTGACACAATCTCATTAGCATAGCCATGCCCACATTCCCTGCCCCAGTTGTTGCTGTTCCCCTACCACAGCATTTAGCCCCTTACGCAGCCTTGGTTGGACAATGTGTTTCAAAGGGCTGCTCGGCACCCCCTCGGCGTGCTGCTGTTACTGCCTCAGGCAGGAACATGGCCCAGCTGTACTGTGCATATCTCCATACAGCAGTGCAGACAGCTCCCACCAGGCCAGGCAGTGCTGTGGCTGCAGGAGCAGTTTGTGACGCAGCAGGGAGTGGGGTGGATTGACCCGGGAATGTCGTCTCGTTTTACTGGAAAAAGAAAAGGAGTACTTGTGGCACCCTAGAGACTAACAAATTTATTTGAGCATGAGCTTTCGTGAGCTACAGCTCACATCATCGGGTGCATCGATGCTCAAATAAATTTGTTAGTCTCTAAGGTGCCACAAGTACTCCTTTTCTTTTTACGAATACAGACTAACACAGCTGCTACTCTGAAACCTCGTTTTATTGGGACTGTCTGCACTGGGGATGGGAGAGCAGGGGATGAGCCTGTCACCTGAGCCAGGAAGGGGGTGGGGCCAGGTGACACCTTGGCCCAGGAAACTGGACAAAGGCTGGAAGACAGAGCCTGCTGGAGGGGTTTTGTTTTCAGTTTGGGAGCTGGGTGGTGGAACACAGGGAACCCCAAGGCTGGGGTCTAAGCTCCCTGCCCCACAGAAGGACTTGACTGAGAGGTCCTGGTTGTACCTACAAGCTCTGTTTTAGACTGTGTTCCTATTGTCCAATAAACCTTCCATTTTACTGGCTGGCTGAGAGTCATGGAGAATCCCAGGAAGAGGGGTGCAGGGCCCTGACCCCCCCCAAACACACACCGTGGCAGTTTCTGGTTTCTGTAGCTGTCATTTCAGGCACCCTATGGGAAGTGCTATGGTGTGGGCCTGTGGTCCGGGGTGTCAGTAGCCTTGGTAGAGGCCTTCGGCTTTACTGATATAATCCAATGGTCTACACAAGTTCTATCTCTTCAATCTTCTCTCGATTGATGAACTAGAGAAAAGGACCTCTTGAGCAGATCTTATTTGCATAGACACACCTACTTTGCCAAGATTAATATTGGTCATTTTGGGATAAAATTCTCATAAAATTCCTGGGTGCAGAGGCAATGAAATGTTGTTATCCTTATTGTGTGACTAGGAGGCATCAGAACTGTATTTAATATACCCTGACTGGGGCGGGGGGGGTCATCATAGTGTTAACCTCACTCACTAAGCATGGCGTGAGGGAATATTGGGCTAGGTGGTAACAAGACTGTTTTAGGTGGCTTAGCTGGCCTTTGGCTCCTCTAGTGTTTAAGAAGCACCACTGAATAGTCCTGGGGTCTTTAGGGTGACTGTGGACCTCCTTATCGCTGACCTGTCTGTTCAGGGTTGGGGTTTCTGGTGTGTGGATATAGTTGCCATGAGAGACAGTGCAGAGTAGGCAGGGGCAACAAGAGAGCAGAAATCACCAAAAACACCTCAGCCCATGGCACCGCAGTTAATAGGGGCCTAGTGGCAAGAGATGTGGTAACACAAGCACGCTCTGCTCAGCGAGTGGGGGAAACGGCTGGGCGAGGTGTTGTGGTGCTGTGGGATTGGACTGGGGACACAGCATGGCGAGAGGCTGAGAAGCGGAGGCTGTGCGACATGGCAGCACTGGCTCCACTACCTGCCTCTCACAGGGCTGCGACTGATCCCGCCTGACTGCACCCTGGCTCTGGGACGTTACTGACCTCAGACAGCAGAGTAGGATGCAGGGGAGGGAGTGGGGAGGGATGTGTTAAATGGGGGAGTGGTGCCTAGTGGCATCCAGTGGGAGCTGCTTAGTTCCCCAGATTTCGGGGGGTGGGGGGGCTCAAGCTGGTTTTGTTTTGTAATTTGAAGATGACACCCACCCCCCATACTGACCCTGACCCTTGTTGCTGCTGATCCTGCTTGGCAGAAGGGTGACATTCCCTTCGCTGGGCAGGAGCCTGCACTCCCAGCCCACTCTGTTTGTCAAGGTTCGCACAGCTGCACCTGGAGCCGTCTTCACTCACCCCCAAAGCTGCAGGCTTTGTCCCATCAATTTCTTCAGCCAAATGCAATGGAGAGTGATGAAGGGAAAGCCAAAGCCACTGCCCTTGGCCGCAGGGGTGCTGTCATTTCAGGCTGTATTGCTGGCCCCATCTGGAGCAGCCAGGGATCATGTTCCCCCAAAGGGGGGTATGGCAGGCAGACGCTGGATTGGAGCAAGGTCAGACCCCCAGGAAAGGTGTCCTCCTTTTGCCCAGAGCCAGAGCCAGCGATGATGGCGATCCAGGTGCCTTGGCACATTGTGGCCCAGATTTGCAGGGTCTGTGCTGTATCCTGGCCTTTAGAGGGTCTCCTTGGGGTATCCCTTTAGTGTGTCATACCCCCACAAAGGTCACACTGTTCCACAAGGATGGGCTACACAGCCTCACCACCTCAGAGCTTGAGCTGACAGGTTCCAGCATTTCTGTCTCTATCTTTTTGCGCTCTGCTCAGACTCCAGCAGTGGTAGGAGGCTGCTCAGACTCTTTGCCACTTCAGGGCTGCTAACCCTCCTTCCATTCTTCTTGGGTTGTAGGAAGGGGGTAAACAGCAGCTACAAAAGTTAGAGTATTTTCAAATGAGCAGGTCTGGCTAACTTGCATCCAAGAGTTTTAAAAGAGCTGGCAGATGGAGAATGCACCACGACCCTTCTAACCATTCGTTACCCTCACTGTGTAAAAGTATGCCTTATTTCCTGCCTGAATCTGCCTAGCTTCAACTTCCAACCAATGACTATGTTAGACCTTTGTCTGCTACACTGAAGAGCCTGTTATTCAATAGTTTGTCCTCATGTAGGTACTGATCCAGTCACCCATAATCTTCTCTCTGTTAAGCTAATTAAAAAGAAAAGAAGTACTTGTGGCACCTTAGAGACGAACAAATTTATTAGAGCATAAGCTTTCAGACAGAGCTCCCTGAGTCTAAGGCACGTATGCCAATCCTTTAACTGTTCTCGAGGCTGTCCTCTGAACTGTCTTCAATTTTTCAATAGCCCCCTTGAATTGTGGGCCCCAGAGCTGGGCACAGGATTCCACCAGCAGTCGCACCAGTGCCAAGTACACAGGTAAAAACTCTCTCTGCTCCTGCTTCCCACACCTCTGTTTAAACATCCCAGGGTCGCACAAGCCCTCTGGGCTGAAGCATTGCATGGGGAGTTCATGTTCTTCTGATTATCCACCCCCTGTCCCCACCAAAGCTTTTCCAGAGTCACTGCCTCCCAGGATATATCCCCCCGCCCTACCCCGTAAGGGTGGCCCATGTGCTTCATTCCTAGCTGTAGACATTTACATTTAACTGCATTCAAATGCATTTTGTTTGCTTGTGCTCAGTTTACCAAGCTGTGAGACTGGCGGGCCAGGTGCCAGCTCATGCCAACAGCCTCATGTCTCCACTGACAAACACACAGTTGGAACCTCTGTGGCTCACCTGTGTGTAGTACTGTGGCAACAGGGGCTGGACTCGTAAGAATGGGTTTAGTGTTCAGACTATGGAATGCTTGTAAACTGCTGCCTGCATTAATCTCACATAATAGCCATCCCCCTTGTTATAATGCCACATTTGCCGGTTTGCACAGTGAGCCTCTGTGACTGTGTCACTCATGAGACAGGAAAAGCCATTAACTGGTGTGACGTACTAATCTCCAACAGATGGTGTCTGTCCTGCCTGGCAAAGGAGACCCAGTGACACCAGACGGCCAAGAGAGGAACATTAAAGAGCACAAAAGACTTAGTTTACTCTACCCAACACTGCCCTGAAGATAAATCTTGCAAGTGAATTCCTTCCACCAGCTGAGTTTGCAGCGCAGAGAAGAAGGGGGAAGGGAATAACAAGGAGGAACTGGATCTCATTGCTGCTTGGACTCTAGGGGCAAAGTATCTAGGCATAAGCAAGGGATCCCCAGCAGCTTAGTCTGGCCTACCCCTAAATCATAGAGTCACAGAATATTAGGGTTGGAAGAGACCTCAGGCGGTCATCTAGTCCAACCCCCTGCTCAAAACAGGACCAACCCCAACTAAATCATCCCAGCCAGGGCTTTGTCAAGCCGGGCCTTAAAAACCTCTAAGGCTGGAGAAAGAAAAGGAGTACTTGTGGCACCTTAGAGACTAACAAATTTATTTGAGCATAAGCTTTCGTGAGCTACAGCTCACTTCATCGGATGCATTCAGTGGAAAATACAGTGAGGAGATTTATATACACACACACACAGAACATGAAACAATGGATTTTTATCATACACACTGTAAGGAGAGTGATCACTTAAGAAGAGCTTAAGCAGGAAGGGGGGAGGAGGAAAACCTTTTGTGGTGATAATCAAAACCTTTTGTGGTGGGCCATTTCCAGCAGTTAACAAGAACGTCTGAGGAACAGTGGGGCGGGGGAGGAGAGAAATAACATGGGGAAATAGTTTTACTTTGTGTAATGACCCATCCACTCCCAGTCTCTATTCAAGCCTAAGTTAATTGTATCCAGTTTGCAAATTAATTCCAATTCAGCAGTCTCTCCTTGGAGTCTGTTTTGAAGTTTTTTTGTGGAAGGATAGCCACTCTTAGGTCTGTAATCGAGTGACCAGAGAGATTGAAGTGTTCTCCAACTGGTTTTTGAATGTTATAATTCTTGACGTCTGATTTGTGTCCATTTATTCTTTTACGTAGAGACTGTCCAGTTTGACCAATGTACATGGCAGAGGGGCATTGCTGGCACATGATGGCATATATCACATTGGTAGATGCGCAGGTGAACGAGCCTCTGATATTGTGGCTGATGTGATTAGGCCCTATGATGGTGTCCCCTGAATAGATATGTGGACAGAGTTGGCAACGGGCTTTGTTACAAGGATAGGTTCCTGAGTTAGTGGTTCTGTTGTGTGGTCTGTGGTTGCTGGTGAGTATTTGCTTCAGGTTGGGGGGCTGTCTGTAAGCAAGGACTGGCCTGTCTCCCAAGATCTGTGAGAGTGATGGGTCGTCCTTCAGGATAGGTTGTAGATCCTTGATGATGCGTTGGAGAGGTTTTAGTTGGGGGCTGAAGGTGATGGCTAGTGCCGTTCTGTTATTATCTTTGTTGGGCCTGTCCTGTAGTAGGTGACTTCTGGGTACTCTTCTGGCTCTGTCAATCTGTTTCTTCACTTCAGCAGGTGGTATTGTAGTTGTAAGGATGGAGCTTCCACCGTCTCCCTAGATAACCCGTTCCACTGCTTCACTACCCTCCCAGTGAAACAGGGTTTCCTAATATCCAACCTAGACTCCCCCACTGCAACTTGAGACCATTCTTCTTGTTCTGCTCTAAAGGACAAATAGAGTTTGTTTATGATCAGAGCTTGAGGCACGGAGTTGCTGGGCGATGCTCTGGAACTACTCCATATGAAGCCAATCAGGACTCTGGAGAGCCTCCTGTCTTTGAGCAGACTGTCTCCAGGGCAAGAAGCTTACACCACTTCGATCTTCCTGGGTCTGACTTCAGAGTATTCAGCAACCCTGTCCACACCGTGCGCTTCCCACAGCGAGTCCGCGCAGGCGGAGCTCCTGGGGAAGCCAGAGGGCCCTGCACCCCAACTCCGCAGTCAGACGTGACTCTCAGCCAGTGTAAAACGGAAGTTTTATTTGTTGACAGGAACACAGCGTAGAACAGAGCTTGCTATTACAGACTTCAGTGACTTTCAGCCAAGTCCATCTTGGGAATCCTGGGCCAGACACCCTGGATTCCCCCTCTTCCAGTCCCCCCACACAGACTGCCAGCCTCCAGCCACCTGACTTCCGACATCCCCTTCCCCCGCCCCCCACCGCACCATATACCTTCTCCTTGTCCTGCTTCCTGGGCCAAAGGTGTCACCTGGTCGCATCCTGTCTCCTGGTTATCAGGTTACATAGGTGCAAACAGCTGGGCAGCCTCACCTGCCCTGAGGGCCTCAGCAAACTCACACCCCCAGTTCCCTTCACAGAAGTGTTGGTGCAGCACACTGGGAAACTAAGGTACACACAGTTTTAGGGCTTGGCTACATTTACGAGTTACAGCGCAATAAAGGAACCCCGGGAGCACTAGATCACGACCCGTCCACACTGGCAAGCAGGGCCGGCTCCAGGCACCAGCAAACCAAGCAGGTGCCCAGGGCGGCCAATGTAGAGGGCGGCAGGACGTCGGGCTCTGGGGCGGCAATCCACCTGCGGCGGCGGCGGGAATTCAGCGCTGCTCTGTCACAGCGCGTTTCACGCTCAGTGGCAATTCGGCAGCAGGGACGCAACTCTTCTTCAGTCACCGGCAGCAAGTCAGCGGCCGCACCATCACTCTGCCTCTGTGTTCGGAGGCGAGGGGTTTTTTTTTTGTTGTTTTTTTTTGCCACTTGGGGCAGCAAAAACATTGGCGCCAGCCCTGCTGGCAAGTCATGTAGCACGCTCTGACTCCGCAGCTACAGCGCTGCTGGTCTCCACCTCAGCGAGTGGCATAATGTTTGCTGCGCCCCCGCTGGAGTGCCGCGGTGCCAGTGTGGACAAGGTGTCGCATTACTGTGCTCTGAGCAGCCTCCAGAAACAGCCTATAAGCCCCTTAAGTCACGTGGCCACTCTTGTCATTGTTTGGAATCGGCTGTAGGAATGCGGATATACCCTTTGAAAGCTCCTTTTCTGACAGCCGGCTGCTTATCTGCTCCGAGACAAAGCAACCATTAGTGTCAAATGCTGTGCGTGTGAGAGAGAGAGACGCGGGGTGGGGGGCGGTCTGCTGCTGTCTGAACTTACAAGACAGCACACTGCCATGCTCTCAGCCCCATAAAAACCCACTCTCTCTTCCCACACGTACACACACACTACCTGTCACACTCCACCGTCTCCCCACATTTGAAAAGCATGTTGCAGTCACTTGCATGCTGAGATAGCTGCCTATAATGCACTGCTCCCAATGCCGGTGCAAGTGCCGCCAATGTGGCCATGCCAGTGCGCTTGTGGCTGTCAGTGTGGACAGACTGCAGCGCTTTCCCTACTGTGCTCTCCGAAGGCTGGTTTAACTCAAAGCGCTCTACATCTGCAAGTGTAGCCATGCCCAAGTATAGGACAGTAAGACTCACATGCAATATAACAAGATGAATAAAATGCTACTTCCTCACAGCTTGTATTACCGTTGGAAACTTAAGACTGTAACTGTGATGGAGGGGGAATTTTCTGTAATATTTTATGTGAATATTGTGTGTTCCTCAGTTTCCCCATGTACTCCATCGTTAGCTAGGTGGCAGGAAAAAGTTGTTTACTCACTACAGAGATCCAGGTATGATTGACACCCACTGTCTGGGCCTGGGCCACTCCAATTGTCTGGACATTTGGTACCTAGGGTGGCTGGCCCACCCCGCCACAGAAAGCCAGCCGGGAACTAGAACAAAGGACTGAGGTGGGGCCAAGTGGGAGGGTTGTTAAGAGTGGGCTACTGAACTCTAGAGACTCTTGGACTGGGACAGAAGAGGGGTCAGAGAGCTCTGGGCTGCCCAAGATGGACCAGGCTGTAACGGTCTGTTTGCCATGCTAACCAAGGCCTGTCCACACTGTGTTCTAGCCATCTAATAAACCTGACCACTTTTCCAGTGTTGGCCAAGCATCATGGCAGATGCTAAAGGTGTGTGTGTGTGGGGAGTGCATGGCTTCCTTTGGGGGTACAAGTCTCCTTCAGGTGCCCATCTCAGGTGGACTCACTGAAGGGAGCTCACAGCGTGACGCAGGGGTGCTGAAGCAGGCATGACGCAAGGTGTGGGCCCAGGAGGCAGTGAAGCCAAGTGGCTTGCCCTAGTGAAAGAGCGTGACCCTAAGGGTGGGGGCTGGTTCCCTGAAGGGGGCCCTCTCAGAGCAGCAGGTCTGTGGATCCATGACAGTAGTTCATGTGTGTGTGTGTTCACCTGCTTTCACTTGTAAAGAACACTCATTTTCTTTTCCAATTTAATAAAACCGTAGCTAATTTATTATAGGGTTGGCTACAAGCTTTCTCTTGGGTTTGAGAGCTAAAGTGCCACTGACCTGGGGCACATGACTGGTCTGCTGGAACTGGAAGTAACCTGAATCTTGCTGTGATGCTTGGTGGACGGGACTTGCTATCCCAAAGGCAGGCTCACCTGGGTGGTGAGACAGAGCGGAGTGCCAAAGGGGCCTGCCTGTGACTCCAGGTTAAGGCTGTGATAGTGCCAGTGGAGTTTACACTTGATAGTTAGTGAAATCTAAGTACAGCACTCAGAGCCAATTTGGAGTTTGTGTCCTGGTTCCCAGCCGTCTGCTCTGGGGTTGGTCCTCACTCTTTTGAACCACTGCAGGACAGCTTGACACAAGGGATCCGGATTATCTGGCTCAGTGACCTGTGCTCTTTATTATTTACCCCTTCCCTCACCCAAACCTCATGCCATCTTCAAACTTTGTCAGTGGTGCTTTAATGTTTTCTTCCAGGTCATTGATAAAAATGTTAACGAGTGTAGAACAAAGACCTCCCTCCCCCATAGAACCCCACACCTGCCCAGTGACAACAGTCTCAGACCGATCACTGAGCCATTTAATGTATGGTTCTAGTTTGTTAATCAAAATTTCGCACAATACCACGTCAAATGACTTACAGAAGTCTAAATTTATTACATCATCACTGTTACTGTTATCAAGCAAATTTGTAAGCTCATCAAAAAAAAGCTATCAATTTAGTTTGACAGAGTCTATTTTCCATAAACCCATGTTGATTGAGGTTAATTACATTACCCTCCTTTAAGCCTTTATTAAGCAAGTCCCGTATCAGTCACTCCATTATCTTGCCAGGGCTCAATGTCAGATTGACAGACCTATAAGTACCTGGGTCATCCCGTTTAGCCTTTTAAAATATTGGCTATGGAACTTCCCCAGTGTTCCAAGGCTTATTGAAAATCAACATTAATGGGTCAGCCAATGCCTTAGACAGCTCTTTTAAAACTCTTGGATGCAAGTCATCCAGACCTGCTCATCTAAAAATGTCTAAGGTTAGTAGCTGCTGTTTAACATCCTCCTGAGCTGTTAGTGGAATGGAGTGAGTGGCATCAATATCATATGTCATAACTACACCAGTGTTTTTTTCCCCAAATAAAAAACAGAAATATTTATTGAACACTTTTTCCTTTGCTGCATTATTATTGCCAAAGCCACCAGTTCCACCTCATACTGAACCAATACCATGGCTAGGATTCTTTTTGTTCCTAATGCACTTCAAAAACTCCTCACTGTCCTTCTCGCTGCTGGACATCGATTTTGCCTTGTGGCCTTTTGCTTTCCTTATCCATGTGCGGCTGTGCCTAGTTTCTGATTGCTAGTCATTAGTATCAATGGCCCCTTTCAGCCATTTATGGTCTATGGTTTTTTTTTACAGCTGCCCTCACTCCCCCTCTGAATCATGTCAGTTTTTAAACCCGTATGGCTGCCTTTCTTGGCCATGAGGTAATGTGTTATTAATGACTTTGGGCTGAGCCCTCCTGCATGCCCATCCTGGAGCTCCATGCAAATGTGTCCTTTGGCCTCCCTGCTGTAGGCCTCAGTCACCCTCCGTCTGTGGCTGGGTGCCCACATATACGTTTGAAAGGAACGCTGCTCAGCATGCCTCAGGCTTGCTTGCTCCACACTGTGAGTGGGCCTTTCAGCTGGTGCCATCAGGCCTCGCCAGCACACCCCTGGACTGCTGGTCTGCCACCTGCCCTGGTGGCTGGGTGATGCTGAGGAGAGGCCTGCAGGCCTGGCAAATGAGGCCATCAGCTCTACATTGAGTGAGGCCTCCCTGAGACATCCGATAGGGTAGCCAGGGATCACAGAGGGGGGGGCCACCCTGCCCATTGGCCCTGGCAGAGCCCAGGGCTGGCCCCCAGCCTCCAGGCAGACAGGGCTCTGAGGCTGGATCTGGGGTGAGGCGCAGGGGCTCCTGTGGCCTCTTTCCAGGTCAGCCCTTGCGGTAGGGGTGAGGGCAGCGGGAGGTGTGGAGGAGGTGTGCAGCATCCCTCCAGGGGCCTGAGCCAGAGCCATGCCTGTGCAGAGCGCAGCAGCTGGCATTCGTGCAGGCAACTCCGGGTGACTTGGGCAGGGCAGGCAGGGGAGAGACGCAGCCTGTAGAAGAGGCAAGGCCAATAACCACATCCCAACCTGTGTGTGTGGGGGGGAACAGCTCCCCCATGCAGTCAGTTCTCCAGCATGGTGCTAGGTAGCACCATGCTGCAATGCCAGAGCCAGGGGTTGACAGGGTTTTCCTGGGGGGGGGGATCAGTGCTGACCCCAATGCCTCACTGGGCCCAGCCCTGAGCAGTTGTTGCCAGCCCCTCTGGGATGCACAGTGCTGCAGTGGGAGGCCAGGGGTCCCAGGCCCTGAGCGTGAGAGCCTGGAGCCTTGGGAAAAGGACATCAGTCAACGCCATGCTGCAGGCATCTGGTTGTGCCCAATCCAGACGCTGGAGCTAGTGGGGAGGAGAAGCTCAGGGATGGGGGGGCGGCAGGATAGGGATTAAGAGGCTGGAGGAGCAGAGGTGTTGAGAGCTGGTGGGACTGGGCCAGGAGATCAGCTTGTGGGAGAGCACGGGGGAGGGCAGCCACATCCTGGAGGAGTGGGCTCAAGTGTGTCTGTGCAGGGGGCAGCAGGGGGTGCAGGCATGCGGTAGCTGTGATGCATTGGGGGAAGCATGAATGTGGGTACATGGGTGCTGCCAGGGGCAGGGGGAGGTGGGGGGCTGTAGGCATGCGCCAGGCTGTGATGCATCAGAGGACAAGTGAACATGGATACGTGGGTGCTGCTGCCAACTCTGATTCACCCCCACACCTTACAGTCCTTGGGTCTCGGCTCAGCTTCCTTGCTCTGGGTCAGTGGTTGCTAGATGTCAGTGTCCTATGGACGGTTTTCCGTTGGCTTCTCACCTTTTCCACTAATGTGGGTCAGCCTCAACCAGTCCTTTTTAGTGACCCATTCAGTCTGCTAGGATGCATGTACATGCACATTACTTAATCGTCCTGGAGAGCAAATATACACCTTTTCCCCTGCTGGGCAGCCATGCAATGTGTCAGGGAAACTGAGCCACACATAGGCTTAACAATAATTACTACAAAAAATTCCCACTTTGTCACAGCAGGATTGGTGAACCCAGGGGTGGGAGTGGGAACAGAAGTGCTAGCTCATGCCACAGAGGGCTGGGGCTGGGAGCACTGGGCTATAGATTTGTTCTCTCTGGCTCTGGCCCACTGACCATGTACTTATTTTATAAAGAGTGGAACAGCAGCCCCTGGAGCGATTAAGAGCCAGCATTGCCTGTCAGCCCCAGAGGCAGGGCATGTGCCTGGGAGATGGGAGACATGCATTCAGAGGCCTGCTCCCATCAGACAGAACCTGGTTTTCCCCACATGCCGGGTGGATGCGCAAAGCCCTGGCTCTAGGGAATGGCCACTGTTGGAAGACAGACACTGGGCTAGATGGACCTTTGGTCTGACCCAGTCTGGCCACGCTTATGTTCATGTTCACCCACCATTTGTGTAGGGCCTGCTCCTAGCAGCCGCAGTGTGTGTCTCAGGGAATGGCTTGTTGTGACATGCAGCAAGTGACCTGGCATGAGCTGCCAAGCGGCTCTCAGGGAGCGGTACACATGCCCGGTGAGACAGCAGCTGAGCAGGGGTTTGAGGAAGCTCCCTGGCCCCCAAATGTTGGACAGAGACGCCCCCTTGTGACTCTAGCCTCATCCTGGTTTAAAAGCCTGGGGCTCCCTCTTCCGCTGTGTCACCACGAGGGAGATTCAACAAGGCTGTGGTGGGAGACGGCTACTTAATCACCGCCAAGCACCCCAGGCGCCTGGCTCCACCCGTGCTGCTGGGAGGCAGGCCCAGCCCAGCCCCTCGCCCCACAGGGGAGCATTCGCAGAAGGGCTGTGGGGAGCACTAGCTGCTGCCTGGGGGGGGAGGGATAGCTAGGGGCAGGGCCTTGCTCCCTAACAGACTGGCTATAGCTCAGGCAGATGCAGGGGCTGGATGCTGGCATCCCTGGCGCAAGATGCTCAGCCCTGGGCTCTGTGGGGGCCAGACAGATTAGGGTGGATGGTCACTCTGGCTTGAGATCCATGAAGCTCATAGGGCTTACTTGCCGCTGAGGAAAATAAGCAACTCGCCCTTTTTCTGATCCCTCCCGGGGCACAGGGGAGCTCAGGCTACCCTGGGACGTTCGTCGAGTTACCGCTGTCATGGCAGAAGAATGATTCTGAGCATCCTGTCAGGGCTCCCGCAAAGCCTGAGGCAGCAACTCGCACCCCGTGACACCTGCATCCAGCCCCCCTTCCTGAGGCAGGGCACAGCCATAAGAATGTCCACAGTGGATCAGACCAAAGGTCCATCTAGCTCAGTATCCCGTCTCCCGACAGTGGCCAGTGTCAGGTGCCCCAGAGGGAATGAACAGACCAGGGAATCGCCCAGTGATCCATCACCTGTACCCATTCCCAGTCACCAGGGCTGCCGACAGATAGGGTGATGGAGAATCCACCCGGCCCCACCTCAGCTGACCGAATGGCGAGTTACCCTCACTTGAAAGCATGTCTGGTTTGAACTGGCTTTTGCTCCAGCCCCCAGCCCTTGGTTCTCACTCTGTCTTCAGGGAGAAGCACAGTCTGCAAGCAGAAATCCTCGTGTCCTGGCGGCGTTTGTCAACCAGGAGAGTCCCCTGCTTATAGATCTCATTAGCCTCTGGGGGTATGCTGTGGCTAACCTTAAAGGAGTCCCAATTCAGCTGTAGCAGCCGTGTTAGTCTGTATTCGTAAAAAGAAAATGAGTACTTGTGGCACCTTAGAGACTAACAAATTTATTAGAGCATAAGCTTTCGTGAGCTACAGCTCACTTCATCGGATGCATTTGGTGGAAAAAACATTTGTTTTTTTCCACCAAATGCATCCGATGAAGTGAGCTGTAGCTCACGAAAGCTTATGCTCTAATAAATTTGTTAGTCTCTAAGGTGCCACAAGTACTCCTTTTCTTTTTACCAATTCAGCTGGTTTCCACCTTGGAAGGAGTTACCTGAAAAGACTCACCCCTCCCCCCAGCAGCATGACCAGTGTCCTTGTTCCTAATTGTGACCTTAGTCAGAGATGCCCCAAGCTCAGTGGGACCTGTAGTGATCTATGCTGATGCCTAGAGCAGGTCTGTTAGCCAAATACCCACTTGTCAGGGATGGGGAGTCCACCACAGCCCTTGGGAAATTGCTCCATGGTTAATTCCCCTGCCTGGGGAAAGGCGACACCTTATTTCCAGGTACCTTGCACCGAGGTGTATTAAAGCCCATTGTGTTTCCATGAGCAATCCCGACTCCACTGTGTAATTGACCTACCCCATCGTCGCTCACCCTGGCTGGCTTTGTGGCACCTGCAATAATTGTTTATGTTCTTGACTAGATCATTAGTAAGATTTGAAATAGCATTAGACCAAGAACAGTCCCATCTATGGGATCTCATCCAGAAAGCTCCTTGGGAAATGGCAGCCCATACAGTTACCTTTGGAGGTCAGCCAGGTTTTAAGCCATGTAATATGCACTGTGTTGAATTTGCACCGTGCTGTGTTAGTGTGGTGCATTTCCAGCACGTGCACACATTGGCCGAGAGCTGCTTCCCCCTCTGCCACCTCCCATCCCCCGGCCACCTCTGCAGCATGGTATCCACGCATAGCCTCTCCTTTCAGGGAGGCAGGGAAGAATATTGTTTCCTTTCCATAGAAAATAATTTATTGAAGTCACAACTATACATGGATGTGGCACAGACGCAGCCAGTCACAGCGATACCTTACGGACAGTGAGAGAATACATATGCCATCCACCCCTTCTGTGCAGCCCTGCCCTGCCGCAGGGAGGAGGGGCTGAAGGGGTGGGGGAAGAGAGGGCGGCATGCAGAGATAAGGGGCCTGGAGAACCCACAGACTGATCATTGCACACAGGAACCCAGGGGCTCGGTACAAGCAGAGCCCCGCACCAGCTAGAGCCCCATCCCTCCTGGAGGCAGCCCTGCACTCCCCCAGACAGACAGACCGACAGACAATTCCATATGTACAGACTTTACACAGAATAAATAAGGGATATTTACAGATAGGTTTGTGAGCAGCAGCTGGAGCACAAATGGTTAAAACTCCCCCTGCAGCACCGCCCCCAGGGTCTGCACTGGAGCCTCTCCCTTTGCTGCAGTGTCTGGAATGGGAGCTTGGGTCAGTCCTGCTTGGCCATGCAAGGCAGGCCCCGCTGCTGGGCATGGCACACACCTGCTCGTTTGCAGCCAGGGCATTTGGCGTTTTCCTCCCACAGAGTTTCTGAGTGGAGCCCGGAGCATGTGGGCGGGGGGGTTCAGGGCCGGCTGCCCTGCTCTATCTGCTGGTGCTGACTGCGCACGGCGAACCTGTTGACATGAACAGGGATGGGCACCACGATCTTGGGGTTGCGGACAGGCTCACCGGAGCGGTTGTTGACGTTGCCGGCTTTGATGCGTTTCCACTTGGCGCGGCGGTTCTGGAACCAGATCTTGACCTGCACCTCACTGAGCTTGAGGGCATGGGCAATCTGCGAGCGCTCTGTCAGGCTCAGGTACTTCTTGCAGTGAAATTCCTTCTCCAGCTCCAGCAGCTGCTCACTGGTGAAGGCTGTGCGCCTCCGGCGGCTCTTCCCTGGGTTGGAGCCAGGAGGTGCTTGCTCCCCTCCAGAGCTGCTCTTGGCCCTGGGCTTGGGCCCTAGGCAGCTGGTGCTGCTTCCATCCAGGAAGCTCTCGTCCTCACTGTCAGGCGCAGAGCTCTCCTCTTCCCTCTCACTGCACGGGGTCTCTGCTGATTTCACCTCCAGCTTCTCTTCGTCTGAGCTGTACGCCTTGCCATCTGCAGCCAAGACAAACAGTGTTAGCCAGGGCACCTGCGCGGGGAAAAGGAGACAGTCTGCTCTGGAGACGCCTGCTGGGAAACCCCAAGGGAGAAGTGTTGGGTCAACACCCCCCAACTCAGAGCCTTGTCCGCACTTGTGACCCTGTGGGGAGCAACACGGGTCCCAAGGGCAAGGGAGCGCCCAGCACTTTAGCCACCTGCTCTGAACCAGCCCCGTGGAACAACAGCGATGCTGTGTCTGCACTAGGGCTCACCCCGTCACTCCCTCCTACACCTACCCCACAGCACCAGTGCAAAGCACCAGAACCGGCATAGCTGGAGGAGCCTGCCCCATGCAGCCCATGCCAGGGAGGGGAGGTAAAGGTGAGGGACAATTTCTGGTTTTGGTGCCTTCCCTCCCATGTGCCTGGAAGTCACCAGGCTCCAGCCCAGACTCAGCAGATCCAAGGCTCACGGGATGAGCCTGTTTGGAGTTGGAGGCTCTGCAGCATGCGTGTGCTTGTGGGGGCAGGGCACATGCTTTGGGAGAGTCATTTTCCCCTACAGTTACTGCAATGTCCATCTCCGCCTGGCCGCTGCTAACAGTTCCAGCAGGGTGCAGCTCTCAGCCTCCTCCAGGGAATAAGTGTGTCATTTCCCATCCCCTGCAGCTGGGCCGAAGTTCTGAGCTGCCCTTGTTGACACGAGGGCTCGCCATTCCAGCTAGCGTTAGCCACGCTCACAGAGCACCTCCTGGATGCTGTGTCACGGACACTTCAACTGTGCCCCAGAGCCAGCCTCCAGCAGGTTCTTCATTGGACGTGTTCGTTCCGAGCAGAGTCTGGCCAGCTCAGTAGTCCCCAGATTATGGGGAGCACTTTCCTGGGAATGTCGGGGGGGCACGTGGCAGGGCCTGGGCCAGCCCCAAAGGCGAGTGGGAAGGGAGCACCAGCCAGCCCTGCTCTGTCCCCAGCTACACTCTGGCCCCACCCCTGGCCCCAGCTCCCACCCCTGGCCCCAGCCCCCACTCCAGCTCTTGACTGTGGCTCTGGCCCTCCAACTGCCTGGGGGGGGGGAGGAGGGAGAAGAGGAGGCACAAACAGATTCCATTATGGATAAGGGGGGGGGACAGAAAAAAAATTTGGGGACCACTGGTCTAGCTTGACTTTACCATGTTACAGGGAAGTAAGCGGTGCTTGTCATTTACTTCAGTTGCAGATTGAATCCTAGAAACGTAGGGCTGGAGGTCCTCACCTTCAGCCCCTGTACCGACGCAGACCCAAGTAAACCATCCCTGACAGGGGTTTGTCCAACCTGGGTTTAAAACCCCCCAGTGACAGGGATTCCACATCCTCCCAGGGATGCCTGTTCCAGAGCTGAACTCCCCTGAGAGTTAGGTCAGATACTAGGAAATCTGGCTAGGTTTCCCTGGCTGCACATTAAGCCCATTGCTTCTTGTCCTGCCCTCCGGGACCATGGAGAACAATTGATCCCCATGCGCTTTAGGACAGCCTGTAATAACCCATTTAAAGGCTGTTATCAGCCCCCCTCAGTCTTCTTCTCTCAAGACTAAATGCCAAGTTTTTTTAACCTTTCCTCACAGGTCAGGTTTTCTGAACATTTGATGATTTTTGCTGCTCTCATCTGAACTCTCTCCAATGTATCCACTTTCCTAGAGGGCAGCCCCCAGAACCAGACCCAGGACTCCAGCTGAGGCCCCATGAGCGCCAAGCAGAGTGGGACAAATACCTCCTATGTCTTACACACGATGCTCCCGCTAGGACACTGCGGACCCCGACCAGCCTTTTCACAGCTGCCTTTGATCACTTACTCTCAAATCTGTGCTCCACTGTAAGCCCTTGGTTCTCTTCTGCATGTTCCGTTACCTAACTCTGGCAAAACAAAGCCTCTCAGGGCAGAGAGGTGGCTCTCTTTTAATGTGTGATCAGTGCAAACAAATCAGAAAATCTGTTAAATTCCCATTTGCTAAAGTTTGGGAATTCCTTCCCGGAGCAATAACAACACTGCAGAGTCCGAGTAGCCACTATTGCAGTTGCAGAGACCCTCTGCCCTTTGCATGGTCACTACCCACGCAGCGCCACCCACAGCTCCTCTGCTGTAGCCCAGGGGGTCTCAAACTTCATTGCACTGCAACCCCCTTCCGACAACAAAAATTACTGCATGACCCCAGGAGGAGGAACTGAAGCATGAGCCCACCTGAGCCCTGCTGCTCCAGGCATGGGGCTTGTAACCTGAGCCCCACCACCCCAGGCTGAAGCTGAAGCCCGAGTCCAGGCAGTGGGGCTTCAGCTTTGGCCCCAGGCCCCAGCCAGTCTAACGCCAGCCCTCATGACCCCATTAAAATGGGGTCGCGACCCACAGTTTGAGAACTGCTGCTCTAGCTAGTGTTTGCAGGTTGTGCTGTGGTTATAGCTATATAAAGTCACCCAGTCAAGGAACAGAACCAAAAGCACATGGCAAGTCTCTCCCCAGCACAGCATGAACAGTCAATGGTGGAAATCTGACATTTACTTTTGCCAAAAACTGGAACTGTCAAACTAGATGTTGGGTTTTCGCAGGATTTCTGCTGATTCCGCACATGGGCAGCGGCAGGATGGGAAGCAACAGCACCAAGAAGCTGGCCCAGGCTTCCAGGAGAATCATCCCAGCAGCATAGCCCATTCTCTTCAGTTCAGAACCACGCATGTCCATTCTAAACCCAAACTCTACTCCCAGTGCCTTCCTGGAAAACAATCCCCTTCTGTTCTGCCAGGGGAGTGGTGCCAGATTCACAAGGTTTTAAGTAATGGAGCTAAAGAAAAGCAAAAAGAGTTCATTGCAGACAGGGTTTTGCTTTCTCCCCATTGCTAGCTCAAAGGGATCTATGCCCAGGCACAGGGCGAGCGCCGGGGAATTCACAAATTCTTCGGGAGGCTTTGCCAACCAACAGCCTCTCCTGGCACAGCTGGCAGCATCCATAAGCAGAGCAGGCCTGGGTTTAGCCCCAGGTCAAGTAGCTAAGGAGCTCCACAGATGCAGGCCAGAGCGGAGCCTCTGCAGGAGCCAGCAGCGCAGTCTCTGCAGGAGCCAGCAGCGCTGGTCCAGCACCCAGAGCTGCTCCAGCATAAAGCCACCTGCTCCAGATTGCACAAGGCCAACTGGCCAAGACAAACCCAACAGAGACTGGAGCTTCCAGGAGCAATCAGTCTGTTCTCACTGCAGAATTAGCCCAGGCTGGGATGGGTGTTGCCCCAACCACTTCCTTTCCACACAGAAAACCCTCTCACTGGAGGGTGGTGGCAGATTTGCACTTGGGTTAGCCTATGGCCCCAGCAGGCCAGCTAACACCCCATGCGGCTTTCACTCAGGCTGATAAGGGAGGGAGAAGACAGGCTATATCACCTGAGTGCTGATAGTCCTCCGATGCTGCAAGAAAGTGGGGTTTTCCTCCTTATTGTGTTGTATGTGAGCCTTACTGTTTCGCATGAATACTGTGTGTGCCTCAGTTTCCCTGTGTATTGCACCAATGGCTAGGTAGTGGGGATAAAAGGTGTGTGACTTTTGCGGAGACCCTCAGGGGCCAGTGAGACTGCTCCAGCTGCCTGCACGTAAGCAATGGACGGGGCCCTTCATAACCTGAGAGCCAGGAGTGGGATGTGACTAGGTGACACTTTGCCTGGGAAGCAAGACAAAGACCAGAGAAGGAGCAATGGGGATGTCGGAGGGCAGGCAGCTGGGTCCAGTTCAGTCTGCTGTGGGGGACTCTAGGAAGGAGAGTCCTGGGCGTCTGGGTCCCCTTATGGTCCCCCCCATGATGGCCTTGGCTGAAAGTCACTGATTTCTGTGCTAACAAGTTCTGTTCTATGCTGTGTACATGTTGATTAATAAACCTTCTGTTTTACATGCTGGCTGAGAGTCACAGCTGACTGGAGTTGCGGTGCAGGGCCCTCTGGCTTTCCCAGGAGCCCCACCTGGGCAGACTCACCATGGTGAAAACAGGGATGCTGAATGATCCAAGGTCAGACCCAGGAAGGGGAAGCCATGTAAGCTTCTTGCCCTTGCAACAGAGTCCTGACTGGCTTCACACAGAGCAGTTCCAGAGATTCAGCCTGGTGACTGTGACAAATGCCTTCCCACAATTCCCCTGTGCTCCCAGAAGGACAAAGAAGTTCTCCCACAACTCACTAGGAAAGGAAAAGAGCCCTGGGATGTGTCCGGAGATGTCTGAGTGACACAGACTAGTCAGTGTAGCCCCAGCAAGGACAGGAACGCAGGGAGGGTTCTGCAGGGTGGGTGTTAATGTTACACTCCCAGTCCAAGGATGGTTTCAGAACACAGGTTCTATTGGACTTAAATATGTATAACAAAAAAAGCCAACAGAGACACACAGCCTGCTTAAGCCCCACACCAGCTCAGTCTCACTGGGACACAACCAGTCTTCTTTCTTCCCCTCTGTGTTCCCTCTTCAACAGTGCTCCAACCCATAAAGAGACAGGGCACAAGTCAGTGAACCCTGACATTCCCTTTGAGTGCCACACCCAGCCCTTGTCTACACCACAGTCACTGCAGCTCTGCCTCTGTAGTGTGATAGCATCCACACTTGCTACAGCAATAGCAGGGGTTTTCCTTATTGCTGTACCTGCTCTACCCCCGGCGGAGGCAGTAGCTAGACTGACAGAATTCTGCCATCCACCTAGCGGTGTCTACACCAGGGCTTAGGATGGCTGAACTGTCTTGAGGGTGCAAATTTTTCACATCCTGAGTGATGTAGCTAGGCTGACCTAAGTTTTAGTTGTAGACCAGGCCTCCCACCTGGGCGAGGCCAGTCCAGGTGCTCAGACCTGGGTGCCAGTCCCCCAAGTTAACTCAGCATGGAAGATAGACCCCATAAAGCCCCCAGTCAGTAAGCAGATGTTTGGGGCCCAGCGCTGGGACCTCAGACAGCCCCTGTTCAGGCACAAGTCTCCATTCTCTTTCTGCAGCCCTTGCTGATACCTGAGCTCCTCACCACCAACCCCAGGGCAGCTAGGCTGGGGCAGCCGCCAGTTAGTGCTAGTAGCCCATCCCTGGAGGTGCTGAAAGCATCCTAGGTCCTAGCAGCTGGGCTGAACACATCCCTTCTGAGAGGGTGTCTCCTGGCCGCTGCTGCAGAGAGCTGAGATATGGGCCAGGCCCATCTTTCCCTGAAACAGGGCTGTCCTGCAGTTGTCAGAGCTCTAAGTAGAGCAGACCACATCAGAGTTTCCATGCCCCAGAAATATGGCCAAGCCCAGCTGCAGGAAACGCTCTGGGGGCCAAGAAGCAGCTGAGTTGGTGGAGCCAGGACAGTGATTCGGCAACACCCCATCACAGAGGTAGGAGCCACTTTACCTTCAGATCTACACACATGGCACTGCCATGCCTAACCTCAGTAACGGGGAGACCAACAGTACTAGCCTGTCCCTGTCTGCCGGGGGTCCATCACAGCTCGCCCTGTACTTTCAGAACAACACCCAGCTCATCTCTAGGCACTGTAGGGACACCCCCCACATACACACGACTAGTCACCATGTGACTAACTGGTTGCTCAGGGAGGACTCCCACCCCAACAGCTCCCTTACCTGCCCGAGAACCCTGGCGAGAGTCAATAAAAGGGCGTCAAGGTCCCCTCGAGGCCCGTCAGTGGCACCTTTCACTCCTGGGGCAAGTCTGTGCTTTGCTGCCCTCTGACCATCCTTCGCTTCTGCGACCCAGACATCCGCACCCCTCAGCGTCTCACAAGCCAGGTGTAGTAAAAGAGCTTCCAACCATTTCTGAGCCAGGTACTATATACTACCAGTGCCAAGAGCCATGCCTGCCTCTCCCTGAGCTACAGATTCTCCCCCTGGCAGCCAGCAGCACCCATGGGCTTGTCAGTGAAGGAGACGCAGGTTACTCTGACACCAAGGCTGGGCAGCCCCTACCTTACCCTCTACAATCCACAGCCTTCAAGAAGCCACAAGCTGTGAACAGGCAGACCTTGTCTTATTCTCCTCCCTGCTGGGGGGTGGGACTGAGGACTCCTCCCTCAGCCACATCTCCTCTGTCCCATCCATTCTGGACATCAGGGCCACAGATTCCAAAGTCTCAGTCTAACACTAGCCAGACAACCTGCCACACAGGGGCCCAGCAACGTATGTGCAACCACCACAGTCACTATGAAAAGCTGAACCACCGCACATGTGCTTTGGGGACCCAGCCTGGCTGGGAGGTGCAGGGGTGGGGAGAGAGAAAGAATGGGACACAGCTGTTTGTGGAACCATAGCCCAGTTGTCCCTCTCCAGTCCTGAGGGCTACCAGGACACAAGGGGTTCTCTCAGGTTTCTTTCCACCCTCAGCTCTGCCCCTTGGGAACTTCACCTTCATTGAATCTGCTTATGACAAATATTTAACATTTCCCCAGCCAGAGGAAACCTACAGACTGGACCAGCCAAAGAATCCTCATGGTCAAACTGCAGTCACTGTTAGCACCACCATTCACCCGCGACATGCAGCGCAACAGAGCGCCTCCAGGGGCTGCTACCAAGTGCTGGCGAGGGGCCTGGCTCAGTGGGACATGCGGGTACCAGTGACACAGGAGGGAGAGAGGAGGGCAGGAAAGAGCTCCACTGCTGGGAGAAGGGCTCCAGCCAAAGGCTCCCACAGCAGCTGGTTCTGATAACGGGGGCTCCAGCTACCAGTACAGAGGCACAACGGAACAATGCTGGCGCTGTCATAGAGCCCAGGCTAGAAGGGAGAATAGCAACCGGATCAACGCCCATGTAACGCTTCTGGCCACTGTTCTGTGGAGTGGCTGGTCCTAGGCACCCACTGTCCCAACAGTCTGACGGAACACAGGCGCTGAGTCTAGAAGTGGTGGTAGCAGTGACCACAATCAAATGAGGTTCCACGCCTGGAGGAGGTGAGGCCCCATGAAGTGACACTGACAGGGGACTGCAATAGAACAAAGCAGCTGTTCAGAAAGGCCCTCGGGTCAGCTGCAGAGGCAGTAAAATCCCTGCAGGGGCATGGATGCTCTGGAGTAACCCAGGACAATAAGACGCTCTGAAGGCAGAGGAGCTGTGGAACAAAAGGGAGCAGGAAGTGAAAAGGAAGCCAATAGGGCTAAATAGCAGGGGGGCCAGGCTATTTGAGCCACACCGAAATCCTTGAAACCTGCCCCAGTGAACCAAACAGGCACAGCTGGTAGAGGGGAGCTAGAAGGGCCAAAGTGGGGCTTCACAGCAAAGAGCAAAGGATGGGCCAGTGATTAAGGTCCTTGCCTAGAATATAGGAGGCCAGTGTTCAATTCCCTGCTCGTCGAAAGGCTTATTTTGGGACCTTGAGCAAGTCACTGTGCCTCACTCCCCCATCTGTGCCACAGGGAGACCTGCCCTGCCACACCCAGGAGGTGCTAAGGTGATGGGGCCAGAGAAGTAACACAGATGCACATGTAACAGGTGCAAAAACAAACTAGAGATTCTTTATGTCCATCAGAAGCAAGAAGCCTGTTAAGAATTGGTGGGGGTCCACTGGATCACCGGGGATGAAAGGGAGCAATTAAGGAAGCCAAAAACATTGCTGAGAAGCAAAGTAATTTCTTTGCATCGGTCTCCATGCAGAGATTCCCATCCTGGCCCTGCTCTTTTCTCACTATAAAGTTGAGGTGCTCAAGGAGATCAAGGTAGCAGAAGTGCTGAAGCAAACTGATCATTTACAAAAGCCACAAGTCCCCTGGCCCAGATGCTCCATCACAGAGTTCTGAAGGCATTTGTATAGGAAGTGTGGAGCTGCTAGCAAAATATACAACCTCTTATTAAAAGCCAGCTACTGTCACCAACTACTGGAGGAAAAAAGAAAAGGAGGACTTGTGGCACCTTAGAGACTAACAAATTTATTTGAGCATAAGCTTTCATGAACTACAGCTCACTTCATCGGATGCAACTACTGGAGGGTAGCAAATGCATTTTAAAAGAGGATCTTACAGATCAGTCAGCCTCACATCTGTACCTGGGAAACTGGATGAAGTTATAATTTAAAAATAGTCTATTACAACACCTAGTAGATCACACTAGGAGAGGGTCTAACCAGCACATTGTCTGCAAAGGAAAATCATGTTTAGAATCATAGGACTGGAAGTCCTCACCAGTCCAGTCCCCTGCCCTCATGGCAGGGCTACATATTATCTAGACCATCCATGACAGGTGTTTGTCCAAGCTGCTCTTAAAAATCTCCAATAATGGAGATTCCACAACCTCCATAAGCAATTTATTCCAGTGCTCAACCACCCTGACAGGTAGGAAGTTTTTCCTAACATCCAACCTAAACCTCCCTTGCTGCAATTTAAGCCCATTGCTTCTTGTTCTCTTTAACCTCTGCGGGTAGGACAATTTACCTTCCTCCTCCTTGTAACAACCTTTTAGGTACTTGAAAACTGTTATATCCCTTCTCATGCTTCTCCAGACCAAACAAATGCAATTTTTTGAATCTTCCCCTCATGGGGAAGATTTTCTAGACCTTTAATTTTGCTGATCTTAAAATTATCTGAACATGTCAATAAAGTAAATAGGTAAAGGGGACCGCCTGACAATTTATTTAGATTTTCAAAAGACTGTCAGAGACCAAGGTGTAAAAGGGAAGGTGCTGGAACTGGTTTAAAAAAAGCAACAAGTCACCAGAACAAAATATTTAAATACCCAAGAGACCTGAAGTAGGTGAGCTGCTAACAAAAGCAGCTAATCACAGTAGAGGATTGAAGAGGAGCCAATTTTATACCTATCTTTGAAAAAGGTACAAGTCATGATTCTGGGAATTACGGACCAGTGAGCCTTACTTCAGTTTCAACCAATGTATTTAAAATAGAATTATAAACAGAGGAACTTGAGATACCAGAGACAAAGTGTGGGGAGGCAGGGGAGGGAAGGGTCTTAATTTTTTCCATGAGTACTGTGTGTGCTTCAGTTTCCCCTATCTATACACAAATACCTCAAAGTGGGACAAGAGTGTGATGTTTGCAGAGACCCTTGTGGGCAGGTGTCACTGCCTCTAGCTGCTGCATACAGATGAGGACTGGATACTCTCTAACCTGGCAACTGATGGCCAAGGCCCACCTCCCCCCCCCCCAACCGGCTGCCACAAGTTGGAGCAAGGAGAGGTGGAGTTCAGGTGACCTGTTTGCCCAGAAAAGAGACAACCTGGGACCTAGTAGAAGCAGCTGGGTGTGTCAGAGGTTGGGCTGCTGGAAACGAGTCAGTCTCTTGGCTTGGGACTTTGTAGGGAGGTAAGAACTCTGGACCCCCCACCAAGATGGACTTTGCTAAATGTTCCTGATTTCTGTACTAACAGGAGCTGTTCTATGCGGTGTTCCAGTTGTCTATTAAACCTTCTGTTTTACATGCTGGCGGAGAGTCACTTGTAACTGCGGAGGTGGGGTGCAGGGCCCTTTGGGGGGGATGCAAGGCTTCCCCCGGTTTCCTATCCAGGTGGGCTCATGGTGTGAGCAGGGGGCTGAATGCTCCGAGGTCAGATCCAGGAGGAGGGGGCTTGCCCTGGTGAGAGCAGGCCCCGAGGGGAGTCACACTGTCAGAGGCCCCCTCTGACTTAATTCCCAGGGTTCCAGAGCACCCAGCCCCTGCACCCCCAATACAAGGCTGCCCGACTTCTGCAGAGGAAATGTACTAGAAAACGTCTCTGGCATCAGAATCCTTTGTGCATGAAAAACTATAGCTAAAGGAGAACAGGTTGCCAGTTTGTTTGGATTTCTCAAGACTGCTGATGCTCTGGAGGGAGCTAAGTAAAGGCAGGATGAGAGTGAGAGTTCAGTCATAGACCAGAAACCAGAGAAGGGCAGAACCAAGAGGCGGGTTAAAAGATCAGCTGGACTGGGTCCGGGTCCAGGGCTTAAACCCTTCTGGTCTGCAGAGGAGGGCGAGCAGGAGGGGGAAGCTTGCACATGACACACAGTTATTCAGGTTGCAGGAGACCAGAGAAGACTGAGGAGCTAGGCCCAGCCTGGGAACGGGCAGGCATGGCATTTCGCAGTGATCAGGGTAGGAAATGCCCATTGAAGGAATCATGCTAACCACATGTACACCTGGTGGGGTCTAAGTCAGTGCTGGGGAAGGGCCTGGAACCTCATCAGAGACGTGCCAGGAGCCCTGAGCCCAGCGGTAACACAAGCGAATGTGACTTTAGGGGGTTAAGGGCGGGCTAGGGAAAGGCCAAGGCCCGGTGCCTAGAGCCGGTCACTGGGTTTCAGGGGAGGCGGCGGAATTCAGGACAGGCGATGCAGGCGCCCGGAGGCAGGGAACACGCGCCTGCGAAGAGCTAGAGAGACTGGGCCGGTTCAGAGGGACACAAACAAGAAGTTAAGCAGCCCCCCCCGCGCACCCCCGAGAAACCCCCAGGTTACTCCAGCCAGGCCTCCTGCAGGCTGGGGAGGAAGCCAGAGGCGGCGGCTGGGGCCCAGGGAAGCACCTGGCTAGGAGAAGTAGGAGAAGCCGCAGGCGAGCACCTGTTTCCTGACAAGGGGAAACCTGATGAGGCGGCCCCAGACTCCCCGGGGCTTCCGGGGGCTCCGCTGCTGAGATCTAGAAGCGCCCCGCGCCGCCCCCCGTAGGTCCCTCCCTGCGGCGGGCTGGGGGCTCCCCGGAGCGGTGATTGCAGCCACGACCACTGGGGAGCTGCTCCTTGGACGCTCTGCGGTGCGCTCTGCGGGGCCGGGGTTTGCCAGCCCCCAGGTTGTAGTTGCTTGGCTGCCCGAGCGGTGCAGGAGGCCTGTGGGTCCCCTTCTCTCTGATGGGGTCAGGGGGGAATTGGACCCTCCGGCCGCTGCGCTGGGAATAAAGCCGCCAGCTGCTCCTGTCCCGTCCCGGCGGGACGCCCGGCACCGCCAGACCCGGTCCTAGTTCGATCCCCGCTGCCGCTGGGGAGCAGCACCCACAGCTGGGCGCCAGCACCTCGGAGAGCGCCGTGCCTTGGTGCTGGGAGTGGGCCGAGGGGGGCCTGCACCCGACTCCGGGTACCCTCTGCAGGACGCACGGCGGGGCCCGGTTCCGGACCATTCAGCTGAGCTGCGGCCAGCGGTTGCGGGGAGAGGAGGGGGGGTGACTCCCAGACGTCCCACCTGCAACCACCGACACCCCTAGCGCTACCCGCTGGACACCCTCCCTCCCGTTCCGACACCCACCCCCGCAAACCCCGGATACCCCCGCGCGCGCCGACCCACCCCCAGCCAGAAATCCTCCCATGCCGCCACACCTTGCCCCCCCTCCAGAGACCCCGGCACAGCCACCTGCTCACCCCCGAACTCTATCTCCGCCGGGCACTCCCCCCCCCCACAAGCGCGCACACGAAAATCCAACCCATGCCACCACAGCTTGTCACACCCACCTACCCGACACCCCCCCAACCCACCTACCCGCCGCACCTTGTCACACCCACCTACCCGACACCCCCCCAACCCGCCACACCCACCTACCCGCCGCACCTTGTCACACCCACCTATCCGACACTCCCTCCGTCGGCACAGCCACCTGCGCACCCGCAATTCTATCCCCGCCGGGCACCCCCTGCCCTCCCAAGTCCCGCCCCGCGCACCCCCGCGCGCGCAGACCCACCCCGGGCCGGAAATCCAACCCATTCCGCCACCCCTTGGCGCACAAGCCCACCCGACCCCTGCCTCCGGACACCCCCGGGCACAGCCACCCCTGCACCCCCTGAACTCTATCTCCGCTGGACACCCCCAACCCGCCTGCGCACACACCCCCTCGGAGCACCCGCCCGACACCCCCCGCCAGATACCCTTGGGCACAGCCACTCACCTGACACCCCATCCCCGCCAGACACTCCCTCCGTGGCGCGCGCAGACACCCATCACCGAACACCCCCGGACACACACGCGGGAACTTGGGTCCCGTCCCGCCGGGGGCTGCTGGGGGAGGTGTCTCCTGCGCCTTTAGGCTGCCCGGAGCGGAGGGGCCGCTACAGCCGGGTCTGTCCCGCACCTTCTCCCTCGGGCCTGGGCTTCCCACACGCCCGGCCACTTCTATCCCCAGGGCAGCCCGGGGTGGGAGCCTGCTCCGGAGGGAGACCCCTCCCCCGCCCGGGGCAGAGGGGGGCTGGGGGCGGAAGGACCGAGACACCCGCAGCCTGCGCCGCCTCTAGAGCAATCCCCGCGGGGGGCGGCCCGCAACCTTCAGCCCCCCCCCGCCAGCCCACAGCTGTGGTTATCTGAGGGCTCCCGCCCCAGGCGCAGCAGAGGGGGCTCCACCGGAACCTCTTTCCCGTCCCATGCCCTATCGGCCACTCCCCCCACGTCTACCTGCCCCTGCAGCCACCTTACCCCCTGCCCCAACTCTATGCCCCCCAAGGGCGGCTCCACCAGCCCCCGGGGCCCTGCCCCCCGGATTATTCCACGCCTACAGACCCCTTCCCCACACACCCCGATCTGCCCGGCCTCCTACACCCCAACCTCGGCTACTCCAGCCCCCCGGTCACTCTCCCCCTGCAACTCCTCTCACTCCAGCACCGGCTTCCCCTGCCGCCCATGAACCTCGGCTCCACCTGCCCCTCCCGCTACAGCCTCCTTTACTCCAACCCTGTTTCCCCTCTCCCCCCGGCAGTCCTCCTTAGCTCCCTAATTCCGGCTCCACCTGCCCCTCCTTATTAATCCACCCCACAGCCCCCTTCTCCCAGGAGACTCCACACTCGCCCATCGCTCCCCTCTGCGCCTCCGGACCCTCGATCCCTACTGCAGCCCCCTACCCTCCTCCAACACCAGCACAACCCGTCCCCGGGATCCCTTCCCCTCCTTCAGCCCTCGTCCCAGCGCCTCCCAGGACTCCCCCCCCCCCCCGAACTCCGACTCTGTTTGTTCCCGGGGTGTCTCTTCCGCAGAGCCCCTCCCTCGTGCCTCCTTTCCCAGGTCTTTCCCCTGTAGCCCCCTTATTCCCTCCACCCCCAGCTCTCCCGTTCCGTCTGCGCCCGATCGCTCCCCACCGCAGCAGCCCCCTGCCCCAGTAGCCGGAGCCGACGAAGGGTACGGATCCCCTTCGCGCCCAGGCTGCTCGGGTGGGATCGCTACCCCCAGAAGGCAGGGACCGAGCCGCGCTTTGCCCAGGGAACAGGGCTAGCGGCTCCGCTCTGCTCCAGGAGGTCGCTCCGGTCCCGGCTGCAGCACCCGTGAGAGGGGTCAGCGTCCACACCGCAGAAAGTTCCGCTGGCCTAGACTGGGCTTGCGGCTGCAGCCCGGCTCTTACCTGCCAGGCTGGGAAAGGGGTCCGGGAAGTGTAGCGGCTGCTCAGGAGGCCCCTTGTCCCTGGCCGGGGGCAGCTCCTCCGCCTCCAGGCTCTCGGCGCTCCGCCTGCAGCCCGGCTCCGGATTGGTGCGCGCAGCCGGCAACTCCTGCGCCGGGTAGAAGCCGTCGGGGGGCTCGCTGAAGTTGGGCAGCGCCGTAGTGAGCGCCACCATGGAGGGCACCCCCTGCCCCAGGCTGGCGCAGAAGGTGTTGGTGAGGCGGCCGGTGAAGGAGGCCAGCGGGGCGAGCGGGGGGAGGCCAGACTGCAGGGGCGCGTGCGACAGCGCCTGGGGCAGCACCAGCGGCCGGTAGGGCATGAACATGGGGTAGCCGGTGTAGAGCAGATGGCCGGAGCGCGGTGGCGGGGTCCCGATCAGCGAGTCGATGGAGAAGGCGGCCCCTTGGCCGCTTGGTCTCTGCATGTCGAGCGGGCGCGGAGCGCCTCCCGGGCTGGCTGCGCCCCCACCTCCCCACGGGATCCAGCCACCGCCAACTTGCTGGGCCGCCCGGCTGCTCCCGGGCCCGCGGTGCCCCGGCTCTGCGCTGCGCAGGGATCCCCCTCTGCGCTGCGCGGGGCGCGATGCCTGGGTTCTCGGGTCTCTTTCTCAGGATCCCCCCAGTCCTGCGAGCTTCGGGCTCGCCACCCCTAGGCTCCTGCGCCGCAGCCCGTGCCCCGGAGCCCCGGCAGCGCTGCCTGCCTACTGCCTTCGAGGGCTGGAGTGGCGGCGCGCTCCAAGGCTCCCCGCAGCCCGGCTCAGCGCGGGGGTGGGGGGGCGGGGTGTCGCCCTCCGGACTCATCCATCTTCCTCACGCCACGCCTGAGTTCCCCCTTAGCCCGCTCGGGGGGCAGGGCCCGGCCTCCGGCGCGCCCGGCCTGGGAAGGCGCCGCCCCCCTCCCGCCTAATCAGCTGTGATTAACGCTGATTGATGATCGGTAATTACTGAGGCCGGAGCACAAGGGAGCCGCACAAGGGCGCTTTTGTAGGCTGGGGCGGGCGGGACGGGGGCGGCGCGGCCAGACAGATGCTTTCGCCCGGCCACTTGTCAAGCCTTTCTGCGGCGCTTTGGCTGGGACTGAATGGGCGGAGGGGGGACAACGGGGAGGGGGTAATGGATGGGAGCGGGGATAATGGGGGGACCGGGGAGACCGAGGGGGTAGTGGGCATCGGCGGTAATGGGGGGAATGGTTGCGGGGTAACGGGCGAGGGGGCGAGATAATGAGGAGAACGGGGGACCGAGGGGGGCAAAGGGCCAGGAGGATAATGAGGGGAGCGGTCCGGGGAGGCGGGATAATGGGGGCAGGGCGAAGTAACGGGCCAGGGCGCAGCTCCTCAAATCCCGCACGCAGGAACTGGCCGCCCCCCAACTGCTGCCAGCGGGACTCGGCGAAGTCCCGGGCCCGAACCGGAGCTAGAGCCCCCCCCAATTGGTGCTGATTGGCGCTGATTGCCCCCTTGAGCCTGCCCCTGATTGCGGGAGGCGACGGACCCCGCCCAGCCTGATTAATAGGGAGGGTCGAGCATGCTAATTACTCCGCAACTGCCAATCCTAGTCCTAGTCCCTCCGGGGGGGGGCCCAGAAACCCCGCCCCTGGGTGCCTGGCCTGGTCTAGTTATCCCGTCACACCCAGGACCGTTCTAGGCTCCCTGGTCCCGCTCTGTTCTCCCCACCCAGGCCCCAGGAGGGGGCTAGCTCTGTGGACACCAGGCAGGAGCTCAGCTTGCCCCAGTGAGGGGTCCCTCCACCCGGGGAATGAGTGCTGCGGCCTTTCCCAGCGGTACCTGCTGCCAGAGGGGGCTGCAGCTTTCACAGAACAAGGGGGGGGGGAGAAGGGGCTGGCTGAGCCCTACAGGCACTGCACTAGCAAGGGGCCCCCAGCCCCGTTTCCCTCTGGATCAGTGAAGGCAGGGCTGGGTCCTGCTGGTTGGGCTAGAGGCTGCCCTTCCCATTCCCCAGGCTTGGGGGGGGGAGGGGTTGGGAGGTATCTCACAGCCCAGCACCAACCTGGGGCATAATCCCGCTGCTGATGGACATGGAGCCTGGCAGATCCAGCCCCCAGCAAAATGCTGGCAGAGGCCCAGGGCACACCAGGCTGGCAGGGGCCTGCCCTGCCCCCCAGCTGCCCTGGCTCCCCCACCCTGTGGAATCCACCCTGAGCTCCATCTTGTCTCTGTTGCCGGACCCCCTCCAGAGCCCACTGGGCAGTGCCTAACCCAGGAGCTCCTCTCACCTGCTGGCCCTGTGCCTGCAGCTGGTGCACTGCAGGGGCGTGGCCAAGTGCTTAACTTGTGCCAAGTCCCGGCAGCTCAGAGACCTGGCAGGGCTGGGCTTGCCTCGTCAGTTATGAAAGTAAAAAAATTGCTTGAACCCAGGCACCTCTTTCATTAGTAATTAAGCCCTGCAGCAGCCACAGTCCTTGGCATAAAGCTTGTTCCTAGCCCAGGAACTGCAGCTCCCAGCAGCATGGCCCACCCCTGGCTCCCCCCAGCACCCACTAGGAGCCTCTCTAGATGCCCCCCAGGGGAGCAGGTTCTTGCTTGTCTCTCTCGGTCTCCTGCTTGGGCCTCCCAATGCACAGAACAAGAACAACAATCCCCCCACCTGCTCCTCCAGCTCCAGTTCTGGCCTCTACACACTGACCTGGGGCCCTGCAGGCCTCAGCCCCAAAGCAGTCAGTGACCTGTTCTGGGCCTTAGGACAGAAGCCCTCTGCCG
This sequence comes from Dermochelys coriacea, assembly GCF_009764565.3. NCBI lineage: Eukaryota > Metazoa > Chordata > Testudines > Dermochelyidae > Dermochelys > Dermochelys coriacea. Next base: position 272,263,573 of record NC_050069.1, read on the forward strand.
GCTGCTGCTCTTGCAGCTGCACTGGCTACTTGTGAAATCTAGTGCCAATTTCCCTTCTCTATCCCAGTGAGACTAGGGAGGGAGGGGTTTGGTCACTGGCACACCTGAGCTGCAGCCCCAGGGCAGGGTCCATGCTGCTGTCCTTAGTGGGCTAGCTGGCCCCTGTCTATCAGGGCCAGGAGGCTCAGGCCCAGCTGCAGTGTGCACACACACCCTTGTCTTTAGGCTAGCCTGCTCCTCTCCTGCAGCCCTGCTCTTGCTAAGGCACTGGCATTGCTGAGTAACCAGCTCAAAGCACAAGGAACTCACCCCTCCCACCCAGTTAGTTACAGTCAGTCAGCAGGAGGCAGGCCGCAAGTAGGCCAGTTCAAAGAGTTTAATTGTATTACAACTTTCAAAGGAGACAATTTTAGAGTTTAGGCTTCATAACTGCCCCCAGGGCATTCAGAGTCCTGGCAATTAGTTATTCCCATTTCACCGCTGCTTGAGCTAGCTGTGAGACCCCCTCCCCCGGGGACAAGTGTCACCTCCACAGTTCTGCAACTTCCCCATCTACATTTTACATATTGCTTGGGTTAATTCCCCTACTAGCATCTCACAATGACCATGAGCATCAGCTTATTCTCAGCTCTCAGCAGAAACCACCCAGGACCCCTTCAGTGAAATATTGAGAAGCTGGTCGGACACAGAGGTAACACACCTCCTAGGTCTGTCTTTGCCAGGCCTTTTCTCTCTGCACCCTCCTGGCTCCCAGGCTGTGCAGCCAGCATGAACCTAACAAGGGCTTCAGCTCACTGTGCCTGCTGCTCACCTGTCCAGCCAGAATTGGATGCTCATGTGCACGTGACCATTAGCTAGGATGGGCAGGGATGGTGTCCTCACCCTCTGTTTGCCAGAAGCTGGGAATGAGCAATGGGATGGATCACTTGATGAATACGGGTTCTGTTCATTCTCTCTGGGGCACCTGGCATTGGCCACTCTCAGAAGACAGGATACTGGGCTAGATGGACCTTTGGTCTGACCCAGTGTGGCCATTCGTATGTGCTTTGGTGAGGCCTAGAATAGGCTGCAGTGCTTATTGAATCATAGGGCTAGAAGAGACCTCGTGAGGTCATCTAGTCCAGTCCCCTGCACTCTGGTAGAACTAAGTATTATTTAGACCAGGGTGGCCTGAAGGGTTATTTCCTGCGGCCCAGCAAGCTCCCCAGGCTCCCTCCCCAAGTTATTTCCTGCAGCTGCCAAGCTCCCCTCCCCTGGAACCCCTCCCTCCCCCAGCATGCCATGTCCCCGCTCCTCTGCCTAACTCCAGGCCTTCCCACCACCAAACAGCTGTTTGGCAGCACTTAGCACTTTCCCAGAGGGAGGGGGAGGAGCGGGGAGTCACGCGCTCAGGGGAAGAGGTGGAGAAGAGGCGGGGCTGGGGCGGGGATTTGGGGAAGGTGTTGGAATAGGGGCAGGGAGGGGGCAGAGTTGGGGTGGGGACTTTGGGGAAGGGGTTGGGATGGGGGCAGGGAAAGGTGTCAGTGATGCGGCCCTGAGGCCAATGTACTAGTCCTCATGGGGCCCTCGTGGTGATTCAAGTTTGAGATCCCTGATTTAGACCATCCCTGACAGGTGTTTGTCTAACCTGCTTTTAAAAATCTCCAATGATGGTGAGTCCACAGTCTCCCTCAGTAATTTATTCCAGTGCCTAACCTCCCTGACAGGGAGCTTTTCCTAATGTCCAACCTAAACTGCCCTGGCTGCAATTTAAGCCCATTGTCCTATCCTCAGAGGTTAAGAACATTTTTTTTCCCTCCTCCTTTTATGTACTTGAAAACTGTTATGTCCCCTCTCAGTCTTCTCTGCTCCAGACTAAACAAACCCATCTTTTTCAATCTTCCCACACCGGTCATGTGTTCTAGACCTTTCATCAGTTTTGTTGCTCTTCTCAAGACTTTCTCCAGTTCGTCCACATCTTTCTTGAAACGTGGGGCCCAGAACTAGACACAATGCTCCAGTTGAAGCCTAATCAGCGCAGAGTAGTGCGGAAGAATTACTTCTAGTGTTTTGCTTACAATACTCCTGCTAGTAAAAAGGGGCAGCAGGTTGGTATAATTTTTGGTGGTGCCCAGAACAGGTCCAAGTCCTGGCTCCCGCCCCCCGGCTAAGGCTCTGGGAGGACGTTTGGGTGTGGGCTCTGGGCTGGGGCAGGCAGTTGGGGTGAAGGAGAGGGTACAGGGGGTGGGTTCTGGGAGGGAGTTGGGATGCAAGGTCTAGGCTGGGGCGTGGGAGGGGGTGCAGGGGGCAGGCTCTGGGAGGGAGTTTGGGGCTGGGGGCTGGGCTGGGGCAGGCTCTGGGAGGAAGTTTGCCTGCAGGGTCTGGGCAGGGGGGTGGGGTGCAGGACAGGATGCAGGGGGTGGGCTCTGGGAGGGAGTTAGGGTGCAGGCTGGGGCAGGGGGTTGGGTTATGGGAAGGGGTGCAGGGGGCAGGCTCTGGGAGGGAGTTTGGGTGCAGGGTCTGGGTGGGGCAGGGGGTTGGAGTGCGGGAGAGGGTGAGGGGTGCAGCACTTACCTTGGGCGGCTCCCCAAAGTGACCTGCACTCCCCTCTGGCAGCAGCTCCTAGGCAGGGGCAGCATGTAGAGACGCGCCCCCCACCAGGGGCCACAGGGATGTGCCATCCGCTTCCGGAAGTGGAGCCCTTTTAAATTGCCTGAGGGTGACATGTGGGGCTGGGTGGGGGGATGCTCCGGGGGAAGTGCACAGGGGGGTGGCAGGCAGGTAAGGCCCGGGGAGAGAGACAGCTCCGAACTTTGGTGGAGCCAGGCCGCCGTGCTGGAGCATGGGCACCACAGGCCCATACAACTCGCTGCCCCTGCACTACATCCCAGAATGATCACTTTTTTTTGCAACAGTGTTACACTGTTGACTCATATTTAGCTTGTGATCCACTATGACCCCCAGATCCCTTTCCGCAGGACTCCTTCCTAGCGGTCATTTCCCATGGTGTGTGTGTGCAACTGATTGTTCCTTCCTAAATGGAGGACTTTGCATTTGTCCTCATTGAATTTCATGTCCCTGTTTACTTCAGACCATTTCTCCAGCTTGTCCAGATCATACAAAGCACTTGCAATCCCTCCCAGCTTGGTATCATCCGCAAATTTTATAAGTGTACTTTCTATGCCATTATCTAAATCATTGATGAAGATATTGAACAGAACCAGACCTAGAACTGATCCCTGCGGGACCCAACTTGATATGCCCTTCCAGCCTGACTGAACCAGTGATAACTACACTCTGGGAACAGTTTTCCAACCAGTTATGCACCCACCTTATAGTAGCTCCATCTAGATTGTTTTTCCCCCTAGTTTGTTTATGAGAAGATCATGCGAGACAGTATCAAAAGTCTTACTAAAAAGTTAAGATATACCATGTCTACCCCTATCTGCAAGGCTTGTTACCCTGTCAAAGAAAGCTCCGGGCTGGTTTGACATGGTTTGTTCTTCACAGATCCGTGCTGACTGTTCCTCATCAAGCTTAGAACGGTGACTGCTGGGTCGACACTTGAGGTGAAACAGGAGTACTTCTCTAGGACGCAAGCCTGGGCAAATGATACAGAGACCCTGAGTTGCCCATGCACCAGGACCCCCCCGTCTCGGTGTCAGCCGTAAAGTCCAGAGGAGAAGAAGAACCAATACATCTGGTACCTGATCTGCTGCAGGAGTTGCTGGAAAGATATTGACAGGTTTCAGAGTAGCAGCCGTGTTAGTCTGTATTCGCAAAAAGAAAAGCAGTACTTGTGGCACCTTAGAGACTAACAAATTTATTAGAGCATAAGCTTTCGTGAGAAGTGAGCTGTAGCTCATGAAAGCTTATGCTCTAATAAATTTGTTAGTCTCTAAGGTGCCACAAGTACTCCTTTTCTTTTTGGAAAGATAAAATATTAGTACCTGACAACTTTTCCTTCTTAGTATTATGGGAAAAGCCTTTGCCTGAGTTGTCCTGAACAGACTTCAGATCCTTGCAGACAGAATCTATCCTGACTCACTGTGCGGCTTCAGAGCTGAAAGGGCTACTATCAACATGATCTGCTCGCTGAGACAACTACAAGAGAAATGCAGAAAACAAAAGAAGCCCCTCTACATAACCTTCACCAATCTCACAAAGGCCTTTGACCTTGTCAGTAGAAGTGGACTATTCGCACTTCTAGAAAGGATTGGATGTCCCTCCCCATCCCCCCCGCCCAAGCTCTTCAGCATGATACAATCCTTCCCTGAAAACATGCACAGCACAGTTCAGTACGAAGGCTCAGTGGCTTTCCAGATTAGTAGCGGAGTCAAGCAAGGCCGTGTATTTTCCCCAACTCTGTTTGGGATCTTCTCCTCCCTGCTGCTGAAACAAGCTTTGGTTCCTCAGCAGAGGGAATCTACCTGCACACAAGGTCTGATGGAAAGTTGTTCAATCTTGCAAGACTCAAACCTAAAACCAAGACTCTTTGCTGATGATGCAGCAGTGACAGCCTACACAAAAGCTCATCTTTATACCTAGTGGACAGTTTTCTAAAGCCTGCCAAGGCTTCAGACTCACTATAAGGCTAAAAAGGACTAGCAATGTGCCAGGGAGTTGAGGAAGCACCCTCCATTAAGAACAGCTATGAACTGGAAGTGGTGAATGAGTTCACATACCTGGGGTCCACTATCACAGTCAACCTTTCACTTAAAACAGAACTCAACATCCACATGGGAAAAGATGCCACAACAATGTCTAGACTGAACAAGAGGATCTGGCAAAACAAAAAACTGTCAGAACACAAAAATATCTGTGTTTATCATGCATGTATTATCAGCACACTTTTGTATGGGAGTGTGACAGGGTTCAACTCACCACTGTGACGCCTCCTGCTGGCTGTGTGACATTACTGACATAACCTGTGACCATATAGCTCATTGTTGCAACCACTGTTATATATTTGCAGCAAATATTGTACAAAGGTTGTTGTGTAAGGTGTCTCTGGAGAAGTTATGATTTGCTGGTTATAATTGTGCTGTCTGTATGGGTATATCATTTTTGTAATTGAAGTTATGAATATTGGCTATGTACTTATATCTCAATGTGTTTTGATTCTAAGTAGCCTCAGTGAAGCATTTGGTCAGCTTCTTGAGAAGGGCCTCTTCTCAGTAAGTGCCCAGTCAAGAAACACTTAACTGACAATGGACTTTGGGAGACGTCAATCCACATCTGAGCTTTCCTGGGAACCTTCAAACTAACATGTAAACATGGCATCGGCCTGCAAAGAACTGATTCATGCATGGATATGTGACTTGCCCATGTGACTCCAAACTCCATCTTGCTGCTATAATTTTCCACAGTAAGAAGAAAGAGGGGTCCTTACACCTGGAGGAGACTATAAAAGGCAGCTGCCTAATCTCCATTTGGTCTTCAATCCTGCTTCTGACCTCTGGAGGAACTTTGCTACAAACTGAAGCTCTGAACAAATGACTGATGACCCATCCCAGCTGTGGATGTCCTCCAGAAACTTGATTTAAACCTGCAGTTTATTCCATCACTGCTACAAGTCTAAACCAAGACTTTGCCATTACTAGATGTAATTGATTCCATTGAACCAATTCTAGCTCTCATCTATATCTTTTTCCTTTTATGAATAAACCTTTAGATTTTAGATTCTAAAGGATTGGCAACAGCATGATTTGTGGGTAAGATCTAACTTGTATATTGACCTGGGTCTGGGGCTTGGTCCTTTGGGATCAGGAGAACCCTTTGTCTTTTACTGGGGTATTGGTTTCATGTTCTCTGTGTGTGTGTATATAAATCTCTCCTCTGTTTTTTCCACCAAATGCATCCGATGAAGTGAGCTGTAGCTCACGAAAGCTTATGCTCTAATAAATTTGTTAGTCTCTAAGGTGCCACAAGTACTCCTTTTCTTTTTGCGAATACAGACTAACACGGCTGCTACTCTGAAACCTGTGGTTTTCCATAATCATTCATCCCCATAACGAGTGGTGCTGGTGGTGATACTGGGGAACTGGAGTGTCTAAGGGAATTGCTTGTGTGACTTATGGTTAGCCAGTGGGGAAAAACCAAAGTCCTCTCTGTTTGGCTGGTTTGGTGTGCCTTAAAGGTGGAGAAACCCCAGCCTTGGGCTGTAACTGCTCTGCCTTAAGCAATTTGTCTTGAATTGGTACTCTCAGTTGTGTCCCTCCAGAGGCAGCATTGTTACAGGCTGTCCTGGGGGTTAGCTCTGTATGCCAGTGTGCCCTCCTCTGGTGGCCTCCGGCCACTGTCTCATCTGCTCCAGGGAGCCACGTCACTCTCCGGACCACGGCGTTCTCTTCGTGTTCCCCCCTTCTGGGGACAGCATCACAGTCCCTCAGGCCAGCCACTTCCTAAGTGGTTAGTTGGGGACAGGACGATCCAGGCATACCCATGGCTCCAGATCCTACCCCAGAGACCCTGAAGATGGCTCCCACTTGCTGTGTCCCCTCCAACTCCCCTGCAGATCTCCCTGGGCCCCTTCCCTGTGACACCAGCACCCTCTTTGCCTTTGCCTCCAGACCTCAGCCTGCAGATCCCTGCAGCCTGCCAGGAGATGCCTGTACCTCCCCGGGTCTGTGCCTGCTGCCCTCCGCCTGCCAGGCAGCCAGTCCTCCTCCCTCCTCAAGCTCCAGGGCGTGACTGAAGCTGTTCTGTACTGCAGCTCTTCTTATATGGGCCTGCCCAGTCCTTATTGGCTGCCTCCTGCGCAGCCTACCTAGGGCTCTATTAACCCCTGAGAGCCCAGTGTGGGGCAGGCACCCCATCACAGGGAGCAAGACATGGATCTTGTACTCACCAGGAAAAGAGGCTCAACAGCTTTCATATGCGTTGCCTTCCTCGAATCTTTGGAATCTCCTGGAGGGACAGAGTCACCAACACTGAGGTGCTCACATGGGTCAGCATACAAACACTTCTCAAACAGAGATGCCTCCACTGGCTTGGGCATGTGTGCCAAATGAATGATGGGCACATCCCAAAGGACATCCTCTATGGCAAATCGACATCTGGAAAAAGACCCCAAGGATGCCCAAAATTGCATTTCAAGGATGTGTGCAAGCAAGACCCCAAAAAAATGGACATGGATGTGGACAAATGGGAAGATCACACTCAAGACTGCAGCCTTTGGAAACAAGAGCTTAACAAAGGTCTCTGGAGTTACGAGAGAAAGCTGTCCAGCTTAGCAGAGGAGAAAAGAACTCGCAGAAGGCAGAGCCCAAAGGGTTGAAACACCATCTTTAAATGTGACAGATATTTGACAGACTCTCAAGTGGGTCTCTTCAACCTCCTTCATGGCTGCCATAAAATCAACGGAGTAAATTCTTTTCCTCTAGGGCGCATACCAATGGTGTCTCAAAACTGAAGGATGCTACTGTTACTTATCACTTTATTATTTTCTAGGTGTCTGCAAATTGATTGTTTAATTATTTGCTCCATTATCTTTCCGGGTGCTGAAGTTCAGCTGACTGGGCTGTAATTCCTCGGGTTGTCTTTATTTCCCTTTTTATAGATGGGCAGTATATTTGCCCTTTTCCAGTCCTCTGGAATCTCACCCGTCTTCCATGACTTTTTGAAGATAATTGCTAATGGCTCAGATATCTCCTCAGCCAGCTCCTTGAGTATTGTGTGTATTAGGCTTCTGCACCACACCCAGAATCTCTTAGGACCCGCAGCTAAGGCTATGTGTGAACAACTAGTGAGGGACTAAAACCTCTAGCCTCAGCACCTGTCAATCACACTGATAACATGTTTCAGAGTAGCAGCCGTGTTAGTCTGTATTCGCAAAGAGAAAAGGAGTACTTGTGGCACCTTAGAGACTAACAAATTTATTAGAGCATAAGCTTTCGTGAGCTACAGCTCACTTCATCGGATGCATTTGGTGGAAAAAAAACATGATAACATGATAACATGGGCTCTCAGTGACCCCTTGTGGCACAGAGACCCTCTTCCACTAAGCTGGCAAAAGCTCAGGACCTAATCTCCAAGTAAGCACTGTCTTCAGCCTCAACATCCAGGAAGGGGCTTGGTGCCCGCCCATGGCCTCACTTCCATCTGCACTGACCTCAGCACCAGCACAGACGCCAAAAGCCCTGCTGATACTTCAAATGCATTGTGCATCCATTGCCCACTCTGCCTTGGCACCAAACATCCAATGCCTGAACACCTTCCTTATCTGCGGAAAGGGCAAAGGACACACAAAGGGCTCAGGTGAGATGGTTCACAAGAGAAAGGGACACTGGCCCTGGGAAGGCTCCCAACGCCAGGCCAGGTGACCCTACAGTGACTCAAGCTCCATGGCACTGTGACGGCGCCCATACCCCCATGCGTATCCTACACACCTTCCACATTGCTGAGGCAACAAGCTGTCCCCATGCGGCAGCACTGCAGACCACTTTGAGGTAAGGGTATGGGTCAGGCTCCTTCAATGACAAGCCAGGGAAGGAACCTTACCAGCAGCAGCTCCCCACACTCCAATCATAGAATATCAGGGTTGGAAGGGATCTCAGGAGGTCATCTAGTCCAGCCCCTGCTCAAAGCAGGACCAATCCCCAACTAAATCATCCCAGCCAGGGCTTTGTCAAGCCTGACCTTAAAAACTTCTAAGGATGGAGATTCCACCCCCTTCCTAGGGAACCCATTCCAGTGCTTCACCACCCTCCTAGTGAAAAAGTTTTTCCTAATATCCAACCTAAACCTCCCCCACTGCAACTTGAGACCGTTACTCCTCGTTCTGTCACCTAGTCCTGACTTCTCCACCTCCTTTTCAGTTCCCCGGAGGGATTCCTGCGGGTGATTTTTGAAGTGCCTGCCATGGCCCACAATACAGGATTCATTAAGAGCCCTGCGTGACCTGGCTCATCTAAGCTGGGATCACCACTGGCCCCTTCTACTCTGCTGCCAGCACACAACTGTTGCCACAGAACCCAGAGCCATTGTCACTGGCAGCACCATACCAGCCTATCACACCACCAATATACGTCCCACTGCAAGCTCCAGCACGAGCTCCAGCACCAGCTTCGCCACCAACACTGACACTGGAGTTGGAAATGGCAGATGAGCCACGCTTATGACTCCAGCTTTGGTGAGGAAGCGTACACAGATGCACATGCCATCCCTGCCAACAAGACATCGCCCGATAAGAACATCACCCCATCAGTGGTGTCCACACCAGACATGTTCTTCAAGTTCCAGGACCCACTGAACAGGATGGTGTGCACACTCCTGCTGGACACTGCTGAGGCTCCCACCCAAAAACTGGATCTTCCGACATGCTTCAGCTGAAAGCTACAGATAGGATTTCCTTGCCCATCTGCCAGGGTTTACTCTATCCAGCTGGAGACACCTGGCTTACACCCTCATCATCACCAGCAGTCTCATGCAGAAACAACATGACTCATCCAGGCAATACAAAATTTCTCAAATTTCACTCAGTGCAAACTCCCTGGTTGTTGCATGAAAAATCAAAGACCACAAAGACCTGATACTCAGCCCCTGTGGCCAAGCGAGGGCAAAGAATAGACCATTTTGGCCACAATACATATTCCTCAGGATCATGGGAATGTCAAGCTATCAAGCAGTGATGGCTTGTTACCAATATGCACTGTGAGAGGCTAGGATTCCCACCTTGGCTCAGTACTGGAAGATCTAAGATAGGCAGCAAAGAAAAAAAAATAGCTGCAGGACAAATTGCAGCCCATCAAGACTTTAGCAAGGCTTTTGACACAGTCCAACGTGACATTCTGATAAGTAAGCTGGAGAAATGAAGCCTTGGTGGAACTACCACTAAGTGGATAAATAATTGGTTAAACGACCGCAAACAAAGAGTGGCTATTAATGGAATGATGTCAGATTGGGGAGAGGTCTTGAGTAGGGTTCCACAGGAATCTGTTCTGAGTCTGGTGTTTAACATCTTCATTAACGACCTGGATATAGGCATAGAGAGCAGACTGATCACATTTGCAGATGACGCAAAGTTGGGGGGGGGGCTGCCAACTATTTGGAGGATAGAGCAAAAATTCAGAGGGATCTTGATAAATTGGAGAACTAGGCTATAGATACAAAATGAAATTAAAGACAAATGTGAAGTGCTGCACCTAGGGAAGAAAAACCAAATGCACAAATACAGAATGGGGGATAACTGGCTTGGCAGCAGCACTGCTGAGAAGGATCTGGGAGTTGTGGATCACGACCTCAACATGAGTCAGCAATACGATGCTGTTGCAAAAAAAAGCAAATGCAATTTTGGGTTACACTAACAGAGGCATCGCATGCAAGTCACGGGAGGTGATAGTACCGCTATACTCAGTGCTGGTTGGGCCTCAGCTGGAGAACTGTGTCCAAATTTGGTCACCAATGGTATAGAAAGGATGTAGAGAAACTGGAAAGGATCCAGAGGTGAGCAACAAAGATGATCAGAAGGATGGAATGCAGCCATATGAGCAAAGGCTGAAGGAACTGGGTCTGGTTAGTTTGGAAAAGAGGAGATTAAGTGGGGGAGGGGAGGATGATAGCAATCTTCAAATACTTGAAAGGCTGCCATAAAAAAGATGGAGAAAAGTTGTTTTCTCTTGCCACAAAAGGCAGGACAAGAGATGATGGGCTCAAACTACAGCATAGCAGTGTGACAGGTTGGACCCCCCCGTCCGGGATGCCACCTGATATACTGGGGACCCACTGAACCCATTCATTCCACCAGCCTGGGCTTCCTCACCCTGTCCTTGCTGTCCCCTCAAGCCATCTCCAGCACACACCCACGTAAGGCTACACCCAGTGGCAGAGACAGACTGAAATCAGCTCTGTGTGGGAGGATTCAGCTCGGGGATTTACCCAACACTCATGTGCACATCTCCTTTGGGGGTGTAAACCCAAAATAATATTATCTTGCATGGTATAGAGAGATCTGCACAGCACAAGCTCATAAAAATCACCCCTTCCCTCAATGTGGAGGTAGATATGCACAGCTTTTTGCTCCCTCCACCCCCAATATGAATTGCACAAACTGGGTTTTCAAATAAACAATATGTTTATTAACTACAAAAGGTAAACTTTAAGTAATTATAAGGGATAGCAAATAGAACAAAGCAGATTACTCAGCAAATAAAACAAAACATGCAAACTAATCTTAACACACTAAAGAAACAGGTTACAAATAGTAATTTCTCATCCTAAATGTTATTTTAGGCAGGTTGCAGAGTTTCTGCAGCTCAGAGTTCCAGTTATTTCCCTTCATAGGATAGACCCCTGTCTCAGCCTGGACTCAGCCCTTGCCTTTCCCCATTTTTGTTTCTTTGTTTCTTCAGGTGTTTTCAGCAGTCTCCCTTTTTGGGTAGGGAGGCAGTGGAGAAGAGTCCTGATAGACTTACTTCCCAGCCTTCAATAGGATTTATATACAGCGAGAATCCTTTGTTTCTAGTGGAAAATACCAGCAGTGTCCAAGGTGGTACTCCATACCAGGTGATATTATCACCTGACCTTGCAGTGTTAAAGCGGCCACGAGACAAGGTTTATTTGTAATGTACACAGGAAGAAAAGGAGTACTTGTGGCACCTTAGAGACTAACAAATTTATTTGAGCATAAGCTTTCGTGAGCTACAGCTCACTTCATCGGATGCATTTGGTGGAAAAAACAGAGGAGAGATTTATATACACACACAGAGAGAACATGAAACAATGGGTTTATCATACACACTGTAAGGAGAGTGATCACTTAAGATAAGCCATCACCAGCAGCAGGGGGGGGAAAGGAGGAAAACCTTTCATGGTGACAAGCAAGGTAGGCTAATTCCAGCAGTTAACAAGAATATCAGAGGAACGGTGGGGGGTTGGGTGGGGGGGAGAAATAACATGGGGAAATAGTTTTACTTTGTGTAATGACTCATCCATTCCCAGTCTCTATTCAAGCCTAAGTTAATTGTATCCAGTTTGCAAATTAATTCCAATTCAGCAGTCTCTCGTTGGAGTCTGTTTTTGAAGCTTTTTTGTTGAAGGATAGCCACTCTTAGGTCTGTAATCAAGTGACCAGAGAGATTGAAGTGTTCTCCAACTGGTTTTTGAATGTTATAATTCTTGACGTCTGATTTGTGTCCATTCATTCTTTTACGTAGAGACTGTCCAGTTTGGCCAATGTACATGGCAGAGGGGCATTGCTGGCACATGATGGCATATATCACATTGGTAGATGCGCAGGTGAACGAGCCTCTGATAGTGTGGCTGATGTGATTAGGCCCTATGATGGTATCCCCTGAATAGATATGTGGACAGAGTTGGCAACGGGCTTTGTTGCAAGGATAGGTTCCTGGGTTAGTGGTTCTGTTGTGTGGTGTGTGGTTGCTGGTGAGTATTTGCTTCAGATTGGGGGGCTGTCTGTAAGCAAGGACTGGCCTGTCTCCCAAGATCTGTGAGAGTGATGGGTCGTCCTTCAGGATGGGTTGTAGATCCTTGATGATGCGTTGGAGAGGTTTTAGTTGGGGGCTGAAGGTGATGACTAGTGGCGTTCTGTTATTTTCTTTGTTGGGCCTGTCCTGTAGTAGGTGACTTCTGGGTACTCTTCTGGCTCTGTCAATCTGTTTCTTCACTTCAGCAGGTATTTCTCCCCCCACCCCACCCCAGCTGCTGGTGATGGCTTATCTTAAGTGATCACTCTCCTTACAGTGTGTATGATAAACCCATTGTTTCATGTTCTCTGTGTGTGTATATAAATCTCTCCTCTGTTTTTTCCACCAAATGCATCCGATGAAGTGAGCTGTAGCTCACGAAAGCTTATGCTCTAATAAATTTGTTAGTCTCTAAGGTGCCACAAGTACTCCTTTTCTTTTTGCGAATACAGACTAACACGGCTGCTACTCTGTACACAGGAAGGAACCTCAGGAAGATGAGAGATCAATATCTTCAAAGACCCTTTGTCTTTTCCAATGGCTCACCCAGGTCAATTGAATACTGTTTTGTGGGCGTTTCCAAGGTGTAACCACAGTTGTAATTGTTACATAGGGCTACTCTACACTGGCAACGCTAAAGCGCTTTAACATGCCTTGTGCGGGCACAACACAATGCTGGGAGAGAGCTCTCCCAATGCTCTAAAAATCCACCTCCATGAGAGATGTGGCTCCCAGCACTGGGGCACTGTTTACACTGGCACTTTACAGCACTGAAACTTGCTGCTCTTGGTGTATGTGTGTGTGTGGGTGTGTGTGTTTTCACTCCCCTGAGCCAGAAAGTTGCAGCGCTGTAAATTACCAGTGTAGACAAGCCTATAGTCAGTATTCCTATCTTCAGATGCAGAAGTGATACGTGTACACGAATAGGATAATCATGTTCAGAAAACACAACCTTTCCAATGATACCTTACATGACCCATCTTGCATAAAACATCTTAGTTATGCCATATTCATATCATAACAATATTTCTATGAAGAATATGGGGTGTAGCATCAGAATCAGATTTAGATTAAATCTCAGGAAAGTCTTCCTAACTGTAAGAACAGGAGGACAACGGAACAGAGCTCCTGCAGGTTGTGGAAGCTCCTTCACTGAAGGTTTTCCAGAGGAGGCTGGAGCCATCTGTCTTGGATGGTTTAGACACAACAAATCCTCCATCTTGGCAGGGGGGTGGATGAAATGATCCTCTGTGTCCTTTCTAACCCTCTGATTCTATGGGGTTCTCACAATACATTTTTTGGTGGCCTCAGTGTGTGGCCACCAACTCTTGCTGGTGGTCTCTCTGAAAATCTGTCTCTCTGCCCCTGCCTCCCATGGCCCCTCAGCGAGAGCCTGCCCCAGGGAAGGTGGGTCAGGAACTCACCGGCTGCCTGCAGCATCCTAGACTCCCAGCGCATCTCACTGCTCTTAGTAACAGCTATTCAGGAGCAACAGCTGGGCACTGCATGGAGGGGTGGCGGCTTTGCTCCTTCCATCTCTGCCCATGCTTTGGAGGCTCTCTTGGCCGCAGAAAAATCCACTGGCGGCCACATGCGGACACAGTGGCCACATTTGAGAAATGCTGCGCTGCTTACAATGCCTATGATGCCTTAGCCAAGACGATGGCTGCTGGGACCTCTGACCGGAGCTGTTCCTGGCTGAGCACTGGGGGCTTGGCTCTGGAGCACAGGGACAGACGTGACTTAAAAACCTGACGGCCACAGAAGGGACTGTAAGGTCCTTTGGCCTGTCCCAGTCCACCCTTTTCAAGGACAAGTCATTATACACATGCTTCAGGTTTCACAGACTATGTCACACTGTCTGGAGTGGCTCATGACCATAAGTGCCCATGGTAGGGCCAGCTGTCAGAAAATAGGGCAGATACCCCAAGCTGGTGGTATGTTCTACAAGTAGCTTTCACCAAGCCAGTAACAAATGGATCACTCACCAGTCTTACCATGGAGTCACAAACAGTCTCTTTAGACTCTCCAGTCCATTTTGCCACCCCGACAAATTGAACTTTGTGATGAAAGGTCACTCAAACCAAAACACACCATGTTGGGTTACTTCCAGTCCCAAGAGACCAGTCACTTTCCCCCAATCATAGAATCACAGAAGATTAGGGTTGGAAGAGACCCTCAGCAGGTCATCTAGTCCAACCCCCTGATTAAAGTAGGACCAACTCCAACTAAATCATCCCAGCCAGGGCTTTGTCAAGCCAGGCCTTAAAAAACTCTCAGGATGGAGATTCCACCCCCTTCCTAGGAAACCCATTCCAGTGCTTCACCACCCTCCTAGTGAAATAGTGTTTCCTAATATCCAACCTGAACCTCCCCCACTGCAACTTGAGACCATTACTCCTTGTTCTGTCATCTGCCACCACTGAGAACAGCTGAGATCCATCCTCTTTGGAACCCTCCTTCGGGTAGTTGAAGGCTGCTATCAAATCCCCCCTCACTCTTCTCTTCTACAGACTAAATAAGCCCAGTTCCCTCAGCCTCTCCTCGTCAGTCATGTGCCCCAGCCCCCCCAGTCATTTTTGTTGCCCTCCACTGGACTCTCTCTAATTTGTCCACATCCTTTCTGTAGTGGGGGGACGCCTCACCAGTGTATGGTATGGCCTCACCAGTGCTGAATAGAGGGGAATAATCACTTCCCTCGATCTGCTGGCAGTGCTCTTACTAATGCAGCACAATATGCCATTAGCCTTCTTGGCAGCAAGGGCACACTGCTGACTCATATCCAGCTTCTCATCCACTGTAATCCCCAGGTCCTTTTCTCCAGAACTGCTGCTTAGCCAGTCGGTCCCTAGCCTGTAGCGGTGCATGGGATTCTTCCGTCCTAAGTACAGGACTCTGCACTTGTCCTTGTTGAACTGCATCAGATTTCTTTTAGCCTAATCCTCCAAATTCTCTAGGTCACTCTGGACCCTATCCCTACCCTCCACTGTATCTACCTTTCCCCCCCACAGCTTAGTGTCATCTGCAAACTTGCTGAGGGGGCAATCCATCCCATTATCCAGATCATTAATGAAGATGTTGAACAAAACCAGCCTCAGGACCAACCCCTGGGACACTCTGCTTGATACCGGCTGCCAACTAGACATCGAGCCGTTGATCACTACCCATTGAGTCCAACAATCTAGCCAGCTTTCTATATACTTTATAGTTCATTCATCCAATCCATACTTTTTTAGCTTGCTAGCAAGAATATTGAGGGAGACTGTATCAAAAGCTTTGCTTAAGTCAAGATATATCACGTCCACCGCTTTCCCTATATCCACAGAGCCAGTTATCCCATCATGGAAGGCAATCAGGTTGGTCAGGCATGATACTGCGGATGATACTAAACTGGGAGGAGTGGTAGATACGCTGGAGGGGAGGGATAGGATACAGAAGGACCTAGACAAATTGGAAGATTGGGCCAAAAGAAATCTAATGAGGTTCAATAAGGATAAGTGCAGGGTCCTGCACTTAGGATGGAAGAATCCAATGCACCGCTACAGACTAGGGACCGAATGGCTCGGCAGCAGTTCTGCGGAAAAGGACCTAGGGGTGACAGTGGACGAGAAGCTGGATATGAGTCAGCAGTGTGCCCTTGTTGCCAAGAAGGCCAATGGCATTTTGGGATGTATAAGTAGGGGCATAGCGAGCAGATCGAGGGACGTGATCGTTCCCCTCTATTCGACACTGGTGAGGCCTCATCTGGAGTACTGTGTCCAGTTTTGGGCCCCACACTACAGGAAGGATGTGGATAAATTGGAAAGAGTACAACGAAGGGCAACAAAAATGATTAGGGGTCTAGAGCACATGACTTATGAGGAGAGGCTGAGGGAGCTGGGATTGTTTAGTCTGCAGAAGAGAAGAATGAGGGGGGATTTGATAGCTGCTTTCAACTACCTGAAAGGGGGTTTCAAAGAGGATGGCTCTAGACTGTTCTCAATGGTAGCAGATGACAGAACGAGGAGTAATGGTCTCAAGTTGCAATGGGGGAGGTTTAGATTGGATATTAGGAAAAACTTTTTCACTAAGAGGGTGGTGAAACACTGGAATGCGTTACCTAGGGAGGTGGTAGAATCTCCTTCCTTAGAGGTTTTTAAGGTCAGGCTTGACAAAGCCCTGGCTGGGATGATTTAACTGGGACTTGGTCCTGCTTGAGCAGGGGGTTGGACTAGATGACCTTCTGGGGTCCCTTCCAACCCTGATATTCTATGATTCTATGATTCTATGACTTGCCCTTGGTGAATCCATGTTGACTGTTCCTGATCACCTTCCTCTCCTCCAAGTGCTTCAAAATGGATTCCTGGTCAACTGGTACTCTGAATCTTACACCAAAGACGACACTGGTAACCAATTCTATAGTAAACTAACTAAAGGTTAATTAGCTAAAAAAAGGAAATAAGAGTTACTGAGAGGTTAAAGCAGGTGAAATATATGCACAGGTGCATCACAGCTTGTAATTCCAAATGGTGGCAGTGATGTAATAAACTGCCAGTTTCCCAAAAGTCTTTTCAGGGTATGCAGATAGTCTCTGGGGATCTCCACTTTGCATCAGGTACACTTCCCCGTAAGAGTCCAGAGATGCAGGATCCTTCCTTGAATCCATACTTATAGTTGCTTCTCACAGAAAACAAGCTGACAGGGTCACTATCCCCATGGGCTTTGCCTTTGATGACAGAGTGAGGAATGAACTTTGGGTCTGTGACCTCCGATAATCACACACAATGACCACTTGGCTTTGAAATTAGCTCTTTTCTGTCAAAGTTCTTCATTTGCATTCCACAAGGCTTCTTTCTCATTCAATGGGTTATTTAGTTACAGGGGTATACACACAATGTAAATGTTTGCTATTGCATTGTAATGGGTACAGATAACATCCCACTAGTTTTCATGCCATTCAAACACCAAATACACTCGTATACATTTAACAATCATTTCCATCTATACCAATACACAAGGGAATTGGCCTGGGGTTCTGGCAAAAAGTCTGCCAGCATCACAGACCATTTACACTAATTGACTATAGAAAGCCCCAGCAAACAGCCTGCCCTATCCACAAAACAACATGAGAAGTCTGACCACACTTGCTCTACTTAGGCAGCTCCTCCTGGCTCTAGATCCCTGGTCTGAAGCACATGTGACAGCGACCATCACGTTCTACCCCTTCTCTACTACCTCATGGTCTCCTCCCTTTGGAGACTATTGAGTGACACCCTACAAAGCCTGTGTTATAATGTCTATATACAAATACAAGGAGTACGGGGAATGAACTGGAAGTCTTTGTCCGTAAGCTAAATTGTGACCCAATTGGCAACACAGAGACTTGGTGGGATAAATCTCATGACTGGAGTATTGGCATAGATGGGTATAGCTAGTTCAGGATGGACAGGCAGGGGGGAAAAGGAGATAGTGTTGCATAATACATCAAAAATATATACACTTGTTCTGAGGACCAGAAGGAGGTGAGAGGCAGACCAGCTGACGGCTTTGCAATAAAGATAAAGGGGTAAAAAATACGGGGACATCAGGAGGAGGCAGTGGATGAGGTATTTCTAAAACACATAACAGAAATATCCAAAATCCAAGATCTGGTAGTCATGGGGTGTGATGAATGGGAATTTTTCATAATATTTTCATAATATTCATTTTCCCCTATGTGCTGCGTTGTTAATTAGGTGGAGGGGAAAGGTTGTTTACTCTTTGTAGAGATCCAGGTGTGACTGTCACCTGGCTGTCTGGGGCCTGGGCTCCTTGTCCTGGAGAGTCCCAGAAGACAATGACTCGGTGTCGCAGGGTATGCACACCCGTCCCCCTTTCGGAGTGAGGCAGGGTCATGATACCACCGCTGTTAGTCTGCCCAACAGCCTTTAGGCCAAAAGCAGCCAGAGTCACTCCCAGCAGCCCTTGTGTACAGGATAGCATGGCCTAAGTCAGTTCCGGCAGCCCTCCTTTTCAGGGCAGCACGACCTAGCGTCTGCAGTCAATTCCGGTGGCCCTTAAGTTCAGGTCAGCATGGTCTAGAGGCTAGAGTCAATATAACTGCCCTCCGGCATGTGCAGGGCAATATGACCCAGCGGCCAGGGTCCATATAACAGCCTTCTGGTACAGGGTAATGCGGTCCAATCGCCAGAGTCAATATCGCAGCCCCCAGGTGCGGGGAAGTGGGGCCCCATGGCCAGCATCTGGGGAGGAGGAAGGGGCTGCCACCAGGGGGGTAGTGGCCTGGGTAGGGAGGCCTTGGCCCACCCGACTCCACCTGGCCTCGACCCAGGGCCCTGACAGTGGTGGGGTGGTCTGCCACTGGGTCAGCAGGGACTCCCACCGAAACACACTGACCTCACCCTTGTCCAGTATGGGGTAGTCACACCCCATCACACCCAGACATTGGGTACCTAGCAACTGAGCATGGACAGTGGACCCTTCTGCAGGAAGCCAGCCTATTGTGACAAGCTGGAAAACAAAGAGCTAATGAGGAGGCCAGGTGACGAACAAAGGACTGAGGAGGATCTGGTGGGGTTATTGAGTGTGAGCTGCTGGAACCAGGAATCTCTTCTGGACGATAGCTAAGGGAGAGCACTGGGCTCTGGACAACTAATAAATCCTTCTGTTTTTTACACCACTGGCTGAGAGTCACTCCAGATTAAGTTGGGGTGTGCATTGCGCCCTTTGGGTGTGTAAGTCTTCCCTAGGTGTCAATCTGAAGCAGGAGTGCTGAAGGCTCTGAGGTTGGGTGCCAGGAGGCGGTGAAGCCAGTGAATGTGTGCGACCCAAACGGGGTTAACACACTGAAGGGATTCCTTTCAGGGACTATTCCAGAGGTGTTAGAGAGCACCAAACTTGTGAATTCATGACATGGGGGACTTTAACTACCAAGCTGGGAAAGTAATACAGAAAAACACAGAATTTTCAGAAAGTTCTTGGAATGTATTGGGGACAACTTTTTGTTTCAGAAAGTGGAAGAAGCAACCAAGGGGACACCATTTAGACTTGATTCTGACCAACAAGGAGCAACTGGTAGCAAATCTGAAGGTGGAAGGCAATTTGGATGAAAGTGATAATGAAATGAGAGATTTCATGATTCTAAGGAAAGAAAGGAGTGACAGCAGGAGAATAAGGATAATGGCCTTTAAAAATCTGGTTTCAGCAAACTCTGAGAACTGGCAGGTAAGTTCCCATGGGAAGACAATCTAAGGGAAAAAGGAGTTCAGGGGAGCTGGCAGTTTCTCACGGAGACAATATTAAAAGGCACAACTGCGAATTATCCCTATGCAAAAATAGAAAGACTAGTAAGGGACCAATATGGTTGTTACAAGGAAGAGGGAGAAATATTGTTCTTTTTAACTTCTGAGGACAGGACAAGAAGCAATGGGCTTAAATTGCAGCAAGAGAAGTTTAGGTTGGTGTAGGCTGGCAGGGCCGTCCCTCCGCATCTGAGGGGGGCCACACCCCCTCACAAATTGGGCCTGCTAAAGCCTTCTCTAAGCAGGACAAGAGTGGGGGAATTAGCAATTCACACGGGGGCCCATCCTTCAAGTGGGGCAGGCCGTACGCACGCAATCTGGACTCTGGTTGGAGCCCAGGGGGAGCTGCAGCTGTCTATTCACCCAGCCTTAGATAGTGCAGGGCGGCTGCCAGTGAAGGCTCGGGCCTGCAATCCGGCCGAGCTGTAGCTCCAGTCCAGTCTATAGGGCTCAGGCAAGGAGTTGATCTGAATGGCACAGGCTTCTGGCCTACAGAGGGGGAGTACTGCCAGGGATGGTGTGGCAGGGGGGACACGGGCCCACACAACTCCACCACGTCCCAACCCAGGGCCCTATTAGTGGTGGAGCAGTCCGCCACTGGATCAGGGGGATCCGCCCGCAACACGCTCACCTGGTTTCCGGCTCGCTCCCCACCAGACTACTGCCTGGTTCCCCTGGGTTGCTTCCTTCTCTCCGCCTTCTCTCTTCTGTTTTCATAACCATTCATCCCCATAACAAGTGGCACTGGTGGTGATACTGGGAAACTGAAGTGTCTAAGGGAATTGCTTATGTGATTTATTGTTAGCCAGTGGGATAAAACCAAAGTCCTCTCTGTTTGGCTGGTTTGGTTTGCCTTAGAGGTGGAAAAACCCCATCCGGGGGCTGTAACTGCCCTGCTTGAAGAAATTTGTCCTGAATTGGCACTCTCAGTTGGGTCCCACCAGAACCAGCATTGTTACAGACTTATCTTCACACACAATACTACAATTGCACCGATGCAGCTGCGCTGCTGTAGCGCTTTAGTGAAGACGCTACTCTGACAGGAGAACATCTCCCCTTGGCGTAGTTAATCTAGCTCCCCGAGAGTGGTAGCTATGTCAGTGGGAGAAGCTCTCCTGTCGACATAACACAGTCTATGGGGTGGTTAGGTGGGTATAACTGCGTCATGCAGGGGTGCAGATTTTTCATCCCCTGAGCTTTGTAGTTATACCGATATAGGTCTGTAATGTAGATCTGGCCTACGTAATTCTTAACTTGGTCTTTCCCTATTTTTGTCTCAGGCCCTACCCCATTTACACTGATATTCACCATGTTAGTCTTCCAATCACTGCTAACCTTTCTGATTAAAACTGAAATGAAAAAGGCATTTAACAATTTGGCCATAGTTGCATTTTCTGTTCTTGTCTTTCCCTCCCGATTGAGTAACGGGCCTACCCTGTCCTTGGTCTGCCTCTTGCTTCTAATGTATCTGTAAAATGTTTTCTTGTTACCCTTCATGTCTCCAGCTAGTTTAATCTCATTTTATGCCTAGGCCTTTCTAATTTTGTCCCTACAGATTTGTGTTGTTTTTTAATATTCATCCTTCATATTTTAACCGAGTTTCCACTTTTCATGTGACTTTTTCAGATCATTAGGTCATTCAGGTCATTAGAGATCTCCTGGTTAAGCCAAGGTGGTTTCTTACCAGACTTCCTGTCTGTGCTACGCTGTGGGATAGTTTGCTCTTATGCCCTTAATAATGTTTCTTTAAAAACTGCCAACTCTCCTAAACTCTTTTTCTGTTTAGACTTGCTTCCCATGGGATCTTACCTACCAGATCTCTGAGTTTACTGAAGTCTGCCTTCCTTAAGTCCATTGTCTCCAGTCTGCTGTCTTCCCTCCAACCATTCCTTAGATTAAAAATGACACCAAGAAGGCAGAGGTGTGTAATGCCTGTCTTGCTTCAGTCTTCCCTGAAAAGGTTCATGGGACTCTCACAATTAATATTAACAAGGGGGAAGGTGCACACACCAGAACAGGGTTGTAATACTCCCAGTGATGACACAGGAGCATGAGCACCAGCCTCAGGCAGACCATTAAAAACCAGGGCACAAACCCCAAATTAGCTGAGAGTTCTAAATTTGATTTAACCAACCAACTACACCAAATTCCTCAGACACTTTAACACACAGACAGTCCTCTAGGGTATTCTGGTCTGTCTTTCACCAAGGATCACAGCAATATTCAGGTTATTCCTGATCCTAAAGAATCAGTCACTTACCCCAGGTCAATTTCACTTTAGGTCTCACACCAAAGACAATGCTTTTAGCCAATCCTACAGCAAACTATGTGAAGATTTGCTAAACAGGAAAAGGATATTTGAGTTATTTACCAGGTTAAAACAAGCAAACATGGACACACAAATGACTTACAGTCTAAGGTTTCAAAAGGTAATATAGACTTCTATAATCAACAAGCTTTATTTGACCTTTAGGGCTAATCCAGGTTAAGCAGCTGGGGATCTCTTGCTTATGCTTAGAAATACCTTGCCCTCAGAGTCCAAGCAGCATCAAGATATCTTTGGTTTGGAGTTTTATCACCCTCCTGCCATGTGCTCTGAGCTGCAAATTTAGCTGATGGGAAGAGTCCATTGGTATGGCTCATCTTCATGGGGAAGAGAGCAGAACAACAATAAGCATCTTTACTCCTTTTGTTGATGATTCCTCCGTCCAGATGTGGAGAGTTTCCTGTTGTAAGATCCACTCATAGCCTATCTGGTATTGATGGGTCTCTTGCAGGGGAGAGGGGGCAGTGTAACAATTTCTGTAGAAGAACAGCTCTTCGCACTAATTAAATATCCCTCTCCTCTATGGCGATTCGTACAGTTACAGAGCCTCACAGTACAACCTCTCAAATAGTATACTATCATACAGAACATAGATATTACAAGTGAGATTAATGCAAGCAGCACCTCAAAAGCATTCAATAAAGTCGAAAAACTAAACACTTTCTTATAATTCTGATCCCTGTTTTATTCATATTAACCCACAAGTGAGCCAGACAGATCCCAACTCTGTATCGGTTAGTGTCCAGCTGAGACACAGGGACCTTGGCTTGAGCTGGCACTTGGCTGGCCAGCGTCACAAGGGAAAGAACAGGTTAAAGAATACTTAGATAAGTGAGATGTATTCAAGTTGGCAGGGCCAGATAAAATTAATTTTTATCCAGGGTATTTACGGAGCTATCAGAGCAATCCTGGAACCATTAGCAATGATCTTAGAGAAGTCATGGAGGATGGGTGAGGTTCCAGAGGACTGGAGAAGGGGAAACATAGCACCTGTCTTTAAAACAAGGAACCAAGAGGATCTGTGGAATTACAGACCAGTCAACTTCACTTCAATATCTGGAAAGATACCGGACAAATTATTAAACAACCAGCTTGCAAGCCCCTAGAGGATAATGGGGTTCTAAGGAATAGCCAGCATGGGTTTGGCATGAACAAATCATGCCAAAGAAACCAAATTTCCTTCATTGACAGAGTTACTAGCCTAGTTGTTGAGGAGTGGGGGGGGGAGCAGAAGATGTGATTTATCTGATTTTAGTGAGGCTTTTGACATAGTCCAACATGACAATTTCATAAGCAAACTAGGGAAATGTGGTCCAGATGAACTCACAACAAGGTGGGTGCACAACTGATTGGAAGACTGTACTCAAAGAGCAGTGTCTATAGTATATTGTCAAACTGGAAGTCCATGGAGGGCCAGTCCTGGGTCTAGCGCTATTCAATATTTTCATTAATGACTTGGATAATGGAGTGGAGGTAAAATTTGCAGATAACACCAAACTGGGAGGGGTTGCAAGCACTTTGGGGGACAAGATTAAAATTCAAAAGGATCTGACAAGTTGGGGAATTGGTGTGAAATGTAGCAGGGTAGTCACCCTGCTCCAGTTTGGAAGGGGTTAAAAACAGCCCTGGGAAAGGGCTGCCCTGGGGAGCTAATCACGAGCGGGCCTGAGGCAGCCAATCAGGGCTGGGCAGGGCCAGTATAAGAAGGGCTCTGAGGGAAAATGAAGTGAGTCTTGCTCCAGCAGTGGAGCAAGAAGGGTCCAGCTGCCTGAGAGAGACAGGGGTACCTTGGATAGAGCAGTGCTGGGGAAGGGCAGGCGGAGCTGGGGCGCTCTGGCCTGGTGACTTCCCAGGCTGTGGCCTTGCAGCAAAGGCCTGAGGAGGTACTAGGGAGGCAGCCAGGCCAAGAAAAGGCAGTAGGTCCAGCACCCTTGCCAGTGATGAGTGGCCATTTCAGACTGTGTTTGCCCCTGAGAGAAGGGGCTAGATGATGACTGTCAGTAGCCACTTAGGCAAGGTTGGTTGGGGGGGAGGGGGGTTTGCAGTTCCCCTGGGAGGGGAGACCCAGAATGTCGGGGCACTGCTGTGGGACAGCACCCCAAGGTAAGAGGCACCAGGGTCCGGGAGGGACTCTGGGCCAGAGGTGGTGGAGACAACAGGGCAGGTAATCAAGGATGAGAAACTGGCCAGAGGAGGGTGCTCCTGAGCTGGATGAGCTAATTCTTGGACTGACCAGCAGGAGGCGCCGGGCTGGTGGGTCAGCACTTTGCTACATGAAATCAACAAGATAAGTCAATAAAAAACAAGTGCAAAGTACTTCACTTAAGAAGGAAAAATCAAATGCACCACTACAAAGTGGGGAATAACTGGCCAGGTGGTCATACTGCTGGAAAGGATCTGGGGTTTATAGTGGATCACAAACTGAATATGGAGCCAACAATGTGATATTGTAAAAAAGGCTAATATTCTGGGGTGTATTAAGAGGAGTGTCGTATGTAAGACATGGGAGGTAATTGTCCTGCTCTACTCAGCCCTGGTGAGGCCTTAACGGGAGTACTGTGTCTAGTTTGGGCTGTCACATTTTAGGAAATATGTGGACAAGCTGGGGAGAGTCCAGAAGAGAGCAACTAAAAAAGTTTAAAGAACAGGAATACTTGTGGCACCTTAGAGACTAGCACGTTTATTAGAGCACAAGCTTTCGTGGGCTACAGCCCACTTCATCGGATGCATAGAATGGAACATATAGTTAAGAAGATATATACACATACAGATAAGTTGGAAGTTGCCATACAAACTGTGAGAGGCTAATTAGTTAAGTGAGCTATTATCAGCCGGAGGAAAAAAAACTTTTGTAGTGATGATCAAGATGGCCCATTTCAGACAGTTGACAAGAAGGTGTGAGGATACTTAACTTAGGGAAATAGATTCAATATGTGTAATGGCTGGGTCATTACACATATTGAATCTATTTCCCTAAGTTATGTATCCTCACACCTTCTTATCAACTGTCTGAAATGGGCCATCTTGATCATCACTACAAAAGTTTTTTTTCCTCCGGCTGATAATAGCTCACTTAACTAATTAGCCTCTCACAGTTTGTATGGCAACTTCCAACTTATCTGTATGTGTATATATCTTTTTACTATACGTTCCATTCTATGCATCCGATGAAGTGGGCTGTAACCTACAAAAGCTTGTGATCTAATAAATGTGTTAGTCTCTAAGGTGCCGCAAGTACTCCTGTTCTTTTTGCAGATACAGACTAACACGGCTGCTACTCTGAAACCTAAAAAAGTTTAGAAAAACCTGACCTATGAGGAAAAGTTAAACATGCCCCATTATTTTATCTTTAGAAAAGACGACCAAGGGGGTACCTGACAACATATATGAAGACGGTTAATGGTTGTTATATCAATTGTTCTCTATGCTCCCTGAAAGTAGGACAAGACGCAATGGGCTTAGGCTGCAGCAAAGGAGATATCATTGGAGAGTTTTTCTACTAAGTCTAGTTAAACTCTGGAACAGGCTTCCAAGGGAAGTTGTGGAATCCCCATCACTGGAGGTTTTTTAAGAACAAGCTGGATAAACACCTGTCAGGGCTGGTCTAGGTTTACTTGCTCCTCCCTTTGCATAGTGGGTTGGACTTGAAGACTGTACAGCATTTGACTTGGTACCTGTGATGAAGTGGTAATTTTTTGTAATATTTTTATAAAGCCTATGTGTGCTTCAGTTTCCCCTATATGCTGTATTGTTACCTAATGGAGTAGGGAGAACTGCTCTCTCGGTAGAATAAAACACAGGTGTGAATGGCTCCTAGCTGTCTGGGGCCTTCGGTCCCCATATCAATATGTGCCTCTGGAAAAAACAATAGCAAATCCAATTGCTGAGACATTGCTACCTGGCAACCAACACCACAGAGATATGGACTTTCTCCCTATCAGAGGGGAGGCTGTCAAGGCTTATTTTCCCCACTCTGGGTGCAGAAGGTAGGGGCCCATAAGGATTTTAAGAATTAATACTGGCCACTCCAGGCTTGTATTAAACTCCCAGGGTCACAGCTTTTCTCTGACCTTGAATGGGTAGATGCTACCCCCCCCCAACTGCAAAAACCCCTTTGAGAACCCAGGAAGGCACACTTGGGAATTTCTTCCTATGCAGTACCCTCAAGCCCTTTCACCCAACACCCTCAGGGAAGAGCTGAGAAAGAAAAACAAAGGAAATCAGCTGTTGCCACCACCTAATTAAACAACATGTGCACAAACCTCTTATGACATAGAACTCCAATCCTGTTCTTAAAAAAGGTAAATTTTATTAAAAAAAAACAAACAAACAAACCAAAAACCAAACATCTGAAAACTCAGGCTATTGTTAGATTTAAAAAGAGCAAATACAAAAATTAAGAATCAAGAATAGCTTTCTTGAGGTCCAGTTTAAAGGTTACAAGCAAAACAAAAGCACCTGGGGTTAGCACAGAGGAATCCACAAGCCACAAAAAAATAAACCTAATCGTGTCTTCCTAGACATTTCCTGATCTACTTACATATCTGGGATTCTAAATGAGTAGTTTCTAGGTATGATTTGATGATTTTTCATACCTGGCCCAAAGCTTCTTACAGCATTGCTGCTCTGTCCCTTCTCTCTGGAGACCACCACAGACCAACAAAGGGGAATTTTCTTCTCCAATTTTAAAAAGTTCTAGCCTTTCCATTGGCTCTTTTGGTCAGGTGCCCACTCCCTTCCTTTTTCCTGTGCAGGGAGACTTTTTAACCCTTTACAAATAAAGTAGAGAACAAACTACTAAGAGGGATTTTATAGCTAACTGGCTGGCTGGGTCCATAAAAAGGGAGCTATGCCCTCACAGAGGCTTCATTTATCACAGAGGCTGAGCTGCATCTCCCCAGATGGAGAGTAAAGAGCTCAGGAGGAGGAGGGATGGAAGTTAAGTGTGGGCTGCTGGAAAAAAATCTGGCCCACCTGGACTGGGACAAAGAGAGGTCAGAGGAATGGGGCTTTGGGCTCTGTACTGACCAGGATGGCATGTGCCATAAAACTTTTTCTCCATGCTAACCAAAGTTTTCATATGCTATGCTCCAGCTGAGTAATAAACCTGACTGTCAATTCTGTGTGAATGTCCCTGCAGATGCTGGCAGTGGCGGTGCGTTGCTCCCTAGGACTCACTGAATGCAGAGAAAGGTCTAACACAATCCTATGGCTGGAAGATGAAACTAGAAAAATTCAGACTGGAAATAAGGCATATAATGGTGAGAGCAAGTAACTATTGGAACAATTTAGTAAGGTTCATGGTGGATTCTCCATCACTGATAATTGTTAAATCAAGACTGGATCTGCTCTAGGGATTATCCTGGGCAGGTTCTCTGGGATGTTTTATGATCACCTGGTCTGATGTCCTATATAATGGTCCCTTCTGGCCTGTGACTTCTCGATGTCCCTTCCAGCTTTACCCCTCTCTGATTCTAAGGCTCGGATCCCTGGGTGCAGGATGCAGTGTCTCAGGGCTACACTTCATCACCAGCTCACTTTCCTTTTCACAAAATAGAACTACAGGAAAACGCCAGCTCCCTCTTCTCCAATGGTGCCTTAGATGAGGCAGCACAGATTTTCAAGGGAAGGCCTTCTACTCAGGCTGCTTCCCGAGTCCCATGGAAGGAGAGAACTTCTGCCCAATCCTAGACCTGAGCAGACAGAATGGGGTCATAGATTCATAGCAAGCTCAGGATGCTCTCTTTGGGGACAATTGTCCCCTCCCTGTCCTAGTCAGATGGGTATTTGGCTGCTAACGTCAAGGCTGTCTATCTCCACGTAGGCATCAGACAGACTCACAGGAAATACCTGCGGTCCTGCACTTCAATAGAGGGGTTCTGCTGCCTGTCGACTGCACAGCATATGTTCACAACATCTCAGGCTGTAGCAGCAGCAGCACATCTTGATCAACAAACATGAATGGACCCAGGGAGCTCCTTAGCCAGTTCTTTTAAAGCTCTTGGATGCAAATTATCCTGACCTGCTGTTTTAAAATATTTTAGCTTTAGTAGCTACTGTTTAATAGCCTCCTGAGATAGTAGTAGAATGGAAAGAGTGTTATCATATGATTGATTAAATCACCTGTTTTTCCCCCAAACACAGAACAGTAATATTTATTGAACACTTCTGCCTTTTTTACTTTCTCATCAATAATTCTACCACTTCCATCTAGTAATGGACCAACACCATTGGATGGATTCTTTGTGTTAATATATTTGAAAAACTCCTTATTGTCCCCAACTCTGCTGGCCATAGATTTCTCTCTGTGTCCCTTTTCTTCTCTTATAAATTTTTCTGCAATCCCTAGAAGGCAATAAGAAGCACTTCTTTAAATGCATTAGGAGAAACAGAAAGCTCAAAGAAAGTTTGGGTCCTCCGCTTAGCAGGGTAGGAGAGCTAATAACATCAAGAAGTTGAGGTGTACAACGCCTAGTTGGAGCCAGTTTCCACCAAAAAGGAGAATGGTGATCAGATACTCAACACAATTAATGTTAACAACAAGCAGGAAGAAACACAGGCCAAACACAGGGAAAGAACAGGTTAAACAATATCTAAATAAGTTAGATGTATTCAAGTCAGCAGGGCCTGATGAAATTCATCCTATGGTGCCTAAGGAACTTGCTGAAGCCATCTCAGAACTGTTAGCCGTTATCTTCATGGAGGACGTGAGGTCCCAGAGGCCTGGAGAAGGGCAAACATAGTACCTATCTTTAAAAGAAAAGGGATGAGAAGAGACCTGGGAATTATAGACCAGTCAGCCTAACTTTGATACCTGGAAAGATACCAGAACAAATTTGTAAGCACTAGCAGATAATAGGTTTATAAGGAACAGCCAGCATGGATTTATCAAGAACAAATCATGCCAAAGCAACCTGATTTCCATCTTTGACAGGGTTACTGGCCTAGTGGATGAGGAGTGGAGGGGAAGAGGGGGAGAAACAGTAGATATGATAGATCTTGATTTTAGATTGGCTTTTGACACAGTCGCACATGACATTCCCATAAGCAAATGAGGAAAAATGTGGTCTAGGTAAAGTGAGAAGGTGGGTGCACAACTGGTTGAAAGTCTGTACTCAAAGACTAGTTTATCAACAGTTCACTGTTGCACTGGGAAGACATACCCAGTGGATCCTGCAAGGGTCAGTCCTGAGTCCAGTATTATTCAATATTTTCATTAGTACCTTGAATAATGGATTGGAAAGAACGCTTAGAAAATCTGCAGATGACACCAGGCTAGAAGGGGTTGCAAGCACTTTGACAAGATTCGAATTCAAAAAGACCTTGACAAATTGGAGAACTGGCCTGAAATCAATACCATGAAATTCAGTAAAGATAAGTGCAAAGCAGTTGATTTAGGAAGGAAAAATCCAATGCATAACTACAAAATGGGAATAACTGGCCAGGAGGTCAGACTGCTGAAAAGAATCTGGGGCTTATAATAGATCACAAATTGAATGTGAGTCAACAACGTGATGCAGTTGCGAAAAAGGCCAATATCATTTTGGGTGTATTAATAGGGGATTAATAGGATTGTTGTAAGTAAGACCTGGCAGCTAGTTGTCCTGTTCTACTTGGCACTGGCGAGGCCTCAGCTGGAGCACTGTGTCCAGTTCTGGGCACCGACTTCAGGAAAGATGTGGACAAATTGGAGAGAGAGTCCAGAGAAGAGCAACAAAAACTATAAAAGGTCTAGAAAACCTGACCTGTGAGGAAAGGTTAGAAAACCTGGGCACGTTTAGTCTTGAGAAGAGAAGACTGAGGGGGAGCTGAGAACAGTCCTCAAATAGGTTACGGGCTGTTCTAAAGAGGAAGGTGACTAATTGTTCTCCATGTCCGCTGAAGGCAGGACAAGTAGTAACGAGCAGAATCTGCAGCAGGGGAGATTTAGGTTAGACATTAGGAACAACTGTAACTATAAGTTCTGGAACAGGCTACTAAGGGAAGTTGTGGAATCCCCGTCAGTGGAATTTTTAATAGCAGGTGGGACAAACAGCCGGCAGGGACAGTCCAGGTTTATTTGGTCCTGCCTCAGCGCAGAGGGCTGGGCTTGGAGACTTCTCAACAGCCCTTACAGCCCGACATTTCTTGGATTCCATAGAAGGTGACAGAGGGACATTTTTGCCTGAATTTGTGACAGGTAATTGTTAAAAAACAAACAAATCAAACAAAAAAAAGCTCTCTCCATAAAGACAAAACACTGCAGCAGCCTGCTCAGAACTGGGCTGGAGGCAGGAAGCACCACTGGTCCACAGGTGCTGTCCAGAGCACAGCCTGCTCCAGATTGCGGGCCAGCCAGCGCCCAGTTGAGCGCCTCCCTATGAGCCGTGTCCCCCAGAAGTGCTGAGCATTCTTCTGGGGCTCTGCCCAAAAGTCAGCAAGCACCCGCCCTAATGACTTGTGAGAGCCCGGCCATTTGGCTTGGTGCTTCAATTGGAGACAAGCTTTTCTGAGAATCTGGCCCAAAGTGACTTGGCCAGGGTCCCACATGAGCCTGGCACAGAGCTGGAAACCCAGCACAGATATCTTGGGTACCAGGCCTGTGCTTTACCTGCAGTGCCAGCCTTCCTCTCCTGCTATGTGCTGGGGTGGGGAGTGAGGGGCCAGGATCCGATAACCAGCCACTGACCGCCCCGGCCCCGCACCTGCCCCACCCCAATTCTGCTCCTCCCAGCCCCTATTGGATCCCTCCCCAAATCCCCGCCCTGGCCCCACCTCCTCCCCCAAGCGTGCAGCATTCCCCCTTCTCTCCCCCAGGCTTGCCATGTGAAACAGCTGTTTCGCGGAGCAAGCGCTGGGAGGGAGGGGGGAGAAGCAGGACCCAGAGGCCTGCCTTCTCCCCTGAGCGCAGTGAAGGCAGAGGTGAGCTGGGGGGTGAGGTGGGGAGCTGATGGTGGGTGCAGAGCACCTATGTTGACCTTGTCACAACCCACCTCCTCCCAGCAGCAGAGACTCAGCAAAGAAATCCCAGACCTGAGAGAGGATGTGGAAAGAGACGCAATGCCCCGGCTGCAAGGGGCTGCTACAGGACAGGCCAACTTACAAGTGAAGGAAACCAGTGTAACGAAAGGGCCCATCCCACTGGCATCTGCACAGAATGGGCCTTGCTTCTGTCTGGTCTGCTGAGCTCTGGGAGTAAACACCAGTGAGCCAGGCTGCTGGTGGCAGAATCTCAGGCATCAGCACCCTCCAATGACGCAGCACCCGTGTCCCTGGAATGCACCAGAGGAGGTGAACCCTAGCTCAGGAAAGCCCAGCCAGAGCCCTAAACCAGCTTCTGCCACAGTACATGCAGGGAGCAAGGCAGGTGGCCTCCTGCCGCAGGGGCCTCACGGACAGCTCCAGCCCGGCAGGTGCACCAGGGACAGACACTGTTTTGGCAGCTTTAGAACCGGATTCTTTGACATCTAGGCCAGGAAAGCAGAGTGATTCCTCTGGGCAGGTGCTGACTGGGTGGGGCCCTCAAGCCGTGCCACGAGCCCTCTGGGCCACTGGTCTGTACAAGAGGGGAGACACGTATGTGATTTCCATGCATGGTGGTGCTGCAGGCCTCTGCTGCTGGATCTGCGCAGCTTCTGATCCGGAGGTCTCTGGGGGCCACTGGATGGCACGCACCCAGAGCTGTGAGCCCAGGGACTTGCCAGCTCAACCGGGCTGCCAGGGCTGTGCAGTTATCTGGGACCGCAGGCTCCATTGGTGTCCTGCAGCACCCTCTGCTGGCAGCCTGGGGGAAGCACCCCCAGCCTGGGACATCTTCACATCCCCAAATGGGGTGGCGCTGAGACCAGAGTGACCTGACCGGGGGGAGGCCCAGAGGCACCCCCAGGGTGGGCAAAGAGGGAGCCAAGCACAAGAGCAAAACAGACCCAGGAAAACATTTAAAAATCAAAACACAGCACTTCCCAGTATGATGGGCCCTCCCACCCCATCCAGATACATACCCGCAGTACACCAGGAATGCCCCCGTCCCCATGGTATATCATTCCTCCCTGCTATGCCAGGAACCCCCCCCTCCCCATGGTATATCACTTGTAGCAATGTGATGACTCACCGGTGCGGCGCCTCCTGCTGGTTGTCCTGGAATTAGCTCATGTCCAGCTCCACAGCACCCTCTGCTGGCCGGTGTCTTACCTGCCGCTGGCCCCATGTTCCTCCCGGACCCCGGTGCCCTTTATCTCAGGGTTCTGCCCCAGCCGTACCGCTTTGCTCTGGGTCTCCCCTCCCAGGGGAGCCTCCAACCCTTTAAGCCCACCTTGCCTCAGTGGCTACTCCCAGTTGTCATCTAGCCCCCCTCAATGGGGCAGACTGCAGTGTCATGGCCACTCATCATTGGCAAGGGGGTGGGACCTGCTGCCTTTGCGTGTCCCCGGGCTGCCCCTCTGCAGCCCCAGTACCTTTGATAGGCCTTCAACATGTTATGTTGCATGTGAGTCTTACTGTCCTATATCAAACACTGTGTGTACCTCAGTTTCCCAGTGTGCTGCACCAACACTGTGGGGGTGAGAATTGGGGGTGTGAATTTGCTGAGGCCCTCAGGGCAGGTGAGGCTGCCCAGCTGTTTGCACCTGTGTAACCCGAGACCCAGGAGGGAGGTGAGACCAGGTGACACCTTTGGCCCAGAAGCAAGACAAAGAGAAGGAGGAGGAGCAAGGGGGGGAGTCGGGTCGCTGGAAGTTGGCAGTCTGGGTCATAGGTGCTGACTCCGTGGATGATCCGGGGCTGGAGCACCCATGGGGAAAAATTAATGGGTGCTCTGCACCCACCAGCAGCCAAGATCCCCAACCCCCCACCCCACCTGAGCACGGCACGTCCCCGCTCCTCCGCCTACCTCCCAGCGCTTCCCCTCGGGCAGTCACCAAATAGCTGGGGGGGAGGAGTGGGAACGTGGCATGTTCAGGGAAGGAGGCGAGGAAGAGGCGGAGCTGGGGTGGGGATTTGGGGAAAGGATTGGAATAAGGGCGGGGGGGGGGGAGTTGGGATGGGGACTTTGGGGAAGGGATGGGACGAGGTGAGGCCGGGGTGGGGCCATCCTACCAAATAGACAGAAGGTAAAAAATCCATTGCAATCAACATTCTCACCATAGTCAGTGTAGTGACTGTGTCACACACTCTCAAAGACGCTGAGGAACCACCTGATCAGCATCCCGTACAGCAAACAGGAGCAGATCAAGAATGAGCTCTCCAAACTGGAGACTCTCATACAAAACCAACCTTCCACACAAACTACCGTGTGGCTGGACTTTACAAAAACGAGACAAGCCATTTACAATGCACACTTCACTTCTCTACAGAGAATAGAGGACAGTAAACTATCTAAACTCCTACATGCCACAGGGGGCTACAACAGTACCCTCAACTTACCTAACAATATTGTTAATCAATCAAACCACACACTTAGTCCAGCAAAAGAGTCTGTCCTATCTCTGGGACTTCCTTTCTGCCCCACCACCTCCATGAACATGATACAGTTCTGCAGTGATCTGGAAGCCTACTTTCGTCCTCTCTGACTCAAGGAATATTTTCAACACACCACTGAACAGTGCACTAGAACCCTCCTACCAACACTACAAGAAGAAGAATTCTGCGTGGACTCCTCCTGATGGTCAAAATGACAGACTGGACTTCTACACAGAGTGCTTCAGCAGACATGCACAGGCTGAAATTGTGAACAATCAGCATCACTTGTGTTCTGTATGGCTGAGGTTATGGGGCAACACCATCCACAGCCTCAGAAACAACTCTGACATTATAATCAAAAGGGCTGACAAAGAAGGTGCTGTCGTCATCATGAATAGGTCGGATTATGAACTGGAGGCTGTCAGGCAACTTTCCAACACCACATTCTACAGGCCACTATCCTCCAATCCCACTGAGGGTAATCAAAAGAAACTACACCATCTGCTCAAGAAACTCCCTGCTATAGCATGGGAACAAATCTACATGGACACACCCCCAAAGCCCCAACCAGGGGTCTTCCATCTGCTACCCAAGATCCATAAACCTGGGAATCCTGGATGCCCCATCATCTCAAGCATTGGTACCCCGAAAGCAGGATTATCTGGCTATTTGGACTCTCTCCTCAGGCCCTACACTACCAGCACTCCTAGCTATCTTGGAGACACCACTGACTTCCTGAGGGAAACTACAATTCATTGGTGATCTTCCAGAAAACACCATCCTGGCCACCATGGATGGAGAAGCTCTTTACACCAATATTCCACAAAAGGACGGGCTACAAGCTGTCAGGAACAGTATCCCTGATGAGGCCACGGCACACCTGGTGGCTGAGTTTTGTGACTTTGTCCTCACCCACAACTATTTCAGATTTGGGGACAACTTATACCTTCAAGTCAGCGGCATTGCTATGGGTACCTGCATGGCCCCACAGTATGCCAACATTTTTATAGCTGACTTAGAACAACACTTCCTAAGCTCTCGTCCCCTAGCACCCCTCCTCTACTTGCACTACGTTGATGACATCAGCATCTGGACCGATGGAAAAGAAGCCCTTGAAGAATTCCACCTGGATTTCAACAATTTCCACCCCACCATCAGCCTCAGCCTGGACCAGTCCATACAAGAGATCCACTTCCTGGACACTACAATGCAAATGAGTGATGGTCACATAAACACCACCCTATACCGGAAACCTACTGACCGCTATATTTACCTACATGCCTCCAGCTTTCATCCAGATCACATCACACAATCCATTGTCTACAGCCAAGCCCTAAGATAAAACTGCAAGAAAAAAAAAATCCCTCAGACAGAGACAAACACCTACAGGATCTCTATCAAGCATTCTTATAACTACAATACCCACCTGGGGAAGTGAGGAAACAGATTAACAGAGTAAGATGGGTACTCAGAAGTCATTTACTACAGGACAGGCCCAACAAGGAAAATAACAGAACACCACTGGCCATCACGTAACCCCCAGCTAAAACCTCTCTAGCACATCATCAACGATCTACAACCTATCCTGGAAAACAATCCCTCACTCTCACAGACCTTGGGAGGCAGGCCAGTCGTCACTTACAAACAGACCCCCAACCTGAAGCAAATACTCACCAGTAACTACACACCATGCCACAGAAACACTAACCCAGGAACCAATCCCTGTAAAAAGCCCCATTGCCTACTCTGTCCCTATATCTACTCTAGTGACAGCATCATAGGACCTAACCACATCAGCCACACCATCGGGGCTCATTCACCTGCACATCTACTAATGTGAAAGATGCCATCATGTGCCAGCAATGCCCCTCTGCCATGTACATTGGCCAAACTGGACAGTCTCTACATAAAAGAATAAATGGACACAAATCAGACATCACGAATGGTAACATACCAAAGTCAATAGAAGAACACTTAAATCTCCCTGGACATGCAATAATAGATTTAAAAGTAGCTATCCTTCAACAACAACAACAAAAAAATTCAAAAACAGACTTCAAAGAGAAACTGCAGAGCTACAATTCATTTGCAAACTTAACACCATTAATTTGGGCTTGAATACGGACTGGGAGCGGTTGGCTCACTACAAAAGCAGTTTTCCCTCTCTTGGTATTGACTCCTCCTCCTCAATTATTGGGAGTGGACCACATCCACCCTGACTGAATTGGCCTTGTCAACACTGGTTCTCCACTTGTAAGGTAACTCTTTTCTCTTCCTTTAAACTTGATGACATTGATGACATCTTCATCATCTGGACCCATGAAAAAGAAGCCCTTGAGGAATTCCACCAGGATTTCAACAATTTCCATCCCACCATCAACCTCAGCCTGGACCAGTCCACACAAGAGATCCACTTCCTGGACACTACGGTGCTAATACGCGATGATCACATAAACACTACCCTATATCGGAAACCTACTGACCGCTATTCCTACCTACATGCCTCTAGCTTTCATCCAGATCTTACCACACGATCCATTGTCTACAGCCAAGCTCTACGATATAACCGCATTTGCTCCAACCCCTCAGACAGAGACAGACACCTACAAGATCTCTATCATGCATTCTTACAACTATAATACCCACCTGCTGAAGTGAAGAAACAGATTGACAGAGCCAGAAGAGTACCCAGAAGTCACCTACTACAGGACAGGTCCAACAAAGAAAATAACAGAACGCCACTAGCCATCACCTTCAGCCCCCAACTAAAACCTCTCCAACGCATCATCAAGGATCTACAACCTATCCTGAAGGACGACCCATCACTCTCACAGATCTTGGGAGACAGGCCAGTCCTTGCTTACAGACAGCCCCCCAAACATGAAGCAAATACTCACCAGCAACCACAGACCACACAACAGAACCACTAACCCAGGAACCTATCCTTTCAACAAAGCCCGTTGCCAACTCTGTCCACATATCTATTCAGGGAACACCATCATAGGGCCTAATCACATCAGCCACACCATCAGAGGCTCTTTCATCTGCATATCTACCAATGTGATATATGCCATCATGTGCCAGCAATGCCTCTCTGCCATGTACATTGGTCAAATTGGACAGTCTCTACATAAAAGAATAAATGGACACAAATCAGACGTCAAGAATTATAACATTCAAAAACCAGTCGGAGAACACTTCAATCTCTCTGGTCACTCGATTACAGACCTGAGGGTGGCTATCCTTCAACAAAAAAACTTCAAAAACAGACTCCAACGAGAAACTGCTGAATTGGAATTAATTTGCAAACTGGATACAATTAATTTAGGCTTGAATAGAGACTGGGAATGGATGAGTCATTACACAAAGTAAAACTATTTCCCCATGTTATTTCTCCCACCCCATCCCACCCCCCCACTGTTCCTCAGATATTCTTGTTAACTGCTGGAAATACCCTACCTTGCTTGTCACCATGAAAGGTTTTCCTCCTTTCCCCCCCTGCTGCTGGTGATGGCTCATCTTAAGTGATCACTCTTCTTACAGTTACAGCTCACTTCATCAGATGCATTTGGTGGAAAAAACAGAGGGGAGATTGATATACACACACAGAGAACATGAAACAATGGGTTTATCATACACACTGTAAGGAGAGTGATCACTTAAGATAAGCCATCACCAGCAGCAGGTGGGGGGAAAGGAGGAAAACCTTTCATGGTGACAAGCAAGGTAGGCTATTTCCAGCAGTTAACAAGAATATCTGAGGAACAGTGGGGGGGTGGGGTGGGGTGGGGGGGAGAAATAACACGGGGAAATAGTTTTACTTTGTGTAATGACTCATCCATTCCCAGTCTCTATTCAAGCCTAAGTTAATTGTATCCAGTTTGCAAATTAATTCCAATTCAGCAGTTTCTCGTTGGAGTCTGTTTTTGAAGCTTTTTTGTTGAAGGATAGCCACTCTTAGGTCTGTGATCGAGTGACCAGAGAGATTGAAGTGTTCTCCAACTGGTTTTTGAATGTTATAATTCTTGACGTCTGATTTGTGTCCATTCATTCTTTTACGTAGAGACTGTCCAGTTTGGCCAATGTACATGGCAGAGGGGCATTGCTGGCACATGATGGCATATATCACACTGGTAGATGCGCAGGTAACGAGCCTCTGATAGTGTGGCTGATGTGATTAGGCCCTATGATGGTGTTCCCTGAATAGATATGTGGACAGAGTTGGCAACGGGCTTTGTTGAAAGGATAGGTTCCTGGGTTGGTGATTCTGTTGTGTGGTGTGTGGTTGCTGGTGAGTATTTGCTTCAGATTGGGGGGCTGTCTGTAAGCAAGGACTGGCCTGTCTCCCAAGATCTGTGAGAGTGATGGGTCGTCCTTCAGGATGGGTTGTAGATCCTTGATGATGCGTTGGAGAGGTTTTAGTTGGGGGCTGAAGGTGATGGCTAGTGGCGTTCTGTTATTTTCTTTGTTGGGCCTGTCCTGTAGTAGGTGACTTCTGGGTACTCTTCTGGCTCTGTCAATCTGTTTCTTCACTTCAGCAGGTGGGTATTGTAGTTGTAGGAATGCATGATAGAGATCTTGTAGGTGTTTGTCTCTGTCTGAGGGGTTGGAGCAAATGCGGTTATATCGTAGAGCTTGGCTGTAGACAATGGATCGTGTGGTATGATCTGGATGAAAGCTAGAGGCATGTAGGTAGGAATAGCGGTCAGTAGGTTTCTGATATAGGGTGGTGTTTATGTGACCATCGCTTATTAGCACCGTAGTGTGCAGGAAGTGGATCTCTTGTGTGGACTGGTCCAGGCTGAGGTTGATGGTGGGATGGAAATTGTTGAAATCCTGGTGGAATTCCTCAAGGGCTTCTTTTCCATGGGTCCAGATGATGAAGATGTCATCAATGTAGTGCAAGTAGAGTAGGGGCATTAGGAGAGGAGAGCTGAGGAAGCGTTGTTCTAAGTCAGCCATAAAAATGTTGGCATACTGTGGGGCCATGCGGGTACCCATCGCACTGCCGCTGACTTGAAGGTATACATTGTCCCCAAATGTGAAATAGTTATGGGTGAGGACAAAGTCACAAAGTTCAGCCACCAGGTTAGCCGTGACATTATCGGGGATACTGTTCCTGACGGCTCGTAGTCCATCTTTGTGTGGAATGTTGGTGTAGAGGCTTCTACATCCATAGTGGCCAGGATGGAGTTTTTAGGAAGATCACCAATGGACTAGTTTCCTCAGGAAGTCAGTGGTGTCTCGAAGATAGCCGGGAGTGCTGGTAACGTAGGGCCTGAGGAGGGAGTCTACATAGCCAGACAATCCTGCTGTCAGGGTGCCAATGCCTGAGATGATGGGGCGTCCAGGATTTCCAGGTTTATGGATCTTGGGTAGCAGATAGAATACCCCAGGTCGGGGTTCTAGGGGTGTGTCTGTGCGGATTTGTTCTTGTGCTTTTTCAGGGAGTTTCTTGAGCAAATGCTGTAGTTTCTTTTGGTAACTCTCAGTGGGATCAGAGGGTAATGGCTTGTAGAAAGTGGTGTTGGAGAGATGCCTAGTAGCCTCTTGTTCATACTCCGACCTATTCATGATGACGACAGCACCTCCTTTGTCAACCTTTTTGATTATGATGTCAGAGTTGTTTCTGAGGCTGTGGATGGCATTGTGTTCTGCATGGCTGAGTTTATGGGGCAAGCGATGCTGCTTTTCCACAATTTCAGCTCGTGCACGTCGGCTGAAGCACTCTATGTAGAAGTCCAGGCTGCTGTTTCGACCTTCAGGAGGAGTCCACCCAGAATCCTTCTTTCTGTAGTGTTGGTAGGAAGGTCTCTGTGGGTTAATATGTTGGTCAGAGGTGTGTTGGAAATATTCCTTGAGTCGGAGACGTCGAAAATAGGATTCCAGGTCACCACAGAACTGTATCATGTTCGTGGGGGTGGAGGGGCAAAAAGAGAGGCCCCAAGATAGGACCTTTGTGACTTTGTCCTCACCCATAACTATTTCACATTTG
This sequence comes from Dermochelys coriacea, assembly GCF_009764565.3. Taxonomy (NCBI): domain Eukaryota; kingdom Metazoa; phylum Chordata; order Testudines; family Dermochelyidae; genus Dermochelys; species Dermochelys coriacea. Next base: position 272,303,014 of record NC_050069.1, read on the forward strand.
GGGACAATGTATACCTTCAAGTCAGCGGCACTGCGATGGATACCCGCATGGCCCCACAGTATGCCAACATTTTTATGGCTGACTGAGAACAATGCTTCCTCAGCTCTTGTCTCCTAATGCCCCTACTCTACTTGCGCTACATTGATGACATCTTCATCATCTGGACCCATGGAAAAGAAGCCCTTGAGGAATTCCACCAGGATTTCAACAATTTCCATCCCACCATCAACCTCAGCCTGGACCAGTCCACACAAGAGATCCACTTCCTGGACACTACGGTGCTAATAAGCGATGGTCACATAAACACCACCCTATATCGGAAACCTACTGACCGCTATTCCTACCTACATGCCCCTAGCTTTCATCCAGATCATACCACTCGATCCATTGTCTACAGCCAAGCTCTACGATATAACCGCATTTGCTCCAACCCCTCAGACAGAGACAAACACCTACAAGATCTCTATCATGCATTCCTACAACTACAATACCCACCTGCTGAAGTGAAGAAACAGATTGACAGAGCCAGAAGAGTACCCAGAAGTCACCTACTACAGGACAGGCCCAACAAAGAAAATAACAGAACGCCACTAGCCATCACCTTCAGCCCCCAACTAAAACCTCTCCAACGCATCATCAAGGATCTACAACCTATCCTGAAGGACGACCCATCACTCTCACAGATCTTGGGAGACAGGCCAGTCCTTGCTTACAGACAGCCCCCCAACATGAAGCAAATACTCACCAGCAACCACACACCACACAACAGAATCACCAACCCAGGAACCTATCCTTGCAACAAAGCCCGTTGCCAACTCTGTCCACATATCTATTCAGGGAACACCATCATAGGGCCTAATCACATCAGCCACACTATCAGAGGCTCGTTCACCTGCGCATCTACCAGTGTGATATATGCCATCATGTGCCAGCAATGCCCCTCTGCCATGTACATTGGTCAAACTGGACAGTCTCTACGTAAAAGAATGAATGGACGCAAATCAGACGTCAAGAATTATAACATTCAAAAACCAGTTGGAGAACACTTCAATCTCTCTGGTCACTCGATTACAGACCTAAGAGTGGCTATCCTTCAACAAAAAAGCTTCAAAAACAGACTCCAACGAGAAACTGCTGAATTGGAATTAATTTGCAAACTGGATACAATTAACTTAGGCTTGAATACAGACTGGGAATGGATGAGTCATTACACAAAGTAAAACTATTTCCCCGTGTTATTTCTCCCCCCCACCCCACCCCACCCCCCACTGTTCCTCAGATATTCTTGTTAACTGCTGGAAATAGCCTACCTTGCTTGTCACCATGAAAGGTTTTCCTCCTTTCCCCCCCCTGCTGCTGGTGATAGCTTATTTTAAGTGATCACTCTCCTTATAGTGTGTATGATAAACCCATTGTTTCATGTTCTCTGTGTGTGTATATCAATCTCCCCTCTGTTTTTTCCACCAAATGCATCCGATGAAGTGAGCTGTAGCTCACGAAAGCTTATGCTCAAATAAATTTGTTAGTCTCTAAGGTGCCACAAGTACTCCTTTTCTTTTTGCGAATACAGACTAACACGGCTGCTACTCTGAAAGCTTAAACTTGTTCTTCATAATTTTAAAAACAATACTAGCTGCCTATTTAATTTTAAAAACAGCAAAAAATATCCACCTCCCTTTCCCTTTCTTATAAGGAGTCTTGAAGTTTAAATCTCCTCAGTGTGATAGATATTCTTGCTTTGATTTAATTAGCTCTTGGAAGTCCAGGGGCTCCAGGCTACTGGTCCTATGCTGCCCAGGGTCCCTAGGGACAATTCTGTCCACCATTAGGGAATTTTTTCCCCCTAGAACTCCCTTGTAGTAGGGTGGACACCCGCTCGGGCCCAGAGGGGTTTAAGATGATGAGATTACTGGTTCTGTGGATGAAGGGAAAGCAGTGGATGTATTGTTTCTTGACTTTAGCAAAGCTTTTGACACGGTCTCCCACAGCATTCTTGTCAGCAAGTTAAGGAAGTATGGGCTGGATGAATGCACTATAAGGTGGGTAGAAAGCTGGCTAGATTGTCGGGCTCAACGGGTAGTGATCAATGGCTCCATGTCTAGTTGGCAGCCGGTGTCAAGTGGAGTGCCCCAGGGGTCGGTCCTGGGGCCCGTTTTGTTCAATATCTTCATAAATGATCTGGAGGATGGTGTGGATTGCACTCTCAGCAAATTTGCGGATGATACTAAACTGGGAGGAGTGGTAGATACGCTGGAGGGGAGGGATAGGATACAGAAGGACCTAGACAAATTGGAAGATTGGGCCAAAAGAAATCTAATGAGGTTCAATAAGGATAAGTGCAGGGTCCTGCACTTAGGATGGAAGAATCCAATGCACCGCTACAGACTAGGGACCGAATGGCTCGGCAGCAGTTCTGCGGAAAAGGACCTAGGGGTGACAGTGGACGAGAAGCTGGATATGAGTCAGCAGTGTGCCCTTGTTGCCAAGAAGGCCAATGGCATTTTGGGATGTATAAGTAGGGGCATAGCGAGCAGATCGAGGGACGTGATCGTTCCCCTCTATTCGACACTGGTGAGGCCTCATCTGGAGTACTGTGTCCAGTTTTGGGCCCCACACTACAAGAAGGATGTGGATAAATTGGAAAGAGTACAGCGCAGGGCAACAAAAATGATTAGGGGTCTAGAGCACATGACTTATGAGGAGAGGCTGAGGGAGCTGGGATTGTTTAGTCTGCAGAAGAGAAGAATGAGGGGGGATTTGATAGCTGCTTTCAACTACCTGAAAGGGGGTTTCAAAGAGGATGGCTCTAGACTGTTCTCAATGGTAGCAGATGACAGAACGAGGAGTAATGGTCTCAAGTTGCAATGGGGGAGGTTTAGATTGGATATTAGGAAAAACTTTTTCACTAAGAGGGTGGTGAAACACTGGAATGCGTTACCTAGGGAGGTGGTAGAATCTCCTTCCTTAGAGGTTTTTAAGGTCAGGCTTGACAAAGCCCTGGCTAGGATGATTTAACTGGGACTTGGTCCTGCTTTGAGCAGGGGGTTGGACTAGATGACCTTCTGGGGTCCCTTCCAACCCTGATATTCTATGATTCTATGATTCTAAGATAGCCCTGGGAGAAGGCTGGGACAGGGGAAGAGTGGGGCTGATTGGCAGAGCAGCTGCAGCCGGGGGCCATGCCCCAAACAGACCCAGCGGGCCGCATAAAAGCCAATGAAGCCAAAAGGAGAGGAACACTCTCTCTTGCTACCTCTGAGGAGGGAGAGACGGACGGACCGACCGACCGACCGACCGACCTGGCTGTAGAGACCCAAATATAGGACTAGTTTGGAGTAGAGCTGGGGAGCTCTGACCTAGGAAAGCCCCAGGCTGAAGGCCTGGAAAAGCCTATTAGGTATGGGGGTTGCAGGGGCAGCCATGGTTAGGCAGAGGCAGCAGGTCCAAAACCAACCTTGCCAGTGATGAGTGGCTCATACTGCAGTCTGCCCCAGGGCATGGGGGCTAGCTGATGACTGGCGGGAGCCTATAACTGAGGTGAGGTGGGGATAGTGGGGGGGTTCCCCTGGGAGGGGGAGACCCAGAACTGTGGGGTACTGCCAGGGGGCAGCACCCAGTGAAAGGGGCACTGGGGTCCTGGGAGGGACATGGGAGCCAGCAGCAAGGCAAGACACCGGCCTGAAGAATGTGCTTCGGAGGCTAGAATGCTAATTCCCTGAGATGACCAGCAGGAGGTGCTGCTGGTGAGTCTGTACCTGGTTACACCCCTGTAACATTTTGCAAACCCCCAAGGGTTCACGAACCCCAGTTTGGCAACCACTGGACTAATTCTAAGGTAAAAACAGAGTCTGCCTGGGCAGCCATAGCATGTCACCTTGAGCCACACAGATACTCTGCCAGCCAATACCAGCAAAGCCTATGGCTGCTAAGAGATGCACGTGTCTCACTAGACATGTGCATTTCACTCTTTGGCGTGTCATTAGCTCAAGCTGACAAGAAGCAACAAAGTTTACCTCTAGTAACTTTTCCAATATTGCATCCCCAGGGGGCAAAAGGTGCCCTGCACTAGCAGATATAAATCCCAAGGGCTGAGATCATTTATGGGAGGATCAGAATGACCGTTTGAGCCCCAGACAAACGATTTTATAATACCGGATGATTTTGGGGGATTGTATCTCAGGAGCTCCGTGCTCAAATGACCCCAAATTTGGATCACTAATCCCACCCTGCATCCCCATGAAGCACAAAAAAAGTCATGCCTATCCAAGTTAGCATATGGATTTTGGAGCACTTGGAATACTTATCCAGCAAGCAAGTCCTAGACACCTCTAGCAGAACTGTCATGGTGCTATAATTAATCTCGGCTCAGAGAACATAGACATGCGATACTGCCGCGTGCCTCTCGCAGCTGCACAAGCCAAGGTGGAGCCATGCACCTCTCGGAGCAGACAGCGAGAGGAATGAGCGACTGGGCTCCCAGCTGCACAACACAAACTGCCACACGTCCAGCGTAACCAAGAACTGAAGAACTTTTGAGCAGAAACACCCCTCCCCAGCTAAACATCCCCAGGTCCTTCCTGGATTAAATTAACATCACTTCTCTGGCACCAGGCCAGGCTTCACCAAGGGCCACTTCCAGGGGTGGCAGATTTGTAGAAATTTTGGTGGTGCCCAGAACCTGCCCCTGTCCAAACTCTGCTCCCCCCAAACTCCACCCCCCCCCGCCCAAGGATGTGGGGGAAGAGGTCTGGGGTGCAGGCCCTAGGCTGGGGCGCAGGCCCTAGGCTGGGGCAGGGGATTGGGGTGCAGTCTCTGGGAGGGAGTTTGGGGATGGGAGGGGGTGCAGGGGTGAGGGCTGTGGGGTGTGACTGCAGATGAGGGGTTTGGGGAGTGAGCCCTCTGTCTGGGGCTGGGGGCCTTGGGGGTTAGAGAGGCTCAGGGCTAAGGCAGAGGGTTAGGGTGCAGGGGGATGAAGGCTCTGGCTAGGACTGGGGATAAGGTGTTGGAGGGGCTCAGGGCTAGGGTAGAGGGTTGAGGGTGTGGTGGGGGGGTGGGCTCTAGGGTGGGAAAGGGCTGGGGATGAGTTTGGGTTCCAGGCAGGCTGCTCCGGGACAGGGGCCAGAGAGGACTCCCCCAGCCCTTTCCCTGCCAGCAGCAGTGAGCTCTGGGGGAGGAGCCCCCCCAGCAGCACACTCACCCCCACCACTGTCACTGCACGTGCTCCTAGGGCCCCTCTCAGGTCCAGGAATCTCCCTCGCCTCCCCGATGGTGGGTGCCAGGGGGTGCTGGGTGTGCCTCCTCCCCTGCTGCTGCCCCTCATTGGGGGCAAGGGATGGGGCTGCCCCTTGCCCAGCATGGGGCAGGAGCGGTGACTGTGTGCGGGGGGTGGGCTATGCTGGTGGAGGGTCCCCCCGGAAAAGGGAAGGGTCTGAGGTGGTAGGGCAGGCTCGGGCAGGCTCAGTCAGTCTGCCCTGGCAGTGGAGATGGGGGGGCACCCAGACCCTGTGGCTGCAGGGAGGCAGCATGGAGCTGCAAGGCAGAGGCAGGGACGTTCTGCTCCGGGCCCAGGGAGGCGCACGGGGGGCAGGCAGCAAGCGGAGGCTGGGGAACACTCAGGGGAGGTGTAGGGGGGTGGCAGGTGGGGCTGGGGGGGACAAATATTGGTGGAGCTGGGCCCCTGAATATTGCTGGTACCAAGGCACCGCATGGAGATGTAACTCGCCGCCCCTGGCCACTGCGTAGGGCTGGCTCTGTCAGGACGGGAGGGCCACAGCTGCCTGCAGAAGCAGCTCCATCAGCCACTGTGTCACTTGGGCCTTGGTCCCATCTGACATGGTGCTGGGAGGAGCTGGTGGCAAGTGGCCCCTTCACGCTAGGCAGCAGAGGGGCAGGGAACATGGTTCGTCATGAAGAACAGGAAACTCGGGAAGATGTGAATTCATCAGGTTGAACTCCAAGCTGGCTCTGCCACACCTCAGTGCTAAGTACAACCCAGAAAAGCTACCAAGGGGGTGGGAGGCCACAGCCAGAGGCTGTTTCTGCATTGCCCAACCTCCTGCTGCACCCCCAATCACCCTGTCTGTCTGCCCCCCCCCCCAATCGCATCCCATCCATTGCGCCTGTCAGGCCCTGTCATTTTGCTCCAGGTACTGAAGGATTTGTAGGGGAGAAGGATTTCATGTGGCTCCTACACGGGGGCAGTGTTCCCAGACCTTTGAGACAGAGCTCAGCCCTGCAGATAGTGGACAGATTGCTCATTAACCCTTTGGGCTCTTGGCCCTTGCCTGCTGCCCTGGCCCCAGCATCCCTCTGTGGCTGCACCAGCACCATGTGTTCTGCAACAGCAGAGCCAGCATGAGGCAGGTCAGACGGCAGCCCCCAGTGCGACAAGGAAGGACACATGCCAACCAGGGCATACAAAGACCAGGATTTATTCCAAAATCTCCATAATACACAGCAGGGCCAGTGAAAGGCAGGGACCACCACAGGCTACAGCAATAGAGCCTGCTGGCATGGGATGGGATGGGTTGGTGCGGGCAGAGGGTGTCTCAGCTGGGAGTACAAAGGGCAGACCTGGCATAGGCCAGGCTGGCATGGGTGGGAATGACAGGTATGGGGTGGAATGGGCACAGAAGGACTGGCTTTGGCTAGTGTGAGTGGGGAGGCAAAGCTGACCTGGGCTGTCACAGTCAGGGCACAAAAATTCAAAGCAGATAAAGAAAAGGATTTAGAGTTGGCTCAATCCAGGCTCCAGGCCGCTAGTAGAGAACGTCCTCAAAGCTGAGCAGCAGGAACTGGTGCAGGGAAGATGGCAGGTGGAGCTTGGGCAAGACCTGTAGCAGCCGGCCCTCCAGGTAGCTCCTGAGTTCACAGCGGGCCAGGTGCTGCAGGGAGCGGGGCCTTTGCCCCAGAGAGAAGAGTGACTCGTAGAAATCTGGGTGCTTCTGTCAGGAGAGAAGAGAGAGGTCAGCACGGGCCATGTTTCCTCATGACAGCTGGCCGGTGCCCATACCCCATGTCATGTGACAATGGCAACAAATCATGGGGCAGACACTTTCCGCCAACACTGAACAAGGAGCTCTATTCACACAGAGGTCACAGCCTTATCCCTACTGCCCTTCAGTTTCTGTCTGTCCTTGTTTCACTTCAGAGCTTCTGCCCAGCACCTTCCCTGACCCCTCAAAGCTTCAGAGGGTGCTTCTGGGACCTGCCTGGCCAGCCAGGCACTGTGGGGTAAAGCCCCAGGTCCCTGAAGGCTCTTGGTTCTTACCTGCATGATCTCAGCTGGGACAGCCTCTGCCCACTCGTCTGTGACCCGCACGCGGTCATAGCTGTTGATCAGCACCTCAATGGTGCGAGGCGAGGAGCAGCAGTAGCGCAACACCTGCAGCAGGGAGGGGATGGGAAAAGGCTGGTCTCATGCACCACATACCACACTACGCCGCCGGGGACCTGACTTGGATTCCCTGCTTTGCTACTGCCTCCCTGTGACCCCGGGCAAGTCCTGTAACCTGTGTCTTTTCCCAGTCTGGGATGGGCCATGCCCACATGTTGCACGCGATGGGGTGGGACAGGGCATGTTTGAGGGTTGCAGGCCTGCAGGTTGTTATGGCAGCAGGAGGGCTGCGTGTGGGTGGTTTCCCTCCCCATCCCCTGACTCCCACTCCCCATGGCCCAGGCCATCAGTAGCTGTCAGAGCCTATTCCAGCAGCAAGAGTGAGCCTCATTATCTGGTGTTAATAGGAGATTAATTAGTGTTAATTGTTGATTTTCTTGTATTTTCCCAAAGGGGAGAGCAATCTGCAGATCTCCAGGCTGGGTAATTATTGCACTGCTCGGGAATTAAGGAAGATGGTTAACCCTTTGCTTGCTTGTGTCTTGCACAGAGGATGTGGCAGAAACTGGGGACAATGCCCCACGGAAGGAGAGCACCTCCTAAGGCCAGTGCCAGAGAGACAGGCCAACTTCACCAAGGTGGGACAGCACCTTGTGGGGCCTGGAGATTAATGGAGCTTGGTGGCAGGGCTGTGTGCTCAGCGCACAGAAAAGGCAAGAGACCCCTACAGAGAAATATCACTCCACATGGATCCCCCCTCAATACACCTCCCTCTGCAGCCCCCCCCAGACCATGCCTGCCCCTAAGTTACCCCTGTTCTTCCCCCACATGTCAATCTCTGTAGGTCTGGGCATGCCGCAATCCCTGCCCCAAGCCCTGCCATGCTGCCTCCTTCCTGCCCTGCCTAATTCCCATCACAGCCAGGTAGCGTGGCATGGGAGGGAGCAGGTCATGGGCAGTTCAGGATGCACCATGGGAGCTCCCGGTAGGACACTGCTTGCCAGGCAGCTGACACGTTCTGCATCCACTGCAGCGCCCGTCCTAGCTGATCTCAGGGGCACATTGCACTGACCCAGCTTGGAGGTCACAGGGTCTAGCTCATGTGCCACACTCCCTGGCTGACAGCTTCCCCGCTGCCCCTCCAGCCCAGCACTCTCTGGGATGAGCCCCAGGCCCTGCTGGGCCCAGGCACTGTGAAAGCCTGCACGCTCCCTGCAGAGAGGGGCAGAGCCAGGAAATTGCATGTGGCCAGCACCTGGACATGCTGCCTGCAGCTGGCCTCTCCTCACACCTAGCCCCCCTGCCACCCCTGCGGGACAAAGCCCTCAGGGTGGAGGCTGCTACCTTCAGGGCCATTTGCTAGGAAGGGAGCCACAGCTGGTGCAACCAGGGGCTGAATGTGAGTTCCTGCCACCTTGTCCTGCCCTCCATGGCCTTGGTCTAAGAGCACAGGTTCTCCAGAGCATGGCTGGCCTTTCCCATGCACCCTCTGTGCCCCACCCCACCTCAAAGCCTGGACCCACACAGCCCCCACCCACTCCCGAAGAATGACTAGACGGACTGACTGCACCAGGACTAAACAACTCGAGCCAGGGGACGATGGCCCACAGACAGAGAGCATCTCCTAAGGCTAGTGCCAGAGAGACAGGATTACTTTCTCTTTTCCAGCCAAGTCCCCACTGCTCACAACACCAGGGCTGGGAGCTCACACCCTCACAGTCCCCCCCCCCCCCAGCCCTAGTAACCTCAGCAGGGGGCAGCGGTGTCCTGCCCCAGTATATACCTAAATGTGGCCATTAAAGGGACACAGCTGGGCCTCTTAATCAGCAGCTCAGCCAGGGAAAGAAACCCAAATGCTGGCACCTGGGGTTGGGGGACCCCAATTGCTGGGCAGCAAGAGGGAACTCAAGCCCTTGAGCCGACAGGGAACAAGACCTCGACAAGGGGAGAGGGTTCTGCCTGCAGGTGAGGGAATGCCTCCTGGAGGAGACCCCGATCACACACCCCTCCCACGCAGCACCCATCCTGCTGCTGTCCCAGGCAGCTCCACACCTTGATGAGGGCCCCGGGCCAGATGCGTATGGAGCCATGGTTGAGCAGCGCCCGCACCACAAGCTCCGGTCGGTGCCCCAGCTTGTAGGCCGCCACCTGCAAGATGTTATGCATGGCTGTGTTGCCACTGTAGCTCATGATGTTGACATTGGCGCCATGGGCCAGCAGCAGCTCCACCACACGGGCGCTGGCATTCTTACAGGCCTGGTGCAGTGGGCGCTGCTGGTCCCGGTCCGCAGCATCGACGTTGGCACCTCTCTGCACCAGCTGCTGGCAGACGTGATAGTAGCGCTCCATGTCCTGGGGCGGGTGTGCCTGGGCGCAGGCGGCATTCAAGGGGGTCTGCCCCTCCTCGTTCTTGGCCTCCAGCCGCGCTCCATGGCACAGGAACAGCTGGACGTGCTCTTCCAGGCCGTGCCGTGCTGCCACATGCAGCGCTGTGTCCTCTTCCTCCTCCATCTGGCTGTTCACACTGGCACCGTACTGCAGGAGCAGCTTCGCACACCTGCACAGCGTGGGACACCTCAGTCTCGAATTTCCCCCTCCTCTGCCCAACCCCTACCCACTATCCCGCCAACTACCCACTGCCCCTTAGCCCCTATCTGCTGTCCCATCCACCTACCACCTGCCCGCTATCCCCCATCCCCTATCCACCCACCGCCTGCCCGCTAGCCCCCACCCGCCATCCCCTCTCCACCCACCGCCTGCCCGCTAGCCCCCACCCGCCATCCCCTCTCCACCCACCGCCTGCCTGCTAGCCCCCATCCAGCCGTCCCCTCTCCACCCACCACTTGCCTGCTAGCCCCCACCCGCCGTCCCTTATCCACTCACCGCCTGCCCGCTAGTCCCCACCCGCCGTCCCTTTTTCACCCACTGCCTGCCTGCTAGCCCCCACCCGCCATCCCCTCTCCACCCACCGCCTGCCTGCTAGCCCCCACCCGACATCCCCTATCCACCCACCGCCTGCCCACTACCCCCCATCCCCCCGCCGTCCCCTATCCTCCCACCGCCTGCCCGCTAGCCCCCACCCGCCATCCCCATCTACCCACCGCCTGCCCGCTAGCCCCCACCCGCCGTCCCCTATCCACCCACCATCTGCCCGCTAGCCCCCACCCGCCATTCCCATCTACCCACCGCCTGCACGCTAGCCCCCACCCGCCGTCCCCTATCCACCCACCACCTGCCCGCTAGCCCCCACCCGCCATTCCCTATCCACCCACCGCCTGCCCGCTAGCCCCCACCCGACATCCCCTATCCACCCACCGCCTGCCTGCTAGCCCCCACCCGCCATCCCCATCTACCCACTGCCTGCACGCTAGCCCCCACCCGCCGTCCCCTATCCACCCACCACCTGCCCGCTAGCCCCCACTCACCATTCCCTATCCACCCACCGCCTGCCCGCTAGCCCCCACCCGACATCCCCTATCCACCCACCGCCTGCCCACTACCCCCCATCCCCCCGCCGTCCCCTATCCACCCACCGCCTGCCCGCTAGCCCCCATCCGCCATCCCCATCTACCCACCGCCTGCCCGCTAGCCCCCACCCGCCGTCCCCTATCCACCCACCATCTGCCCGCTAGCCCCCACCCGCCATTCCCATCTACCCACCGCCTGCACGCTAGCCCCCACCCGCCGTCCCCTATCCACCCACCACCTGCCCGCTAGCCCCCACCCGCCATTCCCTATCCACCCACCGCCTGCCCGCTAGCCCCCACCCGACATCCCCATCTACCCACTGCCTGCACGCTAGCCCCCACCCGCCGTCCCCTATCCACCCACCACCTGCCCACTAGCCCCCACCCGCCATCCCTATCCACCTACCGCCTGCCCGCTAGCCTCCACCCGACGTCCCCTATCCACCCACCGCCTCCCGGCTAGCCCCCACCCGCCATCCCCTATCCACCCACCGCCTGCCTGCTAGCCCCCACACTCCCCACCCACCGACCATCTACCCACCGCCTGCTAATCCCTTATAGATCCATTGCCCATCCCTCACCCTTAGCCCACCCACCGCCTGCTGTCTCCCACCCACCTGCTCACTATCCCCTCACCACCCACCATTCCCACCCACACCCACCCTCAGCTAGCCCCAGATCTGCCAGCCCTGCCCCCACCTACCTACCTACCTATCTGGCTACTAGCAGTCACCCAACTGACCATCAGTCAATCCTGCCATTCACCCACCCTATGTGGACACCCGGTTGTGCCCACATCTCTCCCACAATCCCAGTGGCTAGGCCCTGGTATCCCAGGCTCCAGGGGCCCCGGGCAGCACTGTACCGAGGGCGGTGGGTTCCGACAAACAGGATGAGGGGCTGGGCAGCAGGACTCCTGGGTTCTATCCCAGCTCTGCCCCGGACTTGCTGTGTGGCCTGTGGCACATCCATCACTCTGTGCCTTGGTTTGCCCCTGCCTGTGGACGGTCTGCTGCTACCTGACCACCTGTGACGTGGTCTGGGATTTGCCAGTGCAATGAATGCTGGCTGGGCCTCTCCAGCCTCCTGCTGGAGTTGTGGGCACATGAGCCCTGCTGGCTGAGGAGGCAGTGACCCACCCATCTGAGCCAGCCCCATGCTCAGCAGCAAGCAGCTCTGGCTTTGGGACTGGAGCCTGCGGTCAGCTACCAGAGTCTGAGCACACGGTGCGGTGCAGTGCAGGCACGCCTGGGCAGCCCCAGCTGCTGGGGCGAAAGCAGACCTCTCCCCCATGGGCTGTGGCACCCAGACACTTGGCCCTGGGCTGGCGCCTGGCCCGAGGCGGGGCTGCTGACGGCCCTGCGTGCGGGTGCACAGGTGGGCTGGGGTGTGCGAGCCCCCCAAGAGGGAACTCACTGGATGGAGGCTGGGCTCTTGCAGAGGTGCAGGGGCTGGTGGCCAGCCTCAGAGACGGCCTTGGGGTCAGCCCCAGAGGAGAGCAGCAGGCGCACACAGTCGGTTCTGGCCGCCGTGCAGGCCTCGTGGAGAGCTGTCTTGCCACCAGGCGCGAAGTCCACGGCAGCGCCCCTCAGCAGCAGGTGCCGGAGGCAGTCCAAGTAGCCGCGCCCCGCCGCGATGTGCAGCGGCGTGGTGAGCTCCTGCTCGTAGGTCAGCGACCACAGCCCTGCAGTGGGAGGAGGGCTGTGAGGGGGACAAACACACACACAGCCACAGTGCCCACCCCTGCCTCTCCCCACCAAACCCTCTCCCACAGGAGACCAGCCCCTCTTCTCTCGGTCCCCCACCCACTGCTCCCCTCCCCTGCTCCGCCGGGAGCAGGCGTCCGAGGAAACCTGCTGGGCTTGGAGCTCAGGCCGTGGGGGGTCCCCAGGCCACACCGAGTCCCACCCCGGAGCTGCCTGTGGCGGGGCTCACCCTTGGGGCGGGGGAAGGGATTTGCTCTCTCAGCTGCACCCAGCAATGGGGAGCAGCTAGGTGCGCTCGCCAAGACAGGCAATCAGGACAAGGCATGTCAAACACTCAGAAAGGGAGGGGGGCTTCTGGGCATAGGCGCCAACCTTGGGGTGCTCTGGGGCTGGCGCACCCATGGGGAAACAATGAGGGTGCTGCCCCACTCTCAGCGCCTCCCGCCCACCGGCAGGCCCCATGAATCAGCACCTCCCCCTCCCTCCCACAGGCCGTGTTTTGCGGCGTGCAGGAGGCTGGGAGGGAGGGGGAGGAGTGAGGATGTGGTGCGCTCGCGGGGGGGAGGGGACAGAACTGGGCGGGAAGAGGCGGGGTGGGGGTGGGGCCTTGGGGGGAGGGGTGGAGCGGGGGCAGGGCCTGGGTCAGAGCTGGGAGTCGAGCACCCCTGGCACTTTGGAAAGTTGGTGCCTGTGCGCCCTGTCGCCGTGATCCCAGGGCAGTGAGGGTCCCAATGGTGACCACAGCGGTCGATGCGGGGCATTGCGGGATAGCTGCTGGAGGACAGCAAGGGTCGACTTCTGTGACACAGTGTCTCCACTCGCACTGCGTTGCCCTAAGGACATCGACGGTAGCTCAGAGCCGCTCGGGATGGCGGTGTTGTTGGGGCGGCGTGCAGGGCACTTACATCAGGGGTGGTGTGGCCCAGGCCGGAGAGCCTTACTCAGTACTTCACATTGCAAATGCTTCAGCTGATTTGTCCTTCTTTCCCGTGTCTTTAATAAAAGGATCAAAGCATGTTTCATGGTACCTTTGCCCATGGGCGGTGGGCAATGGAGGCTGGGGAAGGCTAAGCCCCCCTAAACTTCCTCTCATGCTCCATGCCACAGCCCTGGGGCCAGGCCACAGCTGGCCAGCCGGGGCTCCTCCGGACTGCTCCGGGTGCCGGCGGGCCAGCCAGGGTTCAGGGCTGCTCCAGGCACTGGCCAGGGTTTGGGGCTGCGCCAACGGGTTGGTGAGTGAGAGCAGGGAGTGGGAGGGCCGAAGAGGCGGAGTGGAGGGCAAGACCTCAGGAGAAGAGGCAGGGTAGAGGTCTAGCCTCCCCAAACTTGGGGTGCATGCCTTTGCCTTGGGACTGAGCGGGCGAAAGACTCTGTATATCAAAGCCCAAACGTCGTCTGAAACTGTTTTATGTTGAATAGTGATCTGGTTATATTAACACCTTTGGTTCATATATTCCAGTTAAATTAATACAGCATCCCAACCCCCCACCCCAGACAGGACCAGCACCACCCCCTGCCCTGCCCCACCACAACATCCTCCAGACAGCACCAGCAACACCCCCTGCCCCGCCCCAATCCCCCCAGACAGGGTCAGCAACACTCCCTGCTCTGTCCCAACACCCCCCCAGACAGCACCAGTGATACGCCCTGCCCCAACACCCCGCAGACAGCACCAGCGACACCCCCGCCCTGCCTCACCCCACCAGACAGTACCAGCAACACCCCCTGCCCTGCCTGAACACCCCCAGACAGCATCAGCAACACCCTCTACCCTGCCTCACCCCATAGAGAGCACCAGCAACACTCCCTGCCCTGCCCTGCCCTGCCCTGCCCCAATCTCACTGGATAGCGTCAGCAACACCCCCTGCCCCAACACCCTGCAGACAGTACTAGAGACACCCCCTGCCCTGCCTCACCCCCCAAACAGTACCAGTGACACCTCTTGCCCTGCCCCAACCCCCTATACAGTGCCAGTGACAACCCCTGCCCTGCCCGAACACCCCCAGACAGCATCAGCGACACCCCCTACCCTGCCCCAACCCCCCCAGACAGGTGACTAATAAATGCTCCTTAGTTTTGAACAGGCTGCCTTGCCCTCACTGTAGTCTTTCACTGATTGTAATGCTCCCTAAGAAGAAAAAGCCTCTCTCAGGCATCTGATCTCGACTGGCCTCATTGGTGAGAACCACGGAGAGAAACAAGGGTTGCTGGAACGCAAAGGGTCAGTCTCGGAGTCCTTGAGAATACACGATCTGTCCTTGGGAAAGGGTGGGCTCTGGCCCACTGAAGGGGTTACACCAGGGGTTCTCAAATTGGGGGGGTCATGACCCTTCAGGAGGTTGCAAGGTTATTACATGGGGGTTGCGAGCTGTTAGCCTCCACCCCCAAACTCTGCTTTGCATAGAGCACTTATAATAGTGTTTAATATAAAAAACCTATGTTTTTAATTTACAAGGGTGGGGGGGTCACACTTAGAGGCTTGCTATGTGAAAGGGGTCACCAGTACAAAAGTTTGAGAACCATTGGTGTGAGATCTGAGGCCTTTGTCTGAAGCCATATTAGGCCAGCAGGAGCCTAAAAAGCAGAGCTAAAAAGCAGAAAGTGACATCCTCACATTCCATCTAAATTACATTAAAACAATGTCCTATTGGGCTGTTCAGAAGGCTCCTGTCCTAATAGTACCCATCATCACCAGATAATATAATATAGCTTTTAAAATGGTTAAAGAAAGCTTTGTTTGATGGCATCTGTCCGGCAAGAAACCACTTATCAACAGTCATGGGTGTGAAATCCCTACTTTATTATTGTTTTGTCTTTATGGTCCCCATGTCTCTATGGTTTATCTATATGGTCTCTGTCGGGTTCTTTGATTGTTTCTGTCTTTTGCATAACTAATTTTGCAAGATATAAATCAACTAAGGTGGTGGGCTCTGATTGGTTAAAGAATTGTTTCACAATATGTTAGGATTGGTCAAAGAATAATTTTGTAGTATTTTAGTTTAAAATGATTGGTTAAGGTACAGCTAAGCAGGACTCAAGTTTAACTGTATAAACTGGGGTCCAAAATGAAGTTCTTGGGAACCAACTCCAGGACCTAGCCCCAAGATCAGAGCTGCCAGACCTCAACAGCCTGCCAACCACACTGTGCAGAAACTGGAGTCCCCCAGATGATCTCATAATGAAAGGCCATCAAGAAAAGTTCATCTGCTTTATTGGGAGTGGTGAGCATTGTATGCTGAGTGTGTGCCTTCTGTTTTGGTGATTGTTAATAAATAATGGTTAAGGCAGAGATCCCCCAGCTTTTGGTCTCCTTACCGCTGTCTGCACCACTCCCGGAACCAGGGCTGGGAGTGGAGCCGTGGCTGTGGGGGATTGCAGACTGGGGTAAGGGGCTGGGGCCACAGCTAGGGGTGAGGTGGGGGCTGAGAGTGGGGCTGCAGCCAGGGGCCGAGGTTGGGGGTGGGAGCAGAGCCATGCTGAAGCTGGGCACAGGGCCAGGAACACAGCTGGGGATGCGAGGGACTGGAGCAGAGCTGGGAGTGGGGAGGGTCTGAGCTCCCTCCCTGCTCCCCCTCCACCTGTGAGGGCTGGTCTGGGCATTGCTGTACCATGACCCTGGACATTCCTTCATGCTCCCCTAGGGGCCATGTCCCACAGTTTGGGGACCTCTGAGTAAAGGATATTACTGGGTAAGGCTCTTTCACTAGTGAAAGGCCCTACAAACCCGCAGAAGATTGCACCCTGAGCCCTAGGAACGGAGTAAGGGTGGGGGTGCCTAAATTAGCCCGGTTACAGCTTGAGCCCATGGAAGGTAAAGGTGGGGTGCTCTAGCATGCGGGTAACACTGGAAACTGTTTAAAAGTTGGGGCATAGCACAGACGCTGTGAATCCATGACAGCTGACTTCATCACAGCTTTATTCTGAATCACCCCAGCAAGCACTTCCTTTTTGTCACCCTGCAAGCATGGCGGACACACATTTAAAGCCCCAAGAATTTGCTGCCTACATCCCAGCAAGGGTATCTGAATATTGCCCAGGAACATGTATGTTTAGGGCCCTACCAGATTCATGGCGATGAAAAACACATCACAAGGAGCTAAGATTCACGATGTGATGGAGAGACTGCTGAGACTTATCAAGCCCTCGGATCGCTACCCCTTCCTGCTTCTCCACGTGGGCACCAATGATACTGCCAAGCATGACCTTGAGCGGATCACTGCAGACTACGTGGCTCTGGGAAGAAGGATAAAGGAGTTTGCGGCGCAAGTGGTGTTTTCGTCCATCCTTCCCGTAGGAGGAAAAGGCCCAGGTAGAGACTGTCGAATCGTGGAAGTCAACGAATGGCTACGCAGGTGGTGTCGGAGAGAAGGCTTTGGATTCTTTGACCATGGGGTGTGTTCCAAGAAGGAGGAGTGCTAGGCAGAGACGGGCTCCACCTAACGAAGAGAGGGAAAAGCATCTTCGCAAGCAGGCTGGCTAACCTAGTGAGGAGGGCTTTAAACTAGGTTCACTGGGGGAAGGAGACCAAAGCCCTGAGTTAAGTGGGGACGTGGGATACCGGGAGGAAGCATGAGTAGGAGAATGCAAAAGGGGAGGGTTCCTGCCTCATACTAAGAAAGCAGGACAAACAGCAAGTTTGTGGGGGAGTTGCATTGTATGTAAGAGAGCAGTATGACTGCTCAGAGCTCCAGTATGAAACTGCAGAAAAACCGGAGTGTCTCTGGATTAAGTTTAGAAGTGTGAGCAACAAGGGTGATGTCGTGGTGGGAGTCTGCTATAGACCACTGGACCATGGGGATGAGGTGGACGAGGCTTTCTTCTGGCAACTAACAGAAGTTACTAGATCGCAGGCCCTGGTTCTTATGGGAGACTTCAATCACCCTGATATCTGCTGGGAGAGCAATACAGCGGTGCACAGACAATCCAGGAAGTTTTTGGAAAGTGTAGGGGACAATTTCCTGGTGCAAGTGCTGGAGGAACCAACTAGGGGCAGAGCTCTTCTTGACCTGCTGCTCACAAACCGGGAAGAATTAGTAGGGGAAGCAAAAGTGGATGGGAACCTGGGAGGCAGTGACCATGAGATGGTCGAGTTCAGGATCGTGACACAGGGAAGAAAGGAGAGCAGCAGAATACGAACCCTGGACTTCAGAAAAGCAGACTTGACTCCCTCAGGGAACTGATGGGCAGGATCCCCTGGGAGAATAACATGAGGGGGAAAGGAGTCCAGGAGAGCTGGCTGTATTTTAAAGAATCCTTATTGAGGTTACAGGGACAAATCATCCCGATGTGTAGAAAGAATAGTAAATATGGCAGTTGACCAGCTTGGCTTAACATTGAAATCCTTGCTGATCTTAAACACAAAAAAGAAGCTTACAAGAAGTGGAAGATTGGACAAATGACCAGGGAGGAGTATAAAAATATTGCTCGGGCATGCAGGAGTAAAATCAGGAAGGCCACACCTGGAGCTGCAGCTTGCAAGAGATGTTAAAAGTAACAAGAAGGGTTTCTTCAGGTACGTTAGCAACAAGAAGAAAGTCAAGGAAAGTGTGGGCCCCTCACTGAATGAGGGAGGCAACCTAGCGATAGAGGATGTGGAAAAAGCTAATGTACTCAATGCTTTTTTTGCCTCTGTCTTCACGAACAAGGTCAGCTCCCAGACTACTGCACTGGGCAGCACAGCCTGGGGAGGAGGTGACCAGCCCTCTGTGAAGAAAGAAGTGGTTCGGGAGTATTTAGAAAAGCTGGACGAGCACAAGTCCATGGGGCTGGATGTGCTGATTCCAAGAGTGCTAAAGGAGTTGGCGGATGTGATTGTGGAGCCATTGGCCATTATCTTTGAAAACTCATGGCGATCGGGGGAGGTCCCGGATGACTGGAAAAAGGCTAATGTAGTGCCCGTCTTTAAGAAAGGGAAGAAGGAGGATCCTGGGAACTACAGGCCAGTCAGCCTCACTTCAGTCCCTGGAAAAATCATGGAGCAGATCCTCAAGGAATCAATTCTGAAGCACTTAGAGGAGAGGAAAGTGATCAGGAACAGTCAGCATGGATTCACCAAGTCCAAGTCAGGCCCGACTAACCTAATTGCCTTCTATGATGAGATAACTGGCTCTGTGGATGAGGGGAAAGCAGTGGACGTGTTGTTCTTTGACTTTAGCAAAGCTTTTGACACCGTCTCCCACAGTATTCTTGCCAGCAAGTTAAAGAAGTATGGGCTGGATGAATGGACAATAAGGTGGATAGAAAGCTGGCTAGATTGTCGGGCTCAACGGGTAGTGATCAATGGCATCATGTCTAGTTGGCAGCCGGTATCAAGTGGAGTGCCCCAAGGGTCAGTCCTTGGGCCGGTTTTGTTCAATATCTTCATTAATGATCTGGAGGATGGTGTGGATTGCACCCTCAGCAAATTTGGAGATGACACTAAACTGGGAGGAGAAGTAGATACGCTGGAGGGTAGGGATAGGATACAGAGGGCCCTAGACAAATTAGAGAATTGGGCCAAAAGAAATCTGATGAGGTTCAACAAAGACAAGTGCAGAGTCCTGCACTTAGGACGGAAGAATCCCATGTACTGCTACAGACTGGGGACCAACTGGCTAAGCAGCAGTTCCACAGAAAAGGACCTGGGGATTACAGTGGACAAGAAGCTGGATATGAGTCAGCAGTGTGTCCGTGTTTCCAAGAAGGCCAATAGCATATTGGGCTGCATTAGTAGGAGCATTGTCAGCAGACCAAGGGAAGTGATTATTCTCCTCTATTCGGTATGGGTGTGGCCACACCTGGAGTGTTGCGTCCAAATTGGAGAGTCCAGCAGAGGGCAACGACAGGGACTGAATGGCTAGGCAGCAGTTCTGCAGAAAAGGACCTAGGGGTTACAGTGGACAAGAAGCTGGATATGAGTCCACAGTGTGTCCTTGTTGCCAAGAAGGCCAATGGCATTTTGGGCTGTATAACTAGGGGCATTGCCAGCAGATCGAGGGGCGTAATTGTTCCCCTCTATTCAACATTGGTGAGGCCTCATCTGGAGTACTGTGTCCAGTTTGGGGCCCCACACTACAAGAGGGATGTGGAAAAATTGGAAAAAATCCAGTGGAGGGCAACAAAAATGATGAGGGGGCTGGAACACATGACTTATGAGGAGAGGCTGAGGGAACAGGGATTGTTTAGTCTGCGGAAGAGAAGAATGAGGGGGGATTTGATACCTGCTTTCAACTACCTGAAAGGGGGTTTCAAAGAGGATGGATCTAGACTGTTCTCAGTGGTAGCAGATGACAGAACGAGGAGTAATGGTCTCAAGTTGCAGCGGGGGCGGTTTAGGTTAGATATTAGGAAAAACTTTTTCACTCGGAGGGTGGTGAAACACTGGAATGCGTTACCTAGGGAGGTGGTGGAAACTCCTTCCTTAGAAGTTTTTAAGGTCAGGCTTGACAAAGCCCTGGCTGGGATGATTTAGTTGGAGATTGGTCCTGCTTTGAGCAGGGGGTTGGACTAGATGACCTCCTGAGGTCCCTTCCAACCCTGATATTCTAGGATTCTATGATTCTATGACCCGTGAAATCTGGTCTCGCCTGTGAAATATGATTTTTTGTGTGCTTTTACCATATACTAGACAGATTTCACGGGGGAGACCAGCGTTTCTCAAATTAGGCATCCTGACCCAAAAGGAAGTTGGCGGGGGAGGTCACAAGGTTATTGTAGGAGGGTCGCGGTATTGCCACCTTTACTTCTGTCCTGCCTTCAGAGCTGGGCGGCTGGAGAGCGGCGGCTGCTGCCTGAGGGCCCAGCTCTGCAGGCAGCAGCACAGAAGTACGGGTGGCAACACCAGACCCTGCCATCCTTACTTCTGCACTGCTGCTGGTGGTGTCTCTGCCTTCAGAGCTGGGATCCCGGCCAGCAGCCGCCACTCTCCAGCTGCTCAGCTCTGAAGGCAGCACCTCTGCCAGCAGCGCAGAGGTAAGGGTAGCAGTACCACACACACACACACACACACACCAAGATTACCTTTCAGAGTAGCAGCCGTGTTAGTCTGTATTCGCAAAAAGAAAAGGAGTACTTGTGGCACCTTAGAGACTAACAAATTTATTAGAGCATAAGCTTTCGTGAGCTACAGCTCATTTCATCGGATGCATTACCTTGTGATTACCTTGTGACCTCCTGCCTCCACAACCCCCTTTTTGGGTCAGGACCCCTACATTTACAACACTGTGAAATTTCAGCTTTAAATGGCATCACGACATTTATGATTTTTAAAATCCTGTGACCGTGAAATTGACCAAAATGAACTGTGAATTTGGTAGGGCCCTACATATGTTCCATTAACCCCCTCCCACATAAGTTCTGACTTTTCATTTTGCCAGTGGGTGCCCCAAACCAGCCCCACCCCCACTCTGCTACCAGGGCCCTGCCCCGACTCCACCTCTTCCCATCCCCACTCCACCCCCTACTCCAAGGCCCACCTCCTTTCTGCCCCCTACTGCCTTAAGGGCAGCGAGGGAGGGATGGGCAGAGAGGAGCCAGTGGCGGGGCAGCCCACTGAACAGCTGATCGGCCCACAGCCCCACTGAACAGCTGATCAGTGGAGCAGCCACTGAAGAGAAGCTGGGAGCATAAGGCCAGCCAGTGAAAAGCTGATTGGCAGCCAGCCCCAGGGCCCCCAGAGCAGCAGCCCTGGCCAGCCCCACGGTTGCTGAGTGGCACCTATGCTCCCTCACCAGGCTCTTGTGATACCCTCAGGTGAACTCCACTCCCAGCACAACAGCACTGGAAACACTGGGCCCCATACCATCAAGCTAGCCTGAGTATCAACAGCAGTGCAGCTGCGGCTGAGCTGTGCAGCGCATCAACCCACCTGAAACCATTGGGCATGTTCTTGGCACAGCTCAGCCGGGCCCGCGCTGCCATGGCCACACTGCTACAGCTACTGGCGCCAGCTCGTTGACAGCTAGGGGTGTACGCAGGGGTGAAAGTAACTTAAAGGACTTACCAGTACGCCGGCGTCCTGAGCGGGGGCGTGGCCTCAACCGGAAGAGGTGGGGCCTTTAAATCAAGATTTAAAGGCCCCGAGGCTGCGGCTGGGAGCCCCGGGGCCTTAAATCACCCTGGAACTACCCGCTGCAGAGGCGGCTGGGAGCCCCGGGGCTCAGGGGCAACTTAAAGGGCCCGGGGCTCTGGCTGCTGCTACTGCAGCGGAGCTCCGGGCCCTTTAAATCGCTGACAGAGCC
Organism: Dermochelys coriacea; assembly: GCF_009764565.3. NCBI lineage: Eukaryota > Metazoa > Chordata > Testudines > Dermochelyidae > Dermochelys > Dermochelys coriacea. The sequence goes on from NC_050069.1 coordinate 272,324,741, forward strand.
TTGCCGCCACTACCCCAGGGTTCTGGTAATGGGGCTCGGGAGGTGATTTAAAGGGCCCGGGGCTCCGGCCGCTGCAGGGAGCCCCGGGCCCTTTAAATCGCCAGCCTGGGGAAGCCAGTCCAGTTCGGTACAGCATACTGGCTCTTGCCGGTACACCGTACCGGACTGGACCACTTACTTTCACCTCTGGGCGTACATGCACACAAGCAGAGGAGCCTCACCCCTAGTCTGCAATGTGGACGTAGCCCTAGAGACTGGGATGGGGACCCGGGCTGGATATAAAACACCCTAGAGCTCCCTCCCCAGTCCCCAGCACTCCCTCATCACCCTCTGGTGCTCCCTCTGCCCCCAACACACATCCGCCTGGACTCCCTTCCCCTTGACACCTTTCCCCCTAGCACTTCCTCCTCTCCTGTGCCCCCCCAGTACTTCCACCCATTTAGCATCCCCCCACAGCACTCCCTCTCACCCCCCAGCCTCCACCCACCAAGCACTCTGTCCCCCAGGTGCTCGCTCTCACCAAGTTTCCTGCTGGTCCACCGCAGCTCATCACCCTTGGATTCAATGATGAGGTTGATGGCAGCGCTCTCAGTGAAATGCTTCTGCACTGCCTCCAGGTCCCCGGTGAAGAGCGCATTCTGCACCAACACATCTCGGCACTCGATCGGCTCCATGCGGCTGCTGCGGAATCCCCGGCTCCCAGGGGTTGGGGCAGTCAGGCCTTGGTCCATGTGCCTGGTGTGCATCCACCTGTCCAGCAGATCCTCGTCCAGCTGCAGTGCGGGGTGAGCGTTGGCTTTATAAAGGGGCAATTGGCTGCTGCAGCCCCAGAGCTCCTGGCTCAGTGGCGTGTCCTTGGTGAGCTGCTCCCGGATGCAGGCTGCTCAGGGCTGGCTGGTTGGGTCAGGCACAGGCCTGACTCAGCCTTTATAAATAGCGCCCTTGGCAGCACCCACCACCAGAGTTTGTTTATCCTCCGCTGCTGACACTGATCTCCAGGGTCACTTTGGGCACGGGGCAGGCAACTGCCTGCTCGCTCTCCCTGGCTAGCACAGGGCAGTGCGTACTCTTTCCCTGTGCCCCAGGCAGTGGGTGCAAGGACCGAGGAGTCATGCCCACAGCACATGGAAATGTGTACCACAGAGCAGAGCCAGCCTGGCCCAGATCTCACTGGAGATGTGGTGCAATGCAAGAGCAGCAAGCAGGGGGAGGGGGAGGTGTATCTGAGTCAGAAGTTGGGGGCAATACCAGGGCTGGGTGAAGCCTGCTCTCCTTTACCCTCTGAATAGGGCACTTGGGATACAGAGCAGCCGAGTAATGCTGACCCTGGAGGAGCCCAGAGAGAACTGGGGGGGGGGGGAGGGAATATTAGGGCAAGAGTTGGCTGGGACAGTGCAGTGAATAGACCTCACCTAGGGCGTGGGACTGGGCAGGAATGGGGAGGGAAGGGACACCCTCTGTCTATGGGGCTCTTGGGATACCCCTCTCGGAACCCTGCGCTCAACTCCAAGTGTGGTCCCAGAAGCCTGCCCAGGGGCAGGGAGGGGCCAGCCCATTTCTGTGCAGTATCCAAATCCAGCCCCCAGAAAAGGGAGGAAACCAGTTCTCTCCAGCTGCTTCAGAGGGGAGAGGTTCCTATGGAAACCACCAGGGCTTTGAAGGGCTTTTCCATTTGGGTAAGTCACGGCAGAACACAGCCGCCATCTCAGACATGACCTGGTTCAGGGTGAGAGATGCAGCTGCCAACGCTCCCCCCAGTCAGAGACGTGCTCCCAAGGAGGGCACCCCAGGTGGGCTGTGTGGCTGGGATGGCTCCCTGGCCTGGCCGGGCCTCACAAGGAAGGAAAACTATTTTTGGCATGTATTTCTCTTGTGAGTTTGTTCCAAAGTAAAAAGGTGGGAATGGGAGCTGGCCGCTGTGAAGCATCTAGGAGTTAGCCTGGGCTCTCTACTCTGCTGCCTGGCCGCTCACACACCCAGCTGAGCTGTCAGGCTCTCCTGGGCTCATGACACCTTTAGCTGGGACACCACAAGCTGAATACACTGTTCAAGCAGCTCCAGCCATTGTGAGAGGGGAACAGCAGCCACTGGGAATCACTCTAGATAAAGCAACAGAAAAGATTTTGCTTCAAAGCACCTTCACCTTGCATGGACCCTTGAAAGATGTGTTAACTGCTTATGCTAAACAATTTGTTCCACCTTGCAGTGAGCTGTGACGCTCTGAGGCCAGGTCTGCACTGCAGACCTAGGTCATTATAACTATGTCTCTCAGGGGTGTGAAAAGTCTGGAGACCTTCTCCTGCCGACACAACTACTGCCTCTTTGGGAGATGGATTAACTACACCATTCCCATCGGCATAGGAGCATCTTCACTTAGGCTATGTCTACACTACCACTTGTGTCGCTCGGGGTGTGAAAAAACCATCCCCCAAGCAACGTCAGTTACATTGATAGCAGCTCAGTGTGCACAGTGCTATGTCGGTGGGAGAGCATCTCCCAGAGCTACCGCTGCTCTCAGAGGTGGTTTTATTAAACTGACAGCAGCCCTCTCTGCCGGTGGCATAGAGTGTCTTCCCCAGACGAGCTGTATCGCTGCATGTGTAGACGCCCTTAAGCACTGCAGCTGCCCAGCTGTGTCAGTTCAGCTGCGCTGATGCAGCATTTTAACCTTGCCCAGACCTGACGAAGAGTTCGGTGTAGCTTGAAAGCTTGTCTCTCTCACCAACAGAATTTGGTCCAATAGAAAATATTCCCTCCCACACCTTGTCTTTCAGAAACCAAACAAGAAAGCTCTGCTAAGGCAAGTACGAACCTGGCAAATACTGAACTGACTCTCTCAAAGCTGGATAGTCTTCAAGGTTCAATGAGTTCTACAAGCCCAGGGGAGTCAGAGCTCCTACAGCTAGACATCTGAGAGTTCCCGAGCCCATTTCTGACTGGAGCATGCAGAAGTATCTTTTGTGCCCCCACTTAACTCTAAATAGGATGAACTGATTTTGCCCAAACTTTAAAATAATAATAGTGAAAAAAATGCACTTCTGGGCCACTCTCCTGGCTGGAGAATCCCAGCACAAGGGGAATTGGCCTGTGGAAGTTCGGAACCACTGCAAACAGCCAGTGAGAATGTAGCAGACAGAGGCACATGCAACCCAGGAGACACCTGGTCTCTGCCTTGCTCCATCCCTACTGTTCATTCTCTGTTAAGTGCCAGCAGTGACCTAGATGCTGAGCCAGACGCAAAAATGAGTCGCTGCTCTGCAAAGAATGTGCTACCAACCAGCCGAGCACATATGGTGCCACCATGGCAGGAATTTGGCCAGAAGAGGCCTCCACCCCCCTACTTCCTGCAAATACAGAGCTACCCAGGGCTTTGCCCAGTTTAAATGGCTGGAGCAATGCAGTTCCCACCACTTCCCAGTGGCACCATCCAGTAACAAGCAGCGCCTGGCGTTCTTCTCGTTTGCTCAGTCATTCACATCCCACGGTCCAGTCACACTCCCAGGGCTACACTAAGCTGCTCTCCCTTCTTGGGGCTCTTCAGCCTGTCCCCACAAACTGTGACACCCTCGGGCAGCTACACAGCTCCTGGATCTCCCTTCATGTGAGGACCAAGAGCCCCAGAGTTGAGTGCAAGATCTGAGGGGTTGGGAAAGAGAGGAGCATGGTGTCCCGTGTGCGTGCATGTGTGTCCATCCCCAGCTCCCTATAGGGATGGGGACACCCCCTTCTCAAGGACTGGGGACCCAGAGCTGCATGCAGGGTTCAGGGGATGGGAGCTGAGCAGAGGGTCCCAGAAGTGTCTCTGTCCAGAACACTAGAGAGAGGGGCTGCCCCCCATTCTCTGGAGTAGAGGCATCTGTGTGCACAGCTCAGAGCTGCCTGGGCTCAGGGGCAGGGGGCTCATTCCCTCTCAGGGCTGCATGAGACCAGGTACCCCGACCATGGGCCCCCTCACACTGGAGCTGGGACAGGATCTGGGCAGACTCCAACGTGCTCCCGGTTGCCATTCCAGGCGTAGTTGGGAGTGTACGTCAGCCCTATCTCACCCCACATGCACCACTCTTGCTTATCCTATGTATGCATGCACACCCCCAGGTGCACCTGGTACATGTATACATGCCCCCACATGCACACACGTGCATGCACACACAGAGATACACATCCCATGCATGCACAATGCTCCTGGCTCACCCCACATGCACACGCATGCACACACACAGAGACACACACACCACATGCATGCACAACCCCCCAGGTGCACCCAGTACATGAATACATGCACACACGTGCACACACACAGAGACACACACACCACATGCATTCACAACGCCCCAGGCTCACCCCACATGCACACACATGCACAAACACACAGACACACATGCACAGACACCCCCCCAAGCTCAAGTACACCCCCCTGTCCAGGTTTGCCCCACATACGCATTTGCATTCCCCCCAGCTCACTCCCATCCTTGCACAGACTTCTTTCTGCACAGACGGGCGGGATGAAGAATAAGTTGGCTTTATGGGGCTGCCCTGCCCCAAGAGCCCCAGAGCATAAAGCCCAGGGAGGGAGATGCAGGGCCCCTCAGCCAGCGCTATTTCTTCCCTTTCTTTCCTTTCTTGTCCTTCCCCTTTCCCTCCTTCTTGTCTGCTCTCTCCTGCGCTGCCTTGAGTCGCTTCTTACCCAATGGAGTCTTCATGTACCAGTCCTGCCAAGAGGGCGCAAAGGAGCAAGTGAGGTCAGTGCAGAGCTGATGCTGCAATGCAGAGGACACTCCGGGTTTGGGGATGGCAGGGGTGGGCCTGAGTCAGCCCCTAGTGGTGACAGTGACATGGTGGGCAGGGACCTGGGTGAGTTAGGGGGTTTGGGGGGAGGGCCCCCTGTGTCTGCCTCGAGGGGTGACAGTAACATGGGGGAGGCTGGAGGGAGGGATCCCTTGTGCCTACCCCAAGAGGTGAAAGTAACGTGGAGGGCAGGGACCAGGCTGGGTGGAGGGCTGGGGGTAGGTCTCCCTGTGCCTGCCCTGAGGAGTGACAATAACGTGAGGGGCAGGGACAAGGTTGGGGTGGGAGGCTGGAGGGAAGGGCTCCCCTGTGCCTGCCCCAAAGGGTGACAGTAATATGGGGGGGGCTGGGATCTCTGGGGCTCAGCCAGGCACCTGCAGTGTCTTCTCCTCCTCACTGTAAATGGGGTCGGCCTTTGCCAGTTGCTGCAGGAACTCGCTTGCCCCCAGCGGCTTCTTGAGCATCTGCAGCAGGCGCCGCTCAGTCAGTACCATCTGTACGGCTTGTGCCATGTGCCCCTGGCTGTAGCCGTCTGAGAGCTTGGCCAGGGCACTGACGTCCAGGGCAGTGGTGATGGTGCCGCCATGCTTATTGATCAGGCGCTGCCAGGTCACTAAGGAGGCAAAGGGGACAATGGTGTGCGAACTCTGGGAGAGACCCGCCTGTGCTGGGGGGAGGGGATAGGAGGAGAGACAGGGCAAGGGGTGGAGGAACTGGCAGGGGGCTGCAGGAGAAAGACATAATGTACCAAATTCCCACCACCACCACCATGGAGCAATGCAAGCAGGGGGGCTTGACATCTGTGCAGTCGCTGTGGGGCTTGGCCCAGCCTGCCCCTCTGATGCAGAACAGGCTGAGTGGGGGAGGTGTAAAGTGGGTTTTCTCCAGACCCTTCTTGTCACTCAATCAGGGTGAACTGCAAACAGAAAGGGGCAGACAAACCCCAAACGCTGGTGGATATTCCAATACTTAGATTTACCCAGCCAGCCCAAAACAGCTTCTACAGCACCTCCCTGGTTACTCAGAAGTCCAAACAACGCAGTTCCCTTAAAGTATCCAGCCGCAGGCCTCCATCCAGCCACACCTGTCAAACATATGATGATAAACTCTGAAAATCTTATTTCATCATATAAAAGAATCTCCTAATCCCAAAGGACCAAGCCCCAGACCCAGATCAAATGATAACTCAGATCTTACCCAAAATACACGCTTATAGCCAATTCTTATTAACTAAACTAAAATTTATTAAAAAAGAAAAGAGAGAGAAAAAAAATTGGTTGAAAGATCAATATACATACAGACTTGAGTTCAATTTCTTGAAGTCCAGATACCTAGCAGAGATGGTGAGTTTGTAGCTGCCAAAAGTTCTCTTAGAAATAGTCCATAGGTTATAGTCCAATGTCCATAGTCAGGGTGACTCTAGTCAGTGACTGAGGATCTCAATTCTTATGGCTCAGGGTTTCCCCTTCTTGAAACCCAAAGCATATCTGAGATGAAGAAGGATCATGTCCCAGGGTTTTTATACATTTCCAGAAGCCTTTTGGCCTGAGAAAACAATCAGCTTAACTTTCCTTCTCCCAAACATCATGGCAATTAGCACAGGGTAATTTATCCATTAAACAGTTCAGATACAGGTTACCACAACCTTCAAAGAAACATATAGATAATAATACTATTTTACTCAAGTGTCTTCATAAATATTAATAATCCTTTTTTGATCTTTGAATCAAAGCTACAGCAATAGACAAGACTTGTTTGCTTACACCACAAGACCCGAGCAAACATCTCCCCTTCTACCTCTAACAATGCAGGCTGCATTTCAAAGCTCTATTAATTTAAATCTCTTCCTAACAAGTCTTTATAGTTCGGCCATGGGTCAGGTCAGTCTGTGAGTTAATTAACTCTTTCTGGCCCTGTGTCACCTTTCAATGAGATGATATATTACACACATAACATCACACCTTCCCAGCTCAGCACTGCCCAGCCCGCTGCTCTGGCTGCTGCTGCTTGGTGTCCTGAGCCAGCTTCTTGGCTGGACTGGGGTCTGAATCTTGCAGTCACTTTCCCCCACACTCTAGTGTTAACCCAGGGACTCATCCACAACTACACATTTGGGGACAATATATACCTTCAAATCAGCGGCACTGCTTTAGGAACCCGCATGGCCCCACAGTATGCCAACCTTTTTATGGCTGACTTAGAACAACGCTTCCTCAGCTCTCGTCCCCTAACACCTCTACTCTACTTGCACTACATTGATGACGTCTTCATCATCTGGACCCATGGAAAAGAAGCCCTTGAGGAATTCCACCATGATTTCAACAATTTCCATCCCACCATTAACCTCAGCCTGGACCAATTCACACAAGCGGTCCATTTCCTGGATTCTACTGTGCTAATAAGTGATGGTCATATAAATACCATCCTATACTGGAAACCTACTGACCGCTATACTTACCTACATGCCTCCAGCTTTCATCCAGACCACACCACACAATCCATTGTCTACAGCCAAGCTCTACGATACAACCATATTTGCTCCAATCCCTCAGACAGAGACAAACACCTACAAGATCTCTATCAAGCATTCTTAAAATTACAATACCCACTTGATGAAGTGAAAAAACAGATTGACAGAGCCAGAGGAGTACCCAGAAGTCACCTACTACAAGACCAGCCCAGCAAAGACAATAACAGAACACCACTAGTCTTCACCTTCAGCCTCCAACTAAAACCTCTCCAGCGCATCATCAAAGATCTACAACCTATCCTGAAAGACGATCCCTCACTCTCATAGATCTTGGGAGACAGCCAGTCCTCGCTTACAGACAGCCCCCCAACCTGAAGCAAATACTCACCAGAACCACACGCCACACAACAAAAACACTAACCCAGGAACTTATCCTTGCAACAAAGCCCAATGCCAACTCTGTCCACATATCTATTCAAGAGACATCATCATAGGACCTAATCACATCAGCCACACTATCAGAGGCTCGTTCACCTGCGCATCTACCAATGTGATATATGCCATCATGTGCCAGCAATGCCCCTCTGCCATGTACATTGGCCAAACCAGACAGTCTCTACGCTAAAGAATAAATGGACACAAATCTGACATCAGGAATCATAACATTCAAAAACCAGTAGGAGAACACTTCAGCCTCCCTGGTCACTCAGTAAGAGACTTAAAGGTGGCAATTTTGCAATAGAAAAGCTTCAAAAACAGACTCCAACAAGAAACTGCTGAACTGGAATTAATTTGCAAACTGGATACAATTAACTTAGGCTTGAATAGAGACTGGGAATGGATGAGTCATTATACAAATTGTGTCTATTTCCCCATGTTAAGTATCCTCACACCTTCTTGTCAACTGTCTGAAATGGGCCATCTTGATTATCACTACAAAAGTTTTTTTTCTCCTGCTGATAATAGCTCATCTTAATTAATTAGCCTCTTAGAGTTGGTATGGCAACTTCCACCTTTTCATGTTCTCTGTATTTATATATATATCTTCTTACTATACGTTCCATTCTATGCATTTGATGAAGTGAGCTGTAGCCCACGAAAGCTTATGATTAAATACATTTGTAAGTCTCTAACATGCCACAAGTACTTCTGTTCTTTTTGTGGATACAGACTAACATGGCTGCTCCTCTGAAACCCAGACACTGCAATTCGGGGGTGGGGCAAGGAGACTGGGAAGTCACAGAGCAACGTCCCCAGAGAGCTTTTGGGGGGGCTCGGGGAGGCCTGGCAGCGACATTGCCAGAGAGCTTTGGGGGGGGGAGTGCTCAGGGAGGGATCAAGCCAAGACAAGACAAGCAATGAAAGAAGGTAAATCCCCCAGTCTCCCCCTCATTCTGAGCCCCATCCTGCAGTGAGTCCCCTATAGGGCCCTGGACTTGAATGTAATTGTCCCGCACACGCACAATCCAGGCCACTCCCCCCTGCACTGGGGTAAGGTCCTTCCCAGGCTAGCAAATGGCTCTCGCTGCTCACAGCTGGCTTGCTGCTGCACATGGTAGGTGTGTTTGATTTTAACTCTCTTGTACTTCGCACTCGTCTTAGCTGACTTGCATCATGTTGATTTCAGACCTATTCTCTCATTTGCTAAAGTTGTTTTCAGTTCTTATTTTGTCCTCCAAAGTGCTTGCAACCCCCACAGCTTGGAGTCACCTGCAGATTTTATAAGCATCTCTACTCTCCGTTGCACTGCCTAGCCTGCTGGATGGCCCATTAAGGACCATCAGCTACACAACTGGCCCATTGAGAGAAGGCAGACACAACTTGTGACTCAGCCAGGCATGCAGGGACGTGCCTATAGACAGAACTCTAAGATTTTCCATGTCATATGCTGGGTAGCTTGTGTTTGGAACAAGGAAGCACAAGCCACATGGCAAAAGGACTATAAAAGTCAGCTGCATCATCTCCGTTTTGTCCTCAGTCCTGCTTCTTACCTCTGGAGGGACTTTGCTACACTGAAGCTCTGAACAAAGGACTGAATGACCCATCCCAGCTGTGGATGTTCTCCAGAGATTTGATTTGAACCTGCAGTTTATTCCATCACTGCTACAAGCCTGAACTAAGAACTTTGCCATTACTGTATCTAATTGATTCTGTTTAACCAATTTTAGCTCTCATCTGTATTTCTTTTTATGAATAACCTTCAGATTTTAGATTCTAAAGGATTGGCAACAGTGTGATTTGTGGGTAAGATCTGACTTGTGTATTGACCTGGGTCTGAGGCTTGGTCCTTTGGGATCGGGAGAACCTTTTTTCTTTTACTGGGGTACTGGTTTTCGAAACCATCCGTCCCCATAACAAGTGGCACTGGTGGTGATACAAGGGAACTGGAGTATCTGAGGGAATTGTTTGTGTGACTTATGGTTAGCCTATGGGATAAAACCAAAGTCCTCTCTGTCTGGCTGGTTTGGTGCTTTAGGAGTGAAGAACCCCCAGCTTTGGGCTGTGACTGCCCTGCTCTAAGCAATTTGTCCTGAACTGATA